>NC_133387.1:52290352-52915352 GCF_047511655.1 Castor canadensis
GACTGAACTCAGGACCTTATACTTGCTAAGTAAGCACTCTACTTAGTAACACTCTAGTCAATGCTAAGCACCTCAAAAAAAGGAAATAAGGCTGGATGGGCCTGTATACTTCTTTCATTTTATGCCCTTTATTCAGGAGATTTCATATATCAATCACTCTCTTAGCTTCTACTGATCTCTGGTTTGTGTGGTTTAAATTTAGGAACTTCACTGTGTATTAACAGATAAGCGAAAGAAAAAAGTTTAAAAGCTGAAATAGAGGCTGGTAACTTTGTTACTTTTTATGGTAAAGATATAGGTTGCTGAAAGATTTAAGTCATGACTTTAAGAACATTATAACGTAAGATGGTTTTTATTCATTTTCTTGTTTTGATTACTTTACCTGTACAGTAGGTAAATCTTTGCATAAGATCACAATTATATTGAATAGCAATTTCTTCAACTCAAAATCTTCATAGGAATTAGAAAGCTTAAGACCTTTTACCAAAGGATTTTGACTTTTAACTGTGAGGAGGAAAAAAGAGTAAAATGACAGCTAAAGCAATAAATAAGATTCATCAAGACAATACAAGAAGTTTAAAGTTTTAGTTTTTACCTTCATTAAAGGTTGCAAATAGTATCAAATCCCTGGTAAAGCCACACTCCTATCACAAATGCACAAAACAAGCAGAAAGAAGAATTAGAAAGGAAGTTAAGCTACAGACATCCATATTTACCTCCAATTTAACTGCCTTTGTCAAATTCCCTTACTGTAATTAATTTGAATTATAAATACTAATAATGGTAAGGAATGAAAGCAATAAAATAAAAGCATATAGCTAGACAGACTTTTAATTTACTTAATTTTAAACTTGCTTCTTCTAAGAAGTATTCTATATTATTCTATGAATGTTTTAGAAGACACATTTTAAAATTTATTTAGAACCCAAAATATATTAAGCCTACATAGTTACTTCTGTGATTCATTATCTGTATCTTTAAATAACATAATAAGGGAAGAAAATTCAGTTATTTTCAATAGTTTTTCTTCTCAATCTCACCCATACTCCAAACACTCTCATCATATCAACTATTTGGTCAAGAGATAACAAAGTGGTTTTACTTAACATGAAAAGTCCTGAGGCATGATCAGTGAAAGTTTATAGAACATTAGCAAAAGTTTATAGGGATTTTTGAGTGTATGCCTTTATATTCTTACTACTTTAGGATCTGTATATGGTTCGTTTAAAACGTAAGAGTGCTATCCCTTTGATTTATGTTCATGTAATCACTTGCATGTTTATAGTGACAGTAACAAGGTCTTTCTCACTTAGGAGGGCCTTCAAGAAAAATCAAAGGTCTACCTATACATAGCAACCTAACTGGTATGCTACATGGGGCTATTTCCCCATTTGCACAGTATGAACTCCATGACTCTTCTCTTATGCTGGAACCACTTGATGTACACTGATAGGGGTCTTCACAACTAGTTCTTTCAAGTACAATTTAGAAAGTAACATAGCTGATGTGTGAATATTGTTGCCAAAGATCTCTATTCTAGGATTTTAGTCATTCAGTGATTTTTACATTATAAAATATAGGGAGGTTCAGCTTTTGATATAGCTAAATAGTTCCTGTATAACAAAAATCTTCCTGTAGCAAACAATTATGAGCTTTGAACAAAATATAAAAGCAACTACCTCAAGGCCAAGAGCAAACAGACACTGGAAGGAAGTAAGGACTCTGAAGAAGGACTGAAGAAGAATTCATTGTTTGAATTCTAACTGATTCTCCTTTTTAAAACAGCTTTTAGTTTGACAGCAAGCCCTATTCTTCACCTTGCAGGGATACTAAAACTCAGAGTAAACTATGGTTTTATAGGCCTGAAAAGTCAGAGGACAGAGCCAATTATAGCCACAGGGGAGTGAAGAGTAAAATCCCATAAAGGAGAGAGTCAGAATGGGGAACTTCAAATTCTGAACGTAAGCTCTTCTCAAATCTCTGACTGATGCCTGAACCACACAAGCACAGAGAATTCTCAAGCATCCCAAGTTTGGCTAGAAGAACTGAACTGGATTAGAACTGCCATCCACCACAGGAATGATCTAGACAAGTTAAATACCTATTAGTAATAAAAAGAAAAATACTCATCAGAGAAGTATATCAGAAGCAATAAAAGACATTCATAATGAATAGAAATACAGGAACTATGCAGAGAAACAGAAACAATGAAAAGGAAACATGAGATTAGGGATATAATGTACTGCAGTGGTAGGATCCTTGTCTAGCATGAACAAGAGCCCAAGTTAGATCTCCAGCACTGCCAAAAACAAAAAAACCCCAAAAAACCCACAAGGAAATTCTAATATCTGAAATAAAAATAATAATATAGCAGCACAATGGAGATGATGACAGAAAAAAAAAAAAGAAAAAAGGACCTAGTGAATTTAAATACGTAGATCAAAACCATGATCTAATCTGATGAACAGAGAGAAAAATAATTAGAAACAATGAACAGAGCCTTAAAAACTTGTAGGACAGTATCAAAAGGTCAAACATACAAGTAATTAGAGTCCCAGAAAAAGAAGAGAGAGCAAATGGGGCTAAAAAATACTTGAAATAATGGCCCCTCAACATCTCCAAAATTGGTTAAAAACTTAAATTTACACATCCAGGGAGCTCCATAAACTCCAAGAATAAATATGAAGATCACACCTTGGCACATCATCATAAAATTGCTGAAAATCAAAAATAGAGTAAAAAACTTGAAAACAGCCAAAATTAAAAATAACACATTATAGACAGGGAAACAATAATTTGAAATAACAAATACTTCTCATCAGAAAAAACGGGGGTCAGAAGACAATATGACACTAACTCTAAAGTGCTAAAAGAAAAATATTTTCAATCTAGAATTCTCTATTCAGTGAATATACACTTAGAAATTAAGATGAGTTTAAGATATTTTCGTGTTTTAAAAAAAAAAACCTAAGAGACACCATTGTCACCAGCCAACATATTTGTACCACAAATAGTGTAAGAAAAATTCTTCTAGGGAAAGAGAAATGATACCAGATGGAAACTCAATCGTTAGGACAGGAAGGAAAGAAAAGCATCATAAATGATAAATCTGTATGCAAATGACAAAATATGAGGAGGACATCAAATTTCCAAAGGAGTGACAGAGTGAAAGTAAAATTGTGAGCATCATGATGTTGCGAGAAGCACATAAATATCACAACATAATTGAGGACATGCTCCCCCATGCCCACTTCCACAATTAAAATTAATGCAACTTAATTTATACTTACAATCATTGGTGCTCCAGGGTTTTGAGCTATAATCGTAGTGATCACTAATATATCATTTCTAAGCTGACGATCATAATGACTAAAACCTCTCATAAACAGATTTTTAAATACTTTCTTCAAAGCCCTAGAAAATAAAACCATATTTTAAAAATAATACTGTTATGGACTAAATTTTGGTGCTTCTCCAAAGTTTAAATTTTGAAATCCTAATCCCCAGCATGATGGTATAAAGAGGTGGAGTATTTGGGAAATACTGAGGGCAGAGTCCTCATAATAGGATTAGTACTTATACAAGGGACTCCAGAGAGCTCTTTGCTCTTTTTCTTCAATTTGAGATGAGAAGTCATCTCAAATGTACATTATCTGACTCATTTCAAATCTTTTCCACTACTATGTACCAGATAAGAATTCATTAATCCCATCTATACAGGGTTGTTGAAGTTATGCTCTGACAAATTTAATCACATTGTGTTAAACCACTAAAAGGCTTTTCCAGACCTTTTACAGCTTCTCTTTATTTTTAGGTTGCAGTCCCACCTCCTTAACCAGGCTTATCGGGGCTTTTACATTATGGTCTCTGCTAACATTGTTTACCCTCATCTCTTACCATAACCTATTCTTTCTGCTTTCACCATGCTGAACTTCCTTCAGGTTTTTCATTTTTGCTCATTTATGTTTTCTTTTCTATTCCCCTGTCGAGGATGCTCTCTGTATGCAAAACTTTTCTGTGTTGCCAATTCCTAATTATCATTCAGATACCAGATCAGGGTTCATTAGGAAACTCGCATAACTCTTCAAGTCTGGGTCAGATTCCCTCTGTAGTAGACGTTTGTTCTTTTGTCTCTTGGGGACCCACTTGTACTTTCTATAATGGTATCATTATTTTTATTTAAGCATTCACTCATCCCCAATTTCTGGCCCTGTGAAGATGCCTTCTGCTGTGTTTTAGCTGTCAGAGCAGTCCTCTCTGGTATTGGAATGGGAACTGGACAGCATCAGACCAGTTTAAAAGGACTGACAGGGACTCAGTTTAGAGACTTCTTGTTGTTTGTTAGCTTTTAGGTAGCAAGCCCTCTCTTTCCTTTGATTTGAGGATGAGATGATGTGAGCATTGACTTTTTAGGTCTTACCATGTGGAGCTTAGGAATGAAGCCAATATAGTGGAAGATAGTACAGAGAGATTAAGAAGACCAAGTTCTGATCCTTGAATAAAGCTCCACATGAAGCAGTTTAAGCTTTGATTTCATAGTTACAAGAATTCATAAATATCCTATATTGCTTAAGTTGGTTGGGTTGGGGTTTTTGTCACTTGCAAACAAGAAGATGCTGATTCACCTTCTGAAGAAGATGTAGCACCTTGCAATAATCTTTATAATGCTTATTATACTTTTTAAAGTTGGACAATTTTACTTGTCCTTTTCTAGCATAATCTAAATTCCTGGAAAGTAGAGACTATGTCTGTGCTGTTTCTAGCTGTACTTTCATGATCTAGCATTGACCCTGGCACAGAGCAAACAATAATCATCTGTTGAATAAGTGAGTAATCAACTTGAAGGCTTACTTAGATTTTATTGCAGTATCTGGAAGATGGTAAGCACACACTCAGAGATTTACTGAATAAATGAAGTGGTTTTAAGTGTCTAATTTTACTTTATAAACCAGCACATTTTAGCTTTAGCAAGTTATTTTAAGAGCCTTCAACACAGAAAAGGATGGCTTCAGGCTGGACTCAGTAGTAGAGCATTTACCAAGCATGTGTGAGACCCTGGATTCTACCTCCAGTACCAATGGTAGGAAGAAAGGAAGGAAGGAAGGAAGGAAGAAAGGGAGGGAGGGAGGGAGGGAGGGAGGAAGGAAGGAAGGAAACTGGCTTCCTGTTGTGAAGATTCATTAATACAATGGCACAAAAATATTCTGAAACACAGCCACTTACATGAGTCAAAAACCTAATTGAATACAGATTTCAACAAATATGTGAGTTATATCATTGGCTATGATTTTAAGTTAAAAGACATTCCTATCTAGCCACATACACTTACAGCAAACATTCCAAGTTACTAAGCTGTTGTATGATTTCCTCTTTTGAAGACTTTTCCAATAAATTCCAAAGTATTTCTGATGAACGAAACAGAAGCTGTCCGGAGGGATCTGTGTCATTGAGGTGAGCACAGATCTTGCTGGCTGCTTGTGCCTTTACCATTAAAGTACAATTGGCTTCTGAAAATAAATTTTAAAAATGACTTGTTGTACAGTGTTAACATTGTTAGGTAGAAAAGATAGTAGACAATGAAATGTTTAAGACTACTATACAAACCAGAAGTTGAGAGATGCTGAAGAACTTTAAGTACCCAAAGTTTCTCAACGAGCTGGTTTTCAAGCAAGATCATTGACTGGACCATTGTTTTTGCCAATCCTCCAACCTCAGCCATTTTAATCTTGTATGATGAACTAGCTTGCTGGTATCCTAACACAATTAGTTAGTAAATAAGTACAGTTATTTCACAGAATGATCATTAAGGTAAAACAATGAATAATTTACCACCCAACAACAGAAACAAAAAAACTTTTAAATTAGGGCTGGTGGAGTGGCTCAAGTGATAGAGTGCCTGCCTAGCAAGTGACAGGCCCTGAGTTCAAGCCCCAGTACTGCAAAAAAAAAAAAAAAAAAAAAGAAGAAGAAGAAATAGTACATGGAATTTTTAATTGTTTTTTATTAGGATATATTCTTTATATGGGGGATATGTGACAATTCTGATTAGACTTATATTGTACATTATTTACAGTGCCCCCATCGTCTCTCCCCATCAGCCCCCTCCCCACCCCACTTAAACCAATTGTAAGGGGTTTTTTAGTTCTGTTTCATATAGGTATATGAAGTCCATCAACTATATACCGTAACCTTAATCTCCTTCCTTCACCCTCCCCCTCCTGGTAGTTCCTACCCACTCCCCAGGCACACACTGTGCCAGTTTTACAGTCCTAGTTTTCATTATTAATATTAAGTTGATGTTCAAAGGGGTATCTCAATGTATGCCCACTGTGAGTATGCTTTACTTTGGTCTGTTCAATCCCTTCAAATACTCTCTTTTACCTTCCACCCCCGTTTTTCAACAGCTTTCAATATACATATTTATATCCTCTACCTTCACATCTTATGGTATGCAATATTACAGATGCTCTATCATTCTCTTTTCCTTTCCCTCTTTCCCCAAGTTCCATATAGTTCCACTGTTAGAAACATGTTCTACATCTGAGTTTGTATATGATCATGCTTGTTTTTGTGTATATGTTTATCTTTGGATCTATCTTCCATGTATGACAGAAAACATGTGTTTTGTTTTCTGATGCTGGCTAACTTCACTTAGCATGATGTCTTCCAATTGCATACATTTACCTTCAAACTCCATGTCATTATTCCTTGTGGCTGAGTAATACACCATTGTGCATATGTATCACAACTTGATATATGGAATTAAAAAACTGCATAGTTTGAGGACACAAAAATTTTCTGTAAAGGGCTGTAAGCTTTACAAGCTAGGTTTCTGTGTCAACTATTTAACTTTACCATGTTGTAGCATGATAGTGAAGCAAGAAGAAAGTAATATACAATACCAAAATAAATGGATATGACTGTGGTCCAGTAACATTTAATATGCAGTATGCCAGTTTTGACCTGGGGTCCATAGTCTGTTGATCTCTGGCGTTGCATATAAAACAAGACTACAAATTTTGGAAGCACATCTTAAATTCCCAATAAAACCTCCCCAAACCCTAACATTTTTTGTCAATAGATAGGACTTTCTGTAAAGGAAAATGGCATGATTATATATACTGAATGTTTTCATTCTTCAAAACAACGCATTACTTCAGTGCTTTTAAAGGATAATAACAACATAGTGGTGGCAATAAAATAAGAAGAAAAATGTAATGCTGCCCTGATAAATGCTTGTGATGGTAGTTATATTATAGAGAAGCTTGATGTTTGGTGATATGTCTTATAAAAATTTCTTTCTGCCTTAAGTCCTGTGAGAAACACTACTTCTCCTTTTGCTATAGTTGTACAGGTACCTGCCTAACTACATTTAATCATAGGAATTAAATATACACCAGAGGTACTTTCTCAACTGAGACGAGGCTATTTTTTCTCCTACTGGTTTCACTTACCTAACTCCCTGACATCTTGACTTTTGAAGCCAACTGGATTCCTTAACTTAGACATAGTTCTGAGATGTCTGTCAATTTGTCTTAACTTCCTGAATTTGATGTTTGTCCATGGACAAGGCCCTGTTTATTTGAGTTCTCCATGGTATCCCCTAATTATTCACTGCATGAATTTAAAAAGACATGTAAAAGATATAAAGAGGCCGGGTGCTGGTGACTCACACCTGTAATCCTCTTAGGAGGCAGAGATCAACAGGATCGGAGTTAGAAGCCAGCCTGGGCAAATAGTTTGCAAGACCCTATCTCAAAAAACCCTATCACAAAAAATTGGGCTGGTGGAGTAGTTCAAGGTGAAGGGCCTGAGTTCAAGTCCTAGTACCACACACACACACACACACACACACACACACACACACAAAACAAAGAGGTAGGCTGCATGCCCATGGCTCACACCTGCAATCCTAGCTAGTTGGGAGGCAGAGATCAGGAGGATCTTGATTTGAGGCCAGCCTGGGCAAACAGTTCATGAGACCCTATCTCAAAAATATCCAACACAAAACAGGGCTGGTGGAGAGGCCCTGAATTCAAACCTCAGTACTGGCAAAAAAAAAAAAAAAATTCAGAGGTAAATGAAAATTGTTTATTATTTTATCATTTAAAGATACCAATGTTAACATTTTGATATATTTCTTGATGATATTTCTAATGTATGCATATAATTTTAACAACATACTGTATGCAGAATTTTATATTTACTGAAACCCAATTTTTATTGTAAGGTTTTTCCTAGGCTATAAAATATTTTCCAACATCATGATTTTATTTGCATAAGTCAGTCATATGGACAAGTCAAAATGTACTTTATACTTTCTGTGTATTTTTTCTCTTAAGTTCACATTTCTATAGGAGCTTATAGTAATTTTAAGACTCATAGACTTAATTCCTATTTCCAAAGTTATGTCTTTTCCAAATCCTCTGTGGGGACTTTGCAGCTCTGGTTCCATATGTTCAGCCATACCCATCACTTGAAACCAACTGTGAGACAGTTAGTGGCAGTGCTGTCTATGACTCCCAATTTTCAGAGCTTGATCAAATTAAGGTTAAACTCACTTCTCTGCACATCAACACTCTTCTATCTTAACTCCTGCATCATTGTCTTCTATATTTTGCCAAGGTTAATTCTAAGCTTGTGATTTTAATTCCATCTTCTCATGCTTATTTTGAGAATTTTGCCTTTCCATTTCCCACTTAATAGCTTCTAGCTCTTCTATAAACTTCATTTCCCCATCCTAAAAACAATAAAACCAAAAAAACTTTCCTTGACTTTCTGTAAAGGAAAATGGCATGATTACACCACTTGAACTGTTCTCTATCTTCCCTCCTTTTCTTCATTATTTGGACTTAAACTACAAGTCTGTAGACCTGTTTCCCATTAACTACAATTTTCCAAATGTCAAATTAATTTGGATCTCTAACCTCCATTATAGAGCTTCTGTAGGATTTGACACAGAAACCACCTTTCTTCATCAAACATTTCATTCATTGGCACACAGAACACGGTAGTCTTTAAGTTTTCTTCCTCCTTTTTTGCCACTGGCAAATATTTATATATATACACATATATATTTGAACATTTTCTTCAGAATGGGTATTTTGTGGAAGATTCTACACAAATTGCTTTGCATTAAAATTTTCCTATTACTTAACACTCACAGACTTCCATTACATCAGGAATTTTCATGGGATATTAGTTGTAACTACTTGTTACAATATTTTTTTCTTATATTTTGAGGTAGAGTGTTTTTTTTTTTTTGCAATACTGGTGTTTGAAATCAGGGTGTTGTGCTTGCTAGGCAGGTGCTCTACCACTTGAGTCATTCCACCAGCCCTAGAGTGCATTCTGCATGTGGCCCAACTGAAGACTTTTGTGTACCTCTTCTATTAAAGGTTTTTCTTGTATTTCTTTTTCCAAGAGTTGGGAACCATGATGACTAGAGGTATTCCCCAGACACTTTACACTAATATGAGCTCTCTGCACTTCACATTCTTGTGAGTGCTAGAAAAGCCAATTGATAACAAACCTTTTCCACTTTCTTTATTCAAGGCCTCTCCATTATGAGTTCTTTTGTGTCTTCTAAAAGAACAAAGAACACTGAAAGCTCTCCCACATTGCCTGAAGACTAAGTATTTCCGTCCAGTGTGAGTTCTTTCATGTATCTGAAAGTGACTGGGTATCAATGATAGTTTTACCGCATTGATTTTAGTGTGTGTTCTCTCATGTATTTGAAGGGAACTGGAATGACTGAAGGCCACATTCTTTACATAAGTAACATTTCTCTCAAGTGTGATTTCATGCATGTCTTCAAAAAGAATGAGATAAACTGAATGTTTCCCACGTTGCCTACACTCATAGAGTTTCTCCCCAGAGTGATTTCTTTCCTGTATCAGAAATGAACTGGAATAGTCAAAGGCTTTACCACATACCTTATGCTTATAGGGCCCCTCTCCATTGTGTGTTATCACATATCTTTGAATGCCAGGTAGAGTCATGAAGGATTTCTCTTTACTTAACTCTCCATGATGTGTCCATCCATGCTTCTGAAAGCATGGGGGATAGTGAAGGCTTTTCCATGTTCCTTACATTTGTATAGTTCCTCTCCTTATTCATGATTCTCACCTGGTCTGTGATCAGTCTGAACTCATAGAAGCAGGCAAATTTGGGGATGAATGACAATGGCCACTTCTCCACACACATGGTTTTAATCTGGGAGGTATTTTCTTGCTCAGAATATGACCTGGAGTCTGGCTGAACATTTCCCAACGTTGACTACCTTTTTTTTTTAATGTTTAGAGTTTCTCTACCACTTACTGCTTAGATTTCTATTAGTATTTATTATACTTATCTTCAGTGTTCTGGTCTCCTCAGTTTTATCCATTTCCAGCTTTCAGGGTGTCCTCAGGTCTTCCCTAGTGCTTCTGCAGACTGTGCAGGTCACAGCATCACAAGGCTGAGTTACCTAGAGTCTCTCTCAACAGCACAGTGGGATCCTGATAATATTAGTGCCAGAAAAAGCTCTTCCTCCTTGTTGAACCTCCCTTCATTGCCAATTTCTTTGGCCATTTTTTCCAAAAATGTAATCTCTCTAGGGCACTCTCTAAGATGCCATCCTTGGTCCTTGCTGTTTTCTTGCTTTATCTCTAGGCAATCTCAACCCTTGATGGCTTCAACTTTCATCTCTACTTGATAACTTTTCTGGTCCCAGCTGCTTTTTCGTTTTATTTTATTTTATTGGTAGGACTGGGGTTTGAACTCAGGGCTTCACACTTGCAAAGGAGGTGTTTTGTTGTCGAGCCACACCTCTAGTCAATTTTGCTCTGGCTGTTTTGGAGATGGGGGTCTCATGAACTATTTGCTGGGCTGGCCTCCAACTGCAATCCTCCCAGTCTCAGCCTTCTAAGTAGCTAGGATTATAGGAACGAGCCACCAGAGCCTGGCCTAGCTGTTTTTGGTATAATAATTGCCTACTATATACCAAACACCTCCACCTTCCTATCAAGCAAATGTTTTGAATTTACCATTTAATAATCTCCTTATTCATTTCTCTACTTCAGATGTTTCCCCATTTTCTCTAGTCACAATCTATTTTTGAGTTACCACATATTTATTTCTACCAATATTAAAGAACGTATAACTTAAAAATATCATACATATCTCCTTCCTAGATTGATTATAAATTATACGAACTATGAAGGTAAGAAAAATGTCTTAGATAACATTGTATCTTCACAGTGCCAATGCCCTCTGTCTTGATAACACCATTTCAGTGTGGTTTGTTTTGCCATTATATATTAAGATCCCTTAGCTGTAACATGAAGAATTCTTTCCCCAAATATGATAGAAACAGTACTAGCATTTGGAAATTAACATTGAATTAGGTGAATAGATATCACAGTTTTAAAGTGTTAGAAAAGCAATAATTTTATTAACAGTTTTTAGTAACATTAATAGTAGTAATCATACTTAAACTTATTTGGGTATAACTTTATAAATTGGATCATATGTATTTAGCATCAAAATAAAAATCTCATGTAAACACCAAAACTGAAGAAAATACATGTATAATTTTTAAAGATGACTTAATGATGTCAAGGCAATACAAAAGAAGTTTTGCTTTTAATATGACACATTTATAAGACCAAAGTGTCTTTGAAGTAAGAGAGAAGTGAGACAATATATTCTGTTTTGTAAAGACACAGTTATTGCTGAAGGACCATTGACAACTTCACCTGGAATATGCTTCTTTGGTGGCTCTGAATGGTAAAAGTCAATAATACATTTGCAAATTTGTATCCTCAGTTCAGAACTTGGTATTTTCATTAATTCACCTGCCAGAAGAATAAACAAATTCTGTAATAACATTGCTATAAGTTTATTTGAAGATTTAAGCACATAATGTTAATATTACAATGATTATTAAAAATATTCTCTTCAGAGATTCAAACTGGACCCTTCAATTTTACACACACACATACACTTTCATAGTTATGGATCATTTCATAATGGGAATATGTTCTGAGAAATTAATCATTAGGCAGCTTTGAACATCATTGGGTGTACTTACACAAATATGGGATTAAATAAAACATAAGAAAAATGGTGCAATAAAGAGATGCAGAAAGTCAGGTATGGTGGTGCACACTTGTAATCCCAGCATTTGAGAGACTGAGGAAGGAGGACTTTAAATTCAAGGCAGCCTGGGATATCCAGCCTTAGTTAGTGGCTTAAAACAAAATGAAACAAAAATACAAAACAATCAAACTTACTACCCCAAAATAAATATAAACAGAGACATAGTAAACATAAGATATAGGAGGTTGCAACTCATAAAGTATTTTAAAGTTAACTTTCAAAAAAACTTTAGTAAGTAGAAAGAATACACTCTATATGATAAAAATATAGAAAATACATAAAATGTCATTTATCAAGTAATATGTGCTAGACATAATTGTATGTGCTATTCTTTCATACAACTGGAAGTGCAGGTTTGTTTATACCAGTATCACTACAAACACACAAAAAATAAGTTGTGCTATGGGATTAGGCCACCAGTAGGTGATGGAATTTTTTGGCTCAATGATGATATTAGGGATTATCATTTTATATGTAGTCTGTTTTTGACTACTGAAATGTAGTGATGGAGTGTATGACTATATACGTGAGCATACAAAAACACATACACACACACATACACACACACCACCCTGACTCTGTCCTTGTACATTTAGCCTCTCAATCAGTTCAGCCTTTTCCTTCTTGGAAGAACAGAAAGATGAAGAAGATCATAAATGCTGGAACCAGACTAAGATTAAATCCTAGCTCTGCTACTTACTACCTGTGTGAACTTATGTCTTAGTTATTTCAACTCTAAAATGGGTATACCATTTAAGAATGTTGTGAGGTCTAAATTAGTTTCTATGAGGAAAGGCTGAGAACAAAATCTGGGATATGGTAAATGCTCCATATAGCAGTTCTTTCTAACTAGAGAGTCAGCAATATTTTCATCTTTATAATGTGTCCTGTCCTTAAAGTTCCAGGTGAGCTTTGCTCTTCACTTTGCTGGCAGGCTGGCAGAGACTGTTTCTAGGCATTCTCTGCCCCACAGGCAATAATTTTATGGTCAAGTTATCGGGCTGGGGTTGGAGAATAGAGTGGACTCCTTTGTAGTCACCTCTGCATTGCTACTGAATTAGCTTTAGCCTGTTAATAATCCAAACTACATTGCATTTACTCCTTTGGAGTCCTACAAGTATGTTCCTCAAGGTAATCTGAAGAAAATCTGTGGGACTATGCAAATGATCCATGTTCCCTGGATGCTTAAGGACAACTAGAGTCAGAAGTATCAGTTTTAGGATTAAACCAGAGCTGGGTGAATTCTTTGAGCATAAAAGAACCAGAAGGCATTCCCCTAAGTCTTGGGTTTTGCATTAGGCTTTGCTTAATGCTCTTCTCTGGAGTGGTCAACAGGAGAGGGAGGAGGGAGCACAAGGAAAGACTTATCCTTGCTTTAGGAGAATCTGTTTGCTAAAGATCTCACTTAAAATGTAAAAAGTATTCCCTTAATTTTATTTTTGGACCCTTCCTTTGGAGTCAGAAAATCATTTTTTAGGTTTTGAAAAGCTTAGACAACAGGAATAACTAAACTTTTCCAACAAAACCACCCAAACATGCAAAATTATGGGAAATTGTAGGGCTTTTCATTTGCTTCTCCAGTTTTATTTCCTGTAAATTTAGATCATTTTTACAGCTTCTTGTTTAATCATCTTGGGGAGTGTACCAATTCCTTCCCTTCTCCCTTTCCAGAATCCTGATCCTGAGTTAGAAATATCTACGTATCATTTAGAAGAAAACCTAATTCAACCTACTAGTAAATAGTACAAACTGGAAGGTATTAATAACAGTTGTGAATAGCTTTTGTTCAACACTGCACACTGTATACAATCATTTAAGTTTAAACTCATGTTTCCAGCAATTAAAAAAAATAAAAGAAGGGCAGGAGATCAGTACATGCAGTAAGTAATCAGTACAGAGGTGATGATAAGCTAAGAGTTCACACTGCCCTCATGAAACAGTAATGTGCTCCTTTGGCAGACTGACTAAGAAAAGAAGAGGCTGACACTCAAAAGAAATGGGACACATTTTTATCATACAAATATCTGCCAGCACTCTTGGAAGCAACATTTTAGAATAAGGTCAACAGAAACATTTAAAAAATAGTGTAACTCCAGTTGAAGTATGAAACTTATTCAGACATAATTACAAATTAAAATCATAAATAAAATCCATGTTAAAAATAAAATGTTAAAAACATATAATAATATGTTAAAAATCAAAATTTTTTTATTCACTGCAGTTGAATCACTGAAGTCTTTATGGAGTAAAATGCTTGGAACATAATTATTCAGCAGATACTTTTTAAAAATTTATTGGGTCAATTGTGCATCTTTTATTTCTCCTTTAACTCTGTTTTGGAAACATGCTGTTATGTCCCAGGGAGTGACTCAAAGAGCTAGAGTTTCACTGATGTCATTCCTAGGAAATTATTTTCTTTCTGTAGAAAAATCAAGCAATAATCTGAATATAACTGCCT
The DNA here is from genome assembly GCF_047511655.1 of Castor canadensis. Lineage (NCBI taxonomy): Eukaryota > Metazoa > Chordata > Mammalia > Rodentia > Castoridae > Castor > Castor canadensis. The sequence goes on from NC_133387.1 coordinate 52,304,952, forward strand.
ATTCTTTTATGACATTTTTCATATTTTTGTATCTAAAATATCATATCTGCCTCTTTACATATATTGTGTTAAGTTCTTAGTGGTCCATCATTTCATGATTTTAGTTAAATTTTTAATCATTTAATGAACAAGGAGGTACTCAATGATTCTAGCTATTCAATATAAAAACTCAAAATTGAAATCATTTTTGTGATTATTGAGAGAAGGGGACATATGCTTTCTGATTAATAAAAACTTTTAAAAAAATTCACCAAATTAAATAACATCAAGTCAAATTAGCAGAAGGAAGTAACTGTCAGTCTGTACTTAAGGAATTTAGAATCTTGCTAGTACCATGAAACACTTGAGCAGAAAACAATACCAGAATTATCACCATGTACACTACGATGAGCTCCCACATAGAAAATAGGAGAAGTGCTCAGGTACGAGAGAGGGAGTACTTTTAGTGAAAACAGACATTTCCTTTATGTTAATGGGCCTATCATGTCACACCCCTACATTAAAGAAAGCTGAACTTACCCAGAAGTGCAACTGAATTAGCAGTATCTTCAGCATAAGTTATTTCATCTGATACTTTCTTTTTCAAAAATGGCAAGCTTCAATAAGAACGGAGAATGTTAGAGTAACCTTTGATGAAGTCTTTGGTTGAAATATCATTTGTAAAGTAGAGAAAATTTCCTTTATGAAGAATAAAATGAGGATGCTGTCCTATTCTTCAGCTCTGAGGAACTGACAACCATCAAAAAATTTGTATTTCTAACTAACTACCCCAAAAGAAAATACAATAGGTTTATAAAAATGAAGAGAGATGGATGTAAAAGGCATAAGCTAAAAAAAATCATCTTGCATCACTGTGTTAATAAAAAACTTAAGAACTCTCTCTCTGAGGGCAAAATAATGATGAATTATAACTGCTATTCTATCAGTGTTAAGATGACTCACCTTTAACTTAAAAACTATTTAAGGAGCCTGACATGGTAGTGCATATCTATAATCCCAGCTACTTGAGAGACCAAGGTAGGAAGATCTTGAGTTCAAGGTCAGACAGAACCAGGCTGTCTCAAAAACAAAATAGCTCTGGGGGCATAGCTCAAGATGTAGAGTGCTTTCCTATCTTGTGTGAGTCCTGGATTCAATCTCTAGTATCAAAACCAACCAACCAACCAAACAAACAAAAACAACCCTTGGAATTCTAGCTAACAAAATTTTTTTTTGCTTTTTTTTTTGGGGGGGTACTATGGTGGGTTTGAACTCATGGCCTCCCCCTTGCTAGGCAAGCACTCTACCACTTAAGCCATCCTCTATCTCTTTTTCACTTTAGTTATTTTTCAGATGGGGTACTGGGTTTATGCCAGGTTCAGCCAGGCAAGTGCCAACATGCTTGGTTTTACTGGTTAAGATGAGGTCTTGCTAACTTTGCCTTAAACCTCCATACTCCAGATGGTCTCCTGTGTAGCTGGGATTACAGGTGTGGACCACAAACTCCTGTTGGTTTATTTTAAAAGGTCAGTGCTCTTTCTTTACTAACTGGCTTAGAAACTACTCACAAAAGAACAGAATGCTTTTGGGGACAATAAGGAATTCAAATTAACAAATATTAATTATATTAAAATTGATTTTATACTTCTATAGCTAAAGTTATTTGAAAATACTTATTTATGTATCATAAAAGATCAGGCACATGAACCCTGGGTCACTAGTCTAAATTTCAAAGGAGAGATAAAAATTATTTCTTAAATACAAAATACAAACTATTTTGGCATTCCATAAATTCAAATTTTGAAACTGCTGTGTTGTTTAAAGTTCAATATATCCTATATGTAGGACTTTTAATTGATGTATTCCATGAAAAATTAACCAAGTAGTTAAAAATGGCACTGGGAACTATGATAAATGGATGTAGACTACAGTAAGCTTACTTTAGTCCCCAGATTTATTACACATGGTTTTGACCAAGAGTACTAAGTAAATCAATTGAAAGAAATTTCAAAAACAAAAATTTAAATCCTCAGGGACATTTTGTGGCTTGGTTGATGTGGAAAAGCTCATAGCCTCCCACTATGCTCAATTGCGTTTAGGTCACTGTGTGCTGAGTGTTTCTCTCTACCTCTAATTTTGTGGAAATCTGCCTCCCATAAAGTAAATGGCACTCAAAAGATCTCCGGTCCTCATGGATTGGTAGAATCAACATAGTAAAAATGGCTATACTACCAAAAGCAATCTACATGTTTAATGCGATTCCCATCAAAATCCCAATGACTTTCATCACAGAGACTGAGAAATCTACTCTAAAGTTCATTTGGAAACACAAGAGACTGCGAATAGGCAAGGCAATACTCAGCAAAAAAAGCAATGCTGGAGGTATCACGATATCAGACTTCAAACTATATTACAAAGCAATAGCAATAAAAACAGCATGGTACTGGCATAAAAACAGACATGAAGACCAGTGGAACAGAATAGAAGATCCAGAGATGAATCCACACAACTGTACCACCTCATTTTTGACAAAGGTGCCAAAAACATATAATGGACAAAAGACAGCCTCTTCAACAAATGTTGCTGGGAAAACTGGTTATCCATCTGCAAGAAACTGACACTAGATCCATGTCTATCACCCTGTACTAGTATCAACTCAAAATGGATCAAGCACCTAAATATCAGACCCGAAACTCTGAAGTTAGTACAGGAAAGAGCAGGAAACACTCTGGAACTAATAGGTATAGGCAAGGACTTCCTCAATAGAACTCCAGCAGCCCAGCAACTAAGAGAAAGGATGGACAAATGGGACTTCATAAAATTAAAAAGCTTTTGCACAACAAAAGAAATGGTCTCTAAACTGAATAGACTACCCACAGAGTGGGAGAAAATATTTGCCACCTATACATCAGACAAAGGACTGATAACCAGAATATACAGGGAACTCAAAAAACTAAACTCTCCTAAAATCAATGAACCAATTAAAAAATGGGCAATGAACTAAACAGAACTTTCTCAAAAGAAATTCAAATGGCAAAAAAACACATGAAAAAATGCTCACCATCTCTAGCCATAAAGGAAATGCAAATCAAAACCACACTAAGATTCCACCTCACACCTGTTAGAATAGCCATCATCAAAAACACCACCTAATGACATGTGTTGGCCAGGATGTGGGGAAAAAGGAACCCTAATCCACTGCTGGTGGGAATGCAAGCTGGTGCAACCACTCTGGAAAAAAATTTGGAGACACCTTAAAAACTTAAACATTGACCTGCCATATGATCCAGCAATCCCACTCCTGGGGATATACCCAAAGGAATGTGACACAGGTTACTCCAGAGGCATCTGCACACCCATATTTATTGCAGCACTATTCACAATAGCCAAGTTATGGAAACAACCAAGATGCCCCACTATTGATGAATGGATCAAGAAAATGTGGTACTTGTACACAGTGGAATTTTACTCAGCCATGAAGAAGAATGAAATCTTATCATTTGCAGGTAAATGGATGGAACTAGAGAACATCATTCTGAGCGAGGTCAGCCAGCTCAGAAGATCAAAAATCGTATGTTCTCCCTCATATGCGGACTTTAGATCTAGGGCAAATGCAGCAGTGTGGCTGGACTGGGACCACATGACAAGGGGAGAGCACATTTTGGTGATATAGAAATAGGTAGAAAACCCAAAACATGAAAGTGTTTGATGTCCTCACTCCAGAGGAACTAATACAGAAACCTTAAAACAACAGAGGTTATCATGAGAAGGGGATCAGTAACCAGTGTAAAGATCAGTTAGAGATGAATTAATATGGGTCATAACACGTGTACACGAAAGCAATGCTAGGAATATTTCTGTATAGCTAGCCTCAACTCAGCTAGCAAAAATACTTTGTCTTCCTTATTAAGCTTGTCTCTTTTCTTCCACAAAACTAGTGATAAAGGCAGAACATGACCTGCCTAGAACTGAGGTGGAAGCGGGAGATAGGGTGGGAGGGGTACAGGGAGGAAAAATGACCCAAATAATGTATGCACATGTGAATAAAAAAAAAATCACGGTAAAAGTGAATGTGCTTAATTGAAGTGCACAAGCAAAAGTGCGAGGTTGCCGAGAGGCGTGTCTGCAGAGGAAGTGGGGTGGGCTTGGGAAAAGGAGTCAGGTCTGCGCAGCAAGCCCACTGTCAGAATCCCGAGCATGCGCAGTCCTTCCATCATGGCAGTCTCCTTGGAACCACAGCCCCATGGGTACCAAGGGGCTACCATATGCCGGTCAATTTGAATTTAAAGCCATATCAAGGGCAAGCTATGAAAAGGATAATTTTATAAATCCCACAGAAGTTCACTTCTATTGTTTTTTTAGAATTGTCATTTGGAACAGTCACTTACTACTTGTTATCTAACAGACTGTTGAATCTCTAAATGAACTCTAAAACTAGTATTTCCATCCTCAAACTTATTTTTGTTTTTCTACCTAATAAGACTCCCATCAGAAGAGTTTTCAACCAAAAATGTTATGAAAAAAATAAGCAAATACTTCTGATGTAATGGAAAAACGTATTAGAGGCCCAAACAGAAAGGTTTGGTTGCATTTATTTTCAATGTTTTTATCTCCCAAAAATGTCTTGAAAAGACAATCAACTGAGGAGGAAGTGTGGATAAATGTAAGACATAAGCAGAAATTAGGAAAATAGGAAAAAAATTAAGATTTGTCATATTATGCAAAAACCATTCAGTTGGCTTCACAGAGCTCCACAGGAGCACTGACACTGAAGTGATGCTGATGGACCCAGTGCTCTAGGAAGTGCACAGTTCAACCTCATGTCTATAACAACAATTCCAATTAGTTCCCTGAAGGCACCATTTATTTCTTTTTTTCCATGGTCCCTTTTAAAGAGTAAGGCATGGTGTCAGCATTCAATATTCTTTTCTTTATTATTTTATTCAGATATCAAAACAAATGTAAGTGATTATAAAAATTTAAATATTATTGCTGCTAAATCTAAAAGTGAGAGTTAGAAACTATCATGTGCACATACTTCTACTAGTAATATTGCACATCAATAGTATTAATTGAATTGTAAAGATATAATGCTATTTAAAAAGTTAAATTGGTAGAAAGGCCTAGAGAGCAAAGATGTCAGAAAGAATATTCTCACTTTAAGAAGTTTCCTCAGTATAGTATAATGAATAACTAAACACTGGATATTTTAATGTATGCCTAGATTAGCCAACTATGTGGCAGCAAAAAAGCATTGTATATGTAGTTTTCAGAACTGGTTGTAGAAATAATGGTATAGCAATTAAGGCATCAATTTTATAATTCTTACTTCTAGTTTAAATTCACAACTATATACCAACTATAATTAGGGATACTTATTCTTTATTTAAAATGGGAAATCAAATAGAACAACATGTAGAACCTAATATTTCTTTGACAGCCAAATATCTAAGTGAAAGGAGGAAAAATAAACGAAGCTAGACTGAAACTATGAGTATTATCCATAAGTTTACTAAAGGTTTCTCTCTAAATACTGTAACTTCTTGGTTTCATCAAATATTTATCATTCATTTGACAGCAACTAATTACAAGAAAATGTTTTATATACTCACAGTTTAATCCCCTGTGGCTTGCAATCTTAGACTATAATGAAATTGACTCCACTTGAGATATCATCTCTGATTCAGCTCAGGAATCAGGTGATGAACTGAAGTTTTCTTAGTTCTATCTCTCTGCTATTCTGTAGTAACTACTACCTTTATTTATTTATTTATTTGCCTATTTTGGTGCTACTGGGGCTTGAATTCCGGTTTTCACACTTGCTAGGCAAGTGCTCTATTGCTTGAACCACTCTGCAGCCCCTAGTATCTCTATAATACAAAATAAAACATGATAAAACATTTCATGCTAATATAAAATAAAGAAAAACAACTTACCCACACAGTTTTAGGATGTCATATGCAGGTTCTATAAAACAGGGCTGGTTTTCAATTTTTCCTGCACACAGATTCAGGATTTTAAAAATCTGTGCCAAATCCCTTAAGGGCTTTAATATTTTTAGTTAAGAAAAAAAATTAACATTAATTTCTTTATTAGCATGCAGTTCTTTATGGCACTGTCAAGACAGTCTACAGAATTCCATCTATTTTGTTAAATGTGATAGACCCTATTTTAATTATTATTTTAAAGTCTAAAGAGGGAAAATTAGGCCTGTACTTTTAGCAATATTATTTAGCTTTTGTCAGTAACCTTTTATGCAAAATTTATTTCCTTTCTCCAGAACTTTAAATTAGATTACCAATTACCACACCATATATTCAGTTGATCAATAACTTACTGTTGACAATGAGTAAAAATTCATTAAAAATTAACTTAATGATTAGGCTCAATTATATCCTTCATTCTGTTCACATAGACAAAAACAGACACTGCTTTAGAACAAGCAGTCCCAATTTTATTTAATGCATTCCTTTATTCACATTTAACTCAGATGCTTTTTCTTGTATTTAGTAAAAATTGGTTGGGATTTTATTTCATTTAAAACTAATTTGAAAGCAAAATACAGCCTCTAGATCTTTAGGCAAAGCATATTTTGTTTTAGCTCTTTTAAAAGCCCTATGGGTACATAAACAAATTTCATTTATAGTGTTTTATGGCTAAGAGATCATGGATTTGTCTCACAGTTCTTGGTTGAATCCTATTATTTCTAACTTCTTTTTAGGAGCTTTTTAGGAAGCAATAACTTCCTAAAGGAATGACCAAGACACTTTCCTAATTTATCTTTGCATAGTTTTACAACTTCTAAAGTCAGCTTAGTAAATGCATTCAGAAATAGAGCCATTTGCCACAAACTTCCAATCCTGAGGGTTGGGGGTGATGATCGAGATGTTAGGGTATCAGGTTAAGGCAGCAAATGAAATCACTTGGTGGTAGACTTTCTTAGGTACCACCAAGAAATGTTAAGTAATGCTTAACATCCTCAAGCTCTCAGACTGGTCCAACAGATCCATATAAAACCAAGGCTAAAATAAAGATTTACATGAAGTTATATGGCAAATTTCTCTGAATGTAAGGTTTGAAACATTTTGAACTGGGACAAACTGATGTTAGACTGATATTTCTTTAGATAAGTCAGACAGCTGTCAGAGATGGGTCAGGTCAATTCTAGTCAAAGTGGAGTCTATGGCCCACTATCTATTCTAAAATGTGTTTCCAGTCTCTGATAAGATGGGTGTGGAAAGTGAGAGTGGACATTTAAAAACTTTTATAACAACCTAATATTCTCTAACATTTTTATTGTGTTTGAAAACAGCATGTATACACAAAGGTCTATAAATAAACCAACCACCCAAAAAGAAACTGTTCCTTACACACAGTTTAGAGACACACTGGTTTCCATTGTGATCAGGGTAGTATATTCAGTTAAGACAATATATTTATATGTTTTTCAGACTTTGAAGCACTTTCATGAATATTACCTCATCTGATCTTCTTAACAACCTCATGAGGTACAAATATCCTTATTAATTTATAAGGCTGGAGCAATTTAGATGCTTAGGAAGGTACAACTTCCCATGTAAATTGGTAGAAACAAGACTTTGACTTGGCCCTCCTGATTACATCAAGTCTTTCCTAATATATAGAACCTGACATTATCCAAAGGTAAGAACAGTATAATGAACAAAATAATGGCCTCCCCAAAGATGTCCGTGTCCTAATAGTAGGAATCTGTTAATATGTTACCTTAGATGGCAAAGGGACTTTCAGATGTGATCAAGTTAAGGATCTTAAAATGGAAAAATTATACTAGATTTTCCAGATAGGCCCAGTGCAAGAGAGTGGAGGAGGAAATATGATGACAGAAGCAGAGGTGACAGTGATGACACTGGGAAGAGGAAGATCATGAACACAAGAAGCCTCTAGAAGGTGGGAAAAGCAAGGAAATAGGTCCTCTCCCACAGTCTTCAGAACCTGGCCCTGTAACACCTTAACTTTACCCATGTGAGATTGACTCTGGGCTTATGACCTCTAGAACTACAAGATAATAAATGTATATTGTTTTAAGCCAGTAATCAATAATTTGTTACTGAAGCAATAGGAAGCTAGAACATTTTCTAATAGAGATTCTTCTATTTCAAGATACATGAAAGAAACATCCACATAGATGTAAAGGATACAAGCCCATTCTGATAATACCGTACCAGTTTCTTGACAGATTTAAGCTGCTTTTCTTCTAAATCATCCTAAGACAAATATTCTCTTTTAATTCATTTGTGCTATTAAATTTGTTGATATTTTTAAAAATGTCTTTAATACACAAAGAAATTAGAGACATTAAAATTATTCAAGCAATTCTTAAGTTACCACAAGCATTATGTTTCCTGAAACAGAGAAGGAAAAAATAAAACTACTATTTATTTTTTTCTTAGATACCTAAAATTTATTAAGTTTTAAAGAAATACAGCTAAGATACATATATTATTTTTTGAAAAATCTATAACGTTAAACAAACAGAAAATTAGTATCATTATATTGTTAAGGTTCTTTTCATCTGTATTACTAATTTTTAAATTAAGTATTAGCAAAATGCAACATAGGAATACTTAATTTTAACTTCTACTTCCTCCAATGGTCACCTAATAAAAACACCTCTTAGTTTTTTATCACTAGCTGATACACAGCCAATAATATAAATTATTTTTATTATTCTGCAGAAACTAAGTGAAATACAGTTAAAAATAATCATCATGCATTTACAAAACAATTACTATATTATTTGCATTCAGAGTCAACTAATGTTTATTGATTTGAGTATCTCCTATTTCTTTCTTTTTTAAAATTTTATCATTTTTACATTTACTCACATGTGTATACATTGTTTAGGCCACCTCCCCTGAGCATCTCCTGTTTTCCAGGTCTAAAAAGATGCTTGCTATCTTATAGAATTCTCAAAACCATACTTTAAGATAAATAAAAGTACTTCTAATAACAGATAAAAAAACAGTAAGATTCAGAGTGATAGAAAATCACTCAACACCACATAAAATACCATATTTATTCAATTATACTGGCTGCAAATTCTCAAGGAACATATGTATTTTTCACATTTGTGTTGTTACCACAAAGTTTTGGCTTTTACATTTATTTTTCTTCAATTTGGAAAGATAGAAACAGTATTTTTATTTGTATCACAATCACCTCTCCTTTTTAAGAGAGCTGTTGTCCTACTAGCATTCTCTGCCTATAATTTCCTCCTCATAAACTTTACTAAAATATACGCAAAAGGGAATATATAATATTAAGTATTATACTCTTATTTTGGATTTTAAAAAAGAACACAAGCACACAGTTTAAAAACTATGCTTATTAAGAAATAGACACTATGACTTCTAAAATATACTTATATGTACTTAAAATTAGTCTCATTAAAGTTTTTGATTTATAAATATAAGTTCATAAATACAGGGTATTTAAAGAAACTCAAATGATGCATTATTATGCGCAGCTATATTTAAAATTCTGAAATATACATATTTCAAATTTAAAGTACCTCTCCTAAAAGATGAGTTCCACTGCAAGAAAATATATTTTCCTTTATATTACAGACATATGACTATGAACAAATGGTTAAATGATATAGAATACTGAGGATAATCCAATAGTAAATATCAAATTCTAACCAACTTCTACTATGATGTAAGTATATATTATCTTACAGAAAATCTGTTCTCATAAAAGTATCTTAATAGAAAGGGAAGGAGCTATACATAAACAAACTATTAATGATCTAGTAAACACCCTTATTACAGATTAAGGATTGAGGCTCAATCTTTTTTCTATCTCCACCTCTCCCCCAGCTGGGGATCAAAACCCAGGGCCTTGTACAAGCTAGGCAAGTGTTTGATGAATAGCTTGTTCAAATTATATGCCAGTGGTACAACCAGAATTATCTGTTCTGGGCTGTTTTGACTGTATCTTTGATCTCTCATTTTATGACTAAATCTTATTATTTATTCACAGTATTTGAGCTATAGTGTAGAAAACTGTCAAGTAATAAAACTGTTTCTTCAATCCTACAGCTGTCTAGTTTTTCTTTTATAATGGGCACTATAAGAACAGGATGATGTTTATAACATTAGAGCACTTTCATAGGTTCATGAAGACAAATTTATAGGGAAAAGTTCACTTTACATATAATTTTGTTTAGTTAGAAAAACTTCTATAAAATTGTATCTTCAAACCCTTTTTTACTCTATATCATAGTGACTTCATATGTCATGAAATGTTTTGTAATGTTGACATTTTCTTAGATAGCCAGTTTTCCTGCTTTAGTTGACTTATAAGAGCTTCCAAAGACTTCAACTTCCTAGGGTTTGTTTCTCTTGTGGCTCAAGAAGAGTTATCTTTGAATGCAGCTTAGAAACTTTTTGCCAAAGATGTTCCTTCTTTATGTCTTGTCTGCAGTAAGAACGCTCAGTTTGTAAAATTTCTGCACCATGGTCTACTTCCTCATATAAGGAATCTTCAGTGTCCATGTCTTCCTTTTCCATGGTTTCTTTTTGCACTGGTACGAAAGAATGAACTGCATGTTTAGAATTTTCTGGAGGTACAAAAACAGCTATTCATCTTTAGTTCTTCAACTGTGCTGAAAAAGAATGGAATTTCCTAAAAAGACTTAATTTTAATGGAATTATTTTTAGACTTTGGGTTAGCAAGGTGACTTGTAGTTATTTCAAGCACTTCTTGGGTTTCAAATTACCTCCTGAATTTGAAATTGTCAAAGTAATAGTTGTAGAATTCAGGTTCTCAAAAAATTTATGAAAACCACCCATACCTAAATCTTAGTTAATTGATGTTTCCATTTTACAATCTGTCTTTTCAGTATGCTGTTAACTAAATTAAGAGTTAATATGCTGTTTTGTATACTTCCTGTTTTTGGAGCTAGTGGCTTTACCGTGGCAAATGAATAAAGTAATTCTGTGTATTTAGGGAGTAAATATATTAACTGTATTTTCCTTTATATCATTTGATGCAAATGATTTCTTCAGACTTGGCTTTAGGAAAACGTCTTTTTCATCTCCCAATTTTTTCTTCTGAGATTTTTTTAGAAGGGTCTTTTCCTGCTTAAAGCTCAACTTCCAGTCTTTATTGTTTGATCCCCTGTAGCTCTTATAGCAAACCACAGCACAACAGCAGAGCATCGCTTGGGTAAAGCCCCAGGTGACCAGGGTAGGTGAGAGGCTTAGGCTGGCCCTCGCCACTCACCACTTGAATTCGATTATGAAATTAGAAATCAAAATTAGGTGATATAAATCAGTAACTGTTTCCAGAAATAGTATTAACCATAGCTGGAAGATGAAGACTTATTTTCCATGCATGCACCGTATCATTGCTATATATAAATATCACTGCATTAATCTTCAAAATCACTCTATTACCAGGATTTATTATTCCCCTTTTCCAGAGTAGGAAACACAAGCTGAAATACTTTAAGCAATTTATCCTAAAATGCATAGCTAAAAAGTGATAGTGTTAGAAGTCAAATTTGGCAATCTGATTCCAGAAATTGTATTTGTAAACTCTAAAATATATACACAAAGTATACTGTGAAAACCAAACATTTTAGTCATTTAAAAACAAAAACAAAACACATTTCTCTACTGTGATATGCTTTCAAGATAGAATCCCTTCTGTCCTTTTAATCTTAACTGTTCATAAAAAGTTGTGGCTTTGTCTACCCCGTCTTCCCACTTCCAGTCTTAAAATTTAACACCTAGTAGGAACTCTCTGTAGCTGTGTTTTCTTTTTTATGGAAATACAAATATAGTCACAATTTAAAAATAACTTTTCACAAAAAGCAATCAGCAAATTATTTCTGATTATTATTTTATTTTTTCTTCTATGTTAAAAAATAGAGACTAAAAAATGTTAAAACAATGACTACCCTTTGTGTTTACTAATCATAGAACATTGCTTTGCTTTAGTGATTATATTATGGCAATACATTGTGTACTTAATAAGAATGTGTAATCTTCTTTGGGAAAAAAAAACCACATATAATTTTCCAGTGAGCTCTGGCTTTTGGTCAGATTTTAGCAAATTCTTGGATAACTTCAGAAGAGTGTAAATACGTGAGCATGTGTGAAAGCATTCTTATTACCCTATCCCCCAATATCTAAACTCTTAGTTTTAAGTCTTGTTTTTAAATAGCTTTATTTATATTACATTCAATATATGATTTCCCTCAAAATAAATCATCTACACATATGCAAGAGTGTGTATATGAGAAATTCATATGAGAACATTTTTATTGGTACACTGTAATACCCTTTTTCCTCCCAACTCTCTTCTCCAACATTACTTGGTAATAAGCAATTAACAGAGGATAGACCACCCTTTCTCTACTCTTTTTGTTTTCTTTTTTTAAGAAAATAATTTTTATTAGAATGAAATTTACAGGGAGTTTTGTTGTGACATTTCTGTATATACATATATTGTATCCTGGTTTGATGAACCCTTTCCACTACTCTCCCTTTTCCCCTACTCTCCTTCTTAAAATGACTTCAACAGATTGCAGTATTCCATACTTATGCATGTATAAAAGTACCTCAGCCATATTCACCCTCCTTTTACCCTCTTCATTTACCCTCCCCATCTCGCTATTAACCTACCCTGGACATGACCTGTTTTACTCTTATGAATTCTTCTGTTTACGGCCAACATGGATTTGTCTATCCCATAAAAGCAAATTGAGTCTCTTATTCCAGGCTTCCTACCTGGCTAAATACACTCACACTAAATTTAAACCATTCCTGAATATAAGACATATACTGTGTAAACAGTTTTCAACAAAAGTAGACAAATTATGGGGAAAGATATGTTATCATTCAGGGAAATAAAAGTTTGTAAGTGATGTAGCAAAGTAATTTTCTGTCAAAGCTTACTCACCTCATCATTCTCTTCAAGGAGTTTGATGACACGATTGAGGTCCATAGGCTTGAAAACACCCTAAAAACATACAACTATTAGTATTCTATAACATGTGAATTAAGAAAACACATCAAGCACACTATTTTTATATGATATTTTCCTTTGGTAACTTAAAATATCTATGATAATAAGATAGTAAGGGGAGAATGAAGAACATGAGACCTTATAGGAAAGGACTAAATTTTGGAGTAAAAACAAAAAGCTGTCCTGAATTCTACCATTTAATCTTAATGTTTTAAATTTTAATTAGGCCTAAAAGATCCAAGAAAGCATTTGGAATAATAGCACTTCCATGCTGTAGAAGATAAAATTACATTGTGCATTGATAGACATTCACTAACTTTGTCTATACATATCTAGAAAACTGGCTTCTACATTACACGTAGGAGATAATCTTCCTGAACTAGGTGTCCTCCTCTCAATTGGGACTTATATTTTCCAGCAATTCACCCTAGAAAGCAAAAACTTAAGAGTAATGAAGATTTCACTTTTTAAGTATTTCTTGAGCCTGTTCTATTCCATTCTCATCTCACTCAGTTGCACAAATTTACTGCTAATCTCCAAGCTTCCTATCAACACTGTCCTCTATGGTCAGCATAATAAAACTTAAATCTGAATGTAACTGATGTAAGCCATTCAATGAGTCCTCACACTAAGATTTCTTATCCCCTTCCTTGTTTTCTCATTTATGCTGTTGCAAACCTGTTTCTCTCCTTGATTTATACCCACAGGCCTTCGAGATGAAGCTTAGGAGTCACCTCCCCAAGGGATGAAAACGCTAGAAAAACATGTCTCACATGCTCCGGTATATGCTAAATGCACATCCATTACAGTTTCCGTCACTTTATTCTGAATGGGTTTATAGGACTCCCTGTCCTGAAGTTTATTTGAGGGCAAAGACTTTTGTTCCTGTAATTCCCAGCACACTAGGCCTGGCATACAGTTCCAATAGTTGGCTCGATAAGTTTTTATAAAATGACCCAGGAAGAAGCCATTTTACAATAAGTTTTAGTTAACTTACCAAGGGGGTGCTGTCACTCAAAATTTAAGAATTTAGGAATACACAGAAATCTCCAATTTTTAAATGCAAATTATGGCTTTATTTATCTGGAAGACTAATGCTTTATTGAACAGGATTTTCTTAATTCAAAAGATGTGTTAGTCTTGGTTTCTCCCACTATAGAAGTTAAAGCTATCCCAGACCTCCCTCCTCCTGCTTTCACTGGTTTACTTTTATTTATTTTTTTAAATTTCTTTTATTCATATGAGCATACAATGTTTGGGTCATTTCTCTTCCCTTTCCCCCACCCTCTCCCTCTCCCCAACTACCCCCTCGCTACCAAGCAGAAACTATTTTGCCCTTATCTCTAATTTTGTTGAAGAGAGAGTATAAGCAATAAGAGGAAAGACCAAGGGTTTTTGCTAGTTGAGATAAGGATAGTTATACAGGGAGTTGACTCACATTGATTTCCTGTGCGTGTGTGTTACCTTCTAAGCTAATTCTTCTTGATCTAACTTTTTCTCTATAGTTCCTGGTCCCCTTCTCCTATTGGCCTCTGGTGCTTTAAAGTTTCTGCATTAGTTTCTCTGCATTGAGGGCAACAAATGCTATCTTGTTTTTTTTTTTTTTTTTTGGAGGGGGTGGTTTCTTGCCTATCCTCATACCTCCCTTGTGTGCTTTTGCCTCATCATGTGATCAAATCCAATTCCCTTGTTGTGTTTGCCCTTGATCTAAAGTCCTCATAAGAAGAAGAACATATGATTTTTGGTCTGGGCCTGACTAACCTTGCTCAGAATGATGTTCTCCACTTCTATCCATTTACCTGCAAATGATAAGATTTCATTCTTCTACATGGCCGAGTAGTATTCCATTGTGTATAAATACCACATTTTCTTAATCCAGTCATTGATAGTGGGGCATCTTGGCTGTTTCCATAAATTGGCTATTGTGAATGGTGCTGCAATAAACATAGGTGTGCAAGTGCCTCTGGAGTAACTTGTGTCACAGTCTTTTGAGTATATCCCCAAGAGTGGTATTGCTGGATCATATGGTAGATCAATGTTTAGATTTTTAAGAAGCCTCCAAATTTTTTTCCAGAGTGGTTTTACTAGTTTGCAATCCAACTAGCAGTATATAAAGGTTCCTTTCCCCCCACATCCTCACCAACACCTGTTGTTGGTGGTGTTGCTAATGATGGCTATTCTAACAGGGGTGAGATGGAATCTTAGTGTGGTTTAATTTGCATTTTCTTTATGGCTAGAGATGGTGAGCATTTTTTCATATGTTTTTTGGCCATTTGAATTTCTTCTTTTGAGAAAGTTCTGTTTAGTTCACTTGCCCATTATCTTTATTGATTCATTAATTTTGGGAGAGTTTAGTTTTTTGAGTTCCCTATATATTCTGGTTATCAGTCCTTTGTCTGATGTGTAGCTGGCAAATATTTTCTCCCACTCTGTGGGTGTTCTCTTCAGTTTAGAGACCATTTCTTTTGATGAACAGAAGCTTTTTAGCTTTACAAGGTCCCATTTATCTATGCTATCTCTTAGTTGCTGTGCTGCTGGGGTTCCATTGAGAAAGTCCTTGCCTATACCTATTAGTTCCAAAGTATTTCCTACTCTTTCCTGCACCAACTTTAGAGTTTGGGGTCTGATATTAAGATCCTTGATCCATTTTGAGTTAATATTGGTATAGGGTGATAAACATGGATCTAGTTTCAGTTTTTTGCAGACTGCTAACCAGTTTTCCCAGCAGTTTTTGTTGAAGAGGCTGCTATTTCTCCATTGTATATTTTTAGCATCTTTGTCAAAGATAAGTTGGTTATAGTCGTGTGGCTTCATATCTGGGTCCTCTATTCTGTCCACTGGTCTTCATGTCTGTTTTTGTGTCAGTACCATGATGTTTTTATTGCTACTGCTTTTTAATATAGTTTGAAGTCGGGTATTGTGATACCACCAGCATTGTTCTTTTTACTGAGTATTGCCTTGGCTATTCGCAGTCTCTTGTGTTTCCAAATAAATTTAACTGTAGATTTTTCAATCTCTTCGATTAATGTCATTGGGATTTTGATGGGAGTTGTGTTAAACATGTAGATTGCTTTTGGGAGTACAGCCATTTTTACTATGTTGATTCTACCAACCCATGAGCATGGAAGATCTCTCCACTTTCTATAGTCTTCCTCAATCTCTTTCTTCAGAAGTTTATAGATTTCCTTGTAGAGGTAATTCACACCCTTTGTTAAATTTACTCATAGATACTTGATTTTTTTTGAGGCTATTGTAAATGGAATTGTTTTCATATAATCTTTTTCAGTTTGTTCATTATTAGTGTATAGAAATGTTAATGATTTTTCTATGTTGATTTTATATCCTGCTACCTTGCTATAGCTGTTGATGGTGTCTAGAAGCTCCTGAGTAGAGTTTTTTGGGTCTTTAAGGTATAGGATCACATAATCTGCAAACAGGGATATTTTGACAGTTTCTTTACCTATTTGTATTCCTTTTAGTCCTTCTTCTTACCTAATTGCTCTGGCTAGGAATTCCAGTACCATGTTGAATAGGAGTGGAGATAGTTGGCTTCCTTGTCACATTCCTGATTTTAGAGGGAATGGTTTCAGTTTTTCACTGTTAAGTATAATGCTGGCTGTAGGTTTGTCATATAGAGCTTTTATAATATTGAGGTGCTTTCCTCCTATCCATAGTTTTCTTAGAGCCTTTATCATGAAATGGTGTTGGATCTTATCAAAGACT
The DNA here is from genome assembly GCF_047511655.1 of Castor canadensis. NCBI lineage: Eukaryota > Metazoa > Chordata > Mammalia > Rodentia > Castoridae > Castor > Castor canadensis. The sequence continues at coordinate 52,321,668 of NC_133387.1, forward strand.
TTTTCTGCATCTATTGAGATGATCAAGTGGTTTTTGTCTTTGCTTCTGTTAATGTGGTTTATTACGTTTATTGATTTTTGTATGTTGAACCACCCCTGCATTCCTGGGACGAAGCCTACATGGTTGTGGTAAATGATCTTTTTGATGTGTTGTTGAATTCAGTTTGCCATTATTTTATTGAGGATTTTTGCATCAATGTTCATTAAGGAGATTGGCCTATAGTTCTCCTTTATGGAGGTGCCTTTGCCTGGTTTTGGGATAAGTGTAATACTGGCTTCATAAAATGTGTTAGGCACTTTTCCTTCCTTTTCTATTTTGTGGAAGACTTTAAGGAGTGTTGGTATTCGTTCTTCTTTAAAGGTCTGATAGAAATCTGCAGAGAATCCATCAGGTCCTGGACTTTTCTTTTTGGGAGACTCTTGATTGCTGCTTCAATTTCATTTTGTGTTATAGATCTATTCAGGTGATTAATGTCCTCTCGGTTCAGTTTTGAATGATCAGAAGTATCTAGAAATCTGTCCATTTCTTATTTGAATATAGATTCTTAAAGTAGTCTGATGATTTCCTGAACTCCCATGGTGTTTGTTGTTATCTTCCCTTTTGCGTTCCTGATTTTACTGATTTGGGTTTTTTCTCTCCTCATTTTAGTCAGGTTTGCCAGAGGTGTGTCAATCTTGTTTATTTTTTCAACGATCCAACTTTTTGTTTCATTAATTATTTGTATGGTTTTTTTTTTGGTTTCTATTTCATTGATTTCAGCTCTTATTTTTATTATTTCTCTCCTTCTATTTGTTTTGGGATTTGCTTGTTCTTGTTTTTCTAGGAGTTTGAGGTGTATCATTAGGTCACTGATTTGAGATCTTTCAGGCTTTTTAATATATGCACTCATGGCTATAAACTTTTCTCTCAGGACTGCCTTTGCTGTGTCCCATAGGTTCCGGTAGGTTATGTTTTCATTTTCATTGACTTCCAGGAACATTTTAATTTCCTCTTTTATTTCATCAATGATCCATTGTTCATTAAGCAATGAGTTGCTCAGTTTGTAGCTGTTTGCATGTTTTTTGTCTTTATTTTTGTTGTTGAGTTCTAGTTTTAATGCATTGTGATCAGATAGAATGCATGGTATAATTTCTATTTTCTTATATTTTCTGAGGTTTGCTTTATGGCCCAGGATATGATCTATTTTGGAGAAGGTTCCATGGGCAGCTGAGAAGAATGTATATTGTGTTGGATGAAATGTTCTGTAGACATCAAGCAGGTCCATTTGATCTATGGTATATTTCAGATCTAGGATTTCTTTATTGATTTTTTGTTTGGATGACCTATCGATGATAATGAGGTGTTAAGTCTCCCATGACCACTGTGTTGGAGTTAATATATGCTTTTAGGTCCTTCAGGGTATGTTTGATGAAATTGGGTGCATTGACATTGGGTGCATATAGGTTGATAACTGCTATCTCCTTTTGGTCTATTGCCCCTTTTATTAGCATGGAATGTCCTTCTTTATCTCATTTCATCAATGTAGGTTTGAAGTCTACTTTGTCAGAGATAAGTATTGCTACTCCTGCCTGTTTTTGGGGGCCAATAGCTTGGTAAATCTTCTTCCAGCCTTTCATCCTAAGCCTATGATTAAATCTTCTTCCAGCCTTTCATCCTAAGCCTATGATTATTTCTATCGATGAGATGGATCTCCTTTAAGCAACAAATTGTTGGATCTTTTTTTAAATCCATTTTGTCAAATGGTGCCTTTTGATGGGGGAATTAAGTCCATTAACATTAAGTGTTAGTACTGATAGTATGTGGTGACTCCTGTCATTTTGTTGTCTTAGTTCTTTGAGGGTTTGATTGTGTGTAGCTAAATCGATGTTACTCTCTACTTTCTTGCTTTTTATTTTTCCATAGTTTGGTACTGCCTGTCCTTTCATGGTTATATTGGGTATCACTTTCTGTGTGCAGAATCCCTTGAAGAATCTTTTGCAGTGGTGGTTTTGTGGTCATATATTCTATTAGTTTCTGTTTATCATGGAAGAATTTTATTGCTCCATCTATTTGAATGATAGTTTTGCTGGGTAGAGTATCCTAGGGTTGAAGTTATTTTCACTCAGTTCCTGGAAGACCTCACTCCAAGCTCTTCTTGCTTTTAATGTTTCTGTTGAGAAGTCTGCTGTGATTTTGATGGGTTTACCTTTGTATGTTATTTGTTTTTTCTCTCTTACAGTCTTCAATAGTCTTTCTCGGGTCTCTGTACTTGTTGTTTTAATGATAATATGTCGTGGGGTAGTTCTATTTTGGTCAGGTCTGTTTGGTGTTCCAGAGGCCTTCTGTATCTGTATGGGCATAGTTTTCTCTAGATTTGGGAAATTTTCTGTAATTATTTTGTTGAATATATTACTCATTCCTTTTGCTTGGACCTCTTCTCCTTCTTCGATGCCCATGATTCTCAGGTTTGGTCTTCTGATGGAATCAGTTATTTCTTGCATTTTCTTTTCACAGGTCTTGAGTTGTTTAACTAATAGTTCATTGGTTTTTCCTTTAATTACCATTTCATCTTCACATTCTGAGATTCTGTCTTCTGCTTGTTCTATTCTGCTGGATTGGCCTTCCATTTTGTTTTGCATTTCTGTTTCGTTCTTTTTTCTGAGGTTATCCATATCCTGAGTCTCTTCCTCTTAATATTGTTTATTTTTGCCCTGAGTTCATTTATCTCTTTATTTATCGTGTTCTTTATCTCACTTTGGTGTTTATACAGTGTTTCTATGGTTTCTTTTATTTATTCTTGTGTGTTCTCAAATTCTCTATTTTTGTTGTCTTGTAATTTCTTGAGTGTCTCCTGTACATTTTGGTTGACCATATCCAGTATCATCTCTATAAAATTCTCATTGATTACTTGCAGGATATCTTCTTTCAGAATGTTCTTGTGGGCTTCATTGGGTACTCTGGCATAGTTTATCTTCGTTTTGTTGGAGTCTGGATCTGGGCATCTGTTTTCTTCATTTCCCTCTGGTTCCTGTACTAATTTATTATTGGGGGGACATTGGTTTCCCTATTTTTCTGTCTTCTCATCATTGCCCTTGCTACTGTTATTGTCCCTGTACTGTGTGTAATTCAGCATTGTTGAGCTTATAATAATAACGATGATGATATCTAGAATGGAAGGGTGAGAGGAGAGGGAAAGCAAAGAAGGTAAAGAAAAAGGGAAAAAAGAAAACAAAAAAAAAAAAAACAGAGCTGAAGAAATAAACAGGGAGAGATAGTATACTAATCAACAGTTAGCCAAACAGGCATTAGAAAGACAGAGAGAGGATAAAGAAATAATAATACTATAATAAAAAATAAAAATTAAAATTAAAAAAAAATAAATGAAATTTCCCAAGTTCAAATGCAATAAAGTTTCAGTCTTAGTATTTTTGGTGCTAGTCCTTTAGCATCCAATTCTGGTGTTGGTGTTTGAGCAGTAGTTCTGGTGGTCTCCCAACAGGGTAGGAGCTGGTGTCTGGTGGCGTCGGAGCCCTCCTGGTTTCTCTGTTTAATGTGGTGGGGGGATGCTGTGCGTGGGCTGAGGGTTGGAGTTTTGCCTCTTATTGGTGGTTTTTCCTGCCAGGTGTATCTCCAGCATCTCTCCAAGAGTTTACTTTAGGAAGCACGCTTTCTGCTTCTTCCCTCTAGTCTCCCTCTTAGAATCTATCACTGGTCTACTTTTAAACCTCTAGGTTTGAAAAGATGCCATGATGATATAAAAAAATATTCAAAAGGGGGAAAGTCCTGCTTGTTCCAACTATTCAAATACATCCATTTTATATATTTTTGAGTTTATTTACATGAATCGATACACAATTTTACAAAGTGTTAGCGTGTTATGAATTTTAAGTCTATGACACATACTTTTCCATCTTTCTACATAGGCAGTATTACATTGGGTCCCAAATTTAGAATTTCCTTGCCTTTCACAATTAAAAACTTGTATAGTTTGATCTCAAGAAATTTTGTTCAGAAACAATTTTCATTTAAACATTGTAAATTTAAACCTGCAGAATAAACATCTGAATGAGGTTAGTTACTAAAAATGGTTTTAAAAATAATAAAAAGGATTGGCTAAGTACTTAACTACATTTGGTATTATAGTTACCAGTTATTAAATATTGCTGTTTAATTGTTAAATTCACTGTTATTGAAAAGTTTTAAATTTGCCTTTTAATATTTTGAGATTTAACAGAGTAATCTGTCACTATCTCACTTGTCTGTTCTCTTTTCTTTGTGTGTTCTCAGATTTTATAAATGTATCTGTAGGTAGATACAGTGGGCTTTTATTTTATGATTTTTCTGAAATATTTGCTTTGATGGTTAGACAAGGATTTTTAAAATATCTGTAGGTTATTATCAGCACCCTCCCCCAAAAGAAAGAGGTATAACTTTTTATAAGAAAGAGGAAGTAGTAAAGATTAAAGCACAGAGTACTTTTGGGTTTATCTGTATCATCACTTCATATTGCTCTGTGTATTACTTATTGTGGCTTATTTTTAAAATGATTTTTCCTCTCCTCCTACCTTTTTTAGCCTTTACTGGTTCAAATATTTCTATTTGTAATTTGTTTTATGGCAGTACTGGGGTTTGAACTTAGGGCTTCCCACTTGCTATGCAGGCACTCTACCACTTGAGCCATACCTCCAGCCTGGCTTCAAATATTTCTTAGCAGCCTCTGTTTCCAAAACTGTCCTAGATATGGGAACACACTGCTTTGACTCAGATAGTTATCAGTATGCAACTGAATTTTATGGAAAACCTTGTAGGTAATACTAAAGATCTTAAGAAGCCAATGAATAATTTGAGAAACTGAATATATAAATAGGCAATGGCCAGACTGTAGATGACAAAAGAACTTAGGCCTACTCTCTGCAGTAACTAGTCCTGAAAGTCAAGCCACAATCTTTATACCAGTTGGCCCAGAAAAGTAAAGTTTTGGTCAATGATTGCCAACCTACCCCCATTCCCCAGAGTTTCCAATCCCCCACTTCCAACTCAGAACCAACCAGGTAAAGCCAAACAGAAACAATAAATATAAAACATGCAATTCTAAATCAATTACACAGGATGCCCAGCCTCTAGCTAGCCCATATGTGGCATCCTCATGGCAACAACCTCCAGTGAAAGCATAACTGAAGCCTCCCTACACCCCTCCTCACACATTATATAAATCTTCCCTGCCTGTCTTGAAGTCTTTTGCCAAAAGAAAATGAGGGTGGATGACTCCTTCCTTATAGCAAGTTTTGAACAAATAGTCTCTGTTGTCATTAGGGTTGTCTTCTTCAATTGCCACAAGATTTAACCAGTAGATTGCAATACTAGGCAGGACTAGACTGGAGGTAGGAAACCAGTCTGTAACTTGAGATTTTAGCAACTGGTATACACAATGGTAAATGGAAATAAAACATCAAGGAGGTTGAATCAGCAGGACCTAAAAAATGTTTGGATGCAGTGGGAAAAAGAAACAGGCAAGGAAAATCCTTGATTTTGAGGAATTATATAGATGGTCTCACCCTTTAATGAGATAGGATGCTGGGAAAGAGGTTTGTGTAGGGCTGGGACAATTTTCTAATGCTTCTAGGTGATGCTTGTGCTGATGACAGGAGGACCCCATTTCCCACTTTGAATAGCAATGCTTACTGTGTTATGCTACAGGATGGTATGAATATTCAGATACCTGATGAAACCTGACCACAGGTTTCTGAATCGTGGGCTTAATGTAATAATAGAAGAGATGGAATAAAAAAGATCAAGTATAATCACTATTACATATTTATTCTACAAATATTTATTGAGTGCCTACACTGTGACGGGCATTGTTCTAGGTGACAATGATATGACAGTGACAAACATGAAATCTCCTGCCCACCTAAAGAATCAATATCCTCTGGGGGAGACAAAAAATACCAGTAAGATGTATAGCATATATGGCAAGATGAACAGTTCTGGAGAAAATAAAATGTTTACAAAGTACTGGGATGCTTGAGAAGTATAATTTTATACCCAGTAGTCAGTGAAAGACTCAGAGAGGGTAACATTTCAACAAACTCTTAAAGAGATAAGGAACCAAGTTCTCAAGGAAAGAACTTCCAGGCAGTGGGCAAAGCAAGTGCAAAGGCCCTTAGGCTGGAACACTTGGCATGCTTGAGAAGTTAGAAGGTCACAGTGGCTGGAACATAGAAGACTTTGCAAGCTAGGACTTAAATTTATTCTCTTGAGTTCAGAGTAAAGGAGTTTTTTAGGACATAAAACTACTTCTCATTCTTAAGAAACCAATATTTTTGTTGGAGAGACAAAACTTACACAAATGAAACAATGCCCAATATAAAACAAGTGACAATTAGGTAGAAGTTATATGATTCAAGCCTAAAACTATACCCACTGATGAGGAGAAGATCAATGGCAGTGAAAATAAACATGAGGTACTTCCCATTGGAGGAATGAGTACTTCATGTTGCAGAGGCAGCACCTGGGAAAAGGTTAAGGTTTAGTAGAACTGAGAAAAGTGGGGAGGGAATTCATTAAAAATATGTAATATCAACTCGTGTGTGCTAGGTACTGTGCTGGATGCTATCCTTGGAAGTACTTCAGACAAAAACAACAGTAGGATTTCTGCCCTGGCAGAGGTGGCACTAAGCAGAGCATATGTACAGATAAAGTATAGATCATGTGTTGGAAAACCTTGAAATGGGACAGAGAAGTGGGATAGAGGCAATTTAGGGTTAGCATAGGCCTTACATATCCTCTAGTTCAGTCATTCTGGAACAAAAAAATCACCTTGAAAGAGCACATTAAAAGAATTCCAGGCTCCACCCTAGAAATCTGCAGTAGGGTCCAGCTATACCGTTTTCCCCAAAAGCTTCTCAGAAGACTGTACTGGTCATCTAGGTTGGAGAACACTTACTTAGTATAGGCTGGTTTTATAGAAAAGGGAACAGGCCTAGAGAAGTTCAGTAATTTAGTCAAGGCAACTATATTAGATGAGGTAAGCACAGAATCCCAAAAGGAACAGAGGGTGGGATTCAGGGGGAGGAAGGAGGATGATAAAGTGGTGAAATGGTGTTTAAAAGAAATAAACTGGGTAGAGAGGAAGAGATACCAAACCAAGGGCTAATTAGGACTGACAGTCATCCAGGATTGACTGAGGCAGTGTGGTGACAGCAGAGGAGAACAAGTAGTTCTTTTAAAACTTGATTCAGAAAAAAAAAAACCCAAAACTTGATTCAGTGCCCCTTGGTTTTTCACTACTTGATCTAGGGAGGGTTGGGATTTTGCTTTGTTTGTTGTTAGGTTCTTTGTGATTTCCACATGACTAAGGTAAACTTCAGTGTCTCCCATCCCCCTTCCAGGGGAGAAGCCTCCATTTTTAATCCACATTACCCCTACCTTCCAGTAAAGAGCCAGAGCCATGAAAGCACTGGGACAGTAGAAAAACAATCTCAGAACTATCTTTCTATTTGTCTTTCCCTAGTACTTTGTAAAGGCTTAGCCATCCTGTAAATATTATCTGAACTTAATAATAATAATAATAAGAAAAGCTGTCATGATTAGCATTGTCAATAAAAATAGTTACCATTTATAGGCATTTAGAATATGTGTGTTGAGCACTGTGCTAAAGGCCTTACAAATATCTCAAATTTTAGTTCTTAGAATAATTCTATGAGAAGGGCATTTCTAACAATCTTTTACAAATGAGGAAATAAAGATTTAGAAAAGGCAAACAACCTGTCCTGAAGTAAGCAATTAGAAAATGGCCACCAAATTCTGATACCATTTCATAGTTTTGAATTATTACAACATTATAAAAATTTTAATAGAGAGGAAAAGTTGTAGTAGAGTGTCAAGTAGAATCCCTTTCTATGAAAATCACAACATGGAACATAAAATACAATGCTAAATTCCAGATTCCTAAGTTATTGTTTCCTTGTTTACTACTAGCTTCAAACCAATCATCTATATTTACATTTTCCATAATTCCACCTACAAATACTTCAAGATTAATAAAATTAGAAAAATGTAATATTTTGCAAATATCATTTGTGGTGGCTTAAATGGCATCTACAATTGCTATTGCCTTCTACAAGTCATTTTTGTGAAAAATGCAGAAAATAAATACTCCTTGAGGCACAAGTGAAACATACATTTAAAAAAGCATGTACAAAACCTGCATATTTTATTTGCTGCCTTAGGTAACAGTATTCAAAAACCTGTTTCTTCAACTACATAAACTCAGCTTAGGGTGACTGAAATGCCTCAAATTTAGGTCTGCAATAAGGAAAATGATACAAAACAGTTATCCAAAGCATGGGTAGCCAAGGTGGCATTTCTATATTAGGAAATCATCAACTGTTGTTTTAGAATTCTAGAGAATCCATTAGTTTTAAAGCCAAGATAAATTTAGGAGCTCTAGCTCCCTGGATAAAGAATGATGATGATGATGACTATATGTTTTCAACATATGAGACACTATATATGCAGTATGCTATGTGCATTATTTCATTTAACCTATGTGGTTAACATTTGCATTTAATCTTACTACAGTAGACATGAGTACGACCGTCATTTCCACTGATTAAGATGCTTGCCTTTGGTCACATAATGGGTAAGTGATGGAGTGGCTCCAGCTCATTTTTACCCACTAAAATAGACTACATGTCGAGTACAGGCAAAGGACAAGGCAGCAAAAGTGAAACAGTTTGAAAGGACTAGAAACATTTAGAGTTCCAAAGGTCTTCCCACCATGGGCCTGAGGTAGAGGTCTAAAAGATTATTTTAATTACTACTAGGAACATTAGACTGCAGTCTTTGAGTAAAGAGACTGGGTAGCTGTCGGTTAATTTCTCATGGCTTTAGAATACCTCATTTGTAAAAGCACCCACCAACTAAAAAACTAGAAGTCTGAGTGATCCCAAAGAATTCCCCTAGCTCTAATATGTTCTGTTCTATTTCATTTCTTTGGGTAGAAAGTGACTTTTTCCTCAATACTTTAAAAGATGTTAATATTCCTAAAATTAGAGGCAGAATACTGAATTAATGAAATTTTTTCTTTCTAGAAGAGAATCTTAGGGCCTAAAAGGAAAAGCAGTAATGCAAGAAAAGAAAACAAAAGGAAAAGAGAGACAAACACATACAAACATACACAGGTATACTGTTTTGTACTGCTTCCTATGTACAGTGTTGGCATTGGCCTATTAAAAGTATTTCTCCTTTTTTCTTTTTAACCTATGCTTATCTGTCTCATATAACCTTGCCCACTTTCTTACACTAAATAAAAAATGAATGAGAGTCTTCAGTTACCAAACTCACCTACTTGTTTTGTGCATAGGAATATAGCAGTGGTGCTAAGCTCCTTGCAATCTCTGGCGTGGAGAGCTGTGGTTGCTTAAAGTTTTCTCCCTACCTGGATTGTAATACCTCTACAAAAATGATTAGGTAAATTCCCCTGACATCTATTCCTTATGCAAAAGTGCTGTTGCTCTGCAGATTACTGTGTAAATGTCTGACTGTCCTCAGAGAGCTCAACCCCATTCCCACAGAAGAGGTCCCTAGTCAACTGGCCACTCCCAGGGATGTCTCCAAGGCTCTAGGATTTGAACCCAGGAGACAGGTTCCTGACGCAGCTGAGACTTGTGAAGCCTCAACAGGAATTCCCATAGTGGCCCCACACCATTCGTGTGAGGCAGGGCAGGATTCCTCTTTAGAATTCAAGATTTTAATCACAACCATGACTTTCTGGGGGAGCAAAGGAACCCTAGTATGAAACAAACGACTTGGGGTTTCTAAACATCCCGGTCAAGAAAGCAGATCCAAAGAAGGTCTCCAAGTGAAATAGCTCAACCCAACTTCAAAGAACTAGTTTTGTATTCATAAAAAAGCAAACTCCAAACCAAATACAAGCGCAATGAAAGAAATCAATTCTCTCTTCCCATCCTATAACAACCACTTTCTAATTTCAACAGCAGCATATTAAAGCACGGGGAGAATTCATTGCTTCTATCATTAAGGACATCACTTAAAAACAGGAATCTACAGATAAAATCCCAGAGCAAAGTGATAGGGCTATCAATTAACTTTCGCTAAGGCGATTCCTTCCCTCTTGGTCCTTTCGTGGCCACATTTTCCAAGATAATATTATCTTGGAAATAATAATATTTATAATAATATTATTTATAATAATATTTATAATAATATTATAATAATATTTTCCACATAATAATCAAGCCTTATTACTCAGTTTGATCCAGGAGGATCAAGGCACGAGTCCCCAGATAGGCTGGCTGACGACAACCAGCCCCCCTTGCAGGCAGCGCAGTTCCCAAAGGGTCGGCCCTGCGCCTGGAACCTTCGTCCCACAGGCTCCCCCAGTCTCCACTCGGGTTCTCACTTCCACTCTTCCAGCCTCTGGGCCTCGACCCTGCTCCCCAGACCTCACCCCAATCCCACCTCCGAAAGCACAGACACCTGCCCATACCTGCATCTCCTCGTCCTCGGCCACCACCCCAATCACTGGGATTTGGCGGGGACTGCTGGATTTGCTCCTGTGGCCGGGGTCCTGGGCCTCGGCGGTCTCCGGGGCGGCCTCGGCGGTGGACATGGCTGGCGGCTGGGGTCTAGAGCTGAGGGCGAAGAGTCCTTTGCTCGCGAAGACTCCCTGCCACGGAATAAGGAAGGTAGCCGAGAGCCTCTAGCGTCGCGATAGGCCCCGAGAGCACAACCGTGGCCCGGGCCACCGCGATGCAGCCAGCATTGCGGGATGGCAGCTCACGCGCTGACCCCGGCGCAGACGGGCAGCCCGGTTGTTAACACAAGCCGGCGCGTTGCTAGGGGCGGGGCCAGGAGTGAGGGGGCGGAGCGTGCTACGGAGAACACGAGAGCCAAACTTCCTCAAAGCCCGATCGTACCTCCGCGTTCGCGATGCGCAGGTTTGCAGAAGTGCCGGCGGGAGACAGCAACCGAGACTCGGTTGGTGGAGGGTGACTGGTGCCTTAGACATTTAGGGGGGTCGATCTTAACTGTGGGCGCTGGGCCTCGTTTTAAAACAGCCTGTGTGGGAGTGGTGTGAGGAGTGGAAATGGGATTCCCTCTAGATGCTATGAGGGATGCAGTGTTGCGTATCTCGGGTCCTCTCCCCCGAGATAGGACCAATCTCACCGAAATTCCCAGATTTTTACCACTTTTGTACTTCAGTGGCCCAACTGGACAGGTAAACGGACAAATAAGGTATTGTGTGCAATGTTAAAATGTTTTGGGGTGTGATGGGGAGCCCAGGTTAGTGTGGAGGGCTTGCCTAGTATGCATGAGGCCCTGGTGTTGATCCCCAGCAAGGGGCTAGAGGTGTGTGTGGAGCTTTGGAAGCTAATTATTGAGTCTAGAGGACTCATTCTTCACATCTGTAAAATAGAATCGTTTTCAGAATAGAATGAAATGGTAGTGTTTGCTAAGTGGCACTTGACAGATAATAAGCACCCAGAACAGTTAATTATCTTACTATTACTGGTATTTTTCCTTTGTATCCTGAATGATTAATGAAAGGGTCAGGACTTGAATGGAAAGCTTTTCATGATGATCATTAGTATAACTTAATAGTTCCAACTATGATGGCTTTGAAAACTTTTTGAAAAGTCCTTTAACCCTTTTAATCTTTTTTAAAAAGCTTTCTGAAATTCTTCAAGATTTAGATGTTTTTATGTTAAACATAAACTCAGTGAAAATAAATATCACTTCACTTCTCTGTGTTTTTCTCCTCATTTGTAGCATGAACATGTTGATCAGTGGTTTCTACGTTTTCTTCTGGCTTAAACACTGAATGACATTTCTGGCCCTAAAATGGAAAAGGTCACTGGATACAAATCATGGCCAAAGCAATCAAGGCTCTTTGAAGGAGTACTGAACACCTCAAGTCCCTGTTTCCACACTATTCTAGTATTTTCTTCCTTCTCAGTCTTTTGAAACTGCCCTCAGATCTCTAATACTTGTCAAAGTCTGTGTGTACTCTTCCATCTTCATCCTGTTGCACTTGTACTTAGGTTTTTTTTTTTTTTTGTATATACCGTTGACCACTATCTTCTTGAAACCCCTTATCCAGGCTTCCACATTCTTTTTGTTTTTCTTTTGTCTTTACAGCTACTCATTAGTATCTTTAAAGCCACTCACTGTTAGACCATGCATTTGTAAGTGTAAGGCTGCTATCACTTAGGGAGCATGTGCAAAGGGTGTATTAAGTGTTTTGTCCAAATTAATTGCTGGTGAACCATCCAAGTATACCAATCAAAAAGTGACTGAAACCACTTAGATAACCATTTAGATAAACCCAATGGACTCCTGTGAGAATGGCACCCGCAATCAATATGGTGGTAGAGAGCTGACATTTGAATCAGTTGCATATCCTTTATGGGTTATTCTGGTATCTGAGGATAGGAAAGATAAACAGGAGAGAATGAAAAGGAAAATTTTCCATTTGAAGCAGAACTTGTCTAGGAGATATCAGCTGACTGTGTGTTTCACAACAGGCTGCAGCTTACGGGGGTTTAAAGGATCGAACTTCAGTGACCCTGGGAAGTCAGACTCAACTTCATTGGAACTCCTTGAAGATATATTCCTGACTAATGAACAATGGGATATTTTATGTTAACCAACTGTGTGTCCTTTGTCCAGAGTGCCAGTTTCCAATGCTTAATTAACGTAATTCGTGAACTTCCCCTTTCTAGCACTTAAAAACACCTGACTTTTCCTTCACAGTGACAACTGGAATTCCTCATGGGGTGGGTTCCCTTCTCTAGCCCAGTTTTGTAATTTTCTTTTTTGCTTGGATAGCATAGGTTTTATTTATTGACAAGGTGAGAAGCTGTGAAGATGGATGTTCTCAAATGACCCATACTCAGTCACCTTGAGAGAATTGCTTGTAAGTTTCAAAAGGTATCAAGCTTCCTCTTGCATTACTTTGAACTGCATTGTACAGTCATTCCTCCATATCCGTGGGAGACTGATTCTAGGCTCCATACCAAAATCTGAGAATGACCAAATCCCCTACATAAAATGGTGCATTTGCATATGTTATATGCACATCAGCCTGTATACTACTTTAAATCATCTCTAGGTTACTTATAATACTGAATACAATGTAAATGCTATGTAAACAGTTGTTACTGGTTTAGTGACAAGAAAAATAGTGTGTATATTTTCGGTATAGACTCAACTTATTTTTTTCTGAATCTCTTCAGATTCCACTATTGTTTAAATTCACTGATATAGAACCTATGGATGAGCTAGGTGCCAGTTACCCATGTGTGTAATCTTAGCTACTTGGCTGAGATCTGTAGGATCAGGAGGTTCAAGATTCAAGGCCAGCCCTGGGCAAATAGTTCACAAGACCTCATCTTCAAAACTACCAGAACAAATTGGACTGGAGATGTGGCTCAAGTGGTAGAGTGCCTGCTTTACAAGTGCAAAGCCCTGAGTTCAACTCCAGTTCCACAAAACAAAACAAAACAAAAACAACAACAAAAAACTATGGAACTATGGATACAGAGGGCCATATGGCTAACTCCCTATGAAATTTAGCTCACCAAACCTTTTCTAGGAAACTTTTTTATTATTGTTTTGAGTAGTTTTAACAGTCTCCAAAAACAATGACTTTAACTATTATTCCATTTGTAAATTTTCCAAGTCCTTTGTTCTCTTACTGATGATAATAATATTGGGTTTATTTAATTTTCTTCTTGGTAAGTACACCAACCTTAAGATATTTAAAAGCTTAAACTGTTTAAATTAGGTATATGGATTTTAGTCATTATTCATTGATTTTTTTATGACACCAAAACAAAGAAGGGTAAAATGACTATCAAAATAGTAAATTATTTCAGCAAAAGATACATTAATAGAGAAACAAAGAGAAATTAGTTATGCCTAGAGAATTGAAATACTCAATCTGATAACACTTCTGCAGAACCTTAACACTTTGATCAGTTGATAGAAATTGCAGTTTCTTTAAAAGTACTTGCACATGCAAAGATCAGATAAAATTTTTAATATGGTAACCTACACACAATTTTTACTTTCAAAAGTAACAAATGGAGATAGATACAGATTTCTTTTTCTTTTTTTTGGAGGCGGGACTAGGGTTTGAACTCAGGGTTTCACACTTGCAAAACAGGTGCTCTACCACTTGAGCCACATCTCTAGTCCATTTGGTCATTATTGTGGAGATGGAGTCTCAGGAACTATTTGCTGGATCTGGCTCAATCCTCCTGAGTTTAGCTTCCCAAGGAGCTGGCGTAAGCCACCAGTGCTTGGCTGCTAAATGTATTTTTAAGTACCTAAATATAATATTAATGTGTTTCTTTGGATTTTTCTTATTTCCACTCTTCCTAAATAACAATGTTTGGTAAAATTGTAACTATTCATTAGTATGAGTTAAGAACATTTTTAGTATTTTAGATTACATATTAATTTGGTAATCTCTAAACCAATGCCAGATGCTCTAAATGTTGAAGCCAATGTTACTCCTTTCTGAGTCAGTAATTTATTTTAAATAGTAATTTTATAGTATTTATGAAATGTAATTAAAAGTCTTACTAGGTTAGTGTTAGGGGAATTTTATAACAGAAAAATACATTAAAAAGCTGGTATTTACTTCAGTGTTTAAAGTAATCTTTCAGGTTGACTTACAGAAATAAAGCCCAAAAAGTGAACAAAAGTAACTACCTCTTTCCAACAGAATTGCTAATGCAAATTTGGGAGTAATAACCAAGTGAAACAGAAAAAAAAGTAAAAGGTAAGCCACTCCTGAAGCTGATCATTATAATAAAAAGTGTCCTAACAGTAATCCAAATTGCAGGTGATTTTTAAGTAGAAGCTGGAGGAACTATTCATGTGTAGTAGAAAAACTAAATAAATAGTCATGAATGAGTTTACAAAGAGCTATCTTTACCTGATCAAAGCTTTAGTCTCATGACATAAGGATATTTCCATGAAGTGAAAATGTCCCTAAGGTTTTAGGACAACTATTTATTGTGTTTACATGGTAGCAGGTTATAGTAAAGTACCCCTATGATAGAACTCTCTTTATTGTAGAGATTTAATCAGACAAGTTTATTCCAAAGACATATAATTATTTAAGTTCTATTCCTAACTTCTTCACAGTTTCTCAATTCATGGACCTTATATTTGTTTGTTAAGGTTACTGTAACAAATACCACAGGACTGGTGACTTGAACAACGGAAGCTCAAGAGCAAGGTTTGGGGCAGAAATGGCTTAATTTTGAGGCTTCTCTTCTTGACTTGCTATCTTCTCCTTTTTTCTTCACATACTCTTCCCTCTGTTCATGTCTGTATTCTAATCTCAGAGGATGCCACTCAGTCATAATTACACTAAGGCCCACCCTTATGACCTCACCTTACCTTTATTATCCCTTTAAAAAAAAGGCTGCATCTCCAAATACAGAGGTTAGTGAGGGATAGGATTCAAAATATGAATTTTGGGGAACACAGTTCAGCCCATAACTGATCCCAGCATCCTAAATTTAGATTCTAATTTGAATTCTTATATTCAAGAATATAGTATGTATACTTAAGGAAATGCTGGTATTCTTACATATATATGTCTTGGTAAAGAAAACTTACTATTCTGATTTGATAATCTATCACTGTATGTCTTATGAATGCAAATCTATCTTCCCAAGACTCTCAAAAAATCTGGATTTTGAGCTTACAGAGTCCTGTGCCTGATTTTGTCAAAGTCATTTATTTCATGTTTCATTTCCATTCAGTGTTTCCACCTGTGCTAGGCCAGGTTTCCTGAGCCTATCAAAAACATAAAACAGCCAACACTTTATTGGGAGAATGTCTTATCTGTTAAGCAGAAGGGGAAAAAAATGGAAGTGAGGTAGCAGAGAAAGTGGCAGAAATACAGGTACTACTGAGCTACCCATGTCTTTAGAACAAATATAATTAATTGCTTGATCTTTTAGGGTATTTTTATGATGGTCTTTTGAATTAGAATAATCCATCTGGGGAAAGGAAGAGAGAAGAATTTATCTGCTAGCTCCTTCTTTTGCTATATCTCCTTGTCAAAGTTCACCCTTCAAGTAGGGTTGCCAGATTTAGCAAAAAGAAAAAAGCCCATGCTTTTTATTATAACATAGGTATAATAAAAAGTTATTTATTGTTTGTTTGCAACTCAAATTTGACTTGAGTCCTGTGTTTTATCTGGTAGTCCTACCGTCCGCATTAGCACTCATGCATTTTCATGCAGTATCTCCTTGGATTCCATGAATAGGCACAGAGGTCAGGACTCTCAACATTAAGCAGTGTGGTGATGGTGGCAACAGCAGCAGTGACTCCCCTCTAGGAAGACAGAGCATCCCCAGGAGGCCATGCAAGAGGTGGAGGCAGTGATGGGGAAGGGTATGGGGAAAAGGCAGGAGGAAACAGGCATGGTTTCCTGGATATGAGGAGATAAATAACATAGTTTTCTGTAAAAAATGAGTCATGATTCATTATAGTATCTCTTTAGAATCTACTGTACAATGTACTGTACTAGACCCTGGGGATTCAGTAGTAAATATGACAATATTCCTGCTACCAGGGAGCTTAAGTATAGCTTGAATAGTGTGTGTGTGCTGATTTAAAATGCTTAATGAAAATGAGATACTTTTAAGAATATCAACCCCTTAAATGGAAGTTTTTGTAAATGACTACTTTGGTAAAAACAATCTCCTCCAAGAAACAAAACTATTTGTATGCTTCTAAAGAGAAACAGAAAAAGTATTAGGTGACTTCCATCAAACATTTGTATTATTCAGTAAGGGAAAAAAGCCCATTTGTATATATTTCAAAAGAGAAGTCAAAACATTAAATAGTACTTTTTATTTAAATGCTTATAAGGCAGATCCATGAGAGTGACATAAAAACATGGCATGTAATTTGATAACCATTTTAGCAAATATGAATTACACAATTATAGAGAAAACATTTTCCAAACAGGTACAATGAAAAATCAAGGCAAAAAAATGAGTCGATGGAAATCAATTTTAATGTGAATTGCATATTATTCTTTAAAAGCTTTTAAAAGTAAGACTTATTGCAGTTTATCTTACTCAATAGGACAAAGAACTGAAAGCCAGAGAGGATTAGTTTAGACTTCATGTAACACAGAAACCCAAATTTATAATGGCTTAAATGCAGGAAAAAGCAGTGGAAGTAGAGAAGTCTTCACAGAAAGTAGTCTCTAATCTCCAGCCTTAGGATGTGGCTTTGGCCCTGGGGACAGTTGTCACAATTCCTGGTATATCCACCACCTCAGCAGAGGATGGAGGGATGATAAGGAACACACAGTACTTTCCTGGAGGAGACTTCATCTTATTGGCCAGCATTCAGTCACATGGACTCATGGCTGTAAAAACAGCTCAAGACTGTGACAGATGGCAGCTTTTATAAAAGTAGGGCAAATAGACATTAGGAACAACGTCAGTCCCTGTTCATACTGGGTATCTCCAAAATTATGAAGAACCTTTAAAGAAAATCTCTGAGTGAATATTCCTTGAATTTGGCAATTTGGAAATCACACAAAAGTATGTGCTTTCATGAGTTCATTTACCCCATCTAGCTGCTAGGAGAATCGACACAGCCTGCCTTAATTTTGGGCTAATGCACAATGGAAATTCAATGATTTGTGAAGTTTAAAAAAATTCCCAGTATGAGTGTTAAGCTAAATAAAAACACTATGTAGTACCATATGGATACAATCTCTGAAAATTAAATACTTTATAATTTTCTTACACTAAAAAAAAAAATAAAGAACCTGTTCATTTTTGTAAAATGCACTGGTCTTGCAAGACCAGATTGTATTTCCACTAAAATCATTACAGTTCATTGAGAGTTAATTGCATATACTGAATATATGCCAGAATTTTTTTTACCAATTTATGAACAACTGAGGATTGAGCATTTCATTTTCATGACATGACACAAATATAACCTTAACACCAGACTGAAGTGTGTTATACTACATTTAGCATTGCTATAAGTCATGAATTTACAAAATAATTTTAACACAATATTTTAGACATTTATTTCAAAACGGATTTTATAGTCTGATATAGGTATAATTACTTCAGTGTTTACAGTATTCCTAAAGAAATACTTAGGAATTACATCTATGGTACTTCACTTAAAATATTACATCAAAACTCTAAGTTTCATGAATAAACCTTGTTTGGGAGCAAAAACTGAGTAGAATTTATTATGAAACAGAATCAAGATTTTATCATTGCACAAGAGATGAATATCAAAAAAACTGAATGATATATTCTCAAAGCCCTTTTACAGGAATAATTTTCATAATTTGACTACTGTGAGTATGAATATACCTTAATTTACTATATCAAATTAATTTTGAAAGGAAAATTCTTTATCAACTCAAAACAATGCTGATTTAACCAGCACTTATTAGCTACCCTACATGTAGCACAAAATAATTATCTCTGATAAATGCCTATAAATATAATTTATTCATACTTTTAAATATTTTAAAATTTAAATAAAAATCTCACATGTAGATAATCTGAGCTAAATTTCCATGTATGTTTTAAAAAATAAATGTTAGCATGAATATTTTTATATATAAATGTGATTTTAAATATTCTTAATAGGAGACATGAAATCTATACACAAAAACTACATAGCATAATACACAAAGCACAGGGTTATTTTCCTGGTAGGAAAAAATTATTTTTCCTTGCATAGGATTAAGACTGGGTATATTTTCTATACTCTGATAATTTTCTCAGGGATACTTCTTAGTAAACGAATCTCTACTTTTCTACTGTTTACACTATCTCTCCTAAGTGACAATAGAAAAATTCAATCATACTGCTGAAACCAGAAAAATGATACCATTTTTTTGTGGCACTACAAAGGAAATATTGCCATTTGAAATAACATTTGCATCTTTTACACATTTTCAATAAAAGTTAGCTTTTTTATATTCTTCAATGGCCCACTTATGTATAATAGTGATTTTCCTTATATTATTGGCTATACAATATATACACACAACAATATGCTTTAATAGTCGTCTAATTTTTGAACTATTTTATTGTATTTTCACATTAAATGGTTAAAGCATGATCTTAAGAGTGAAATTTAAGGAATAAGAAGTTATCAAAATTCTGCCGTTATTTTCACTAGTATCTTCAGCTATTTATTTTTATCACTACTGAATTTCCACTAAGAGCTGACAAGTGATTATGAAGAGGGGAGACATGTAATAAACATGAGGACAATGCCTAGCTCAATTACAAAGAAAGATATTAAAATTCTCTAAGGAGAAATCATCAGGGAATCATGAGTGATTTGCCAGACCGACATTGTGGTAGGGGGAGAAGAGCCATTGACAGGAAAGCTACATGCCCCTAAATAAAAATCCTTTTATTGTTCGCAACTGGATTCGAGTTGGTGAGTAACTTAAGAAATGATACCATTTTAGGAAGAGGAATGCATATAATTCTATCTTGTCTGCAACTTCCTATCCTAACAAGGGAAAATGCAAGGTCTCTGAGATTTGAACATGTGGAATGTCAGCACTGAGAGAGATTATGAATAATCCGTATGATTATATGTCTCCAGAGCAGATTCCTAACTAACCATTTATCCTAACATCCTTCATGCTTATAAATTGCTTTTGATGAATGGTTGAAGTGGCAGAAAGGCCTCTCAGGAAGAGAAATGAAGATGACCACATTTACAGGGATTTTTGTTTTTAAAGATCTACAGGATCTCAGCAATTCATTAACACTGCTATGGTCCTCTCACTGCTTGATCCTTCACTGCCTAGGGAAGCCTATGGACTGCCATAGGTCTCTAGGCTCATCTTCCAGGCTGGACCAGTGTAAATACAACTATGGACTATCCCACAAGCAATATTAAGTTTATGATTGAGATATGCTCATACATCTGATGCACACAACTCACTCTAAAGAATGTGATTGCCAATTGGGCCACGGTGGTCATGTCTGTAATCAGATCAAAGTTCAAGGCCAAGCAGGGCAAAAAGTTAGTGAGATCCTATCTCATCTAATAAAAAGCTGGGTGTGGTGGTCTGTACTTGTCATCTCAGCTACTGGGGAAGCATAAACAGGATGTCAGTACATATGGCCAGGCATAAACACAAGGCCCTATACCAGAATGACTAGAAATTTTTTTTTTTAAATTTTGCAGTACTAGGGGTTTGAACTCAGGGCCTACACTGTGAGCCACTCTACCAGCCCTTTTATGTGATGGGTTTTTTCAGGATAGGGCTGCTTTGAACCTCGATCCTTCTGATCTCTACCTCCTGAGTAGTTGTGATTATAGGCGTGAGCCATCAGTGCCAAGCTAGGATTTTTAAACATGTTGAAATCACCATAAGAAGAGGACTAAAGTAGAAAGGACAAAAATGGAGGGGATGAACCAATTTGGTACACAATACCAAATTATACATATATACATGGAAATGTTATAAAGAAACTCTGTATAGATATCTTAAGCAAACAGAAATGTCTTTTTTCAAAAACAGAGAATGAGAAGGTAAAACAGGTCCTGCCTTGGGGGTTGGTATCAGTAGGAGGGGGAGGATATAAGGAAAAGATGTAGGAGGGTGAATATGGTAGAAATATTATGTACTCATGTATGTAAATGGAAAAATGAGACCTGTTGAAACTATTCTAAGAATGGGGAGAGGGAAGGATAAAGGAGAATGATGCAGGGGATGCATTTAACTTGTAGTGTAAGAACTTTTGTAAATGTCACAATGTACCCTTAGTATAACAATAATATGATAATTAAAAATATATAACCAATGGAAAGAGGGCTGGGGACTTAGCTTAAGTGGTAGAGCACCTGGCTAGAAAGTGCAAGGCCCTGAGTTCAAACCCCAATACCACTGGAACAAAATAAGAATGTCAATGCCTTTTTACAAAAGAGGAAGTATCTAGATTGGCAATAGGAATGTAACACATGAAGATGGAGCAGGGGCCATAGAGCCTAGTGGTTAAAACCATGGCTTCTGGAATATGACTGCATGGGCCTGAATGCTCACCCTGCCACTTACTCACTGTGTGAACTTGGGAAAATTACTTTTCCACCCTTCAGTTCCTCCAATGTAAAATGGGTATAATTACCTATTTTCATGGGGTTGTTTTAAGTATTAAATGGGATAATACAGGTAAAATGCTTAGAAATATTCATCCTCCAAGAACATCAGTAAAATTCCACACGACAGGCTGATACTGGGCAAGACTCAACAACAAAGACTGGCTGACAAACAGCTACTTCTGTGTAAATCTAACACTTTTCCTCTAACTGAAGTAATTATACCATTCCCAGGATGGGTACTAGACTACAGATAGCAGGATTGGAGGCCAAATATTACTGGGTCCTTTTTCTGATTGACATATTAATAAGAAAGTAAAACTGTTCTGTAACATGATGAAGAATGAAATCTTTCATGAGTTGCGTATTGTCAGAATATATCTCACATCTCCAATGAATTTTAAATATAACCTCAGATTTGTCGTTTTAATTTGTGTTTGTTGCACACAATCACGTTGCTTTCTTTAAATGCTGTCTTCTGAGAGACAGGAATGTTACCATGCATCCTCACCTAGATGCTAAGAAAATGTGTCCTTTTTAATGAGGTACGATTATGTATTTCTATTTCTTAAGTTGGGTAATAATTGAAACTTTAAGCTTCAGGAAAAGCATACATTAAAAGCTTCAAATTCTGCTGGTTTGAAAAGTGTTTTTTAAACAATTTTTAACACCTAAGCACTCTACCTCTTAAGCCATGTCCCCAGCCATTTTGTTTTTGAGATAGGGTCTTACTAACTTTGCCTTGGTTGACTCAAGGTCCTCTTGCCTCTGCCTCTTGAGTTGCTGGGATTACAGCAAGTACCACCATGCCTGGTCTTACATCTAAATTATTAACGATATTTTTGCCTAATAATGAAATATAGTTAAAATAACAATGCTGCTACAGTTGTACAAAACAAAAAAATACTTCAATTTCAACAATATTTTGACTACAAAATTCATGTTGGCAAAATATGACACTTATGAAAATTAACTTGAAAATTCTATCACTAATTCAGTTGAAATTTCATTTGACAAGTTTCGAACTATAGTGATCTGACAGCACACTTACAGCTGAACATAGAGAAGTCATGAAAATAATGACACGAGTAGAACTTCATATGACGTCAGTGAGCACCACCCATCCTCACATTACTGTGACCCTCTCCGGAGAGAGGTGAGGAAGTCTTCCTCCTGCACCTTCTTCTAGAGACTGGCTCCTTTCCCAGCCCTTTTTAATTCTTTTAAGCTTTCTGTTTATGCATGGAAGGAGTAAAATGATCTTACCCAGAATTACAATTGAGGGCAACACAAGAGCAAGAACAAAGTTTGGTGGTGTATAGAACCTGTAGTACTCTTCTTCAAAAGCTCGTTTCCATCCATAGATTAAAACATGGAAGGTACTTATGAGCAGAGCAACGTACCCAAGTGTAGACTTTGGGCAAGGGAGGAAGAAAAACAAAGAATAAGAAGTAAATTATTCAATGTCATAAATTAATCCATGGAGATGCACAGTTTATATTTTGATAAAACTACTTTTGCCTTAAATTACTGAGCTATTCTTTGTTCTCTGTTGAATTAAAAAATTTAGAACACTTTCATACATTTCATATACGCTTGCTTATTTACACATATACCTTATTTTACCCAAGTAAGACCATATTGGCATACATAAAAGTGATTGTTTCATTTACTATATCAAGAAAATTTTCATGTCATTAAAAATGAAAACACAATGTTACTATTGGATATTTTATTGAGTGCATTTAAATAATTTATTTAATTCCTTCTGTTGGTCATTTACTCTGTTTCTAGCTTTCTTCAACTATAAATAAGGTCACTTTAGGATTTTTTTTTTAACATTTTGGTTTACTTCCTTAGAACTGATTTCTATTAGTAGGATTACTTATCAAAACATCTAGCTTTTCCCTAATGGTATTGACATATATTACTAAGCTCTTCTTTACAGAGGTTATCCACATTCCCACCAGTTGTGTATAAAACAGTGTGCATATGCAGTGTGATACATGCACATATAGATACCTTACATAATACATAAATACATAAATGATAACATTAAATACTGAAGACATTCTCATGAGCATACAAATGTAGTACACGCACACACACGCACACACTACTTCATAGAAAAACAGGAAAAATCTTATAGTATTATGTATTATAATTAGCAATTCAATTTTTATTGGCCATATTATTATTATTTTTTTATAGCATTAATATTTATTTAGTGCTTACCATCTGTCAACCACTGAGAAGAGTGCTTTATATGTGTCTTTTTATTCTCATAATACTCTTCATGTTAGGAATTAGTCTTATCATTTTACATATGAAAAATCTGAGGCTCGAGGAGGTTAAATTATTGCTGATGGCCATATAGCTTGAGCACACATTGAAGTCTGAACTCAAGTCTCTGAGCTCCAGTGACTTTCTTTTAACCAGTATTCATTTTGAAAGCTGCTTTATATTCTTTTTTTTTTTTTAATACTTTGTCACCTGCAAGACTTTACTTTTCTTTTCTTTTTCATTTTTCTTTTATTATTCATATGTGCATACAAGGCTTGGTTCATTTCTCCCCCCTGCCCCCACCCCCTCCCTTACCACCCACTCCGCCCCCTCCCTCTCCCCCCCCTCAATGGAGACCATTAAGAGTACTTCAGATGGGCAATTTAAATGTTAATTATTTTGGTGGTACTGGGGTCTGAACTCAGGGCTTCATGCTTGTTAGTCAGGTGCTCTGTCATTTGAGCCAGGCCTCCAGTCCTTTTTTCTCTCATTATTTTGACACAGGGTCTTGTTTTTATCCAGCCAGCCTGGACCACGATCCTCCTACTTTATGCTTCCCGCCATAGCTGGGATGACAGGCACACCCCACTACACCCAGTTCTTTTCTCACAAACTTTTTTGCTTGGGCTGACCTGGACCCACAATCCTTCTGCTTTCAGCCTCCCAAGTAGCTAGAATTACAGGCATCAGCCACTAGTAGCCATCTTTCAAGTTAAATTCTAAAAGGTCAGCAGCATTTTTCAGTACCCTAAATTACTTCGCTTAAGACTGTTTACTTTGAGAAATGGTTTATGTTACATAGAAGTAATATAACATCAGCTACTAGTATTTCATGGTATAACCTCACTAGGAAAATATCAACTAGCAGGCAAAATGTTTGCAATTACTCATGTAAATTTACAATGATAATATGCATCTCTCTAGCACCTTTTATCAGATGGCCTTCTATTTCTTTCAAGGTGTGATTAAACTAGCAGTTGGAAAAGTATTCCATTCTCTTTCTTCAGAAAGGAAAAATGAATTTAAATAAGGGTTATGCCCTTAATTTGAGATTTTTCTTAAAAAAGCTCAAACAAATAGGAAAAGCGGCAAAATAAAACTTAATGTATCATCAGATAAAACTAATACACATATTGTTTTGTAAACCATTTGGATACAACTAATTTGAGCTATATATTTGGAAAATATGCAAACTTACTATATAGATACTATGGAGAAAGTGAATGTTTAACTTTTTAAAGAATACAATGTTGTACTGAAATCCTTTATACAGACTCCTGCACATTGGTCTATGACTGATATATTAAATACATCTGTCACAAGATTCACAAAAGTGGTTGCTTGTCATAATCTGTTACCTTAGTGCTTGTGAGTGTGTCTGTATGTCTATATACATACATTTCTTTAAAATAGTCTGCTTACCTTCTCCTCACTTGAATTCAAATTAATGAGGTTTTTTTCTGGAAAGATCAAGATGATCAAAATATCAAATAACTTGTCATTCATTTGGCTAATAATAAATTGACTTTAAGCATTAAATTTGATCTAAGTTCATTCCTCCCTCACTTTCATTTTTCTTATGTTTTGAAAATAACCTTTATTCTTAATATCATAGTCAGTGCTGTACAATGATGCACTGGTCTTTCTCTTACTAAAAGGGTGGTCCTAAGCTGGCCTCCAGCAATATGTGTTGCCTGAACTAGATGTGTAAATATGGCCCCAAAGGCACTCTTTTTATAAGGAAGAAGCATATTTAAAATTCAACGGTACTTAACAGTGAAATTCTATGCTTTTTAGTCCCTCACCATACAAAACCCCACCTACCTGAATAAAACTGAATTCCCTCCAATTTAAAGCATTGCTCACTGAAGGGATGGAAGTGACTGCCAGAAGGGAAAGCAAGCCAAGGCTCATTATGCCAAAGGAGATGTACATTTCAATTCTCCACACCTCTTCCTCATTCCAGGAGTTTTCAATATTTGCATGAACCTAAGGAGAAAACAAATATGAATTTCCTTTATTTGGTATGACATTAAGTGATTCAGCAGAGTTTACTCTTGGCATAAGAAGAAGCAGGTCCCATATGAACGAACATATTTATGTTATATTAATTTATCTTCAAGTTGAAGATGGTGAAATGTCCTCTGGTTGGTTCATAGTATCTATAGTTAGACTTAGCTCTGAGGTACTTTTGCAAGTTATTTAAACTTGGTTGAACATTTTGGGTACATTCCTGCCTTAGTTTAACTTAGAATGCAGGTAGTGAATTTCTAAACTACTTCTGTATCTTCCTCCCCGACATGTATAATATATATGTATTGATTTATCTCTTTTCTCTTCCCTAAGAATCTGGAATTTCTTGAGGATAAAGCTCTATGGAGCTAAAATATTTACTTGCATGGCCTCATTGATATACTAAACTCTAATTGCCTCATTCATATATGGTATTTTTCCAAATATCTTCCTTTACTTTGATAATGCATGTATAATCAAATCAGGCTTAGCATGAACTTCTGATAATTTGAATAGGGATTACTTTTAGAATTGCCTATTTACTTACAAACAATATGATTATAGCATAAATCAAGGAGTGGACTCCTACAGCTAAAGTTTTGATTTAAATATCTACTCATGGAAAATATATTCTTAACACCATCTTAATTTTGTACTTTTTCTAGTGACTAAACATACTTGAAAATTTTTAAAAGCCATTCCTGACCATTAGTTCCCTGAAGCAATCATACAAACATCCTGAGAGAGCCCACAGAGCTCCTCCTATCTTCTTATCTGCTGTCTACACAACTGTACAGAATAACGACATACATCTGGCAGATCTGAGACTGACTACAACCTCCCAGTACACTCATTCATCCCACAAATATGCCTCTGAGTTTGTACTATGTGTAGGCAAAATTCTAGGTACAGGTCATGTATCAGTGAACACCACAAAGATCTCATGCACTTACAATCTCATAGAAGAAGGAAGAGTAAATATAATAAAGAAGGAAAACATAAAGTGTGTTAGAGAGTGGTAAGTGCTGTTGAAAAAAGAAAAAAGAGCAGGATTAGAGGATCTAAGAGTACAGTGGTTGAGTTGGAGATAGGTGGCAGGATTAAAAAGTGTCCAGTGTAGGTCTCACTGAGGTGAGATCTAAGCAAATGATTGGAAGTAGAAGGAGCTGGATGAGCAGATATCAAAACCTTAGTATTCTGCTAAGAGCAGTGATATTTTCAGAGAGTGAATGGCCTAAAGGACATCAATCTATTAACTTTTACAATTTTATTTTAGGTTTTATTGTTGAAACAAGCTAAGGACTAGATGCTACATATATCTTTGACTGAGGCTTCGGTTCTTATGAAATGCAAATGCTTTTACAGATTTCTTTTGGTTCAACGTCCTTGACATTCATTGAGAAATGCTACATCAAACAGGTTTAGTGAAACCCCTGTATTTTCCATCTGTGGAATGGGAATTAGTGAAGTAAATCTCTATCTCATCCTCAAGCCCCTTCCAGGGAGCTCTCTTTGAGATTTTCTTGGAGGGCTAGGTGCTAGAAAAGCTGTACAAGAGGAACAAGTATCTTTTCTACTTTTTGATAATAAGACCCTTGTAAGTAACGAGATCTTTTTCACTGTATCAGAAATCTCAAAGCCAAAATAAAACCTGTGCAGAAACAGCATTCTGATTTTGTTTTATATTTTTACTGGTTCTAACTTTTTTTTGTATGTTTACTGAGAGTTGCCTTATCATTTTGTGGACCATGGCCAGCTATAAAACATTAAAATAATTAATGTTACTGTAACATTAACAATGCTATAGTATAATGGTGAAGACAGCCATTACACCAGTAATATTAAAAAGGGAGGAGCTAGGTGCCAATGGCTCATGCTTATAATCCTAGTCACTCAGGAGGCATTGATCAGGAGGACTTCGGTTCGAAGCCAGTCTGGTCAAATAGTTCATGAGATCCTATCTCGAGAAAACCCATCACAAAAAAGGGCTGGTGGAGTGGCTCAAGGTGTAGGCCCTGAGTTCAAGCCCCTGAAAAAAGAAAAAAAAAAGCAGGGGGGGGGGCGGATTTCCCAAACAACTGCTAACTTCTTGTATTCTGCAAAGAAGGGGATGGTAGCTGCTTTTTACCTTAAATAATCTTTAGCCACTTAATTCTTTTGTAAAAAGACTGTTTATATTTAAATCACAATTCTTTACCTTCCCTAAATATACCAAAAGAAAATTTCCAATATGACATCTATAAAATTTTACACTATTTTAAATGCATTAGTTTTTATTTATTTAGCAGTATGAGGGTTTGAACTCAGGACTTCATGCTTGCTAGGCAGGTGCTCTACCATTGGAACCACTCTGCCAGTCCTAAAATTTTACACCATTTTAAACCTTCTGTTTAACAACTCATACTAATATAAGTATTTTATTAGAGTCAGATAAATACAGATAAATAACAAGCACATTGAGTACCTGCTGATAAGCCATGTTGAGAAACAAGTATCTTTCTGACCTTCTCATCGGTAAGCAGAGGCTGTAGGCAACATGGACGACAGCAAAGAAAAAACTCAGTAATCCCAGCTGCTTCCTGCACTGTAACCAGGTCTCCAACCAAGGTGGAAACCTCCGATACTTGGTGCCATAATAGAGCTGATAAGCAGCTGCCAAGAGACCCGCTAGGTATACTAGGGACAGCAAAGTAATGGCGACGATAGGCAAGGTTTTATTTACAATCTCAATAGGAATCTTGTAAAAGTCACTCTGCTGGTTTCTCGCATATGGATGTATCACATCTCTGACAAAGGAATACAGAAAGAAAAATGTGGCCAAGCTTATGGCTACCACTACTGGCCCCCTCCAGAGAGTAAATAGTCGCAAGGGTAAATTTTCAATCTCCCTGGCTGATGATAATGATCCCAAGTCAACAGGAATGAAATTCAACTGACGGGCGAGTTCAATAACTTGCTGCCGAGCTTGGATATTGTTGCTGCATATATAAACCTGCAGGGAAAACAACAAAGACCCATCATTACTATAGTTGTTTATAGGTATTGTCAATGATCACATGGTCTACTTAATTATTCTATGGCGCATTACCTATGATGGCCTTGAGTGAATGCAAGTGATTCAAGTTAAGGAGCAAAAGCAGTTATTAACTTATAAACCTATGGTTAATACACTTAAAATAGTACCACAAAAGCAAAACGCCTTTGCACCTGTGATGAAAATGAAAGCAAGAAAACCCAGCTGCAACCAGGAATCCTCCCTAGGGAGTCCTCAGGGAAAGGGAGGCAGATGGAAGAAAGGTTCTGCAGCAGCAGCAAACTAAGATGGCCCCTCCAGCTGGTGCGGTTTGAGCTGCTGGCCATGTACCCACCACCTCCAGCTCTCAACGATCCTGGGGAGCAGAGTGGGGCTGGCTCTTCTGGCTTTCATAGGCAGTATTTACTTCTAGTACTATAGTGATTCTGCCTAGGAGAGAGACTGCAAGCACTGCCCTTTAGAGATATTTAGCAAGAGTGAGGATGGGCAGGGATTCTGGCACTTGCAGTGAAAACCAATAAATGATGTCATGCTGTGCTATTTATTTACTTCACTAAGTGTCTCTGAAAGACCATGGATAATCTCACTATATTATTTCATTGGTTAGGATATGAATTTATTTCAACTTAAATTAATAATGACATTCTTGGCAAGTAAAAAATGATATTATAAAGCTTAGTTAATTATTTTTTATTTATTTTTGGTGATACTGGGATGTGAATTCAGGACCTCATGCTTGCTAGTAGGTACTATACCACTTGAACCACTCCACCAGCTCCAAGCTTAGTTCATTTCGATAGAAAAGCAACTGCCATTTCCTAAGACTAAGGCATTATCTCCATAGGATCTCTAATGATGTTACAGGTGGGGGACTGAGGACAGGTTTTCACACTATAAAACCTCTCTGATACTATAATCCAGTTGAAAACTCAACAAGTATTTGTGGAGCACAAGCTCATTGTTGGAGTGAGTTACTATTACTAATGGGTAGGTCATCTCACTTAAGAGCTAGAAAAATATTGGTATAAAGTCTCTAGCATGTTTGAGGAAAACAAATTTCTAACTAGATCCCTGCAGATGTTTACATAAGCACTGTGAAGTCGACCATATGGAAATACTGGCATTCGAAACCTATTTACATGACAGCAACAATGGCGAGCTAGGGTTTTGGTCATGAATCTTTGCTGACCTTAGCTAGATGAATGACAGACATTAGACGATTATACAACAGACATTTATAAATCTCTAAAATAGAGATCCTTTTATAGAAAAGAAATAGGAAAACATTCAAATTACTTCATTACAGTTATGAAATGGTGCCTTTTTTTGCTCATTTGGAAAAAAAGCCTATAAATGATAAAATATGACAAATCTAAAAGTATATATATTCAGAATGATGACATGTAAATTGAACTATTCCTATAGGTCTTTTGAATTTGAATTTAATCACTATTCCACATTGTTTCCCATCAAAAACTAAAACAATCACAAACAGGAGTAAAGGATTACATTCAGGTTTCTCTCCCAGCTCCTGGCGCTAATTTGCCTGGTCTGTACCCATTGGTAAATATGTGGGAAATAAAAGGAAGGATTCAGAACTTGCCTCAGAGGCTGCAGGTGCAGCTCACTGGTACAGTGCCTGCCCAGTATGTGCAAGGCCTGGGGTTTGAGCCCCAGCACTGGAGGAAAAAAGGACAGCAAAGAAGGAGGAGCCTCTAGGAAAGTAGACAGTGTTTTACTAGTATTTAAAAATAAAGACTGGAGAGTGAATGGTTGTCATGACCCTGCTATAGAGCACACAATGACTGATATAATACATTTGTTTTCTAAGAAATATGAACAAAAATGATAAAATTATCATCATGCTTCATTTTAACACAGATGCACAACTTTTAAAGATGTTTAAGGTACAGTATTTTGGAATCAGACGTGCTACTGTTGTGCCATGAGGCCCCCCTAAGGTACAGTATTTTATGTGCATATTTATACAGCTTTCATTCCAGAGGCATGATAGGACTTTCCATCTGCTTCTCTGTCAAGGTGAACTGGACAACACACTATCCAAGCACTTCTTCTTGCCTCTATTGCCCCACACAGATTAGAATCTATGTCAACCACAAACTACTATTTTAGATTGTATGAACACTTAATACATGTAAAATAAAAGGTTCTTCTAAAGCATTCTTCCTGGGGATATTAAGTAATACCAGAGATGGAATACTGTATTACCAAGTAGCTGCAAGGAGGAAAGAGAGGGAAGGAGAGACAGAGGAGGGGAAGAAAGAAAGAAAGAAAAAAAGAAAAAGACTTCTTATTGTTTCTTTTTTTTTTCTTTCTTTCTTTTTTTTGTGGTATTGGTGTTTGAACTCAGGGCCTTGAGCCATGCCTCAGCTGTTCGTGCTTTTAATTATTTTTTCAGATAGGGTTTCACATTTTTTGTCTGGGCTGGCTTAGGACCATGATTCTCCTACCTATGCCTCCTACATAGCTGGGATATGCACCACCATGCCCAGCTTATTTGTTGAGATAAAACTCTCACTAACTTTTTGCCTGAGCTGGCCTTGAACTACAATCCTCACCATTTCCACCTCCTGAGGTACTGGGGTTACAGGTGTGAGCCACTCTGCCTGGCTTGTTTCTGTTTTTGAGGAAGCCTGCATTGAGTCAATGCAATCTGTCAGATTATTCGTCCATCAAACTTGCCTTTTCTTTAATTAACTGGTCATGACAGAAAAGTCCACATTATGTTATCAGTCTTCACATTGTTTTGGGAATAGAAATGTGTCTTTAAAAGGTCAGGACCCCAACCTTCAGGTGATCATACACAGTTTCAAAATAATCATTAGAGAGTATCAGAATTTTTTTTTAAATGTCAAATATTTGATAACTTAAAAATTAACACTACGTACCTGACGGCTGGCATCTTTAGGTCCTAACTGAAGTGCCCAAGCCGAGACAACATTAAATCCTTTGACAATCAGGGAATCTGGGAATAACGAAGCCAGGTATTCAGCATTGGACTCTGGGTATTGGTTTACCCGCGTGTTATTGCTCACGTCGATCAGGATTTTACCCACAAGCAGATGCCTCAGGTCCCACAGAGAGGTGTAATGTTCTCTATGTATAGCAACAAATATTACATTTGTCTTTGTCAGAGCATCTTCATGATGGGTGACATCTACTACGTGAGGAAAAAACTCGGATGCAAACTTAGGATTTCTACTTCCTATGACCACGTGATAGCCACATCTAATAAGGCGAATGGTTAGGGACTTGGCAAAATCTCCACTTCCAACGACACCCACTGTGACCTTCTTTGCATCTTTGACACCATTTATGCCGTTTGGCAAAAAAGTTTCACTAAGGCTCTTAGGGCTTCCCATCATAGAGATAGATTCCATGATCCAGACTCTTCTCGGGTCACTGGGAATGTCGTCCTAGAGAAGAGAAAATAGAATGTCCATCTATTACCTACTCCCAAACAGTAAAACACTTCTGGACATTGTGAATGCATCTCTAGAGGAAAGTATTTTGACACACTAAGTAACCTAGAGCCCAGCAAGGCACATTTTGTAAGCTAGAGATCTCTAAATAGAAAACTTAACTGTCACAAGGGTGATCGGCTAGATTGGGGCTTCTCAAGTGTTAATGTGCACACAAATCACCTGGGAGTCTTGTTAAAGTGTGGATTCTAGATCAGCAGGACTGGAGGGAGGCCCAGGACTCTGCATTTCCAAAAAAGGCGACACTGATGCTCTCATCTGTGGACTTCTGCATAGCAAGGCTCTACTGCATGAAAGGGAAGAGAATGGAGTTTCACTTGGGACGTTCTTAAAAACACAGTTCTCACAAGTGTGATTGCCCAGCTTCTCAGCAAATCAGAAATGCTACTAGAGGTAGAGAAGCACTTTGGTACCAAGTGATAGTTCACAAGACAACGGAGGACAGAAAAACCACAAGTAAAAAAATAAAGACATCCTTCCTGGAAAAAATTGTCAGGTTATTTTATTTAAGTGACTAACATCTCAAATATTCATATTTGTATTAACTTTCTCAAGTGTACAAATCAGACTGCTATAAAGCAGTGTCACTATTGTGTCCAATCAAAAAACACTATTCTGTTCTGTCCCCACTGTGCAATGTCTTTCATGCTAACAGTAAATGTCAACCAAGTGAGAGGCTTTAATGGATTTCACAGGCACATGTGAAATATTTCCAAAACATGGGTTGTTGCTTTTTTTCCTTTTGGTTAACTAAATGAAATTTTAAATTATAGGAGTTAGGAAAATCTAACCTTTTATTCTGGAAATGGGTCACATTTAATGACTCTAAGTACAAAGTCATCAACATCTTCTTAAGATACATCACTGGCAATCTTGGGAATCAGGATTAAAGGAACAGGAAGTTATGAAATCAATGTTTATTTCATTCAAAATTTAAAAGTGAAGTGACCAACTTACCTATTCCTACACTATCTAAGGTTGAAAGGGGGTTACCAGATTCATACCCAGAAACCCAAATTTTCTGAATCTCAGTCCTGAGTCCTTCTATGCATGTACCATAGCATCTCTCAAGATACAAAAATTGCAAAATCTTTAAATCTAATGATCATGATGACCAAGGCCTTAAAAACTAAAAATAAAACAACAAAAACAAGTTATCTGCTTATTTTACTCCTGTAAGTCAGAACATGAGCAGATAAAACTACATAATAACATCACCTATGGGCCCCCACATATGTTATACATATTAATGGGAGACTCTGGTCTAACATGTTTGGGCCTTATTCATACAGTATTCGTAATGGCAAGTTCTGAGTGGACCCTTTAATAGTATGGTTGTAGCTAGAACAGAAATTGTACTAATAAATGAGATTCTTTCATTATAGCACGAGGGAGAGAAAGATATTTATTGGATCTGAAAGATGGATTGCTTATTGTTGAAGGCATATGCTTCTGTGCTATTTCATAGTGCATAGAGGGTTTTCATAAATAGTATTATCTCATTTAAGTCTTAGGTGGCTGTAGAAATACATTATGCCTATCTTAACGATGAGAAAACAGAGACTCAGAGAAGAGCAGCAATTTGCCTGAGACTGTGCCATTTGTGGTGACAATGAAGATTCACGTACAAGTCTTCTAACTTATGCTCATTGTGAGACTGCATTGCAAACATTGTATGGAGAATCTTAAACCTGTGTAGCATCTCCAAATGTCACCCAAGCTATGCTTTCTAAAAACAATTCCAGCTTTAAATAGGTGAAATATGAATCTTGGCTTAGGATAATTTTAGATAAACCCAAGGCTATATGCTTGGGAATGCTTGCTACAAAACAGGTAAGATAATTCCAAGTTTTGGATTAAAACCAATTATTTGAATTTATTTATACTGCAAAACAAAACATGGGTTGTTGCTGTGTAACTTTTAAAAATCCCCAGATAGTGAACCACGTGTCTTCTGGGGACTCTGCAGACACCACGAAGGTATAATTTGCTTTCAGGAGGAGGAAAGAAGAAAGGGCCAAGAGACCTGATCATATCCTGTAGGACACCTCCATACGAGACTTAAGGGCAATCCTGTCTCCCACAAGCTACCTGAGTGCCAAGACACTGGTGCAAAACCCTCATCAATTGATAATTTGCTAGTTTAGTATTTTGGATCATTTGGTTAATGGTTGAGATGAAGTTAACACTTGGGTTATCAATGAAGTTGAAGGTTATAGAAAATGACTAATATCATCTGCTTTAGAAAAAGAACACTAAAAACCTTGAATTGTATTATTTGTACATTTCTATTGGCAGGGAATGATGCAAGCACAATCTCAAGGCAGATCAACCCTGCTGTGGCCCAATATGAATTTATCCGGGCCACTGTGTGCTTTGTACATGAAATAAAGGGCAAGAGAATGGTGCATACACTCAAGAAATTTACACTCTCCTTAGTGAGAGGATATGTTTCTAATAAAAAATATAATTAAAAAATCTCCCTTCAGCTAGGTGCTAATAGCTCATGCCTGTCATCCTAGTTATCTGGGAGGCTGAGATCGGGAAGATGGTGGTTTGAGGCCAGCCTGGACAAGTAGTTCTTGAGATGCCCATCTCCAAAATAACCAGAGCAAAATGGACTGGAGGTACAGCTTCACACTTTGCAAGTGTGAAGCCCTGAGTTCAAACCCCGTCCCAACAAAAAAACCAAACAACCCTCCACCGCACCAAAATCAACAAAATCCTCCCATCAGCATATGTTAATAACTAGAGCCAGACATCGGTGGCTCATGCCTGTAAATCCTAGCTACTTTGGGAGCTGAGATCAGGAGAACATTAGTTCAAGACCAACCCAGGCCCCCCCCCCCACAAAAAAAAGTTTGCAAAATGCCCTATCAACCAGTATCTGGGCTCGGTGGTACAAGCCTATAGTCCTAGTTATGGTGGGAAGCATAAAATAGGACGATTGTGGTCCAGGCTGGCCAGGGCAAAGAGTGAGACCCTATTTCCAGAATAACCAGAGGATGAAGGGGTGGCAGAGTGGCTCAAGTGGTAGAGTGCCTGTCAGCAAGCACAAACTAAGTTTAAACTCCAGTACTGCCAAAAAGAAAAGAGAGAAAAAAAAGAACTTGATGGTATGGTCAGAGAGGATCCTAATCCCTACTTCAAGTCACTCTTCTCTGTGTGTGTGCAAAGAGTAATAAAATCACAGTTACAAACTATCTAATTCACACCTGAACTTCCACAAATCAATCTGATGACCTAGCACTACGAATACATTCTAGCTTAAAACTAGAAAGGCCCAAAGGTAAATTTGGTTTTCTGTGACCTTATCTTAAAAGTGCAAGTGCACTATTTCCCAAATAGGAATTTAAAAATATATGGAGAAGAGAGAACAGGGAGTTTTTGATAAAATTATTCAGCTTGAAGAACTGTCCTTTACTTTGTGAGTATGTCATTTCTACTTTTGGGAGTCAAAATGTCCTTTCCTCATAAAAGGATAGTGACAAAGTTGTTTGAGTTGGCAACCCTATATAGCTCTTTTTCCTACTGTTTATTTAACTGGTAAAATCAACAGGCCTGAGAGTTATGATTTTCATAGCCATTAGAAGACTCTCTATGTGAAAGTGGGAAGATCCTGGAGCAAACCCTGCCACTTTAGTATCTGCTCAATAATACTCCGAAGGTGGGGGTACATTCTGGAGATGGAATATCAAATACCTCAATCAAAAATTCTGCACTAGATGGTGATTTTTACTATTACAACCTTTGGGTTACACTAAGATAATCCCTAACTTCTCTTGATACTTAAATAAACAAGAAAAACCCAACTGTTTATCTATGGCAATAACAAGTTTTGGTAGGGAGAAAAGTACAGTTTTTGTTTCACGTTTAGGTTTTAATTTTTTGGAAGTTCTTAAGCCCTTTAGAAAACCTAAAAGGCAAAGCAAGCTACAATTCTGCTTGAAACAAGAATGCGATTTCCTAATGCAGTGGTTATCCCCTGAGGTCCTGAACTAGCAGCATCAGGAACCCCATGGGAATAAGTCAGAAATAGAAATTCTCAGACCCCTCCCCTCAGGCCCCTTAGTCAGATACCCTGGGGGTGGGGCCCCACAGTCTGGGTTTACTAAGCATGTTAAGTTTCAGAACTACACTAATAGTTCAAATACCACTGTTTGTTCAAATATTAAAATCCACCCTAATCAGATTATTAAACTCTTTCCCTCAGCTGAGACTGAGGTAATTTGAAAATCATTTTACAAAAAAATTTTTAATAAAATAGGAATTTTTATTAAAATTTTATAGGCTTGGTCGTTGAAATTCTATTTATAAACTATTGCAACTGCGAATGATTTATTAACATTTCAAACTTGGATCTTAGTGCCTTGTGTCCATATTTTGAGGCCAACTAAAGAATTTTCAGAAAATATAATAACATTATATAAAATTAACTTACTTCAAACTTTTCAGGATTTTCAAATAACCAGAATTTTAATGAAAGAAATTCAAAATATTTCATAGCTTCCAAGGTATTTCTTAGGTTTGATATGCATTATGTGGATACTATTTCATAACATTTCTAGGTATAAATTACCAAAAGTTTATGTTCATTACATTGCAATTACAAGGACAGGAAAGCAGTCCAATTCATGCTAGAAAGATTTTCAACAACAACAAAAAAAGATTCTGGTTAAACCTAGGTTAGTCCAGAAACTGAGTTAAAAATTTTTCCCCAGAGATCTCATTTAATAAAATGTTATATTCTCTTCACTAAATTAAAACATCTCCCCAATGCCTCCTCAACCATTTTTCTTGTGTGTATGGGGCTGAGAAGAATGTTGTAGACAGGACATCCCTCCAGTTCACATGTGAAAACCAGCTGTCTCAATCTTGAGACATCAGTCTCAAGTGAACCCCTAGAGCCACCTGGCTGCGCTCAGGACGACCTGGGGAGACTTAAAGCATATGATCCTGTCACTGTTCATCCCTCTGATTCTTATTAAATAGGCTGGGGGAGGGGCTCAGCCTGGGCATCAGAATTTTTAAAAAGATCATCAGGTGTGATGATTCTGCATCCAGGATTGAAACCAAGTCTACTGAAAGACTCAAGATTCAACCTAATACCTCTTTTGCAGGTGGGGACTCTCACTTATGTCCACTTTTACATTGTTGTTTGTAATAACAAAAATAACACAAATGAGAGCATAACAATTGCCTTTGAATACAGGACACTGAAGACTGTGTATGCGGTCCTTTCCTCTTTCCTACTCAGGCACAAGCGGTAATTAGAAGATTCACTCATTATTTTGCCATTTCTTCTCTTCAGTTTCTGAAGAGTTTCCTTAAAATGTGTCATCCCACCACACAGCACACTTTGTTCCTGTTGTTTCATGATATTCAAAATTCTGATGGCACTATCTCTATTTTATATCCTGAACGGGGCTCTTTGAAGTTCACCAGGTACCATAGGTTCTGAACTGAGCAGACCAGAGTTTGCAAGTAAACTGACTCACTCTAGAATAGGGTTTAACAAACTTTAAGGCAAATTAAGAGCCCTAGGATTTCTTGTTAAAATGCACATTCAGTGATTGTCTAGGTGTTGCACACCATGGGTGATGCCTGTGGTGCTAGTCCATGGCACATTTTGACTACCAAAATCCTAGGGTCTTTTCCTTTGATGTTATTTACAGGTTATCTAGATTAAATAATTGAAACTATTTATAGAAAGTTTTGGTTTTGTGGCATCTGAGGTGATAGCACAGGTGTAAGCTTCTAAAGTCATCGTTTTGTTTTTTTTTTTTTTTCTCTGAGTGTCCGTTTCCTTTATTAAATGGAAAACAAAGGTTGTACTTGACTCCTGTGGTCCTTTCCAACACTAATTCTTTTGCTCTTAAGTCTTAAAGCTACATAATAATGGTGTATCACCATCTTATATTTAACAATTCAACCACAGGAGCTCAATCTAAAAGCATTTTGAGCAACACATGGGCTCCTTGAAATTTCAAGGACACATTCAATTTCTTATATGGGCATTTGACTTTCTGTGTGCATTTAATACTTGAGAATATAAACACAGTAAGATAATTCAATTATGCTCAGCTCCACAGTTTCCCAAGGTTTTTTTTTTTTGTTTTTTTTTCTTTTTTTTAGCTTAGAAGGATTCCTTGACATTCTTCTAGCTGAACAGTAGCTGCTGTGCTAAGCTAATTTCAAAAAACAGAATCTAATTTATTTTACATAAAAACATCTAGGACATTAATTATTGGATGACAGTAACTCAGAAAGAGCTGTCCTCAGAGATTCTGATGACATTCACAACCTGTTGATTTGGTTAGGTAATCAAGAAAATGTAACCTTCTAGGGTCATGAGGTGGAGTAGGTGTATGGTTTATTTCTCCTGCAAACCCCCAGCTTGAGGCTCCTTGCATGTCATAACACCCCCTTTTCAACCTCCCTGCTGACATCAAGCTATTCCTTATCACTGGAGACCCTGTCCCCCAGTTAAGTACACACTTGTTCTTTGTTTCCCAACAGCAGTAATGCCTCTCCAGGACTCTATGGTTTCAGGGACTAACTATTCAAATGGAGGGCCTTCTGTTTCCTTGAATTATTCATCAAAGGCAATGAATCTGCCTCCACTTCTACGCAATCTTCACTTCCTGATGTCGCCAAGCACTATCTCCTAGCTTTCCGTTAATCTTAGTTTAAATATTCACATGATCATTCTAGACATAAATAAATCTGATCTGTGAACCTCACATTCCTTTCCAGTCCCTATCCATCTGCTTCTGGTTTCCCTTTAAATCCAGTCTAGATTTTCACAGTCATCCCCTTGAAAAGGTTATCAACTTTCTTACTCTCTATCATATTCACTTGGCAAAACTCTAGTCTGAGAAGAACCCAGATATCCATTTTTCTCTGTATCTGTACCCAGGTTGGTGAAAGTTGCTAAGGACAAATCAGACAATGGAACTCATTAGTCTCACCTTAAATTCACGATCACCAACTTCACCTTCCAAAGACCAGTCTATCTGCTTCTGTCCTCAGACCTCCCTCTTCACCTCCCAAAGGGTTACAATTACAAACCTTCCTCAATGACAAATGACACCTCAAACTTCACAGGTTCAAAACTGAACTGTTTTCCAACCAGGACTGCTCCCATTTGTCACAAATGTCCTCCACTCAGTGAATGGTACCTGCCAATTGTTCAAGTCAGAAGTCTGGGAGTCCATTCTCTAGTCCTTGAGTTCCCTCACCTTTGACAAGGTACTGCTCTCCAAATATTTCTTAGTCCTCCTCCAGACATCAGCCCAACCGAGCTGTCTATCACTCCTCTGCAAGCTTTTGTTTGAGATGGGAGATGGTCCTCACTATGTTCCCTAGGCTGTCCTTGAACTCCTGGCTCAGATCATCCTACCGCCTCAGCCTCCCAAGTAGCTGAGATTACAGGCATATTAGGCATATAGCACCATTCATGGCCTGCAAATATTTTTAAAGGGTCAGCCTATCTTTTTCTTTGCTCTGTTCCAAACCACTCTCCATGTAGCAGCTATGATTGTCTTAAAATGTAAACCATAAAATGTCTCTCTGCTCCTTAAAATCAATGGCTTCTTGTTATACTTAGAACTATGGCTTCTTCCTAACCATGACCTAAAAGTCCCTGAATGAGCCAGCTTTCATCCTATAGCATCCTTTTCATAGCCACAGCAGCCTTTTCCAAGAAGTAGAAAAGGCAGATCATTTTGCCACCTTGGGAATTTTGTTTATACTGATCTCTTAATTAGAATGATTCACTCCAGTAACCTCTCCCACTTTTTCTTTCAGCCCTTGTTAAATTTCCTTTGTAATTATTTTTTGTAATTGTTTACTTGCAGTTTATTATCTCCCCCACCAGCCACTAAGCTCCTTGAGGGCAGAAACATGTTTTACTTGTTCATCACTGCCTCCCTGATGTCTGGTATATAGTAGCTAAGCATGCAATAAATATTCTGTGTTATTAAGCACATCAAAAAGTATCAGGGCCAGCCAAAAAACAGATGTAATGGGTCTCTAGGTCAGATCTCTCTGCTTGCTGATCAAGACATGTGGGCCAAAAGGGAGTGATATACTAATATCTTGGTTACCTCAGTGTCATGGATACAGGCTGAGCAGAAGGTAAGTGCATCTCCTGATGTTTTACTATATCCTTTATCATACCCATCGGCCTAGCCTTTCAAACTTTTGTTGCATCCTCTTTCTATATCATTGGTAATCTTTTCTTTATAAGTTTGCCTTCATCTGTGGTATTTTTCAGCATTAAAGTGCTATTATACTCATTCAGCATTAAAATGTAATTATGCTCATTCACAAGTACATTTTCCACGATAACAATACAATAAAAAGTGATTTGGATAAAACTTTTCATTTCCATCCTCCACAATTAGCTTAATTTATCATTATTGATATTCTCATTTCCCACCCCCAACAGACTGACTACCTAAGAAGCAGAGAGAAAGAAAGCGAGTGAGAGACTATGAATGTATTGTGTAAACAGATAACAGAATGGAGGAATAATAATGGGGAAAAGAAGATGAGGGAAACGGTTTGGAGACAACTAAGAAGACTGTAAGGAGTGGGGCTGTTAAGAGGACTAGAATCTAAGTCCTGAAGGTGAGGTGGGGGCAGAAGTCTGAAATCCATTTCTCCAACAGTGACCCGTGATAATTAACCACGCGTGGAAGAAGTTTTTCCATCTAAAAAACTATGTGCCAGAGGAGTAAAACCTGACACCAATCCTCCACAGGGTGGGGGAGATAATAAATGAAAGCCTCCGGGGTGCGGGCAGGGGGAGAATTCTCGTTATCTCTGCTCTATTTTAAGAGCAAGATTTTTAGGGCATTAAATCTCAACAAGTTTTGACTGAGGCTAAGCACAGAGATAAAGATAATTTAGGCCACTCAAAGAGGCCAATTACTTCCTAACACAAAATGGCCTAAACGTACCACGATTACGTTACTGGGCAATAAACCGACCGACTACTGGAAATACTTACCAGTGCGCAAAGCAGTGCGGCATAAGCGTCAACGAAACGCGTGCCGCATCAACCCCAAGTGTCAGGTGGGCGAAAGCAACCTGCCTGTCCCTACCGTCTCGGGCGCATCCTACCTGGGACGCTGTCTGTGCTGGCCTCCTTTCTCCAGGGCCTACCCGCAGGACTTCCCAGGAGCTCCAGGAAGACCAAGAGGAGTAGGGGCGGGATTGGCGGAACAGAGACGCGTCCCCACCCCTCCTGCTCCCTCTCCAGGTGCCAGGAAATCAGCGCGGACCGCAGAGGGCGCGGGACCAGGACAGGATGGATGCCGCGCGTGGCGCGCACTGCAGCCGACCTTTACCTCCGCTGCCTCCGCCGCCGCCACCTCCTCCCGGGTCTCCCCAGCCCTCTCACCTCTGCGCCGCTCGGCGCCGGGAAGCAGGGGCCGAGCCTGGCAGCTCCCCGGCGGCGGCGCCGACTTTCCCAGGGGCCGGGCCAGGCTCCAGGGCCTACGGACTGCACCTCCGACTGGCGGCTGCCTCCCCGCCTCCCCTAGCTGGATGGCGCGGAGCGGGAGAAGGGGAGGGAGGGAGGGAGGGAGGGAGGTGCGCGGGGCCCGGCCTCGCGGGGACGCGCGATGCTGGGGCTGCGCGCGCGGAGGGCGCGGATCGCGGAGGGCCGAGAACGCAAGGGGAGCGAGAGCGCGCGGGCAAGGCAGCGGGTTCATGGGGGACCCAACAGAGAGCTCGTGAGGGGACCCAGTCCCCGCCCCCCCAGTTCCCTGCCACGCAGGTCTCCGCTGCCCCAACTCGGGGCAGCCCTTTGACTGCACCCCCTGCGGGACTCCCCTGTGGTCTGCTGGAGAGGTCTTTTGCAGCAACTCTGGCACAATCCAGCCCACTTTTCTACTTCACTGCTTTTGAGATGTGTGGTCGCTCAGAACCTTGCTTTTATTAGCACCCTCTCACCCACACCATCCCTGCCTCCCTACTCTTAAATTCCGAGCAGCCTCTAAGACACTGTGCTTTTTCTTCTTTACTGGCTCCTTCCCTTCATCTTCTGGCTGGATTGTGTCCTTGGAGTAAACTGCCAAGGAATGCCCTTCTGTGAACCATATTTTAAAACTGCCTGAGATAGGAGGGTCCTCGAAGCCGTGGCCAGCAGAGGTCAGTCTGTGGACCTCTGCTGGTGGTGAGGACAAGAAGGTTAAGTCAGGAGTCAGGAGACCCGCTTTCCTGACTCTTGGGTCCACAATGGCTTGGACTGTTCAGGGGATCTCTGAACTGTAAGGACACCTCGGTCTCTGATATTCTGTAATTCACCCCCCGCCCCAGTAGATTACCAAGGATACAGGTATCCTTTATCTTTTTTGTAGAAGGTGTCAGCAGAGATCTTTAATTTTGAATATTAAATGAATTTATTAAAAATCTCCAAATTTGGGGGATTTTTTTTTAGGCTCTCATAAATTCCCACTTCAGCAATTAAGTTTAAAAATTATCTCTCCTGGTGGTTTATTAACTAGGAAAACCAGAACAAAACAAGAAGGGGTCTTGAATCAATCCTTGGAGCACTGCACTTTACCCTTTGTAGTCCATCCACAGATTAACCTCTTAAGTGCAACTTGGGAAATACATCCTCTGTTTGACTTGAAATTTACCCTCCCCCATCAAATATGATTAAGGTTTAATGTTTAGGTGTAAGCTAAGCTTTTAGTGATGCAGGGGGGGCATTGGAAGCTGGTAGAATACTTTCTATTTTGGTAGCTAGAAAAAAACATTAAATTTTATATAAATTTTTGTTATTTCATTTCACTCACTCTCAAATAATGAACTTAGTGGTTTTTTTCTAACACTTGTTAAGTGAGTACTAGTGCATAAAATTGGTGAATCTTAGGAGTTAATAAAAATGTGTAGCTTTTCTGTGTTGTTTTTATAAAGCAGTATCATTTTATAACTTCCACAAAGGGTTATTAAAAGATGGCATTTTCTAAGTATCCTAAA
This sequence comes from Castor canadensis, assembly GCF_047511655.1. Lineage (NCBI taxonomy): Eukaryota > Metazoa > Chordata > Mammalia > Rodentia > Castoridae > Castor > Castor canadensis. The sequence goes on from NC_133387.1 coordinate 52,364,646, forward strand.
ACCATAAGTTATTGTATAAAACACATGAATTTAAAATATTTTAAAAGCTGTCTTAACATGAACTCTGCTTATCCAAAACAATAAAGTAATATGTGAAATCACTTATCCTCAAAGATTGTCAATAATTTGCAGTTTCCAAAAGGAATATCTACTTTCATGCTTGAACTATTAAAATAAGCAAACATCCTTGAGGGAAAATCTGGTGTTGCCAGATGAATTCTAAAAGATTGCTGGTGTTGAGGCAAAGATTCCTTTTGGTTTATTTCATAGTAATTGTAATTTTGACCACTGTTTTTCAATTGGAATTTCAGAATATGAAAGTGATTTCGCAAGACTTTTCCAGATCATGAGGTGCTATTGTCTGAGAAATGTCTTCAGTTCCCTGAAGTAACAATTTATTCCACTGAAGCACAACAATAATTTATTAAATGAATCTCTAGTGACCTAGAGGTGTTGACACATTTTTTTCTTTGACGTTATTATACAATGAAATAACTTTAGACATAGTCCTTAAGGTAACTATGTACAGGTCCACCCAGATGCTCCTCTGCAACTCATTCACTATGAAAATACTTAGTGAGGTACTGCTATATACCTTGGCTGGAGTTCTAGGAGCAATGGTGAAGAAGATAGATTACCTGTCCTGATAGAATTTATAGCTTGGTAGGGAAGATAAATTAGTAAGCAGTGGAAATAAGAGCTACACAAATTTATTTATATAAGTAAAGTAAGTGTTAATGATGATAATAGGAGACAAGTTAAATCATAGAACGAATCTCTTCATTTAGAGATTAACAATTCACATTAATGGATTAAAGGCTCTGAGAATTTCTACAAAATAAGATTTCTATTTCTGATACCAATCCCATTTCTTTCTATAACAAATTAAAAATTGTTATGGAAAACATAGATGTACCTTTATCTTTTAAATTCAGTATCTCATTAGCAGTGAATTTCATTATTTATATTTATTTAAGTGGATTAACGAAGATTTAAAATGAATGAATTTAAATTTAAGAGCAAAAATACCTGGAAGAATTTAGATAGTTTTATCATTAATCCGTAAAGATCATTAGTACTATTTTCCTCCCCAAATGCCTGTTTTTCTAAACTAATTTTGTGGTAGTCCAAAACCAATTATTTTAAGTTATAAAAATGGTCAGAAAGCACAAAATGCAAGCATTGGCCCAAGACCTGGGATTAGAGTAGATCTGCAAAGGTGACCAAGGAGCAGTGTTAAAAAGAGAAGCCAAGTTTGAATAGAGCCCCAGTGTAAGGATGGCCATCTTTGGGGGATTCCTGTGGGAAGGGAAATCTTTCTGAGTATTCAAAAAGTATAGATCAGGCAGAATAACAGCAGGGCTCTGAATTTCTTCACAGCTTTGAAGTAAGCAAAATATGGAGGCAGCTACATTGACCCCATGGTCTTCTAGCATTTGATCATCTGGAGGGAATTCATAGATACTGGCACACATTTTTAGAGTTTTTCTGTTGATGATTAGACAACCTCTTCGTAAAAGTAAAACTATAATCGTGTCATGGCATATATTGATATTTCAGTTTTAAATACTACTAAACCCTACCTCCTCTTTCAAGGAGCACTCACCTAATTCTTCCTGTTGGTGAGAATTTAGTCCACACATAAATCAGGATTTAATTGTAGATATTCTGGAAGATGCTAGAGTTCTTTATGAAACACTTTAAATGTATGTTTTTTGCCAGGTGCCAGTGGCTCACACCTGTAATCCTAGCTAGTTAGGAGGCAGAGATCAGGAGGATCTCTGTTCAAAGCCAGCCTAGGCAAATGGTTCATGAGACCCTATCTTGAAAAACTCTATCACAAAAAAGGGTTGGTGGAGTGGCTCAAGGTGTAGGTCTTGCATTCAAACCCCAGTACCACAAAAAAAAAAAATGATCCAGGCATGGTGGTACACACTTATAATCCCAACACTCAGGAAGCTGAGGCAGGAAGATTATGAGTTCAAGGCCAACGTGAGCCTCAAACCATGCCTCAAAGAAAAAAAAAGTTATCTTTAAAAAATTTTAACAGCAAATAAGATTTTAGATTTCATGACTGACTATATTGACTACAACCATGCAATTCAGAGCCCATGTTTTATGCATTTGTCATGGCACTGATCTGTTAACCCTGTCAAACCTTAATAAGTGAACTCTTACAACTGAACAATAAAGAGACAAATAACCCAATTACAAAATGCTCAAAGGACTTGAAAACACATTTCTCCAAAGAAGATATGCCAAAGGTCAGCAAGCACATGAAAAATGCTCAATATCATCAGTCCTTAGAGAACTGCACATCAAAACCACGTGAGATGTTGTACTTGGTAAGCAATAAATGTTTTCTCTCGCCTTCAAGAAAACCCAAAAAGCAAAACCACATGAGGCATTCCTTCACACCAACTAGGATAATTGAGTATAATCAGAAAGTCAGTATTAGGATGGAAGTGTAGCCCAGTGGTAGAGGGCTTACCTAGCATGTGTTGGGCCCTGAAACAAATAATTCAGTATCACAATATTAAGTATTGGTGAGGAAGTAGAGAAATTAGAAGTTTCATACATTGATGCTGGAAATTTGCAGCTACTTTGAAAATGATTTGGCAATTCCACTCTTAGTTACATACCTGAGAGGATCAAAAGTACATGTTTGCATAGCAATTTGCACTCACATTTCATTGCAGTAATATTTTTAACAACTCAAAAGTGGAAACAACACAACTGTTTAGTGGTGAAAGTATAAATGAAATGAAATGTATCTGCACAATGGAACATTATTCAGCTGTAAAAAAGGAATGAAGTATTGATAAAGATTGTAACATAGACAAACCTTGAGAAATTCTGTGAAGTAAAAGGTGCTAGACCCCAAAACCCATGTCTTATGATTCCATTCAAATAAAATGTCCATGACAGGCAAATCCACATAGGCAAAAAATAGTTTAGTAGCTGACAATCTGTTACCTAGTGGAGAAAGAAGTGGGGAATGACTGCTTAATGGGTATGGTGTTTCTTTTCTGTATGATGAAAATGTTCTACAAGTAGTGATGATGGTTGCACAACATTTTTTTTGTTGTACTTGGTATGCACTCAGGTAGCTGTTCTTGCTTGCTAGGTAGGTGCTCTTATCACGTGAGCCACTCCACCAGTCCACAGCTTTGTGTATATACTAAAAGTCACTGAAATGTACACTTACAAAGGGAGAATTGTATAGTGTGTGAGTTATACTCAATAAGAAAGAAAAATAGAAATCAGGAGTTGTCTTAAGAAAGAACTTGAGTGAATAGATGTAGACTTAATTTGTAACAAGGCATTTCAATGAAGTTAATACTGAATGACATTAATATGTGTGCTATTAGTATACAGTTAGCAGTTAACAGAAGAGGAAAAAGTGATGAGAGAAATTAGTCACTGTGCAGCTCATTTTAACATAGGTTAAACTCAGATCTGCACCGTTGTAGTTGGTACTATATTTACATTATAAGCAGCAATTTAATTTCTGTCAAGCAATATCATTCTTCACATTCACTTCACTGTTTTTTGAAATTTTTCATGAAATCCAGCACTGTACATACCAGTTTTGCAACACTGGACAAGTCATTTAATTTCTCAGTCTCGGTATATTCATCTGTTAGGTGGGGCAATCATTGTGGGCCCTTAAAGGGTTTTGTGAATATTAAGTGATTTGGTATATATATAAAGTGGTGGTGCTTTTTAAGTAGAATATGTGTTGGGTATTATTAGTTAACAATCTGCAATTTTATTTTGGTTGTAAAGTTATGTCCAGGCTCTAATCATAAGTAATTTATACCTAGTTTTACATGTTTTTCAACAAATTCCTGACATTTAAAAAATTAAATGAATGATGTGGACATCAAGCGTCTCCTTTTGTTTGTTTGTTTGTTTGAGATAGGGTGACCTCTATAGCCCAGGCTGACTTTGAGTTCACAATCTTCTGGCCTGCCTCTTGAGTGGTGGGATTAGAGGCATGTTCCCTCTGGATTAGGTCAGCTCCCTTTTTCTTTTCTTTAAAAGGAGTTCATTGTTTACTCAGAATTGGGAAACAATAGTCTAAAACAGACTTGGGACTTTTTTCTCCCCCACACTCTATGCTCTCCACTGCTTCACGGCTGTCACCTTTAAGTCTTAAAACTAAATAAGGATCAACTTATCCCCAACTTCAGTTAGCCTACTAGTAATTTAGAGTTATAGTTGGAATACTAGTGGATAAATTAAAAAAACAGCATGTTACAATTTAAATTAGTGTGGACCAAGAGTTAGAATGTTCTCAGTAACTTATGTCAACCTTTAACAAATTGCTTAACCATTCTGAGCCCTTAGTTATATTATCTGTATAACGAAGGCAGCCCCTCAAATCCCTTCAAAGTCTAAAACTCTGTGACACTTAATATAGCCATTATTACTCTCTACATTGTCATGCACTTCAAGTACTTGATGAAGAAAATACACCTTTCAACGGGCCTAACTTCCATGATGTATCTCATCTAGTTGGAAGTTGTTGGATGTTTGTTCTGTACTATTTTCATTCTCTGGCCTCAGTTTCAATGTACAAAGCTGCAGAAGGGCATATAATCAGAAGTAGAGCGTATTTGGATCATTTACAGATTTAAAATTAAGTAGAAAATTTGTATTTCCCTGCATAATATTAAAGAACCATTTCTGAGTTTCTCCCCCCCACCATTTTCAACCCATGATGTACTTTTGATGTTACTTTGGACCCATGTTGACCAGCCTCTACATAAAATATTGTGGAAAGCACTGTGTGACCGGTCTAATGAATTATCCTTCTGATATCCATGCCCTTATGTAGTGTCCCCTACATTGAATCTGGGCTCCTCATGTAACAAGTGAGGTGCTGGCTCTGCATAACAAATAGCAAGGTGATGCTACATAGCTTCCAGGGATAGACCACAAGAAGACTTGTAGTTTCTGCCTTGATCTCTTTGTTGCTTACTCTGGGGGAGGACAAGTAGCCATGTAAGAAATTTATCAAGACCACGTTCTGTGAAGAAGCCCAAACTAGCCATGTGATGCGGTGGATGCCTGACCGGCCCCTGGTGGTTCCAGTGTAAATTGTTAGTGAAGAGGCGCCCTTGGACACACAACAAGATCAAACCCTCAGATGATTTGAGCCCAGATACCAGCTGATGGCAAAACAGTGACAAGGGGAGAGCACATACGGGAGATATGGGAAAAGGTAGAAAACCCAAAACTTGAAAGCATTTGATGTCCCCATCCAGAGGAACTAATATAGAAACCTTAAAACGACAGAGGTCAACATGAGAAGGGGATCAGAAACCAGTGTAAAGATCAGTTAGAGATGAATCAACTTGGGTTGTAACACATGTGTACATGAAAGCAATGCTAGGAATCTCTCTGTATAGCTATCCTTAACTCAACTAGCAAAAGTGCTTTGTCTTCCTTATTATGCTTGTGTCTTTTCTTCAACAAAATTAGAGATGAGGGCAGAACAGGTTCTGCCTAGAAGCAAGGAGAGGAGAGGGAAGGGAGGGAGGGAAGCATGGGGGAGAATGACCCAAACAATGTATGCACATGTGAATAAATGAATAATAAAAAAGAGAGGAAAAAAAACCCCAAAAAAACCAGTCAGCATCACTGTGCTGAGATGAGTCAACTCACAGGAATGCGAAGGAGAATAAAATGTTTTAAGCTGTCATTTTTGGAGCAGTCTATTATGCAATGATAGATAACCAAAACAAATACCCATTTTCTTCTTTGATCAGTGATATATTTTCTATATTTCTCTCATATGAATGACTTAAAACTTTTAAAGTACAGATATAAATACTTTTTCAGTAGACTTTTCTTCTTTGCATTATTATTTTTAAAAAAAAGTCCACACAGACATTATTTCATGATTTCAAACCACTTCATCATCTTTTTGATGCTGCATTTAAGATAGTGGGTTCTGGAAATAATGAAATTGTCTGTAACATAAATCCTGCTATCAATACTGGATGAAAGAAACAGACAGCTCTAAGAAGCAAGCCCAACTGTGGTTTGTATACACACATATATTTGACCTTCATGACTACAAAGGGATCAGAGAGGATTAGTAACAGAGGCAATATTAAACAGGTATCTATTTTAACCCCTATTTTATTATACCTTTAAATTTTATAATCTTTTAAATTATATTTAACCTATTCATTTGTTTTAAAATACATGTAAGTAAAATGTTCAAATTTTATGAATCTAGATCCTACTATCTCTGAAAAGAAGTCACCATTTATTTCTAAATAAATGTGACAAGAATTTATCACAATGTTTACAAATAATCAGTTGCTCTATAAAATACACCAAAATAAATTTTATGAGACTAAGTGTTAAAGGCCACATGACAAAGAAAATGAGAAAAAAAAGAGATTAGTATTTGTAGTGGGCAAAGGAATATTTATACTTGGATAGATAGAAGCAATTTCAAATATAAAGACTTTTGATTTGGGCTAAATAAAACTTAAAATTCTTTATCTATAATTTTTAAAACATAAAGGGAAATGTTTCCTGTAAATATAACAAAAGAATAATGTCTTCAGTATTCAAAACACCTCACATAAATTCAGAAGGGAAGCAAAAATTTAGGTTCCCATAAATGGGCAGAGGAATTGAATAAACTTTTTAATAAAGAGGAAGTAAAACTTTTTATTAAACGGAACGCTGAGACAAGAATTGTCTACATAATTTCTACAGTCTTTTTACTCCTTAGCTGCTTTTTCTTAAAATTTTGAGCAATTAAGTATTTCCCTCAATGTAAATCGCTGAAAGTTTTATTTTTTAAAAATTACGGTGCATCTTGGTCATGGTTCAAAGTGAGTGTTAGGCATTGAAGTAAAAAAGTCTAGAACAACATTTCCTCTTGTTCTGATTTTTATCAGGCAGTTATATAAAAGTATTTCCCAGATTTTCCAATATTCAATGTATATGCTAGACTTTATTATCTTAATTCTTAGATTATTTTGCATTACGAAATGTGCCCATTTTGTGAAAATCATTAATGTTTCAAGGTCGTCTTTCTAGATCATCATTCAGTTAAGGAGACTCATGTTTCATCTTAAAATAATTAGTGATAACTTTCACTTTTGTGGCTTTTTTCAAACTGTTAGTATGTTTCACAAATATTCATTAAATGTTCTTTGTGTGCTACTCTCTAAGGGCAAAATAGGATATACATATGTATGTATGTATTTAGGATATATGTGTATGTATATATTTACATATATACATATCTATCCTGAAGCCTGCATTCTACTCAGAACTGTCAACCATGTGTATGATATGCACCTGGATGAGGAATAGGATGGAGAGTGGGGTACTGGGGCTAAGTGGGTAAAATTCATTTTATTTTCTGTTTCCACACATAACTTTTGCTTTGCACATATATAGTTGCTGATCAAACCCTGTGCATAAAGCAGGACGAGTGTGTGTGTATGTATGTGTGTGTGTGTGTGTGTGTGTACAGATAAGCACAAAACATAGATTGTACATGATGATGACAAATTTTATAAGAACAAAAAAGTAAGAAAGGGAAATAAGAAGTGTGGACAGGGAGGGTGTCCAGTTGACATTTTAATCGAAAATGAGAGATGAGTAAGTGAGCCATGTAGACAGCTAGGAAAAATTGTTCTGAAAGGGGTGAAATCAAGTAGAAAGACCACAGGTAAGACAGGAGCCACGTCCAGAAAGCAGGCCAGTTTGGCTGGAGCAGATTGAATGAGACAGAGTAACTGGAGTTAATGTCAAAGAGCTTGAATAGAGGATGGGATATGGGGATCTAGGTTGGCCTGTTTAGGGCCTAGCAGGCTAATAGAAAGGATTTAGTTTCTATACAGAGTGAGATGAGAAGCTGGAGAGGAATTTAAATAGGCATGACAGGACCTGATTTACATTTTAACAGAGTAACTGTAGCTATATTGCTGAAAATAGACTGAAGGAAGACAAAGCTGGAAACGGGGAACTAGTTAGGGAGCTACTGTAATAATACAGGAGTGAGGGATAATAGCATTCATGAAGGTGGTAGGAATGGATTTGGGGAAATGAAAGAGTCCCAATATGTTCTAAAGGTAGAACCAATAGAACTTTATAGTGGCTTGGACATGGGATCTGAAAAAAGAAAGGAAAGGATGAGGGATAATCCAAGGCCTGAACTGTGGGGTTCTTGGAGAGTCATTTACTGCGAGTGAGGGAGATGGTGTCTACACCAGATTCGGATTAGGGATAGATCATGAGTTCCTTTCGGGAATATTAGGGTAGAGGTGACAAGTGTAGACTGGGACACATGAGTATGGAGTTCAGGGGAGAAGGCTGATCTAGAGATCAGAATTTGAAGTTACTGGCATATAAAATATTTAAACCATGTTGTCACCAATAAAGTGAAAGTTGTTAGAAAAGAAAAGAGCTCCAAGGATTGAGTTTTGGAACATTCTAGTGTTTGGTGGTGAGATAAAAATAGAGTAAAGTTTAAACGAAGCTAAGAAGATATTATTAATGAGGTAAGAGAAGAGGCAGGACAATAGAGTGCTCTTCAAGCTGAGTGAGAACATTTCAAGGAAAAGAGAGTGGGTATCTGTGTCAAATGCTCCTGAGTGACTGAGAAGGATGAAAAGCAAAGAATCAGTTTTCACAAACAAAAGCTCTTACAAATTAATAAAAAGCAACAGCAATCCAAAAGAAAAATGATCAAATACATATGTGCACTATTCAGCCTGGCAATACCATTGCTGCTATATACTTCAAATATATTTGTGAGGGAAGAACCTGTTTACACTCTTCAAAAATTACTGAAGAACCCTAAAGAGATTTTAATTCTGAGGTTATATCTATCAATATCTGTCTTAGAAATTAAAATTGAGATGTTTAAAAATATTTATTATTTTCATTAAAAAATTATCAACCAATTGCATATTAACACACAGCACATTTTGTGAAAAATTACTGTTTTTTAAAAGTCTAAGTGAAAAAAGAGTGACATTGTTTTATATGTTTGCAAGTTTCTCTAATGTCTGGCTTAATAGAAGATGGCTGTATTTTCATATCTGCTTCTACATGCAAAGTGTTGCAATACCACATATCATGTGGCCTCTGGAAAAGTGTACTTTTCACCCGTGAGAGAATGAAGATGAAAAAGGCAAATAAAAGCCTAGTAATATTTCAAAAATAGCTTTGTATAGGATACATGCATAGGAGTTAAAATGATAAAAGAAAGCAAGGGAATGACACACCCAAAATTCAGAATGATGTCTACCTGTGAGAGTTGGGGTAAGGGCCAGTTGGGATGAGAGGGCATTAGACAGAAGTGTGATATAATTTAAAACATAATTTTCCAAGGAAATACAACTGAGTTAGAAACAACTTAAACAAGTGAAAGACCCAGTGGCAGGACAACTTTTGTTGTGGTTTGATGCACAGCCCATTCAAGTAACAGGGAAGAAGGCATTTTCCTTTAGAGTGCATGGGGAAAGAATGGATGGATGGGAAAAGATGGATGCAGAGTGAGGAGTCATCAAAAGACAATGAAACTGAGCAGGAAAACTAAGCAAATGCTTTGAGTCACAGAGCATAAGCAGACACCAAAAAAGTCGAGTGTGTATTCCTCACACTCAACTTTTAAAATCCTTGTTTTTCCTGTTTGATTTTTGCTAACCTGAATTTCTAGCCATAATGAAACTTAAGAGGCAAAATGATTGTATTGTACTCCCAATTATTTTGTGACCATCACATTCCAACTTATGTTGTGACTTTTGTTAGAAAGATATTTTGATTCAGTAATAAGCCTTCCTTTTATTTGGGAAGGCACTCTGACTGAGGTTGTGTTAAAACTTATTAAAGTAGTGACTGCCGTGAGTACGTTCTTGTATTGCAGCTGTTTCTATAGGTCATAATTTGGGCCATATTGATTCTTAATGTGCATGTAACTTTTCATTTATTTTATGTTACTTTACTTAATTTTTTCCAATCTTAAATGACATTGAAAAAGGATAAAAAAATGAAATGCCATTATAATACAGAGCTTTTCCAACCTAATTATGATTATTACAGGTTATCACTTATTTAGAATAATTATGGAATTATTTAGATACTTGTAAATTTCCCTTTTAAGTCTGCAAGTGTTTTTTAAAGAAGTTATTCTTGATAATACTCTTTACAAGGCCTTACTAGAGTAAATGCTATGTAATCTTATGTTCTCATAATGGTACTGAGTAATCACGGATGTAAATTACTTCATTATAATTTCAATAATCTCAGATATAAGTAGCTATTTGCTGCCATACTTAAGAGAACTACTGTGACCAGTAAGTTTAACTTTCTCATGATATTTTGGTCTCTACTGTCAATGTCAATACAACTACAACAATGTAGTTGTCATTACACTATTGTCTAGAAGCAAGACTCTTTTAGGTTGTATCTGAAGTGCTACAAACTGATAAGCTAGTTAAATTTTTAATATAACCACTTTAAAAGTATCAATAAACAGGTTCTGAGTGAAATTCTCACTAAAAGTATTTTAATTTTAGTGCAAAGTTTTTGATATCCTTATGATGTATGTCACAAGGAGGGAGAAAGGGAGGAGGAGGACAAAGAGGAAGAAAAATCCCCCTGGAGTCTGCGGCCCCTACTGTTTCCAATGATGAATTTCTTAATGGTTTTATCCTTAAACAACATTCATTGAGCACAGTTCCTCCTAAGCAAGCACTCTACCTTTTGAGCCAACCCCTCAGCCCATTTGACTTTAATTATTTTTTTCAGATTGGGCCTCATCCAATAGGAGAAGGGGACCAGGAACTAGAGAAAAGGTTAGTTTAAGAAGAATTAACCTAGAAGGTAACACACATGCACAGGAAATCAATGTGAGTCAACTCCCTGTATAGCTATCCTTATCTCAACTAGCAAAAACCCTTGTTCCTTCCTATTATTGCTTATACTCTCTCAACAAAATTAGAGATAAGGGCAAAATAGTTTCTGCCGGGTAATGAGGGGGTGGGGGGGGAGAAGGAGGGGATGGAGTGGGTGGTAAGGGAGGGGGTGGGGGCAGGGGGGAGAAATGACCCAAGCATTGTATGCACATATGAATAATAAAAAAATAAAAATTAAAAAAAAAAAGATTTGGCCTCATGCCATTTGCCTAGGCTGCCTGGGACCATGATCCTCCTACCTCTGCCTCCTACATAGCTGGGATTACAGGTATGGCCCCATCACACCAAGCTTATTATTTGAGATAGGGTCTCACTAACTTTTTGCCTAGGCTGATCTACAATTGTGTTCCTCCTATTTCTGCCTCTAAGTAGTTGGGATTACAGGCATGAGTCACCGTGCCTGACCCTAGAATAATTTTAGTGGTTTAATAATTACTCAATTTGCTATTAAAATCTTATTTTGCAAGTGCTAAAATTTCCAAAACTCTTGTCTGCAGTGTAAAATACAAAATATTAAAACTCTTTTCTAGTGCATCTCCCAATTGCCTTGATTCCTCTTTTACTCATCATGCCCCTGCATAATCACTCTTTTTGCATTCCTTTGGCCTAGAACATATCACTGCTCATCCTATCTCTGATAAGACCCTACTAAATCTAACTTGTTAACCCTTACTGAGTGATCATTAGATCCATGTCATTGTCAAACTGTTCTTGAGTCCTCTCAGCCCCCACAAACTCTACCTTCTTTACTATGACAAATTGTTATTATTCACTGAGAACATGCATTACTATTTTGTGTAACTCCCCTTGCTGGAGTAACCTATGAATGATTTTGTATCTCTACTGTGGCAGCAAGGCAGGGAGGGGGAATGGAGATAATGAGTGGTATAGTGAAACAAAGAAAAACTGGATTTGGGGAATATTACCTGGAGACCAGAGAAGGGTCACCTTGCTCCAGAGGTTAACGTGACCAATGAAATAACATGTGATTAGGTATGGGACAAGCTGTAAACCACCCCCCATTTCTTTAACCTGTTCTAAATGGTATATAAAGAAGACCCCCTTATCCTTGGAGCTCAGCCTTTGGATCAAGTCTGCTGAGTTGCTGCAGGTCTGCCTAATAATCTTGCTTCCCAAAAGCTTTGGTGCCCTCTCTGTCTCCATCTGAGCCCTCCTGTGACATTTCTGGGGTGCTTGTCCAGGATTCACAGGGCAGTGTTTTCACCTCTTGTTGCCTGTTCAAAGTTCCCAGCCCGCTGGGAGGGCTGCCCCTACCAGGTACCAAAAGACCGTGCTGATCTGAGGAGAGGGAGCCTCTTTCTTGGCAAGTCAAGGAGGTAGGTTCTGATTGCACAAAGGAACCTGAAAGGCTCAAGAACCAACTTGGGAACCCCATTCATCAGACTGGTAAGAAACTGGCTTTGAATTCAGGCCTGCCTCAGGAGGCAGAAAGGGAGTCTGATCAACTCCAAAAGACACCCAAGTAACCCCATTTTTGGGGGAATGAAACCGTGTCTTTCAGGTTCAGGGAGTGGGGTGGAAATACAGTGCTGTGTGAGAATATGTGAAAGTGCAAGCCTGAGATATAGCCTGGTTATGAAGTGAGTACAGAATCTCAATCTGTGGTCTGTGGTGAACTCATATGGTCTAGGGTAAGCTCTAACAGGGCCTCCAGTCCAGGACTAACCACAGCCAAGAAGATGCCTAAATACTCATGAGGGGAGTAGCCAGACACAGAAGAAGTGAGTGGTGTTATTTGTTTTCCCCTGTGTGCTGGAGAGGAGGACCCCTTACCTCCTCTCCACAGCCCTCATACCTTCCATCTCTGTCTCTGTCTTGGCATCTGGCAAACAGGAGGAATGGAAGGAGGTCAGAGTAAAAACACCAACCCCCCCCCTTGATTGCATGCTCAAGAATTTTAAAAGGGGATTTAATGGAGATTACAGGATGAAGCTGACTCCAGAACCTTCTGTGAAATACACAGGCCTGCTTTTGGTGTAGGATGACTCTTGGAGGGGCCATTAGATAAGGTCATAGTCAGTAGAGCTTTTGAAGTGGATGTAGGGGAATCCAGACACCCCAGATCCACTTCCTTATATTGATTGCTGGCAGGATGCAGTCCTCCAGTTGGTCCACATGGCTAAAGCTCCACCTAGAGGAAGCATGTAGGGCCATGGTAGCCAGGGTGGCAGAAGCCTCCAAGCACAGGGAAAAATGTAAAAAGTCAGAGAAACCCATATTAATGGAGGACCCCTGAGAAGACTCCGCCCCCTTATTTGCCACTGTGCCCACATTTGCCACTGCCATCTACCTCTTCGCCTCCATCCTCAGAAGAGGAAGCAGCATCAGATGCAGAAGCCCCAGTAGCAAATACACCTATAAGGCCGAGCCCAGGAGTCCTTAGACTGCAACAACCCCGCCTTCCTCAGGCCCCATGAACCTCATGCTCACTCTGAGCCCACCAGTCCTCACGCCACAGCTCCCTGTGAGACTGGCCTCTAGGTTTAACCAGGAACACTTGAACAGTCCCACTACAAGACTTAGCCTCTCCCCCAGAACCCACTGTCCTGCAGATGTCCCTGAGAGAGATCCATGGCTAAATATATTATGACCAGCATGGTCAGATACAAGGAGGTAAGTGAACATTTGTCTGCCAGCCCTTCACCACCACAGACCTCCTTAATTGGAAGCACCATATGCCCTCCTTCACGGAAAAACTGTGATTGATCTAATGTGGTCTATCATCCAAACTCACAAACCCACCTGGAAAGATTGCCAACAGCTTCTTCTGACTGTACTTAACACTGAGGAGCCCTGCCATACAACCTTGGTGGCTATGAGGTGGCTGGAAGACCATGTCCCTGTGGACTCTCTCAATGCCTATGTCTGTGCTCAGGGCCAGTTACCTGAGAGGACCCCCACTGGGACCTAATGAGCGGTGTCAGGAGGCGTTATTAGGAAGCATGAAGGAAGGAGGAAAAAGGGCATGAATATGAGTAGACAACATAAGTCCACCAAGGGCCAGATGAAAGCCCCAGCCAGATTTATGAGCAACTATGTGAGGCCTTCTGCCTGTACACCCCTTTCAACCCAGAGGCAGCTGAAAACCAGAGGATGATTAATGCAGCCTTTGCCAGCCAGGCCCAGGGGGACATAAGACAAAAGTTGCAAAAGCTTGAGGGGTTTGTTGGTATGAATGACAGCCAGCTTCTAGAGGTGACCACAAAAGTTTTTGTCAATTGAGATCAGGGGACCAAACGGAATGGTGATAGAAAGATGAAAAAGAAGGTGAACCTCCTTGCTGTGGCTCTGTCTGGACAGCTGGGTGGGCCCTGGTGTGCAGGCCATGGCAGAGGAAGAAGCAATCCCCATGGATGGCGGTCAGCACCCCCAGAATGGCCTCTAGAAAGGAGTTAAGGTGGGACCAGTGTGCCTACGGTTGTCAAGAAGGACACTGGAAAATGAGTGTCCCCAGTGGCCCAGGGACCCCCAAAAAGCCCTCCTGACCAGAGGCAGAGGCTGAGTTGTGGAAGGAAAGTTATCAGCCTGCTCAGGGGATATGCAGCCCCTAGGAGGGAGACGTCATCAGACTGGCCACTTTTGAGGAATGTGAGGAGGACTAGGACATACTGGGCTCCATTCTACTGGGCCCCCAGGGTCCTATGGTCCAAATGAAGATGGGGCTGTCCCACTGACCTAATCGTGGACACTGGTGTGACCCATAGCCAACCTGTGGGCCCTCTCTCACAGAGACATGCAACCATTGTCAGGGCCACAGGAGATCACACTCACCACCCCTTCCTCATATCCATAAAATGTAATCTTGGAAAGCATGAAATAAGACATGAATTCATTTGCCTTCCTAATTGCCCTATGGCCTTGATGGGCAGAAATTTGTTGTGTAAGTTAAGGGCACAGATAAACTTTGACTCGGCTTTAAAACTGAGAGGAAGTGAAGCCAAGATTCTGACCCTCACAGTTGCACAAGAGGAGGAATGTGACTCTATGCCTCTAAAAAAGAAAATTCCTGAGACACCTGAATTTCCCTTTAAGATTCCAGGAGTATGGGCTAAGGACAACTTCCCAGGACTGGCTCAGAACATACCTCCAGTGGTGGTAGAATTAAAGCCAGGAGCCATCCATCCCTATTAGCCAGAGGCAATACTACATTCCTTGCAAGACCCAGATTGGGATTCAGTAGCATCCCGACAGACTTCTGAAGTATGAGATCCTTCAGCCTTGTCAGTCTCCTTGGAACACCCCCCCATTGCCTGTTCAAAACCAGGGACTGAAGACTTTAGGCCAGTTCAGGGCCTCCATGCAGTCAATTCAGCAACTGTTACCTTACACCTTGTAGTCCCAACCTGTACCTGGATCTTAAGAACACATTTTTCTGCACCCACCTGACCCCACAGAGCCACCATTTTTGCCTCTCAATGGGAGAATTCTAGCACTGGAGAGAAGGGACAATTGACTTAGACTCGGTTGCCATAAGGCTTCAAACACTCTCCCATTATCTTTGGGACTGCCCTGGTATCCTACCTAAAGGCTTTTTCAGCCGACCAGCATGGCTGCACACTCCTCCAGTATGTAGATGACCTTCTGTTGGCTGGACCAACTCTGGAGGATTGTAAGAAAGGAACTCACTTCCTTCTCTCTCTTTTGTGTAAGGCAGGGTAAGAGGATTCCAAAAAGAAAGCCCAGATTTGCCAGGGTACTGTCAAATACCTCAGGTTTCACTTGTCACAAGGACAACATAGACTGGTCCCTGAGAGGAAACAGGCCATCTGCTACCTTCTGACCCCCAAACCAGTCGACAGATTAGAGAATTTCTAGGAATTGCAGGTTTCTGCCAGATCTGAATCCCCAATTACTCTCTCTTGCAAAACCCATTTATACAGCCACAAAGAGTGGGAAGCATGAACCCATGGTATGGGGAGAAGAGCAAAAAAAGGCCTTTAAAGAAATTAAGAGGACACTCACAAATGCCCCTGCTCTGGGCTTCCCAGATGCAATGAAGCCCTTCTTCCTATATGTACATGAGAGAATGGGGACAGCTGTAAGAGTCTTGAACCAGCTGCTAGGTTCCTGGCACTGCCTGGTGGCCTATTTATCAAAGCAATTTGATGCAGTTCCCTGAGGCTGGCCACCTGCCTGTGTGCCCCGGTGCCCACTGCCATCTTGGTGGCTGAAGCAAACAAACTTACTTTGAGACAAGAACTCACAGTTCAAGCTCCCCACTCTGTTTTGACTCTTACAGAATATAAAGGAAATTATTGGTAACAAAATTCTGAATGTTGAAATATCAAAGCACATTATGTGAAAACCCACGTATTTGACTAGAGGTTGTTAAGACTCTAAACCTAGCCACCCTATTACCGGTTGATTCAGGCCCACCAGAGCACGACTGTTCAGAGGTTATGGATGAGGTGTTCTCTAGCTGGCCAGGCATGACTGACCAGCCTATTATTCATCTGTATGTTGGGTATTTCACGGATGGCATCAGTTTTGTCTGGGAAGACACACATTTTGCCAGATACACAGTAGTAACTCTGGATGCTGTCACTGAAGCACATCCACTGCCAATCAGGACCTCTGAACAAAAGGCTGAGCTTCAACTAGCAAAAACCCTTGTTCCTTCCTATTATTGCTTATACTCTCTGTTCAACAAAATTAGAGATAAGGGCAAAATAGTATCTGCCTGGTAGGAGGGAGAGGGAGGGGGTGGAGTGGGTGGTAAGGGGGGAGAAATGACCCAAGCCTTGTATGCACATATGAATAATAAAAAAATAAATTAAAAAAAAGGCTGAGCTTATTGCTTTCATGTGGATGCTGCAGGAGTGCGGATAAACATCCCTACGGACTCTAAATATTCTTTCACTACCATTCATGACCATGGAGCCCTATGTAAAGAAAGGAGGCTCATTAACTTGTGAGGAAAAAGTGTTAAATATGGACAAGAAATTCTGGAATTACTAGAAGCTGTATGGGCCCCTAAGCAAGTAACAGTCATGCACTGCCGAGGGCACCAGAAGGGGGAGAAAAACAGATGTTTGGGGAAACCGAAAGGCTGGTAGGGAAGCCAAGTGAGCAGTCCTCAAAGAGGACAAACCTCGGCATCACTGGCAGCTGCCTTTTTCTCATGCTTACCTGAATGGGACCCATGATATATGTCACAAGAATAGGCTTGGTTTGAGACTGAAGAAGGAAATTTTCTACCAGACAGATGGTGGAAGTTTACTGATAGCCATATTGCCATACCTGAGTCACTGGCTCCCACATTTGTCAAGCAGTTCCATGAAGGAACTCACTCAGGGCTGACAGCTCTCAAGACCACCTTGGCCCAGCATTTTTATGTTCCCAAGCTCTCCAGCATAAGTAAGACAGTATGTGAGAGGTGCAGTTTGTGTGTCAGAAACAATCCCTGACAAGGGCCAAGAGCACCACCCCAGGTGCAAAGTGTTGGATTAGCTCCTTTTGAAAACCTGAGTGTGGACTTTACTGAGATGGCATGGGTCAGAGGATGTAAATATTTACTGGTGTTTGTCTGCACCTTCTCAGGATGGTGGAAGCCTTCCCTAGTCAGACTGAGAAAGCCTGAGAAGTGGCCAGGTACCTGTTAAAGGAAATCATTTCTTGATTTGGAATACCTGTCTATTCGATCAGACAATGGGCTGGCCTTTGTGGCTGAGGTGGTACAGTTGATGGCTAAGGGATTAGGAATAACTTGGAAGCTGCACACTGCCTAATGCCCCCAAAGTTTAGGTAAAGTAGAATGTATGAACAGTATTCTAAAATTACAATTGGGAAAACTATGCCAGGAGACCCACCCACAGTGGGATCAATTACTGCCATTAGCCTTGCTCAGGATTAGGTCAAGCCCCGACAAATGGACAGGTCTCTCCCCTTTTGAAATTCTTTTTGGACGTCCACCCCCTTTAGTCAAGGGCCTGTGAGGGGACCTTAAGGAAATAGGTGACCTCATCCTGAGACAGCAGATGAAGGCCCTTGGGTTGACTCAAAAATCAGTGACTGGTAAGAGAGAGACTGACAACTCCCATGCACCCTTATAAACCAGGGGAGGCCGTTTGGGAAAAGGAATGGAATGTTCAACCACTAAAGCCCCACTGGAGGGGGTCTTTGTTGTTTTTTCCACCCCCACTGCAGTTAAAGTAACAGAGATCATTCCCTGGATCCACCACAGCCAAGTGAAGCCAGCTTTCCTCAAGGGGGAGTGCATCCCTGACCTAGCCTCACCATACAAGATCACCCTCTGAACACCTGTATTCTTTCCCAAAAGAACGCTGTTTCCCAGGAGACAAGAGACCATGGATGACAAGACATTAGCCTTGCTCTAGTCACTCCGGAAGCTGACTGACTACTCAATGCATGGTGGAAGCTTGAGGAGTCACCCATCTTACCTTTGAGGATAAGTCCCTTCCATGTATTCTTCTTGGTAATTTTGGTCAGGTGTCTACCTGGGGACCCCAAGGCTTTGGACTGTGACTCATGTACGAGCACTACCCGAGCGGGGAGTTCTGTTACCAAAACTCTGGTTTTCCATACTTATTGTTCCTGTGCAGGAACCATTGCTGGGTCATGCACCCACAACCATACCACCTACTCAGTGTGCTTTTATGATGGTCAGTATATCTGTTTTAATGTCATCTATTGCCCTCGGGAACAATGGCTAGAGGTCTGAAGCTTCACCAGCACTGGGAATCTCGTTAACTGCACCCAACAAATAGGGTTAATGACCCCCAACAAACCTGTGTCCATATACTTTGATGTGTGCGCTGCAATAGACATCTACCAAAACTGTTTGGCTTTGAACTATTTGCTAACCTTGGAGGGTGGAGTATGTGGAAAGTTCAATCTGAGTAACTGCTATTTACAGATCGATGATGAGGGAAAGGTAATGGAAGAGAATACTAACCATATGAAAACTCTTGCCCATGTCCCTGCACACACCTGGAAAGGATGGAGTCCCAGTGACCTGTTCGGGGGCTGGTTCTCAACGCTAGGTGGGTTCAAGACCTTAATAGGGACAACGTTCCTTGTCTTAAGAGCGTGCTTGATATCACCCTGTGAATCCCCTTGGTACTGCAGACTTTCAGGACCATTATGGAAGCCACTATAGAAAGAAAGACAGCTGCTCATGTAGTAGTGCTATGGAAATATAAACCCCTAGATCAAGATGATGCTCTTTGACCTAAAAGAGGTCCGAGCATCGAAGAGGGGAATGTGGCAGGCAAGCAGGGAGAGGGAAGGGAGATAATGAGTGTTAGAGTGAACCAAAGAAAAACCGAAGTTGGGAAATGTTACCTGGAGACCAGAGAAGGGTCACAACCCCTCAGGGGTTACGGTGGCCAATGAAATAACATGTGATTATGTATGGGACAAGCTGTAACCCCCCATTTCTATAACCTGCTCTAAATGGTACATAAGGAAGTCTCCCTTTGTTCAGGGGGCTCAGCCTCTGGACTTGAGTCTGCTGAGTCGCTGCAGACCTGCCTAATAAACTTTCTTTCTTTTTTTTTTTTTTGCAGAGGTCAGAAAGATTTTATTTGTGGAGAATTTTAGTTGGAGAAAAGAGAAGAGAAAGACTGCATATTGGAGAATGCAGGGAGACCCGGAAACCAGTGATCCCCCTAATAAACTTTCTTCTTGAGAGCTTTGGTGCCCTCTCTTGTCTCTGTCTGAGCCCTCCCGTGACACCACAACACCCAGCACAGTGTTAATCCACAATAGCTATGGCAGTGTCTTTGTGGTACTTGGTAAGGATCTGTTGGACGGGTTAATCTCATTTAGAGTACATGCAATTCTCTTTCTTCCTGTTCATGGTGAAGTTCAGTAGTGTGAATTTCCTTTTGGCGAGGTATCTCTGCAGGCAGGAGGCTATGTGTACATGTTTCTACTAGGAAAGCAAAATAGAATCTGGAAGCCAAAAGTCAAGGAAATCTGGCCAAGGACATATGCAGCCAAATTCTCTCAGCAGTGATTTCCTAGAAGCAATTTGCATTGACTGTGTTGCAGTCCAAATACACTTCTTTAAAAGCAGTGTGGCAGTATGAGGTAAATCTAACCATTGTGGATAGCTAGCTTGAAGTAGAAGTGTTTTAAGTGTTGGCTACATTCACCTGGATTTTTGTTTCAGTGATGCAGTTCAATTTGGAGCAGCAGTTCATTTCTGCAGGTTTGTAGTAGAAAGTGCACATCTTTTTGGAATTGGAGTATCTTTGTCATTACTGAAGATCCTTTCCTCTGGTATGAATTTTGGTTGGAGATAGTTTTTTTTAAATACGAGTGTCATTTTATAACTACTAAAGGAAGGAGTGAATGGAAACAGCGTTTTTCCTTAATATGTGCGTTGGTCAGAAAGTGAAATTCTTAAAATAGGTCATTCGTATCTATAATCATCCAACTGTACATCATTGAAAATTATATAAAATGTTTACTAATTGCAACTCATATAATCCATAATCCTTGCCTTTAAGAAGTTTGCAATACAGATGGGTACATAATATAAGCTATTTATTGAATTCATGATAGAATAAAGCAGTATATCATTATTTGCCAATGAATGACACTACAGAAATACTGTCATGAAAGAGTAGGGGAGAGGAAGGCATTCTTTTAGGCTAGGATGACTATGAAAATATATCTGGAAGCAAACTTTGAGTTGTACTTGAATAATGGGTGGATTTTTAATAATGAGAAAAAACAGAAAGGTATTCTTGGTTATAAAAAGAAGGAAAGTTTAACAGTGTGAGCAAGACTATGGAGTCAAAGTGATTTTGGGAGAGTGTTGGTAAATTGATTTTTCAGGGAGGTAAAAAATTATAGATTATGCTTAAAAAGGGATTTGGGGGTCACATCGGGGAAGAGTATGACCTGCAGGTTCAGGACTAAGGACTTAGCTTGTGAACAGTGAAGACCGTTGAAGATTTTGATGAAAGAGAAAGCTGGATCCAAGTTGAATTTCAGGAAAATTAATTTGTCATCTATGTACCATTTGAAAAGGAAGGCTAATCAAATGGCCAAAAAACACATGAAAAAATGCTCACCATCTCTAGCAATAAAGGAAAAGCAAATTAAAATCACACTAAGATTCCACCTCACTCCTGTTAGAATAGCCATCATTAGCAACACCACTAACAACAGGTGTTGGCGAGGATGTGGGGAAAAAGGAACCCTCTTACATTGCTGGTGGGAATGTAAACTAGTACAACTGCTCTGGAAAAAAATTTGAAAGCTACTTAAAAAACTAAACATTGATCTACCATATGATCCAGCAATACCACTCTTGGGGATATACCCAAAAGAATGTGACACTGGTTACTCCAGAGGCACCTACACACCCATGTTTATTGCAGCACTATTCACAATAGCCAAGTTATGGAAATAGCCAAGATGCCCCACCACTGAAGAATGGATTAAGAAAATGTGGTATTTATACACAATGGAATTTTATGCAGCCATGAAGAAGAATGAAATATCATTCGCTGGTGAATGGATGTAATTGGAAAACATCATTCTGAGTGAGGTTAGCCTGGCCCAAAAGACCAAAAATCATATGTTCTCCCTCATATGTGGACATTAGATCAAGGGCAAACACAACAAGGGGATTGGACTTTGATCACATGATAAAGTGAGAGCACACAAGGGAGGTATGAGGATAGGTAAGACACCTAAAAAGCTAGATAGCATTTGTTGCCCTCAACGCAGAGAAACTAAAGCAGATACTTTAAAGCAACTGAGGCCAATAGGAGAAGGGGACCAGGAACTAGAGAAAAGATTAGTTTAAGAAGAATTAACCTAGAAGGTAACACACATGCACAGGAAATCAATGTGAGTCAACTCCCTGTATAGCTATCCTTATCTCAACTCGCAAAAACCCTTGGTCCTTCCTATTATTGCTTATACTCTCTCTTCAACAAAATTAGAGATAAGGGCAGAATCGTTTCTGCTGGGTAGCGAGGGGTAAGGGGGGTAAGGTGGGGTAAAGGAGAGGGCAGGGGGAAGGACGGAGAAATGACCCAAACATTATATGCACATATGAATAAAATAAAAATTAAAAAAAAAAAAAAGAAAAGGAAGGCTAAGAGACTGAGAAATATGAAGATGTTTAGAAGACATATAAAGCAGTTGTAGTGGGAGGTAGACTATAGGATCTCAGTAGTTTTTCTGGTCATCAACCTTCCTTTTCTGATGCAGTGTTTCAGATATAGATGACATCATTCTTCCTCTACAGCCACAGCTAGGGCACATGACCAGGTCTGTTTAACTGCGGAGTCCATTTCTCAGGTCCTAATTATTGGTTCAGGGGTGGGTCAATAAAAAATCTAAATTGAGCCAGTCAGGGTTATGTCTAGGGCTCTTTCTGCTACACCCATTGGGAAAGATTTCCCGTTCTTCAGGAATTCTAACATTGTCAGTGGTCATCTCTCCTGTCACATTGGATGATAACCAGCCTCCAATATGGCCCCTCATGTTCCTTCCTGCATTTCAAACCCTGTATACTCCTCTTCCGTATTGTATCAAGGTTGGGATGTGTGATTAATGAGTACATAGTAGAAATGATGGTACATTACAAATGAAACTGGGCAGAGACAGAGATTATACAGATTCCCAAATGGAATCAGTTGATTGGGGATTTTTAGATGCAAGGGAACACAAAACTTTTGAATTTGGGAAAATAGTTATATCATTAACACATGTAGCAATGTCTGAGACAAAAGTATTTTGTTTTTGTTGTAGTGAGAGATGGCTAGAAGGAGGTAAAGAGTTTATTTTCAGATTGAGCCTCTAGATAACAATACTAGGACAATAAGGAGTTAGCTTTCACGCTATTGAGGATGTTGGAGACTGGACTTCTTGTAATATAAAATATTAAGTATGACAAACAGTTAAGAGATTTGATTATTCTATCTCTAGTAGTTCTCTGTCTTTCTCTCTCTCTCCCTGTCTCTCTTTCTCTCTCTCTCTCTCTCTCTTTCACACACACACACACACACACACACACACACACACTCACACACACACGAGAGAAAGGTAGTGAAAATAAATGGAGGCAATGACTACGATCTTTCTCACTATCAGCATCTTAGCATTTCTCTTCCTATTTCTCATTTGTTGTTTTAGATAAATTCTAATCTCTCTTGGAACCTATCCAGTTTCATGGACAGGCTGGATCCAGGATCAGGGGACTTGTGGTCACATTCATCTCTCAACTTTGCAAATCACTTCAGTTTCGCACTGAACTCTAGGCCATGTAATATTGGCCTACTCACAAATTGCCCAGAAAAACAGAAGGCACTCTGACCACCATTGACAACCAATGTGTCTTCTTTCATTAGAAATTATTTCACACCCTGTAATATGTTTCCTATATTTCCCAATTCACTTTATTTCCCCTTTTTCCTTAATTTTCTTTCCTTTTCCAAAAAATTCTCATTTATTCCTGTTTCTAAACAATAACACACCACTCATTTTCTTTAACAGTCATGAGGCAAGAAAATTAAATGGAGTAATAAAACAGAAATGTAAAACAAAGAGGTTACATTAGATAATAGACAATTGTTAAGAATCCTTTAGCTCATGAAGTTAAATAACAACTCTTAAGCATTTTATAATTCTGCATTTATGAACTGCTTGTCATTCATTGATCAATAGTTAAAATATTTTAATAATAAAATTATACAAGCCATTTTTAAGCTTTTTCATCAAAATGAAAATTCTGCAAATATTTAAAAGGCAATTTTGGGACTTGAAAAAGCTAACATCCTTTTCTGTTAAGTGTCTATTCATAAGAGACCAAATGTTGATATTCAACAGTGCTTGTGTAACATAGCAAACAAGGAAATGGGACAATGCAAAGAAAACTGACCCATCCAGATTCTTGCCTCATTCCCCCGCCTTCCTGGATTCACTCTGTACTTTTTTCTTTCAAGTTTGGAAGAATCTCTTTTCCTTGCATTATTTGTTGCCACCTGCCTTAGATATTTACCATTTACTTTCCCTGCATCCACTTGAATGTTTTATGAAAAATAGAGTCTTTTAAAAAATGTTTTTTGGTGATGATGAAAAGACCTAGCAAAACATCTATAAATTTAATGGCTTTCTGAAGCCATACTGTACAGCTTTAATCACTGGAAATATACTTAAATTGTAAAGATTTCTTCTGGCATCTAGGAATATCAAAAAGACCAGGCTGATGCAATTTTCACTCCTCAATTTTTCTGTGAAAGTAAAGAATGCTTAGTTGGCCATTTCTAACTACACTGCACCTGGCCAGAGGGGCTCTGACTTTTTAACTTTGTTTGCATAAATAAATGCAAAGCAAGAGAGTATCATGGGTCAACAAGCTTCATAATGATGCTTTATTCCTTTCTGTTTCTTACTCTAGCCTCCCTCCTTTTGTTGACTGTTCATCTTAAGATAGACTATAAAGGAGAAGATATCATCTTTCAGAACAGAGGCAGAGTGCCAAAGTGGGAGGCAAAATTTTGGCAGTAATCTGAATTTTCTTAAAGATAATGCATATTTTTCCTCCTTTATTCTCTTAGAAGTGAGAAATGAATCCCACTTGCTTCAATGGGACCAATTTAGCTCTGCCTTCAGCTGAAAAAAATGTTATTCTTTCTATAGTCAATTCAGGGAAAAGAATCCTGAATATTCTTTGTGCAAGATTGCTTTTCTAAAAAAAATTTTTGCTTTTTCTTTGTTTTTTTTTTTTGTTTAGTGAGTATAATTTAATAATAACATTCCAGCTTTCATGTTGCAAATCTGGTTGCCCCAATTTAAAATTATATGTTGAATTAGGAAAATAAAACACTTGATTGCCAAGGAAGAAAGCGAATTCTATTTTGGAATGATTTCACTATGTAGGGCTGGCATATTTCCAGCTCATATTTTCATTCCAGAAAGCTGTCTGGAAAGCCATTCCTCTTCTTCTAGTGACATTGTACAAATCTAATGAAAATCTAAGATAATTTTGGTCTTCACTGACTTTCATCTTGTGAATTAGTCTTATTCTCTGAAAAAAAAACAGATTAATTTTTGTGAAGACTAGTGTGAGGAAGGAAATATAGTTATGACTAATAGAGAATGAGATATTGGCCTATTTAAAACAATTGGTCTTGAAAACTCAGAGACACTAGATTTGAGTTGTATATGTAAAGACAATATGCTAATTCTCTAGCCTGTGTAATAGTGATTAAGGAAACTCTACTAGGTGTAGAGAAGCTAGACATTAATAGGTATTAATAGGTTTTTTTTTTGTTTGAACTTCAAGCTTTTAAAACCCTATCCAAGAAATTTCACATTTGATGTTTTCACTATATTAAAAAGCCAAATTGAAAATGGAGCAAATGTTTTTAGTTTGTAAGTGTGTTTAGCTATCTGAGTAGTCCATGGGATTTGATTATTATCCTGCAGTTGCTTTTGAAGAGGAGCTATTGTTAGACTTACTGTTTAAATTTTACCCACAAGGCCTGGGGATTTAAGAACTGAAGTAATGCCCAGAGATGGGCCAGGAAGTTGTGGTGGTGACTAAAGGTGCCAGACTGTGGCCTCCTGTGCCTCTGGAAGGAAGAGTTTGTTATGGAGCATTTATTTGCAGTAACTGAATAAGGCCTGGCCTGGACACTGTTTTTTTCATGGCTTGTTTCCCAGCACTATTAGACATCCTATCCAATACTCTGGTAACATGAAGCAGTCTTGGGATTTACTGCCTCTGACTGGTATGCTCATAAAGCCAGGACTGAGGATTTGTGCAGAAGATGGAGAAATTTGCTTTGTTTTGAGTATTTGGACTCACTTCCAACCTCTCCAATGGCACAAATACACACCCTTCATTATGAAGCTACAATGACACAGAGGGTAGAGTGGCACTAAGCTGTCAGCATGGTGCCAACATTGGCTACAAAGTCAGAAGCTCTGGGTTCTTCTGCCACCCACAAGTGTCTAGAAATGTCTCTCTTGCTGGTCTCAGTGTCATCTATAAAACGAGACTACACAGGGGACTTATAATTTGAAAAGATGCTACTTGGGATTTACAGAAATTACTCTGGATTATAGATGTGTAGACATTAGAATGTCATCTAAGAAACTTTGCTTCTTATGAAGGATGGATGTCAGATGGATTTCAGGTGAATAGTTGGGTGGTAGTTAGGTGGTGAGCAATTGGCATCAGTCCATTTATGGCAATGGACCAGAATTATAATTGCTTTTTGCCTTTCAGAACATGAAGCTTTATGAAGAAAGTGGAATTTTAGTATCATTAGCTCACAATTAATGACATCCCTTCTAGCAATACCATCTACTACCCAGATTTTCGTTAGCGACAATTTTTAGCAATTTTTAGCCATGCACTTCCTCTTCTCAGTTACTGGGAACTTAATTTTCACTTCATTCCATCCTTCTGAAACTTACAAGATCGGTGTCTGAAAGCATTGGGAGCTCTTTTCTGTGTTCCTTACCTTTTCCTTCATATCCTCTACTTAATGAATTTTTCTTCTTCATGTGTTACGAGAGAATCTCAGTTCAGTCATTCAGTTTTGTGAGTTCATCACCAGCTGTATGCATTCTGGAATTCACTTTATTTATTAACATTTGAAGTCCCCCCCCTTTAAATCCTGGGTATAAATAGTTGATTTAATTTTAACATAGCTCAGTTTTACAATTTACCCATGTGAGGGTCTTTATTTCATTTACTTTTAAAAATCTTCATCTTTAATTTGTATTCTCACCATTGTTTCAATTTCAGTTGTTTGATAAATATTCCTAATTATGTATGTATTCTTGTATAGCAACAGATGTTTTTCTTATTTTCTGTGAATGCTCTTTTCTTAAAAAATAGTATTGTTCTATGCAGAATATTTTTTGTTTTGTTTTGGGATAGTACTGGGTTTTGAACTCAGGGCATTGTACTTGTCACTTGAGCCACACTCCGGCCCTTTTTGCTTTTGTTATGTTTCAGATAAGGTCTTGTGCTTTTGCTTGGGACCAGCCTCAGACCATTATCCTGCTATTTTTGCCTCTCATGTAGCTGGAATTGCAGGTGTATACCACCATGCCCAGATTGTCCTTTGATATAGAGTCTTACTAACTTTTTGCCTGGGCTGGCCTCCAACCACAATTCTATCTCTACTTCTCAAGTAGCTGGTAAGTTGCCACCATGCCCAGCTCTAGCATATTTTTTAAAAATTTTGAAAATAATAACTTGATTTTCAAGAACACAAATTGGGGCTGGAGGAGTGGGTCAAGTGGTAGAGTGCCTGCCTAGCAGCGTGAGGCCTTGAGTTCAAGTCCCAGCACCACAAAACAACAACAAAAGAACTCAAATTGTTAATTGTTCCATTTTTGCATAGCAGTGTATTTTTGCTACTGAGAGATTTTCTCAAATCTCTCCAAACAAATTAATTATATTTAGATGTTACATTTCACTGTCTCCATTAATCTTTTGCATATTTTGCTAGTTCTGTTATTTGAGTCAGGTGATCTTTTCTAATGGTGTTGATTTTCTTCAAGTATTTGGTGATTCATTTTATTACTGATGAGGTTCTTCTTTCTTGGCCAACTAAGAATTCGTGTTTACTTTGTTAATTCAGGTTACATGTTTTTTTACACTGAAGATACCATTTATTTTAGCCTTAAAAAGTAAAAAGAAGGTAGTTCCTTTCAGTAACTAAAATGGCTTAATTTAAAGTAGAATTAAAAACAACAGTAAAGCCATATTTCTGTTTTCTAATTCATAGATACGTTTTTCAAAGAAAAGAAAAACATACCTGAAACATATTACAGATATTGAAAATGATTACTATGTAGTTACTGTTATTATAATGATATTAATATGATGTCAGCTCGTTTCACATTGTAAACAGCAGAATCTTATTTAGCTTGTCCAGTGTTTATGGAAGTCTTCTTTGTGTGTGTGTGTATGTGTTGCTGGGGATTGAACCCAGAGCTTCCTGCACATGAGACAAGCTTGTGCAGGCTTTCAGACTCACTGCACAAAACCATACTGTTTTTTCTTCTTGTCAAGAGACATTATTTTGTGGGGGCATGGGATGGGGAAAGTCTGATCAATAAGTACCAAGTTGCAGTTAGCCAGGATAAGAAGTCTGATGTACCCTTGCACAGTAGAGTAACTATACATAGCTACTCTATGTATTGTATGTATACATAGCCACTATGTATTGTATATCTCAAAAAGCCAGAAAAGAGGATTTTGAATGTTGTCATAATAGAGGAATAGATATGTTTAACCTGATTACACAATGTATACATACATAAAAAGCACTGAACTAATACGTACAAATTTTGTGCTTTTATGTATCAGTTAAAAACAAACTTAATTAAAAAGAGAAAAAGAGGATCTGTCTTTTTCCAATTATTGGTCTTTCACTGATGAAATTCATTAAATTTCCATGGACAATTGCACAATCCCAAAACCCACATGAATTCCTGGGAAGCTGGCCTTGGACAAGCGGTAGAATTCAGACTATGTGCTCTGAAGTGGTAGAATTCATAGGCCATGAGAAGTCGGGCACTGTCCACGGTGGTTCAGATGTCCCCAGAACAGGTCTCATCCATCTCCTCCTGTATTTTTCTGGAGCTCAACCTCTGGTAGTGTCAGGAAAGTGTCACGGCTGACTGAAGCATTCCTCTAAGGGGTGAACACATTCATTCTGTTGCTGGGAAACAGCAAGCTGCTTCTTGTTTCCCGCTCAGTCTAAGGAGAGAACTTTTCCAGGGCCCAGCGGGTGAGCTTGAACCTGGCAAAGTTGCTCTTCACACAGGTCATGCGAGGTCTCTATGTTCCATTTTGAGTGATAAAGGAGTAGCAGTAGAATGTGTGATTGAGAGGGCTGGCATGTTAGTTTCCTAGGGTTGCCATCTTTGAAGCCTCCAGGGGAGGATCCTTCTTTGCTTCTTTCAGCTTCTGGTAGCCCTAGCTGCTCTCTGGCTTGTGGTGGCAGAACTCCAGACTCTGCCTCTGTCTTCCCTCAGTGTCTGTGTGTCTCTGGCATTTTCCTCTTTGCAGCTCTCTCTTCTTCTCATAAGGACACCAGTCATGTGGCATTTAAGGGACCACCATATTCCATTGTAACCTCATGTTAACAAATTTTACGTACAATGACCTCTTTCCAAATAAGGTCACATTTGGGGCACCCAAGCATAGGACTTTAGCAGTTTGGTGTGGGGGGGTGGAGCACCATTTAACCTATTAGTGTGGGAAAGCACCTGGTCTACTGGATAGAGGTAGACTTCCCCTCCTTGCCTTGTATACTGACTTGTTTCTGCAGCGCAGTAATTACTCTGTGAGTCTTCTATTCCAGAATTCCCACTTTAAAGGCCTGTTCATGACATTTTGTCATGGTGGTAAAAGCCTCTGATGTCACTGTGGATGTCTCCTTGGCCTCTGATTCTCAGGCCCTAGTACCAAAGCTAGGAGCTGTTCTTGAAGCCTTAAATTTGTTGAAAAGTCTGTAGCCAGCTGTTCAGATTTCTGGGTAGAAATGTTACCAATCAGGTTTCCTGACTCTGGTCCTTCAGTGATTCATCCAATGATTTTCCAGGCTGATTTGGTTTGGTTAACTTGGAATATAAAACTCATCTAGAGTTTTCTTAGGAACTGTTGCTTCCTTTTGCAATGGTATCCATTTGAACCTTATGGGGTAGTGTCTATTTGTTTCTCTGCTAATCTGATCTTATCTGCTTCCCCCTCTCCCAAATACTTTTACATCCCAGATTTCCTCAATATTCTGGTCCAGTGGTGCTACTCTTTTCTGTTTTTAAGTCTGTGATGGATCCTTTTTAAATCACAACTTTAAAAAAAAAAAAAGTTCAGTTGCACTTGGGTAGAAGACAACAGATGTATGTGTTTGCTGTGCCACAATTACATGATATAATGTGTTGATCTAAATCAGGGGCCATCAAAATTATTCTGCAAAGTGCTCAATAATAAACCTTCTAAGCTTTGGGGACTATAATATCTGTGCAGCAACTATCTGACACTGCTGTTGCAGTGCAAAGCAGCCATACAACATACATAAAAAATGAACACGGAGTGGCTATGTTCAATAGTACTCTACTTACAGAAACAGGCAGTAGGTCAGTGGTGGCCTAGCTTAGAAACCAGTGGTTCTCAAACTATCATACTTCAGAATCTTTGAAAGGGCTTGATAAAATAGACTGCTCTCTTCACCTCTGGTTTCTGGAGTCAGTAGGTCCCAGAATTTACATTTCTCAAATGCTATAGTTGATGCTGACACTGCTGATTCTTGGCCAACACTTGGAGAACCTCTTAAATAAATCATTTTTGTTTTCTAGACACCACTGTCTCATTCACTTAATAATACAACCATGTTTCCCATTCATTCATCCAACAAATATTCAACAAATATGAGCTTCTAATATGTATGAGGCTTTATTCTAGGTCATCAGAATACTGTCATGAACAAAACAAAATCCTTGTGGTTATGAGTGGGGGATCCAGACAATCAGATAAACACAAGTACACCTGTAAAATAATGTTGGAGTGTAAAAAAAGCTATAAAAATAAATCCTATAATCCTAGAGAGCTGAGGTAAACAGACCTCGAGTTTGAGGCCAGCCTGGGCTATATAGAGAGTTCAAGGCCAGCCTAGGCTACATAATGAGACTGTCTCAAAAAAACAAAAAAACAAAGGGCTGTGGAGGTAGCTCAAGTGGTAACGCACTGGCCTAGCAAGAATGAGACCCTGGGTTCAATCCTTGGTACTGCAAATAAAACAAAACAAAGCCACAGATAACTATTTTAGATAGAGTAGCCAGGTGTGGTCACTCTGAAGATATGGCATCTTAACATATAGGTGAGTGAAATAGAAGAGCTAATTGTGTGGTAACTGAGAAGTAGATAGGGCATTCCAGAAAGAGGTAATAGCAAGTGTTCATGTCCTTAGGTAGGAATGAGCTTGTGTTTGATGAAGAAGACCGGTGTAATGGGAATGGCTTGAGAGAAGTAAGAGCATGGGAGATGTACTCAGAAAAGTTGTCAAGGAGGCAGCTAGATGTAATACGGCTGGAGCTCAGGTGAAAGGCCAGGATACACATTTGGAACTCATTAGCAAACTTTTGATGTTTTCTATTTGAGACTATCAGACTCAGGATTACCTATATTGTGGGTATAGCTAGAGAAGGCAAGGAAGTCAAAGAATTAATCTTGTTAACAGGAGATAATGGGAGACAGAAGAGCCAGCAAAGGAAGCAGAAAAAACATGCAGGGAGTATGGTTTTCTAGAAGAAAAGTAAACACAATATTTTAAGATGTTCTTGGGTGAGCAAGTAAGGTGAGGACTGAGACTTGATCACCTGGTGATCTTGACAGGAGAGGTGCAGTGGAATAGTGAGGGATACAGCTATTAAAAAAAAAGAAAACTTTGCCTAGCAAGCCTGGTACCCTGTGTTCAAGTCCCAATAACACAAAACAAAACTAAACAAAGCAGAGCAAAATAAAACACACAAAAACAGAAGCCCAAAGGAACTTTCTACCAGGTCTGAAAGAAAACAGCTACCAACCTAGAATTATTTTAAAATAATTTTTATTATGCTAAATTAGTTATGCATTGTGATATTTATATACATGCATATATATAATTTGATCAAATTCACCCCATCTACAATTCTCTTTCTTAACACCCCTCTCTCTTCCCCTTACTTTTTAACAGTTTTTGGTGGGTTTCCATGTGCTATTTTCATACATGTATATAATATACTTCTATCATATTCACTGCCACTCACCTTCTCTTCCCTCCTCCTTCCTCTCACTGGTTCCCCCCACTAGCCTCCTTTTAAATCATGTCATCTTCTTCTTATTATTGTTATTATTCAGTGTAGATTCCACATTTAAGGGAAAATGTGATATTTGTCATTCTGAGCTTGGCTTATCTCACTCAACATGATGGTCTTCAGTTGTATCCATTTTCCTGCAAATGGCATAACTTCATTCTTTTTCCTGAATAACACTACATTGTGCATATGTACCACATTTTCTTTATCCATTCATTGGTTTTTGGGCACCTAGGCTAATTCCACGGTTTGGTTATTGTAAATAGTACTGCTGTAAACATGTATGTGCTGATGTCTCTATTGTATGCAGACTTACATACCTTGGGTCGTGTGCAGGATCTTATGATAGTTCTAGTTTTAGTTTTTTGATGAAACTCCGTACTGATTTCCATAGTGGCTACACTAATTTCCACTCACACTAATGGGGTATAAGATTCCTTTCACCCTTCCACCCTCACCCCAACCTGGCTGGCATTTATGTTTTCTTGAGGATAGCCTTCTGACTGGGGTGAGATGGAATCTCAGTGTTGTTTTGATTTGCATTTCCTGTATGGATAAGGATGTTGAACATTTCTTCATGTATTTATTAGTCATTTGTACTTCTTTTGAGAACTGTCTATTTACTTCATTTGCCCATTGGTTCATTGGATTTTTTTTTGGTGTTTAATTTTTGAGCACTATATATTCTAGCTATTAATCCTTTTTTCTGATGAATAGCTGTCAAAGATTTTCTCTCATTTTGGTAATTGTTTCCTTAAAAAGTAGAAGCTTTTTAATTTGATACAATTCTATTTGCCAGTTCTTGCTCTCATTTCCTGAGCAATTCATAAAATCACTCCTTATGCCTGTATTCTTTTCTGTAGTAGTTTCGGAGTTTCAGGTCTTACATTGAGATCTTTCATCCATTTTGAGTTAAGGTGAGAGACAGGGATTGAGTGTCAGTCTTCTACATGTGTATATACTGTCTTATCTCCAACGTATGTTTTTGGTGCCTTTGTTGAAAATCAGATGACTGTAGTTGTGGAGTTTGTTTCTGTATCTTCTAGTCTATTCTGTTGTTCTACGTGTAACTGTTTTGTGGCCAATCTAGATTTCTAAGCATCTAAAATGTGTTCTTCAATACCAACAATAAAATAATATTTTCAGATCAAAAAAATTTCCCCCAGCATGCATGCATTATGCACTAGAAAGGAATACTGAAGTTTTTATTTTTTCTAGGTAATGGGAAAAAGAAAACAGATGAAAGGCTGGAGATGCAGGAAGGAAGAGCAGTCAAAAGCATAAGTGTGTGGCAAGCTAGTCAAGTTCATCTTTATTGTGGATGTAGAGCAGGTGAAGGGCTCAATCTATGCTCCCCTCCCTTCCAGGTAAATTGAGGTTAGATAGGGCATAGATTCTCGTCAATATTACACTTCTCAAAACAAGGAAGACTGCCACTTATCACTCTGTTCTCTTTCGTATGCATTGGTGTTGAGGTGATGAGTGGTTGAAAAGCACAGTCTCAGCAAGCCTCTTCTCACTCCATAGCTGGCTTTTCTTTGAAATTACAATGAGGTCTATTTAGTGCTTTTGGTTCTCAGCTGTTGTCCTTGTTGCCAAATTTGGGGAATGTAGAACCCATATGACAGAAGCACTTGTAATCAGGCTGGAAGAAGTAGGAAAAAAAAACAGAGCTCCTGCTCATGCTAGCCCAGTTCAACTTTTACCTCTATTATACACTACTGTCAAGAGATTTTGCTGAAAAAGTTTCTATTAAACAACTAAAAACAAACCATTCCCTCAAATTCTTACATTGTCTAAAAAATTCCACTGTGTAATTCTATTAATATTTATGTTTTGTGATAGCCCAATTTTAATTTACAAGATGAGGTTAGGCTTAAAATCATTTCCTGGGGTTATATGCTTAGCATGTGCCAGTCACTCTGGCATGGTCATCACCCCTGAGCTTAGCTTCTGCGCTAACAGAAGATTGCATCCAATCAGCCACTCCTGGCCCAGCTGAGGTGTAGGAGGGGCTACTGATTTCCTCAAGATCAATGGATGCCTTACCATTACAAATTTGGTGTTTCTCTCCCCTTTACTCTCTCTCTAATGTTCAGAAATATGTTTTGCTGAAGGAAGCCTCATTTCACTGGGGTCATGCCTCTAGGGAAGGGATTAGAAAACTCAGGTGACCTCATCATTCTCTTCCAGTTCAGCAAATTTTATATTGGAAGGACCTGGCAACTTGTTCTTGGCACAGTTAAAATGAGCAGCCTTGAATAATTCTGGTAATAAGACATATTAGCAATGAGGGTGAGAAACCCTGATCAGCCATAGGAGTGGGATTAGTAGAGAAGAAGCACTGGACTTTAGTTTCAGGTCATTTGTAATGGGCACAAGAGAGCCATTTATTAATTTACTTAGGCACAGGATTATTTCCAACAAGTAAAAGGGAGGATAATTTATTGCCTCTTCAAAGGGCCTCTTGAAAACACCTGGAAAAATTGGCATGAGGAAAAAGGACTTCTAATTAACAGAGCAAAACAACATTAAGTCCATACTGGAACATTTCTAACACCCAAAGACAGTTTTAGAATGAAGAAGCAATTGCATCTTGATCATTTTCTTGGAAAAAAATTCTACAGGTAGCTGTTCTAATGAAAATTAGATATTTTATTATGAATTTGTATGTTTAATTTTATAGATTCCATGTTAAAAGGCCATATTTCTTTTTTTTACAGAAATAAATAAATCTTTCTTAGCTTACTTTTTAAAAATTTACTTTTATTTTTTAAATGTTTTTATTAATAGGCTATAACTTCTTATAGGTTTCCTCAGATAAGTAGTCTATGGCCTGAAAATCATGTCAGAGTTATAAATTTCTTTTTTATTGTCATAAAACATTAAGTGTAACTGATTATTAAAATAGTAAAGATAAAATTTTTTAAAAATCATCAATTATATGATCCAGATAGAGCAAATATTTAAGGAAAATATAGGCCAGGTAGACTCATTCTGATCTGGAAAGAAACTTTGAGAAGGAAGGTCAGTGATTATCTAGGCTTTTGTTACTTCTGCTCCTGGGAGACCCTGCATGACTGTCCTCCACAACGGTGTTACCCACATCAAATGTTTTACTTAAAAATTTCCTTTTCAAAGGAGCAGGGAAATATCTTCCTTTTCAAAGGAGCAGGGAAATATCTTCCTTTTCCTTTCTACTGCCCATATTGTACGCCTTTCATGGTTGTATTTGTGTATCCCATGACTAAAAGAACCACACTATATACCTTAGCAATTGAGATTATTAACAGCATACAATGTTAGAATACACATTCTTCTTTGTTTTGGTTAAAAAATCTGCTCCTTTTGTAGAATTCTTTATCCTGCTTAATGGCATTGTTCATTAAGTCATCCAAGCTAAAAGAACCCTAGATATTCTGCTCTAGATGCTTTCTTCCCCCCACTGCTTATGTTCTATTGGTCATGAATTCCTGGTAATTTTATCCTTTTATCATATTTCATTAGCTCTCATTTAAAAAAATATATATATCCCTTATGTAATGAGCTTCATTTGGGAATTTATTGTCTCTGTCCTGGGACATTGCTGTAATCACTTTAAATATTTTTTGCAGTTTTCTAACTTGCCTTTTGTCTTTGCTTGTCACCATGAAATACATCTCCTGGATGGTACACAGATACATATATATCTGTGTGTATATGTGTGTGTATATATATATGATGTTAAGCCCCTGCTTATAATTTTTCAGTTTTCCTGCACCCCAAAGGACAAAGTTCAGGCAAGGTTTCATGTCATGCAATGACTTTGATGAGCTGTCTGACCTTTTCTGTGTGTAATCTGATATTTCCTTCACATACTCTATTCCAGCAGACCTGAACAAGACCTTCCAACATATCACACATGCCCTATTCTCCCATTCTAGCTGAAGGAATCCTATTTATACTTTAATACACACCTCAAATAGTTCCTTATTCTGGATCAAACTCACATCCTCCTACCT
This sequence comes from Castor canadensis, assembly GCF_047511655.1. Taxonomy (NCBI): domain Eukaryota; kingdom Metazoa; phylum Chordata; class Mammalia; order Rodentia; family Castoridae; genus Castor; species Castor canadensis. The sequence continues at coordinate 52,400,446 of NC_133387.1, forward strand.
TTACTCTTCTAAAAGGAATGTCATTCTTTCTTTAGTGATACCAGAAATGCAGAATCCATTGATTTCTTAAAATTTGTCTTCCCAGTGAGACTGAGTAGGGACTGGGACATTTTAAAGTCCTTAAGAGAAAAAAGGACATCATTTAAAAAAATATATATATATACTAAGATATATATACTTCTCAGCTACTATAAAATTCAGAAGAGCTACAGAGTGAATGGTTTAGCCTTTACCAATCTGAGTACAAATTGAATCCAGATGTTTTGTTCCTTGCTTCTAAGGCCCTGGGGACTACCTTTTTCTATCACTAGAGTTCCCAAAGGAGCATATTGTGTGTTTCAGAATGGGTCTGTTGTTGCTTGTTACCATGGTAAACAGACACAGGGCTTCAATAACCAAGCCAAAACTCAGCTTTTGTCTCTGAAAGCTTCATAGATGTTAAATTCAGTCTGGAACTGTTTCCAAGCTGCAGCCTCTATGATGTCTTGGTACCTGGAAGGCTGGGGCTCAGCTTCTCCTCAGCACTGGAGATGCTGACACTGCCCTGCAGGTGAGAGGGCAGGTACTTGCACTGCTGCATCTCGGAACTGGCGTGCCATGCCCATGGTTATAGTCCTTTGCTGGTTTGCAACTCTAGACCCTTAGATTCCTTTTCCTCTTATGGTAAATTATTTCTCAGGGCACTGCTATCTAATGTCCCAACTCTGCTCTTCTCAACTCCTTTCTTCACTATATGCAAATGTGTCTCATTTCTTGACTTCTAACCACTCCTCCATGTAATAATGAAAATCATTTGTAATAGGACAGATTTAAAAAAAAACTGGACTCTACTCATTGAATATACAAATTTCTTTTCCTAATTTACGTCACTAGCAAGAGCTCTACCATCTTTAATCATAACAAATGGCTATAAATATAAAGCTTGTGGTTAATTTTTGTAATGATAGAAAACCTCAGGAGTACATAGACAGCTGGTTATAGTTAATGGTATACTTTTGGCAATGTATTAAAGTAAGTTCAATTGAGTTATGTGTAACTCAGGTGAAAGTTGCTGAATTTACTTTTTCTCCTTGATAGCCAGTTTTATTTCCTGGATGTGTATCTAAAATGTGTGTTTTTTTAATGATAGGTATTCCATGAATAAAACTTGGTTACATCAGAATGGAAGTTCTTTAACAATAATCATACTATATCTCATAAATATGTACAATTATATTAATAAAATATTAAAAATGTTTAAGGACACAGAATTGCCAGCTACCATGATTTGATCATTACAATTGCATTACATGTGCTGAATTATCACTCTGAATCTCATACATATGTACAATTAAAATAATACAATAAAATAAAATTTTATAGTGATTACAGTAATACAAATATGCATATACCTGTAGATTCAGAAATACAGCTTTTTATGGTTTATGGTAACTGTGTAATGGGTAGTAAGGACTTGTATTTCAAGACCTTTTTAAATTTATAATGCTATGCAATCTGACAAATCAGATATGTGCTTGTTTTTGTTATACTTAGCTTTACCAAACACAGAATATGCTAGATTAGTACATAGAGAACTGGAGGAATGGATCAAATGGTAGAATACCTAGTAAGTGTGAAGCCCTGAGTTTAAATCCCAGTACCACCAAAACTCAATATTAATATTTAAAATATTTATTTTGAATCAAGTCTTCAAGGAAATATATAAATTTCCAACTGATCACTGACATACAAAGAGATACATTAAGATCTTGAAGTGGTTATTTTATTAACAAACACAAATTTGAAATGTTTACAATAAAACATGTGAATATGGAACAAAAATATGTGTAAATAGTACTTCTACAACTGGGAGGACATCTCAGTTTTGTCAATTTTGGTGACATCTTCCCAACCACGTCGAATCTTCAGTATCTTCTTCCTCAGGCATGGTAGGAATAGTATGGTTTTACATATCAGGACAATAATAGGAAGGAAAATAGCTATCATGAAAGTTGGAGGTGTATACCATATGAATTGTTTTGTATCTACCCATTTATTCCAGGCAAAAATCAATGCATGCATTGTACCCAGTAGAAGGGAAACAATTCCTAGCTTGCTCTGCAAAATAAAAACAAAATTACTTTAGTGAAGATTGGGCAGTAAGAATTTATTCCATCCTACCTCATCTGAATCTGTTCTGTTACTTAGAAATCCTTTCATTCATCTATGATTATTTGCCTAATACATTTCTTAATCATTTCCATTCACATCTTCGATTCTTTTTACATGTGCCTCCTTACCATGCTACTATTGGGTAATATTTTTGTCTCCAAGATAGGTTGAGAAAATTCACAACCCTTCTTTTAGTCTTAGGTGCTCAATAGCCCTGTCCTTCCTTTCTCTGCCATTTTGTTCATCTTATGATATTTATATTTTCGTACTTTGTTTCTTGTGCATTTGTCTTAATTTTGCCTATCAAGAGATTTCTAAAATCAGGAACTGTGTCTCACTCATCACAGGACCCCTGCAGAATCAACACAATAATCTGCACATTATTAGGTGCTCAATAAATATTGGTGGGCTGACTGAAGGTTACCACAAAATCAATTTGAATTCCGTGATCTTTATCAATTGTGAAGGCAGCTAATGTAATTCATTCAGATTTTGGTAAATGAATAGTGAAGTGAATAGACATGGGCTATGTTTTAAAAAAATAAGACATTATGATAAAATGGAAAAATACTGGCAATTATTTCAATGTTTGAACAAAATAGATCTAAAGATGTGAAAAAATTTCAGCTTGCAATGGAATGCTTTGACATCACACAGATAAAGCTCCTTGCAAATAGTTGTTCAGCTAAGTAATTTTATGGCATTCTGACAAAGCTCTTCTAGATGACTCTTTGACTTCTATTCACTTTACTGGAAATGGTTATTAACCTGACAGAACAAATCTAACTCACAATCATTCAGCTGTGGTCTTAAGCTCCAATGAATACAATTCAATGGTTAAGTTGTGTTTTTAGCCGTGACTCCTCAAGGTAAGTCATAGTGTAACCAGTTCTCAGACTCTAAAGGAAAAGTTTCTACGTTAGTAACTGTAAAGTACATGTGATTGGTTGAAAATTAGTTTTACCAAATGTATATGATATATTTATTATGTGCTATGCATTGCATATATAATGGGACATATGCTGAAAATGCAGTACTTGAATCTATAACTAACTCTGAAAAGTGGTGCTCGTGTATGTGTGAAGGGAAAGCAATGTGAGGAGGAAGCTATTTCATGAGGAGTAATGAAGCCAAACACACAAAATTAGGAAATATTTTGCTTGGAGATGTGGTACTATCTCTTAGTCATGTTGGAATAATTAAGATAGAGAAACACTTTCCAGCCTAATCAGATGCCCTGGTTAAGTGTCTGTTGAAAATATGCAGGACAGATAGTGAAGAGTGTTTCACTTTGTGGAAATTTCCAAGAGGTCCACACACAGAAGTTAAAACTCAGTCATTTAAAAAATTTTGGCAATGCTTTTGATTGAATTAAATTTAGTCCTTTGAATTTTGTCAGACATTGGTCCCTTTGTGAATTTTGGCACATTGTTTTTTTAAGTATAATCTCCTACTAGGAGATAAACTTCAATAAATTTGAGATAGGTTTTGAATTCTAAGAATATTCAGAAACTTCAAGTGAGTAAGTTATCTAAAATGTAACTTGGAAAAAGCAATTTTTAATGTTAGATGCTGGAATGTCTTCGATAGATAAAACTCCATATTTCAAGGTGAGTATTTGTAAAACATCACATTAGTCATTAGATGGGCAGCAGACTGTCTTAATAAGTTGCAAATGTTAGAATATTTTTCTTTTAGTAATGTCTTTTATTTATGTCTACAAATGCATCCAATTTAGAAGCAATCGGGAAAACAGAAGATACATTACTAATTAGAACAAGTGTAGTATTGGAAAAAATTTGTTATTTTTATAGGGTAAAGTTGAAATACTTGATGTTACAAGCACAAATGATTTGCCTCTATGAGGGAGTAGAGTTATTTTATAAGTCATTTACCTGAATATAGTGAAATTCTCTCCATGTCAAAGAGTTGCTCACAGATGGAATAGATGTGACAGCCAAGGGAGCTAGTATTGCAAGTCCCAGAATGCCCAGAGACAGGTAAATCTCCATTCTCCAAACATCATGCTTGATCCAGGCATCTTCCTTATTTTGTTGGACCTACCAGAAGGAGGAAAGAAGGAATACAAACCACACTTACTCCATTAGTCTACTATGGTGGTCTTGAGAACAAAGGAGGCCTAAACAAACTTATGACTTTTCATTTAGTCCTCTAAAAGAAATGACATAGGAATTATTACTTTCTTTCCTTGAATGCAACATTTATATAATACTCTATTTGTTAATTACATAATAGTTATTTGATGGTTTAGTTAGAATTGTAATGTGTGCACAACCTGTGGGAAATAAGCATAAGGTTTGAACAATTAGCATTAAAAATAACATTGCAAGGGTGGCAGAAGATTAAAATGTGACCACGTCCATGAACTAAATATTTTTTATGTTGTTCAAGCTGTACTTTATATTCAGCTTCAAAAACATTCCTCATCATAAAGCTGGACACTGAAGCCCAATGAAGCTATAACACCTTTTTTAAAATGCAGATTACTTTCTTAACACAGGGTTGAAACAGGGGCTTGGAATATTGCTGTCACAATGAAAAAGGACTGATTTGTTGGTGACTCTGACTCTTTTAAGTTTACTAATATCGTCAGCATTATCATCCTACCTGTTGATATGCCCAATTCAGCAACTTGTATCTGTAGGATCGCCGCATTGGATAAGACAGGCTATAAATTGCATGTAGTACAGCAAAAAAGAAACTGAGAAGCCCAAACTGCTTTCGTGTTAACATCCACCTGTCCAACCACGGTGGGAATTTTTTATACTTAGTTCCATTATGAAGTTGTACAACTGCTGCTATCACACCTGGCAGATAAACCAGTGCTAAGAGGGTGATGGAAACCATTGGTAAGACTTTATTAACGACCAGGATTGGAATTCTATAAAAATATTGCTGGTGAGAAGTTACTAAAGGGTGAATTACTTCCCTCAGAAGAGTGTACAGAAAAGTCAGAGATGATACAATAGCAGCTATTTTGATTGGCAAGCGCCATTTTGGAAAGAGCTCCTGTGTATGCTGAAGTTCTGATGGGCAATCGAATTCATCAACATGGAGTGTTTCTTGCAAGTGTGAAAGCACAGGTCTTCTCAGCATACTGGTCTCTCCTGTGTCCTTAGTCTACAAAGGAAAGGAAAAAAAGTCTTAAAATTGCACAAAGCACAGGATTTCTCTTACTTTGACTATTTATTGCTCAATCATTGTGCTTCCAGGTAATAAGGGCATTCGGAATCTTGGTGGTTAGCTGAAGATAGCATCTATAGTAATGACCAAATGTGCACTTAGCTACATTGGGATTCCATTAATTTTTGTTATTCATTTATCTTTAAGACATGCTTCAGATGCTTCCATTAATGCTTAGACCATTGTGACTATTTTGAAGATGTGAAATAATGGAATAGGGCAACTTGGAAGCCAAAATTGAAAATGTCTTTTAAAACTCCAGCAATCTTTGGTAAAATAATAAATTAGTGGAGTTTGAACTCATGGCCTAGCAAGTGCTCTACCACTTGAATCATGACCCTAGCCCTTTTGTTTTAATTATTTTTATTTTTTGGATAGGGTTTGCATTTTTTGCCCAGGGCTGGGTTTGGACTGGAATCTTCCAACCTATGCTTCCTGCATAGCTGGGATTACACTATGTGCACCATATCTGGCTCAATTTTTAAGAGAGGGTCTCACTAATTTTTTTGCCTGGGCCAGACTCGAACCATGATCCTTTTATCTCCATCTCCCAAGTAGCTGGAATTACAAGCATGCACCACCATGTCCAGGTGAACTCGCAAATTGTAATACTTATGTTTTCTCTATAATATTTTTATTAGTTACTGGACAACCTACAGAACACCGAGAATGCAGTCTTTATTAATTAGAATGCAAAGATCAGGGATGATATGGTCATTATTATTAGATAAAATATGGAATTTCATCATGTGATCTTGTGCTTTGATTTTGTATTTCTAAAATAACTCATTTGTCTAAGTCGTGACAGACAAATATATTATCAAGAAGGTAAAAGGCTATATAGCTAGTTGAATCCCACAGAGATGATCTATTTCCTGAGAATGTTATATTTTTTATCCATTTGCATTTCCAGGTAGTCAACAATCCAAAAGAAGGCTGCAACGAATAATCTGTCATTTCCCCAAGTGACTGATAATACAGAAAATTTAAAACACTCACAATAAGATCTCAGAGTGTTTCGTCTTGTGCACTTTATGAATAGATCTACTTCTTACTCTGTGGTGTTCTTCATTTTTATAGCTCTCTCTGTTACAAGAACATTGTAATGCTTCACATGATGCTAGTGATTATCTTGTTCAACTCATTTTATGCACAGTAACTTTAATCCACATAGTGCTCTATAATTTTCAATGTTTTAAATGACCTTGCTTGCCATTTAATTTCTACTCTGAGTAATAAATCACTGTTCTACGTAATGATTTTTGTAATTACTCCATCTAGAAAGGATAAGGTTTCTGTCCCTTCTGCATGATAACAGTGTAAGTATAATCAGCTGAGATTGATTTTCTGGTTAGGAGTGAAGAATTATGGAGTGGCAAGTAAGACAGCTAATTTGAAAACTGAACATAACTTTGTTTTGTGCACAGTTAGTTTTTAGGGTACATGCTTATAGTGCTTAATTATTTTTCCTTTTAAAATAAGATAAATAATTTCTGCTAAAACTGTATTTGAAATAATTTAGAAAGGTTAGAGTTTGGAGCCAAAATTTTCTGCCACTTTTTAAGTAAAATAACATTGTAAGAACCATTTAATTTTGTGGCTGACCAAAAGTGGGACAATGATTTTTATCCAAAAGTGAATTTATTTGGTTAAACAGCGAGTCATCAGTTTAGTTGGTGATCTCTCAGGAGGCTGCCACAGTGTCTATGGAAAAATGCTTATCAAACTACTATGATATGTGCATTGGTGGCTTGTGGTTTTAAACTGAGAACCAGAGAGGTTAGAATTGAAGGACCTTGAAGACAATCTGGTCCATCTTTATGAGACCCAGGCTTTTCAGTGACTTATTTACCTAAGACTCCTGTCACTGATGTCAGAATATCAGCAGTAAGAATCCAGTGCAGATACTGGATGAAAATCACTCTTACAACACTAGAAGATATCGAATGGCATTGGAATTACATATATGAGTTTCATTACTAACTATTATTTTACCAAATAATCATCTTCTAGACTTCTTCTAGCGTTCACTTCCCAAATATCTTCATTTGTAACGTCCTTTCTGCTCTCCATTTATTCTGTAATATAAAATGGCTTCAGTCACCTGAAAAATAAAACAATTATAGTTAAGTCTGCTTTATTTATGATGTCAATGTTTGATGGGAAAATACTCACCCAAAGACTAGAGAGGCAGATAAAGTACAATTAAAATTGAAATAGTAACCGGTCTATTCATTTAAGGAGTCTCAACCAGTGCACTTATGTCAATAGTTATCTTCTTTGTCCAACTATTTGTACCATGAACGACCCATGTCTATATGGAATACAAAGGGTTAGATGTGACTTTTTACTTTAGGAAAAATTAACTTAAGGTTCTTATTTATAGGAAACCCAGCTCCTCTCAAAGGTAAACAGAATTTGAAATGTCTTTTTCTGAGGATAACAATGTGATCAGTGGAGGTTGAAGGTAGCTGATACATAATTATATTCCAGGAAGTTACATGTTTAAGAGAATTTGGGGGTGACATTTGAAACAAAAATTAATTGATTTTCATGGGAAAATATTTTGGAGTTTCAGTTCATGAACAGAACATACACTATTAGTAAGGTGAACCTTAATAGTGTCAGAAAGAACCAAAAAGGTGTTGAGTGCTGTTTTCCCATTAGAGTAATGGGCCAGTCTTTGTTGATAAGACATAAATGGCTAGTCTATTTCCAGTGGGAATGTTGAGTTGTGCGCCATCACTGACATGCCTGCTCTCTTTCCCAACCCTGCAGAAACAAATTTCGTAAAAATTTTTCCCAGATAAAGGAATCTTTTCCTTAATGATTTTCAAAGAGCCTCACCTGGGTGCAGTATAACTTTTTTTTAGGGGAAGGAAACATTTGATGTCATAACATTACTATAATATTATTCATTGTTTTTATTAATAGTAAATTTATTTTAAGAGGAATATATCTGTAATTTGTACCTCATGAAATTCAATGAGGAAAAACAGATTAAATATACAACAAATTGGCAGAAAACATTCCAAGTGTTTTTGAATTTAGACCACTTTGTAATACCTTATTAAGTAGAAAATTGTTTAGGAATAGTTTAGAATACTTTGAATGTTTTCCAGGTTTTAAAGGTCAGATCCTCACAAAGAAGAAAGAGTGGTCACCTCAATGTAATGCCAACACTTTCTTTGTTGAGGTGTTCCTGGAACATTTTCAAGACACTTATCTTGTAACTTTAAAACATTCATGATGAGGATACAGGATGAGCATACCTAACCTGGAAGTCCAAAATCTGAAATGCTCCAAACTCCAAAACTTTTTTTTCCACTTGCCACAAGTAGAAAATTCCATAACTGACCTTCTATGATGGGACTCAGGTAAATCATAGGTATACTAAGTATACTGCATAAAATTACCATCAAGTCATGAATTGTGTGTGAAACCTGAGTGAATTTCATGTTTAGACTTGGGTCCTAGTCCCAAGACATCTCACTATGTACATGCAAACTTTACAGAATGAAAAAAACCCAAGTCCCGAAGATTTCTCATCTTAAGCATTTTGGATAAGGGATATGCAATGTGTATTTGTTGTTTTGGTTTGCCCATATTCTTTCTTTTTTTTTTTCTGGTTTACAATATTGCCTTTAGAGAAATGCCCCTCTTCCACCCAGTAGGATACCAGGAGGCTGCCAATTGTAGTAGCACACATCTTGTGGCCATAGAAATGAGCATAAGACTCAGGCTTAGCCAGCCAGAGTATCCTATTGCCAAGATTTCACTGATTGGTTTAGGCCTGATACCCAACCCTACTTGACAAGTTATAGCTCTCTGATATTTTTATCTGGAGGGGGGGAGAGAAAGAGGAGACATCTTTAACATTTTGTTAAGTTGGGATGGTATAAAATTATCATGCTTCCCCAACCCCAGCGCAACAGGGAGAAAGACATTTCTATTTGAACAGAACACCAACACCAAAAAGCAGAAGAAGAAACGGAGAAAGCTGTAGGAGAGTTCTGGTAGCATATTTGAGTAGACCAGATCCAAAATTCTAAATTCATACCAATCTCCCCTTTTTTGTTTGAGTTAGTTGGAGTTGGGTGTTGGCATTTGACAGAATGCTGGGTAAAGCATATACTCACCAGCAAGTACTTATGAACACAATTCCGAATAGACACTAAAGAGGAAAAAGAGAAACAAGAGTTGGCGCCTGTCCTGAAGAAGCTTACAGCCATCCTCAGGAAGCACCATTCCATGTTATTCGGACTTAACCATTTGACTTAACCATTGTAAACAGAATAGCTTGGGAAGGGTTGTCTAGGAATAGGACCAAATACAAGAAATAATTTACTATGTGTAGAGGATATTTTAACTGTGAATTTCAGTTACAAGCATATAAATATATTTATTCATTAACTACACTGTGAACAATGTCAGACAGTGGGGATCCAAAGTTAAATGAGATAAAGCCTCAACTCTCAAAAACCTTGCAGTCTGGGAGAGAAGGCAAACATTTCAGTAAGCAACTGTGTGGCTGTGTCACATACTGCTTTATGGACAGATGGTGGCCTGGGAATAAAAAAGCAGAGAAAAAGGGTGAGAGTTCCCTTCTATACTTAGCCCTAGGGCATCCAGAAGTTGGAAGCATTTGCTGATCAAGGGCCCTGATGCAGAGATCCTGGGTAGAAAGCCAGAGTGGCCCTGGAGGGGGACCCAGCCCTCTGTCTACATGGTACCAAGCTGACAGCAAGGCCCAGAAAAAGCCAGCAGCAGCAAGGGCGATTCCCCTGTCATTGACTGAATGACAGTCAATTGTGAGCCCAGAAATCAGGAAAATAAAATGTTTGTTTCCAACAGATATTAACTATATAATTGAAGTTCTACAATAATTTTTTTTCATAAGACCAGCAAATCTAACAGGAAATAGCACAGTGCTAAGATGTTAAGAACTCCAGAACTGGACTCAACGTTCTCGAATTTTCCTCCCCATTAAAAAGTGGAGCATAGCTTCTGATGTGACTTCTATTTTGCTGTACCAGGATGGCCGGCCTGGTGTTCCTGCAAAATATTGACACAGCCCGACTGACTCATGTTTATGGCCAAGAATTTAGAATTTAAGAAAGCCAGTGACTGAAATACATTGTGGCTGGCGCTGAATTTCCAACCTTCTACACTTCCAAGCACACACTTGCCTCTGTGAAGGGAGACTGTTTTCTTCATCATGCTGTTTTATTTGTTTAAAGCACTGATTCCACCCCACTATGCCTAATACATCCATGCTAAACGACCTTTAATTAAATATCAGAATGTGGCGAGTTCTTTTTTTACAAAAAGAACAGCGTAGCAAATTTTGAAGTGTACCTAAATTCTATGTTTACAAATCCCTTCCAGTGGATTTGTCCGGAATGACATCTTTAAAAGCATTAATTTGGAGGGAACTTGAACCTCATCTGGACCCTGAGAGAGTAAGACCAGTGTTCCAAGGACTTAAAGTAAAATTTTCCTAAAGACCAAGTTAAGTACTGTGCACGATGCATTCTTCAGTGCGCTGCAAACTCCTGGTCACTCTACAAGTTGAAAACTTGCCATCAGACCCTATCCTGAGTATAAGCGCCGACCCCTTCCCCCCGCGGACAGGACCTCCTAGTCCCTGATGTCCCCAGGTCGGTCCCCAAGGAGAGGGGCTCTGCGGCGGGCTGCACCCGTGCGGGAGGCGCTCACTGAGCTGCGCTCGCCCCCAGCCGAGTCCCCGGAGAGCACGCGCCCCGCGACACCCCTCCCGAGGCTGGGGGCCCGCCTTGCAGGGCCCGTGAGCGTGGGGAGGGCGCGGAGGGAACGACTGAACAGACTCACCCGCTCCTCGGAGGGACCCGACAGTGAATGGCCGCCTCAGCTTGGCGGAGCCTCCCCCACCCCCCGCCAGCGTGCAGACCCCGCCTCCCCGTGCCCCGCTCGCACAGCGCCCCCTGCCGGCGCCGCGCCCCAATCCCGCCCTCCCACTCCCTGCAGGTTCCAGCTCCGCCACCTGCGCTCGCGTCCCTCCCTTTTCCTTTTCCCCACTCAACAACGAGCACGTGTGCATCCTTCAGACCGTAGTTTTCAGAGTCTGGTGTGTGTCAGAATCGCCTAGAGCACTCGGGAAAACCTACTGCTGGGACCCACTCACTGCCCTGTTGAGTTGAGCTAGGGACCTGAGAGTCTGCGTTTCCTACCAGGTTCCAGGTGTCAGTGAAGCGATCCGGTGGATCACACCCTGAGATGGGCTGCTTGGGAGTCAATATATCCATCCGCAGATGAGCGCATTTAAAACTAATAGGCTCTCCGTGAACTGGCCGTCATTTACAAACACGGAATCGAACCCGAGTTTCTGAGAGTGCCTTGCACCCTGAATTGTCCACATCTTGTTGCCTGGATCGCAAACCTTCAGCAAAAAAAAAATCCCGTAAATTCGGCATTTATTCCTTTCCTTCCTCCTCAGCTATTAAGTGCAGCTCAGCCAAGTACTCAAAACCTAAAAGAAAGTTATTTTCAATATTTAAAAGTATCAGAAAGAGAGAATGAGAGGGACGATTTACTCCTCCGAGTTGGACGCTGCCTCAGGGAAGAGTGTCGGGAACCTGGATTGCAACATCTGGGAATTTTATGTGCCACATTTCCAGAAGTAGTCTAACAGGAAAATGCAAAGGAAAGCAACCACTTAACCGCATTTTTCGTGGTTATCTTTTTTAAGTAATAGCTGGGGCGCCAAGGGATAATCATGCTTTAACAATACATCTATAATTTTTGGATGATTAACTTTCCTCAGGGAATCTTAAAGTCCTTTGAAGATTTAATTATTATTGACTGACACCTTGTGGTGGAAATAGAATCTTGCATCTTTTATTTCTAGTGAAACCAGAAAATAATAATTTAAAAGTTTTTGGGAAAAGCTCTTGCTTATAGTACGGGCTACGAAGAATTAAGGCAAATTGTTAAGTTTGTACAAGAATCGTCGAATGTTGCGAATTATCATAGATTATAAATGAACAGAGCAATATGCCATCATTATGACTTGGCAGAACAAAAGTCATTCTCTTTTCCATAATCTATTTCCCGTATGAAGAGGACAAAGGACAAAGAAGTTATTGTAATAATACTAAGTGGCTAATTTTTAAAAAGCTCCACTAAAATTGCTTTCTGTCTTCTAATTAAGACATGTAAAGTCAAGCCAAATATTTTTTATTCGATTTAGCAATTTTATTTCTTCATTTCTTGCAAAAGTCTTTTGGCCAAATTTTTAGTGTGGTGAATAAATATGGTATGTTCTAAAGTGAAATGACTGAAAACATGAAGTTTTTTGCTAATTAGTTTGTAGGTATTACAAAAGTAACAATATGAGATTAAAAAACATGATACTAAAGAACTTTTAATGAGTTTTGAGGAATTAATATCACAGATGAAGTATCTGCAACTTTTGCATGAAATGTTCTGTGATTTGGGCATGAGCTGAAGAAGAAACACACATTGGAAACCCGATGCTGAAGTATCGCAAGTACGCTGAGTCAGCCTCTTTACCACATGCTTTTCAAAACCAATCTGGCTTGTGGAAAACAATGTCATGCTATTGCAAACATTGAAAAGCACATTGCTAGTTTGACTGTGACTCAGAAGAACTAGAGGATTAACCCAATGAGCAATTGAAAACAGACACCTAGGAAGGATGAAAAACAGTTCAGGCTAAGGGGCGGTCACTAACAGAAGTGGGAGGGTAAAAGAAGGAAGTAAATAAGGTGTAGGATATGGTTGATGTACTTTCTATACAGGAAAGAATATAGAATACTTAAATCCGTTGAAATCACGGAAAGAAGGGGACCAAGGTAGAAAGGAAGAAAATGAAGGGGGATGAACAAATTTGAGATATAATACATATATACGTGGAAATGTCAACAAAACTCCCTGAATAGTTAATCTTAGACAAAAATGCCTTTTTTCCCCCAAAAACGAAGGACAGGAAGGTAAAACAGGTCCTGTCTGGGGGGTTGGTACCAATGGGAGAGGAGAGAATGAAAGAAAAGGGTAAAGGAGGGTGAATATAGTGGAAATACTATGCACTGATGTGTGAAAATGGAAAAATGAGACCTCTTGAAGCTATTCTAAGAAAGAGGGGAGGAGAGGGATAAAGAATGTTGGAGAGGGTAAATTTAACTAAGATATATTGTAAGCACGTTTGTAAATGTCACAATGTATCCTCAGTACAGCAATAATATAATAAAAATAAAATTAAAAAAAGAACTAGAGGATTTAAAATGGAGATTCAGCTATGAGTTACAGATTGTTCATAATATTTTGTAATAAACTATCACGCATTAACAAAATAGTTGTTCAGTATTATTTGGGGTCAAATACTAAACTACCTGTAGTGTGACTTTACCTTAACATGTTGTGAAGTATAATAGTTGAGAATCTGTGTGTACTCATACCTGACTGGTAAGTAACCTGATCTTAGAACTTGGTGTGACTTCCATTTTAGAAGTAAATGGAGTTCTACAGTGTGAAAGATAAAATAAAAACATCATACTATTAAAAATAATTATAATGAGGGGAGGGCATATAAAGACAGTTGGATTTGATCAGCACATTCGTATGCATGTGTTGATATATCACACTGACCTCTATTAATATATGTCATTAAGACATGCTAATCAAAAACAAAACAAAAATAATTAAAATGAGCCATTATAAGTGGATAATATAAAGATAGTTTTCTCCTTCAGAAATTGAACTAACTCCTGAGAGGACATTAATTCAAATAATGATTGACAGTATTTCCAAGTCTACCTCTTATGAGTGTAAGAATGAATAGTCAGACTTTCATTTTAAGATGAGAAAAAAATTACCTAAAGTTCAAGGAGGAATATTTTTCCAAAATGATTGATTTAGTAAACACGTAGTAAAGTCTCACTGGCCAAAATTTGTAATTCTACTAGCCTCATGTGATATGTTCTCTTCACTACAGGTCAAGGTTTGCTGGTATAGTAGCCTTCAAAGAATGTGTTCAGTTTATCCCAATGTCTGTGTGTGAAAGTGGTGGGAGTTAGAGGAAGCTCTGCCCTTGGAACTGGAGGTACTAAAATTCTTCCATTTTTTTCCTCGTTAACTGAAGGCCTTTTTTTGCTCATTCATCAGTACCACTAACAGTAAACAGCTGTTCAAGGTGGATTTTAAGAATATGTACTTTGTTTTATGTTGAAGCTTACAGCTTCATCTCTGCCCAAATATTACTAATGTAACTCAAAATTCTGTGACAAAATGTAGGTTAGCTTTAAATATTTTGTAATCTATGGACTGTCTAGTGTCCATATTCACTTTCTCTTTCTTTGATCAATTACTCATAATAATTGTCTTTCAGATTTTATTCTGCTGTAGGTGACTCCAGACTGTCTTGTTCTGCTGTCTCCAGGTGTACTGCTAGCAACATTAAAACTGAAGCTGTCACATGGGTACACCCACAATCTACCTTGCAGGACAGGGAATGAGTACAAGTCCAAGGAGAATTAATTTCTTGTAAGAACTGAGACAGAAGTTGCACATCCAGTACTTAAAGGTTATTACTATGGGAGAAAGAATAACAATTTTTGACAAATAGCTAGAAGTCTTCAGAACATTCTTACTCTAACTCTGTCCATGTTCATATGAAGCTTCAGCACTTTGATTTCTTCTTTCATTAGAGTGAATACTTTCCTTGTTGGGAAACCTGCCTGAGGGTTCAGGGTAAATTTGTAACTCAGCAGCTCAGTCTTACACTGAAGACTGACTACTTGTAGTGAAGCAATCTCTTGTGTGTTCTCACTATATAGAGGTTTTCCCCTGGGGTCTTCCTGATGGCTCTCCAGATACACTTGGACATGAAGAATAGTTATTGGGAACTCTGCCTAGTTCTACCATGTCTGTGCTGTTACCACTGTTACTATAGAATAGAATCTGATCTGATCTTCTTTTTACTTACAGACCTGAAAACGGATACTAAGGGCATTTTTCTTCTTCTCCTACTCCTTCTCCTCCTAATCCTACTCCTACTACTTCTTTTTGCAATACCAGGGACTGAACCCAGGGTTTCATGTGTGGTAGGCAAGCACTCTACCACTGAGTCACACCCCTAGACATGTAAGGTCATTAAGAAGACAAATCTGTATTTGCTTAGTCATTTTTATTAGCATATAATCGTTGCACTGGGAGGATTCATTGTGACAATTCCAAATGGGCTTATATAGTACATTGGTTAGATCACCCCCACCGTCTCTCCCCCTTGATCCTTTCTCTCCACCCCACTTAAAGCAGCTGCAAGAGGTTTCTTTGTTCTATTTCATATAAGTTTATGAAGTCCATTAACCATATACCCTAACCTTCATCTCCTTCATTCACCCTTTCCCCTTTAAAGTACCCCACACTGAACTAATTTTACAGTCCTGTCTTTTGTTATTAATATTTAAGTCAATGTACAAGGGGTTTCTCAATGCATCCCCACTGATATTGTTAATGCTCTGTCAGTCTCTTTTCCTTTTCCTCCTTTCGGGAGTTCCACAGAGTAGTTCCACTATTACAAACATGTTCTACATATGAGTTTGTAAATTATCACATTTGTTCTTGTGTGTATGTTTATCTTATGAATCTATTGTTCACAAAAGAGAGACAAACATGCCTTTCTGAGCCTGGCTTACTTCACTTAACATGATGTCCTCCAATTGCATCCATTTACCTTCAAACCACATGTTGTCATTATTCCTTATGGCTGAGTAATTCTACATTGTGTATATATATATATATATATATCACATTTTCTTGATCCATTCATCATTTTTTGGGCATCTGGGTTGTTTCCATGGTTTGGCTATTGTGAATAGTGCTGCAGTGAACATCAGTGTACAGGTGTCTCCATTGTATCCTGACTTATGTTTCTTTGGGTAAATGCCTAGGACTGGGATCACTGGATCATATGGCAACTCTATCTTTAGCTGTTTGAGGAATCTCCATACTGCTTTCCCAAATGGTTGTACTATTTTGCATTCCCATCAACAGTGTATAAGGGTTCCTGTTTTGCCACATCCTCGCCAGCATTTGTTGTTATTGCCCTTAAATATGACCATTCTAACTGGGGTAAGATGAAATCTTAGTGTAGTTTTGATTTGCATCTCTTTTTTAACCAGGGAAGTTGAACACTTCTTCATGTATTTACTTGCCATTTATACCTCTTCCTTTGAGAATTCCCTGTTTAATTCATGTGCTTATTTCTTCATTGGGATGTTGATTCTTTGGGGGTTGAGTTTTATGAGCTCCCTATAGATTCTGGACATTAGTCCCTTATTGGATGAATAGCTGGCAAAGATTTTCTCCCATTCTGTGGGCAGTCTCTTAAGTCTAGGTACTGTTTCTTTTGCTGTGCAGAAGCTTTTGAGTTTGTTGCAGTCTCATTTGTTCATTCTTTCTCTTAGATTCTGAGCCTTTTGAATTCTACTCAGGAAGTTGTTCCCTATGCCTATCTATTTCAGTATATTTCCTACTACTTCCTGTGTTGTCTCAAAGTTTCTGGCCCTATATTAAGGTCTTTGATCCACTTTAAGTTGATTTGGTACAGGGTGAAACACAGGAATCTAATTTCAGTCTTCTACATGTGGATATCTAGCTTTTCCACTAATGTTTGTTGAAGAGGCTGCCTTTTTTCCATCATGTGTTTTGAGCTCCTTTGTTGAAGATTAGTTGGCTGTAGGTGTGTGGGTTTATGGCTGGGTGTTGTGTTCTCATCTGCTGGTCTCCATGTCTATTTTTGTGCCAGTTTCATGCTGTTTTTATTGTTATGGCTCTGTAGAATAGTTTGAAGTTGGATATTCGACTCTAGCATTGTACTTTTTGTTCAGAATTGCTTTGGCTATTTGAGGTCTTTTGTGTTTCCCTGTGTATTTTAGGATTGAATTTTCTACCTCTGTGTAGAATGTCATTGGAATTTAGATAGGGATTGTGTTGAACATATAGATTGATTTTGTTAGTATGATGATTTTCACAATGCCGATTGGTAAATCCATGAGCATGGGAGATCATTCCATCTTCTGATGTCTTCTTCAATTTCTCTGTTCAGTGGTTTATAGTTTTCATTGAAAAGGTCTTTGGTTTCCTTGGTAAATTTATTCCAAGGAACCTTGTTATTTTTGAGGCTGTTGTAAATGGAATTGTTTTCCTGATTCCTTTCCTAGTCTGTTCATTGCTGGTGTTTGGGAAAGCTGCTGATTTCTGTATATTAATTTTGTATCCTGCTACTTTGCCAAAAGAGTTTATGAATTCTAATTGTTTTCTGGTAGAGATTTTAGGGTCTTTTAGGTAAAGGATCATGCCATCTGCAAATAGGGATAGTTTGACTTCTTCTTTCCCTATTTGAATCCCTCCACCCTTTTTTTCTTGTTCTTGTGTTAATTCTCTGACTAGGAACCCCAAAACTATATTGAATAGGAGTGGAGAAAGTGGGCATCCCTGTTTCATTCCTGACTTTAGTGGGAATGGCTTTAGTTGTTCTCCATTTAATATGATGTTGGTCTAGGTATGTCATATATAGCCTTTATTATGTTGAGGAACATTCCTTTTATTCCTGTTACCATCAGAGCTTTTATCATG
The DNA here is from genome assembly GCF_047511655.1 of Castor canadensis. Lineage (NCBI taxonomy): Eukaryota > Metazoa > Chordata > Mammalia > Rodentia > Castoridae > Castor > Castor canadensis. The sequence continues at coordinate 52,418,437 of NC_133387.1, forward strand.
AAAGGGTGTTGGATTTTGTCAAAGGCTTTTTTCACATCTGTTGAGAGATCATGTGTTTTTTGTCCTTGCTTCTGTTTATATGCTGTATTACATTTATAGATTTGCCATCCTTGCATCCCTGGAATGAAGCTGACTTGGTCATGGTATATGATCTTTTTGTTGTTGTGGAATTATGTTTGTCAGTATTTTGTTGATAATCTTTGCATCTTTATTCATTAGAGATAACGATCTATAATTCTCTCTTTTGGTTCCATCTTTATTGGGTTTTGAGAGCTTGTTTGGAGGTTCTAGCAGGGGAGCGCAGCTACTCGTATACCCTTGACCAAAGAACAGTCCTCCTCTATGGGGATGGTCGTCCTCTTCGACCAAGCACGCAGCTTCGGGAGGGACGCACATGGAGCGGTGAGGGAGGAAGGGGACACCCGCCTAGCCAGCCAGATCAGCTGAATCAACCCTGGCGATCAATGGGGTGACAGATGTCACAGCCAGATCGCCCTCACATCCTTTATTTGGTTTTGGAATGAGTGTAAAGCTGGCATCATAGAATGAATTTGGTAGTGTTCCTTCTCTTTCTTTTTCCTGGAAAAGTTTGAGGAGTATTGGTGTTAGTTCTTCTTTAAAGGTTTGGTAAAATTTGGCCATGAATCCATTAGGTCATGGGCTCTTCTTTGTAGGGTGGCTCTTTATTACTGCTTCAATCTCATTGCTTGTTATAGGTCTATGTACATGGTTAGTATCTTCTTGGTTCAATTTTGGTTGGTTATATGGATCTAGAAATTTATCCATTGCATTTAGATTTTCCAGTTTACATGAATTTAAGTTTTCAAGGTATTCTCTAATAATTCTCTGGATTTTGTTAGCATTCATTCCCCTTTTTCATCTTTGATTTGATTAATTTGGGTCTTTTCCCTCCTCTGTTTTGTCATGTTGGCTAAGGATTTGTTAATCTTGTTAATCTTTTCAAAGAACCAAAACTTTTTTTTGCTTCACTGATTCTTTGTATAGTTTTTTGGTCTTGTTCTCATTGATCTTGGCCTTAATCTTTATTATTTCTCTCTGTCTGCTAGTTTGTTCTTGTTTTTCTAGAAACTTAAGATATATCATTAGCTTGTTTATTTGAGAAGTCTCTGTTCTGTTGATGTAGACACAGATATAAACTTTCACCTTAGCATGGCCTGTGCTGTGTCCCACAGATTCTGGGTAGTTGTATTTTCATTTTCATTAGATTCTAGGAACTTTTTGATTTCTTTCCTAATTTCATTGGTCACCCACCAGTCATTCAGAAGTGTGTTGTTCAGTCTCCAAGTGTTTGAATATTTTCTGTGGTTTCTTTTGTTGTTGGGGACTAGTTTTATTCTGTTGTTATTTCAGTGGGTTATTTCAATTTTATTAAATTTGTTGAGATTTGCTTTGTGTCCTAAAATATGATCTATTTTGGAGAGAATTCTATGAGTTTCCGAAAAGAACATGTGTTGCGTAGTTGTTGGGTAAAGCACTTTGTAGATATCTATTATGTCCATTTGGTCTAATGTGTGTAATCTTTGTTGATATTTTGCTTGGATGACCCATCTATTGGTAACAGTGGGTCTCCCACTGTCAGTGTGTTAGGTTCTATCTGTGCTCTTAGGTCCATTAGTGTTTTTATAATGTAGTTGAGTGCCCCTATGTTTGGTGCATATTTGTTAAGAACTGATATTTCCTCTTGACGAATTCTTCCTTTAATTAATATGAAGTGACCTTCATTGTCTCTTCTGACTGATTTTAGTCTGAAGTAATGTGCCTCTCTCCTGTGTATTGTTCACGGCAGAATCCTTAAATTCCACTGTGAGCTACACAGGGAGAGTGGTTAGTTGGATTAATTCAATTTAAAAAAAAGCATAGAGATAGGTTTGTGGAGAACAGCACACTTGTGCACTATTTCCATCTGACATGGGATATGGTTCTCTTCTGATTATCAACCAAGAAAACCATTCGTCTTATCAATATTAAAGGGGTCCTTTGGAAACTAAGACTTCACAGCTTCCATGGAAGCTTGATTTGGTGGTGGCTGCTGTGCTATGTGGCCACAAGGTGGCTCCAGAGACTTTTGCAGTAAAAATCAATATAGTCTGGCCTCTGCTGCTTTGTTCTTACATTGCTTTATCTGACTTTTTCAAATTTATTGAAAAAGAAAAAGATGGATGGTATTCTTTGTGGTTGGATTGGTATTATGGTCTTTAAGAATATTTTGTGTATAGTGTTAACATTAGGCTCACAGTACATGTGTGTTTATCTATCTATCTGTCATCTAGCTATCTGATCTATATAGCTGTCAGTTGATTAACTGTGTGTTTACTTATGTATATATATATGTTTATATATAATAATTTATTTTTATGCTTATATAATAATTATGTTATCTATATACATCTGTATCTTATATTTATTAAAGGCTTACTGTTTCAAGCATTTCACATAAATTATCTTATTTAATCATTATAAAACTCCTGAAAATAAGTACTTCCATCATTTTACCAATGAGCAAATTGAGGCTTAGAGAGGACATGTAGCCTGCTCAATGACACAAAGCTTTAAAAAAATTTTTTTTAAAACAAATGCAGGGGTTTTTGTTTTGTTTTACGTTTTTATTATATTATTGTTGTACTAGGGGTACCTTGTGACATTTACAAAAGATCTTACAATATGTCATAATTGAATTCATCCCTTCCATCATTCTCCTTTATCTCCCTTCCCCCATTCCTGGAATAGTTTCAGCATGTCTCATTTTTCCATTTTCATACATGAGTATGTAATATTTCTACTACATTCAGCCTCCTTCACCCTTTCCTTATATCCTCCCCCCTGCCACAGACAGGACCTGTTTTACCTCTCTGTTCTTTGTTTTACAAAGTTTAAAAAAAATCTTTATAAACAGAATATAGCACTTGTCATAATTCTTTTAACTTTCACAACATCAATGTAAATTTAAAATAAAAGCAAAAGCCATTTATAATCAATTGATTATCAAGAGAAGAAAGTCATTGTGACCAAAATGTTAATTATTAGTTTACATGAGTGTGGGAATCTTGTCTTTGATCAAGGTAGACAGAACACAAACTCCAGTTATTGCCGAGACACCCTGTGATCTATGCAGGTTATTATAAGGGAGGCAGTTAGAGAAATCACTCTTCCCCAAGCAATTTTAATGACACTTCTTAAGTAATGCCTTAAGGGATTGGCTTAAGGATAATAGAGGGAGCAAATACTGTCACAGTATAGTACACACATGTATAGAAATATCACAACAAAACCTTCTACACCATACAATTAGTATCAACTAATAAAAACAAGAATCCTCAACAGCAGCAGTGAGCTGAGACTTTTTGAGAAGATCACTTATTTGATCCGTTCAATTCTTGTCACAATGGACTTCATTCAAGGGATTTAATGATTTTTCTATTATATACACTAGGGGACTAAAGTCATCAGTAGCCAGTAAAATGAGAACGTATTTACCTACTTCATAAGTGACTGTTCAGATTAAATAAAATAATCAGTCTACACTGCTCACCCCAGTGCTTGGCACATAGAGTTTAATAAATGCTGCTATTATTGTTGGAGAATAATGGAGGGCAATGTGTAGTGAACTGGCAGAAAGAGGGAGAGAAGGCAATGAAGAGTGAAAGAAGACCATCTTTGTTGAGACTGAGGAGCAGAGGAGACAGTCCCCTAGTTGCATTCAACTAGGAAAAAACTTCTCATTTCTTATTCCTGATTACAAGCTATAGAATTTCCGGCAGACTTAGCAAACTTCTAATTTAACCATAGGTTCTGGGATTCACTTAAAGTCAGTAAGTGACAGCTCCAGGTGTAGAATTCTGACTTTGATTTTGCTGTTATTCATTCACATTGCTTTATGTTGATAAGGATATTTGCAATTATGAGACGAAATTTTTTTTGTCTGTATTATACAAAGTCACTTTAGAGTCTTGAGTTGCTGAAATATAATGCTGTGTGGAGGGCAAAGTGTTACAACCTTAAGTCAAGAGGACAGCTTACATGGGGACTTACTCTCTTTGGCATATATCCCCAAGTTCATGGTGCATTCAGTATATCTCTTCCTAGACAGACTACACGTAATGTGATTTCTCCCACTATGAGAGAAATATGGCTTCTTTTTTTGTGCAATCTCTTCAAGATGCTTTCTGTTGTCTTTACTTATGTTATAACCTTATAGAGACTTGTTTTTTAGTAAGCATCCAAATAAGAATAGCAGTAACTTCATTTTATGAGCTAATATATTTTCAATGGAGTTATACTTTCAGAGCTTTCCTTAGAGAAAAATCGTACTTACTTAGATATATCGGCATCTGTCTTTTAAATACATGGCTATTGGGCAAAGGCAAGTAAAGAGCAGTCCATTCAATGGTTTTTCACGTTTTAGGGGCTCCCAAATGGATCCTTTCTTTAAAAGTTACATAAGAAGTTTTCATTTGAAGTTCCAGATGTAGAGTAGCTCTATCACTTTCTTGGTTCTTTTTTCAAAGCCAGAATATATTTTTAAGTTTACCACAATTATTTTATAATACTGTATCATTTAATAAAACACTAAAATTTACATGAGAAATAAATAGGAGAAAAGTCTACAATGATCTATATCAAAAATTGTTTTGAGACAGTCTCTTACTATAGAGTCCATTCTGGGCTCAAACTTGAAATTCTTCTGCCTCCTAAATGCTGGGTTTACAGGCCTGTGCTACCATGCCTAGCTTTCCTGGTTAATTTTTACATTTTATGCTAATTGTTTCTGTTGTTCATTTTTCCATTCAAATAAAAAACTTCCTTTGAAAGTTATTTATTTCCACTTCTATATTTGCACATCAATATGAATAAGGAAGGAATTTGAACTATGAGAATACTATTTTTTAAAAATTACTTATTTTGTATCTTGCAATTATAAAAGAACATGTTTACTGAATGAAATGTGGAAATTGCAGAACAGAAAGAATAAAATAAGGATGAATAGCAATTATATCAACTGAATGGAGTTAACCTAAGAATTTGCTATGCCTTTCCAGAGAAAAAGGGCATGAGAAACAGAGGGCCTCTTTGTAAGTAGGAAATCTTTATTTTATTCTCATTCTTGATTGGTATTTGACTGCATATAGAATTCTATATGGGATGTACTTGAGTTTAACTTTTTGTGTTTCATTATTTATCCTTCATCATGCAATGACAAATTGATTTGGGTGGCTTTTAATTCGGGTACAGAAAACCCTCTCATATTCTCTCCTTTATTCCACCCTGTTCTATTTATTTTGCTAGTGGTTTTATCAAACTATTCATACACACATTCTAATGGTCAAATAGTTCTAAGACTTTTTTCCCCTTCACATCCTAGCAGTTCTTGCTGGGTCTCTGCTCCACTTTCTTCCTTTGGGAATAATTAAATGACTTGTAGATTTCTATATGACACTGAAATTAACACTGATATCCCAATGCAGTAGATGATGACTTGGCTCTCTTTTGTCCTCACCACACAAGCACTCTCAATGTCCCTTCAGTGTAGTTTTGGTTAAATATTCACTAGCTATTATTGTAACTGTAGAGGCCTATTCACAGCTGAGGTATTTAGTGTGCTACAATCACTTTCCTTTCTTATAAAACGTTTTGTTTTCCCAAGGATTAATGATCTAGTTTTTGTTTGGTTACTTGCTCAGTTTTTAATATACTTATCCATTCACTTCCAAACTTTGCATCACTTTCTAACTCTCCTCCTGAGATATCCTGATGCCTCAGATATTTTGTTAACTTCACCATTTTAGAGAAAACAATGCTTGCTAGTAGGCTCCCTATGGTGCATGCATAGCCGTTTTTGTGAGCTCTCTCTTCGCCATGACTTGGAGGGTCTTTTTTGTCTTTTTGCTGTACCTAATCTCCTCTTTTCTGTATCCCAAGGTTTCTTCTTTCTCACATAACTCACTGAAGTTGAACACAAACTTAAATAGCTTCCCGAGAAAGAGGGCATGAGAAAGAGATGGCCATTCTGTATGGGTACCATCTTAATTTCATCTGCATACCTGATGATAGAATTCTATTTTGGGCATTGCTTTCCTGCAGAAGTTTGAAGGCATTGATCGTTGATCTGTTGTTTTCTAGCTTCCATTGTTGCTTTGAGAGATCCAAAGCAATCTAAATTCCCCCTGTTTTGTATGGGACCTGCTTTGTCTCCGTAAAAACTCCCAATATTTTGAAATTTTACATTTGCATGCCTGTTTATAGGCCTACTTTATCTAATGTCCTGAGGAATTGTTTGGGCATTTGCAACATCTTGGTAGCTGACCAAAATGTCTTCAACACTCGTTTCAGCTTGACGATACTTGAGACAGGTTTTATCTTGATTGCAGATGTCTGACCCCACTTTTCTTAGAACATTTACTTTAGAAACCTTGGAATTGTAAATTCTTTCTATGTCTCTTGAAATATTTTTCATTTCATTTCATTTTGTTTTGTTTTTTGAGACAGGCTCTTGCTATGTAGCTCAGACTGGCCTCAAACTTAGGACCCTCCTGCCTCAGCCTGCTAAGGGCTAGGATTATAGGATTGCTGTCACCATCACACCTGGCTTCAAAATGTAAATCTCTTATAAAGCTTCTTGCCAGTTTTATAACTCAAGTTTGCGTTTCTCAAGGATGTGGGAGCTTTTGAAAAGCAATCATTAAGGAGGAATAGTGCTTCTACCTCCCAATCTCTGAAGGGATATATTAGCCTGACTGTGGTGACCTGGCTTCCTACCTCCTGTCATGAAGACACAATAAAATTTACTTTTCCTTTGGCTAAGACCAGTTAGAAAACACAGATGGCCTAGGATCCCCTGACTTTAGCTCTTAAAAACTATTCCATTCTCTGTTTCAGTGGAGTTGAGCTCAGAGTTAGTTTGGACTTCTCTATTTTGATAGCTAGATATCTAGATTCCTTTCCTGTCTACATTTGTTGGTACAACTTTTGCTTTGACAGAGCTTTTGTTCTTTAGTTCTAGAAAACTTCCTATGTCTTTGTTGATCATTCCATCCTCACCATTTTCTTTATCCTCTTTTTTATGGTTGTACAGGGACTTGGGCTTTCTGCTGTTTTATTTTGTGACTTTGTCATCCCCAAGGGCCTTGAAATTCTCCTCTGGATCTTTGAATCTGGCCAAGAGATAGGAAAGTAAGGGAGAATCACCTTGGGAGGTTTCTATGGGACAGGCCTAGACTTGGTGTGTACCATCACATTTATATCCTATTGGCCAAATGTAGCTATATTCTGTCCCACCTAAATATAAGGCAGGTTCAGACAATGCAGTCTAGCAGTGCCCAGTGAGAATTTAGCAAAAGAGGTCTGTGATAGACATAGTGCTGTCTCTATGCCAGTACTTCCCTGCCTCACATTCTTCCTGCACATAGGACATATCACTCTACCCATCCCCAAGGCAGGCAACTTATCTGGTCACTGCATCCAGTTTCACCTTTGGAATTTCTAAGCAAGATGCAGTATTTTCTATGAGGGCTAGATGAGTGTAGTTATGGACAATGGAGTCACGGACCAGGAGGAAAAATAATATGCTGTTTTTCACTCTTCAGTGATAGAGCCAGGGACAGAAAATATAAAGAAAACTTGTATTTGAAAAGATAAGGATGGAGACATATAGCAATATCTGACCCATGGGTTCTGATGTTCTGTTAAGTGAGCATTATGAAGCCTTCCTAACCTGGACTTTGAAGAAATTCCTTTGTTGGATCTCACTCTTCTTTTGGAAAGGAGCTCTTTTGATCACCGCTCCTGATAGCCCTTGGCTTTCCTTCTAGGATATTTTTCTTGTTCATTTCCCTTTAGGTTCACATCAGAAGTAGACATTGGTGAGTAGGACTTCTTTTGGGAATGTATGTGGTTTTCATTATCTGTTCCTTGCTAAAGGTTCCTTGAATTAAGACTTTTTTAAACCAAGCTTCATGATTTCTTTGGCAATTCTACCATATTTTTGATAGTTTTCAGCAAATTGCATGGTAGTTATGACTCACATGGGTTTTTTTCCCTATCATAATTCTTCATGTTTCTTTGTTTGTTTACTCACTCCATGTCTTTCAACTTAAGAGTCATGGCTTAGTTGGGAAGGTAGTATCCTTACTTTGATATTCACTGCAAGGTTGGGTCACTTCACTTAGCTGAAAAGTCTCATTGAATTTTGTTGTATAAGATGTTTGAAAAATCTTCTCTTTTACTATTTGGATAAAGAAGAGCCAGATTTTTGAATGCTGAAAAGACCTTTGTACTTTTCCCATTCTCTTCTGTTATTACTTGAAAACCATGCAAATTAGTGTCTGAGCTCCTTTCTTTTATCTAATACCTTCTTGGAGGCTGGCAATAATGCCAATAGATACATCTCTCTAACACTTTCAACCACTGCCCTAGAACTACAGACCCAGTAGACAGGGGCCTTTCAAATTATCAGAGAGAGGAGTTTTATCAAATGATTTACTTAATGTTAGGGTGAACAAAAAGAAACCACCTTAGGATTGGATCCCCCATCCTTGCAGGCAGTTTACTGACACCCCACCGGAAGGAAGAACCACCTCTAGCCTCAAGGAAATGACAAGCAGCCACCTCTCTAGGGGGTCTGCAGTGAGCAACTTATCTACCTAATTGCCACTTATCTCCTCTAGCTTCCCCTAGTGATGATTGACTCCATTCAGGAAGAATTTTCTCACCCAGCAGGGTTTCCCCTACAGACTGCTCCCCTATTATCTACTCCAAGTCTGTAAGTGGTTGTGGGCTCCAGCTCTCTTGCTGGGGTCCCCCCTCAGGGGTCCTTCCTGAGCAATAAACCCTGCTATCTCTCTGCCTTGTCCATGCCTCTTTCATTTGTAACACTTGTCATTATATGGGTCTACAGCCTTCCAGACTCTCATGTTTGTTTATGTGAATGCTATATTAGTCTTGATATTTTACTTTTTCTTAGTTATAATAGCCTCCCACTTCAGAATAATAAGATCTATGTAAATTAGGATAAGAAATAGTTGTTATAACAAACAACTTCTCAAATTATAAATTGGTAAACATTTAAACTTTGCTCACACAAAGTCTAATATGATGTTCAGCAGAAAGCCTTCTACATAGTTATTAAGGATCCCAGATTTCTTCAGTCTTAATGGTAATGAAGCTTATACTGGATCCTTTGCATCTGGTTGGCCACAAGGGAGAAAACATGATATCTACCTATGGGAGGTTTAGATTGGAGAAACATTACTCTCACCACTCATACCAATGACTAGAATTCAGCCACCTGGCCACACCTCATTGCATGGGAGGTCTGCAGGTGTAATCTAGCTGTGTGCCCAGAGGAAATTGAAACTGGTTTTGATGAATTCATAGCAGGTTTTTTGTTTTATCTTCTTTAAAGACTGAAATTGCAGATTTTTCCAGTGTTGAAGGACACTTTCCTGCTGAGTGGAGAGATTTATTATCTAACCACTGTTTAAATAGACTTTCAACCAATACACTTTTCTTGAGTTTCCCATTCTTCCAGAATTATGTCTTGATCCTTTTGGGGGAATTTTACAATGTAAATTTTTTCTACTTGATGTTGATTCAGGATTTGTTTTTCTTAGGTCTGATATATCATTTACAAAACATCCATCTGTTTTCTAGCTTTGAAAATATGACTTCTGTTGTGCATTCTTTTGTTTTCCCTGTCATTGTGGCTTTGTAACTCACAAAAATTCTTTGTGAAGTCATTTTAGTAAGCCACTCAGAAAGAGAAGGTGTAACTGCATGTATTTTGTCCACTGTCTTCCCCATCCCAGTACTTTCCTTTTCATAATTGTCTTGGATACAACTTTCTGTCTTTGGAGATAATGGTTGAATAATTTTTCATATTAAACAGCATAACTATGATCTAATTTAAAAAGGTTAGCTCCTTTCCATGCAACTTTGAGGGACTTCTAAGCTGGACCAGTAGTTAAGATAATAAAAATGGATTTTATTGAGGAATTATCACAATAGAGGAGAAGAGAGCTCAAGATAAAACTGGGCTCAATTTCACATGTAACATGAACAAATGGCAAGGAGAAGGGTAGAGGCCAGTGGAGGAAAAGTCACTAAGAGGAAACCTTAGGGGCAAAGGAGGATTCTAGCTAAACTGATTTAACAGGATGCTTGCCGAGGACCAGTCAGGGTGATCACATAGAGAAGGTGGGAGAGGAGGAAATTTTTTGACTATTGAGGAGAATCAGATTCTAAAGCTGAAGATTCTTTCTAAACTGAATTAAGTTCTTGATAGAACTGGGTGGTGCAGACCCAACAAAGTTGATTACTGAAGTTAACGGCTGAATCCTAGTTGAGAAGATGGCTTAGAAAAACCTGAGTAATGTTTGATTAAGGAGAGAGAGTTTGCCAATTGTTAAATGACTAAATAAGGATGTGTGTGGGTTATAAAATAAGTAAAATATGATAGCATTTTTTTTCCTGGTGGTACTGGGGTTTGAATTTAGGGCTTCACACTTGCTAGGTAGGTGCTCTACCCCTTGAGCCACTCCACCAGCTCATAAAATATGAATATATGATTGCAGAAAAGGATAGAATTCAGTTTGTTAGCATAGCCTACCAGGTTGGAGAAAGGAGGCATATGTCTGGGAGGAGAAGTGTAGGTTGGAGGGAGGAGTAAGTATACTAAAATATAAACTATTTAAAGAAAAAAGTCCACAAAACAGCATTTGATGCATAATTTCATTTCTGTAAAATCTATGATACACATATGCATGAGCTATATGTCTATTCTTATTTGAGTAGTGATTAAAATATATTAATTGTGGTGTGGCACATTAAAGATGGCCATACATTTCTTGACACTTGTTCTATCAAGAGGTGGGCATCTATGAAGTCTGTGTTGGCTCTGAATGATCTCTGTGATATTTGACCAAAGAACATAGCAGTTGTTGTTATCACTTTCTAAGCTTAGGCTCAAAGGCAGTATTAGCTTCCACTTTTTTTTCTTTTGGAATTCTTATTCTTAGAAACCTGAACTAATATGCAAGAAGTCTGACAACCTCAAAGCCCTAGAGGACAAGGCACTGAATGAAGAGTGAAGAAGCCATCTTGAAAGTGAAAGTATTTCTAAAGATACGCTTGAAAGGATGCTTAACAAAATGTTAATTTCATCATCTCTTGAAGCTGACATTTCAGATCATTCACTTGCTCATTCATGCTTTCAAAAGGTGTAGTACAGTATAGTAGTTGGGAACATTGGTTCTGGAGCCAGACTATCTGGGTTTAAATATTGTACCTGTCACTTATTAGCTATTTAATATGGGGCCATTTAACTAACCATATGTGCCTCAATTTCTTCATCTATAAAATTGAAATAATACTACTAATTGGATGAAGTTGTGAAGAATAAAAGAACTAGTTCATATAAAAAGCTTACAACAATTTCTAACGTATGTTTATTACTCTCAGTGACAAGTACATTGTTCAAATTATTTTTCCTGAGCTTGTGGAAAAAAGACACCAAGAACAGCTTGACTACCCTTACTCTTAATACCTTACTTACTACCCTTGACTCTTAAGAAATTGTTGGCTAATAAACCTAATATATAGACTTAAGGAAGTGGAAGAAAATCTCACACATAAGAAGTTTTGAGGTTTATCTTATTCCTTAAGTATAAATGACAAAATTGGCACCAGCAAGATAGTCAAATATAGCTTAATTGTAGTATATCTGATATTTAGACCAAAGCAGGAAGAAGCCAGTTTTAGGGGCTGCAAGAAGGAAATTAGGGAGTTCCAACAGACTGAAGAACTTGTTGAGGACTAGGAGTGTGGACTACAGTGGAAGGGATTTAAAGGATGACATTCTTCAAGAGGCTTTCTAGTTTCTGGTATTTATATATGTGTCAGAAGACTACAGCATTTAATAAGCTCTTTGGTTGGATCCTCTCTTACCAAAGTTTTAACTCCAGTTTATTGGGAAATATTTTCCTATGAAATGGAACTTAAGACAATAAGGGTAATAAATGAGAAATATGGGATTCTCTCCATGGCTCAATTTAAAATAAAGCATTATCTGTAGATTAATTTCCCCAAAGCTGTGCCAGTGCAAATAAACTAAGTGGAGAGGAAATTCTCCTGATGATATAGGCCAATAAAACCTGCTGTTAGTGTATTTTAGACTTGAATTATACACACTAACTTTTTGCATTTATTTGAATGCATTTGTTCACTGTACTGCAACCTGGACTCTGGCTACATTGCAATACCCAAATTATGCAGTCATAAAATACATTTGACCCAGTCCTCAGAAATCATTAAACTACCAATGGATCATCCAGCATAATATTTTAATGTCAAAAGGTAAAACATACTGTTTTATCTTCTTGTCTTAAGCTTAGTCTAGTAAGTATGGGTCTAGATGAAGGATGAAGAGAATCTAGAAACTGAACACAATTTCCTCTATCCCAGAGTAGCTTTAAATAATAACTCAATTCTCAAATCATGTCATTCAAATGGGAAATATATTTAGTGTTTATTCTATGTAAAGCATTCTGTAGAAATTAATGTAAGATTTAAAGATTCAAAGGAATTAAAAACTAGTTTTGGAGGCAAATTATATATAATTATGGCACAAGGTAGTATAATACAAAAGCTGTATTATTTTATTTAATGCATATCTTATTATTTAATTCTAAAAACAGTATTTTAGGAGTCAAAGACTGTAAGAGACATAAAATCCTATGGTAGTGTGGGATCCTAGAGAATGGAATTAATTCTACCCAAGAGGATCAGGTAAGGCATTTTAGCTGTATCCAAGCGTTGACTAGAATTTTGATTAATAGAAGGGGGACCATCTAAACAAGTGTGCAGATGTCTAACATAATCGATCAATGGCACAAATTCTATGTGAGCTTCACCATAGGGAAATGGGTAATGGGGCTACAGTGTGGCAATCTTTAGGAATTAAGCTGTTTGAAGACTTACCTTTAGGTTTTCAGATATACCTAAATTAGCCTAGATTAGGAGTCCAGATTAAATTATCCTAGATTAGAAGACTAGTTCAGCAAAGTGTCAAGAGGTATCCCAAGAAAATAGAATTTCATGATTTAAAAATTCTTGGAAATTTAGAGTAAAACCATACAGACTTTTTTTTTTTTGGATAGTGGAGACTGGACTCAGCACATCGCAAATGCTAGGTAAGAGTTTTATCACTGAGCTACACCCCCAACCTGACGTATTTCTTTACTGTAGGATTTTTCAGAATTTTTATAATGCATGTATACCAAATTGGTCTTTCAATGTGAGTTTTTGTGAAATTTTAAGTGTTTTAAAAAACATTTTAGTTTGTTTTAAATACTTGATTTTAATACTAGATTTCTTTTTATCAGTGATACTTCTTTCCTTCTTGTTTTTCTTTCCTTTCTTCCTTTGCTCCTCCCTCTTTCCTATTTTTCTCTTAATTCTTCTATCCTAAAAGATTTTGAATTAAATTATAATTTCAAGAAGTTTGTGATGCATATGTCTGCTTTGATTTAAATGAAGTATACCTTTTTAAGAAATTAATTCTTAAAATGCTTATAAAGTACATATTCCTCAATGTTAAAACTATCTTATCTCAGTTCTACACTATTATCCTTTTATATAATGGAAGATGCTTATTTTAATATTTTTATGTATAAATTGTCTTTTGTAATTGGGAAATGATATCTTTTTTTTTTTTTTTTTCGGTATTGAGACTTGAACTTAGGGCTTTGCTCTTGCTAGGCAGGTGCTCTATTACTTGAGTCACACTTTCAGCCCTGCTGTCTTAATATCTTTTCTTTCAATTTTAACCAAAAATGCAGTTTCTGAGTGGGGAGGAAATAAATGGAACGTTCTTCTACCAGTTAGTTCAGTTGAACACTCTGCAGATCAGTGTATGATATATCTCAGCCAGCAACCCTAAGATTATTTTTGGTTGCTCTCAGGCTTTTTATATGCATGCACTGGAAATTAAGCATTTTTTCCAGTTCTCATTCAACTTATGTAAGAGGTTAAGTTAGCTTTAGAACTCAGAAATCTCTGATTTCAAAATCATTACATTTTCTTGTCTGCTGTTATTCAAATTAGAAATTAGAAAAACTACCAAAGGGAGGCTACCATTTTTATGTCTATTCCCATAACCTATAGAATTCAAGATATATATGTCAGACTCTGATCCAGTGTTTTGAAATTTTTTTGTGTGTGGGTGTCAATTAACATACAAACAACAAACATACAAAAAGCATACAGAAAACACAAATAAAACAAAATAATGGAAAAATGTGTCTTTTAGATGCTGTAAATGACCATCTTTTGGAATCCAATAATAATATCATTTTGCATGTGAATAACAGATAGAAACATCATGAAAGTTCAGTTTTTCATTTGGACTAAATAAAACCCTTTTCAGATTAACACACCCAACAAAAATTTAGGACAGTAAATTGTTTACTGATTGTGGTTACTTTAAGGGCTACTGATGCAAAACTTTATGAAATTTAGAATGTATCTTTTCAGAAATGAGTATCATAGAAACCTAATTAAGTAAAATAGAAAAATTAAAAACAGAAATTAATAGCCTTTATTTGTGACAGGAAAAGAACACAAGATATAAAGTAGTATAACAATGAAAATAAATCTTTAATCAGAGTACTGGGAGATATTAAGTCTTCTTTAATGCAAGTTCAATGGGGACCAGGGAATAGTAGTATGCAGTCCTAAGGCTGTGTATGGATTGGAGGTGTGAATAAGGAACCAGCTGACGTGTGGAATTGGTTTTTTAAAAATGTGAAAATGCTTGAGGTTGACATTTGTTAAAACCCATTCCACTAAAATGCTATAATTTCTAATAAATACACAAGAAACCAAAATGTCAAAAGATGAATCAATCTTCTCTTTTAAGATCTTTCGGAACTGTGCTTTTCTCACCCCCACTGTGACTCTTTCACTTGGAAATTATTCACAACAAAAGGACAAGTCTCTCATTTTTGTAGCTATAAGGGGATAAGAGAGCTGCTATTTGAATTGTAGAAGTACTTTTAAAAAAACACCTACTTTAAAATAAAGATGGGACTTAAATCTGAAGAACAATTCTTTTTCACATTTGCTGTCTAATACATCTCACAGTTTCTATTGATCATCTTGATGACTTTAATTATTAAATATTAGATAAATTCCCTTCTACTCCATAGGCTTCAATTTTCATAATGTAATAGAGAAGGAAAGGTCAAGGGTTTCCCTCCTAGAGCTCAAATAGAAAACAGCATTCATTTTCTAGGCAACAAGGCTTTAACCATATATCACGTTTCACTGGTGCTTAAGGAATAGGTTCTAGGAGGCAGGGAAGGACCTATGACTCTTTGGGAAGCTTTTCCAGGAAATAATTATTTTCCACTCTGACTTTGTACTTTATTTCTCTAACCCCTTCCTCTGGCAAAAAGTAACCCTCCTGTCCATTAGGGGACATTTTGCTGCTGGTTGGTAGGAGTGACAAAAGTCCACAATTCAGTTCTGAAACATCATGTATAAGTGGGAGTTGTCATCAGAATGTTGGTCCTAGCTCAGAGTCACATATTTCTCTGTCACTAAGATGGCAAGATTAAAAAAAATACACCCAATAGAAATAAAAAGTTTGTTGTTGCTGTTACCTGTGAACTTCAGAGATCCATACTGAGCAGTAATTCTGAGACTTAAGTGTGTGGCAGTTGGTTAGAGCATACTGATCAACTCCAGTTCTAGAGTATCTGATTCAGTAGGAATGGAGTGGAAACACTGCATTTCTTACAAAGTTCTTGGGTAGGTCCAGCTACAAGTCTGGAAAGCACACTTTGAGGACCCTTGAGAATTGTAGTACATGAGCTACAACTTGCTTGTGTGCCTCAAATGGGTTTCAAATGAACTGAAATGTGGACTAGCTCATTTTTGCTATTGCAAGTGGATCACAGAGAAGCCTGTTGCCTGTGACTGAGATCAGCCTTTTCTCTTTAGCCCAGTGAGCCATATCCATAGTGTTATTTTGTAAAAGTGCCATGATATGAAAAGTTGGGTGTGCACTTAATTCTACAAAACTTTAAGGTTTCTGGTAATTTAAGTCTATTGGGGAAAACTATAGTAGGCAAAACTTGTTGCTGTTGGAACCGAATATTTAAAAGGATACTGAGTTCCTTGACTCATTCCTCAAATAATTACACTTTGCAAGGAGAGAAGAATGACAAAATGAGGATACTGTCAAGTGCTGTATAACGATGTTTAGGTCCATGACTGACCACCTCTATGATGATGGTCTCATAAGATGACAGTGAGGCTGTTGCCTCGTGATGTCTTAGATCACATATTTGTGAGCCTGCCTGGTTCTCTCCCTTCCTTTGATTTGAAGCGTGGTCATTAAAAGCTACAAAAAGCAGAAGTCTATGTTGGGAGGACCTGGGCTTAACTACCTCATATTTAATGTCTCTGGGTTGAGCTGCTAATGTCAGAACACCATGGCAACCAGTATAAATGTGATATACCAGGTGTCTAGGACATGGGGCCACTTATCCTAAGGAATGTTGAATGGGATCCCCCACCTCATGTTTCCTGGTATTTACACCCATTTTGAACCAGCTAATTCATGTCCTTTCATTTCTTTCCTGTATGCTGTACCATGTCTATGAAGTAGTCTGTCCTTTTTGTTTACTTGCTGAATAAGTCTTTTACCCTTTTTTTTTGGCAGCACTGGGGTTTGAACTCAGGATTTCATTCTTGCTAGGCAGGTGCTCTACCACTTGAGTCACTCTGCCAACCCTATCTTTGAGATAGGGTCTCATGAACTATTTACCCAGGCTGGCTTCGAACTGTGATCTTCCTGATTTCTGCTTCCTGAGTAGCAAGGATTGCAGGTGTGAGCCACTGGCACCTGGCATCTGCCTAAAATTCTTATTCTTCCAAGAACCCAAGGAATTAAGGATCCCCTTTTTTTCTTCTTGGGGAATCTCCTCAAGACACCAAACCACCAGTGACAATCTCAGTGGTGAAGCAAATGGAGGGACCCTTTTCTCCTATCATGTAAAACTGAATTTTTCAGAAAAAGTAAAGCATGTTGAGGTTAGACCTAAATTCCCAGTGAAGAGTCAAAGGAAGAAATTGTTGCTTTGTCTTACTAAACTTCAACCTTTTACAGAATTATTTAGTTGGAAGTTTTAAGCTTGATTACCATGCCTTTTCTTGTGTGTGTGTTTTCCTTTGCTGTTTAGCTGCAGCTGACACTTGTAGTGTCTCACAACTTTTTGCTGTATCATGTAGACATAATGCAGTGATGAACTGGGTAGTAAAATGATGCAAGTGGGTTTACTCAGTAGAATGTTTGAGGGCCAAAGTTTTCCATGTAGTTTTCCAGTTTCCATAAAGCTGTGTAGGCTTTCAGGTTAGATACTTTCCCTAGAGACCATCTGTCATTGCTAACATGGTCAGCCTTCTCTGGGTTCCATACTCTTCCACCATTTTATTTTTGCCTACCTTGTTTTTGTACCACCTTAATTTCTAATTCATAAATATTCTTTACATTTAATTTGCATTTCTCTTGCACTTGAGTTCACTCCATTACTTATAATGTTAAAAGTGTTCTTTAATTTCTTTTATTGTGGCTCTAGTCATGTTTAGACCCTGTTTGAGATGAGCTCTGTTCACAGTGGGGTGCCAAAATAAGTGTTTTAACTGGATAATTAATTATTTTGGCTGATCTATAAATAATTTAAATAGTGTTATATTATTTTTGTTGTGATTCTTCAAATTAAAAGTTCACCTATTAATATGTTGACCTCACATGCAGAAAAAGAAGTCACTTGAGTGAATCATGGCTTGTATCTGGGAAAAGTACTGCTTCTGAAAATATGTGGGACCTTTAAAGTTTGTCATTCAGTAATAGGTGGCAGACCATCACACAAAGAGAATAAGTGATTGACTGTCAGTGCTGCTAATGGAAACAGATTGGAATTCAGGATTCAAGCCAATCCTGGATTTTAATTTACCAATTTATTTTGAGCAATTGACATATTTCTGCCTCTAAAAAGTGGGCTTGTATGTTAGAGGCATGGATCAAGTAGTAGAGAGCTTCTCTGGCCTAGAATACCCAAGGCTAGAGTTCAAATCCCTATAAAACACACACACACACACACACACACACACACACACACACACACACGAACTTGGTAATATAAACAGCCCCCAATTTAATGATGACTCTATTTATTTCCTGGATTAGTAGAAAAAATAAAAGAACATGGGGAATGAGAGTATTGACAAATCTACCTGGTCTTCAATAAAATTTCTGAGACATTTATATTAGTACTATTTTACCTATATATACTTAAGGAAGGTTGTGTGTCTCTTTTGATTTAACAATGCTTCTTCTTATGTACTCTTCCTGTGTTGGATCTAATTAAGAAATATGGAACACATCAAACAAGCCTAATTATTTATAATGACAGCAAATTGCACCGGATAAAGTTAAAAAGGTGAGAATGACTTTATTCAAGTCTGTTGCAATAACAGAAAGTCTGAATTTGACTCTGCTGAAACAAAATGAGGGAGAATTTTAAGGAGGGTTATTGGGGAATGATCATTATCCATCTGTGTTTGTTAATTGGCCCATGGAAATAAATTTTCTTGCATCCGCATGAGGACAGTTGTTTTACAACTTGGAGCCACCGAAGTTAGACTCCAACCTTCCCACAGAGGAAGGAAGTAGAGGCACTATCTTCCTTGGTGATTGCGTTTCTAAGGGATGGCTCTTAGGTCTTTGTGAAAGACAGTCTTGGGTTGTAAAGTTAGTAGGAAGCTTTCAAAGATGTTTATCAGTTTATTATAAAGGAAAGTGTAAAGACTAGAAATGGATAATCAAGTGAAGAGATATATAGGGCAAGTCTGGAAGGGTCTTCTGTCCCCATGGAGTTGGGGTGGCCACCCTCCTGGCACTGGGTGTGTTCTTATTCACCTTCCTTGAAGCTCCTTTGTGTGTGTTCAGCTATTCTTAAGCTCCAAGAAGCTTTTAAAAAGATACACATCTCAAAGAGGCAGAGAAAAGATTTACAATTCTAAGTTTCCTGAGTAAAAGTCCAAGATAAGGTCAGTGAGGGTCCTAGAGTCAGAAAGGAGCCTGTGCAAAGTTCAGTCTAGCTGAGGGCAGTGTCAAGGCTGTGTTGGTCAATAGCATCCTTCTTTTATTAGATGAAAGAACAAATCCTTGTGACTTTTTCAGGGGCCTTCTGAAAAATGTCAAAGAGTAGTTTTAGTTATAAAAGATATTCTGAACGTTTTCTCTTTTTTCTAAATGTAGGATATTATCTTGGGAAGGTAAAATGAAGAGTTGTTACATGAGATGGGTACCTGAGAAAACAGACATTTTCTATTTAGTCAAAGTGAAATAGAATATATTAAAATAATTATTAAAATGCAAAGAAACTTAGCTCTTTCACAACTTAGAATATTTTGTTCCTAGAGCTTTTTAAAAAGAATTACTCAAGTACATGAGTTGACATACAGCACAGATAGTTATTCTGGTAAGAAATAGAATTTCTGCTATCAAGATAGGTTTATAAAAGGAGAAGAATATCTTTCAAAAAACCAAGGCAAATGCAATCCATTTGTTTCAATTTTTGTTCTTTTCATATTCTAAGACAAAATAACATTCTACATTAAGACAAAAATACTCATGTTTTTCATCTTGTATGGTAGAAGTACATATTTGGTTGTACTAGTTAATCTTGGTGGTCAGTTGTCACCTCAGCTGATGTGTAGGCAATGGGTAAGCACACTTCTGGGTGTGTCTGTGAGGATGAAGGCCTGTAAGCTCCTCGAAGCATTGCTGGTGCACGTCCTCATTCGAAGACTGAAGGGTCTGAAGTCTGACATTCTTGGACAATGCAGCAACATAAGACTCCACACTTACCTGGCATCTGCATCAGCTCACTGAGGAGGGAAGACTTGGCTTGAATGTAGGCATTATTTTCCAACAGACTCAGGTAGATCTGCACCACTGGCTCCCCAGAGAGCACATAGGCCTCCAGCCTCAGACTGGGGCTGCATCGCTGTTCCCCCTTGTTCTGAGGCTTCTAGCCTCTTGGACTGAGAAACTACTGGGCTCTCTGACTTTCCAGCTTGCAGATGGCCATTGTTGGGCTACCCAGCCTCTGACCAGGTAAACCAATCTAATAAATCCCCTCTTATCATTTTCAGAGCCAGTATGGATTATTCTGGCTCTGTTTAAAGAACACTGACTAATGTAGTTCTCTATCACTATTTCCCAGTGTAGTCTCAACCACCCACAGTACTCTGCTAATCAAAGTTTTAAGCTTACATTGCATAGAGAAAACTGAGAGGTCAGCATCTGAAAATCATGTGTAAATAAGCATGTTAGTAGACCATGACTGTGAATACAATTACCCAACTTCCTTTAGTCACATGTAGTTTCTTTACATGTTAGAAATGGAATTAAATGGAGATGCATTTCAGAGTTTTGAGCAGAAGAGTGATGTGATCTGATGTGTTTAAGAGGAGCACTATGGATACTATACTGAGAACAATAGATGGTAGGAAGCTGAAAGTAGAAGCAGAGAGGCTTGTTGGGATGTTATTGTAGCAATCCAGGTGAGAGATGAGGGTGGCTTAGATTAGGATGCTAGAAGTGATGGCAGTGAGAAATGGTAGATTCTGGATATACTTTATTCTTTTTAAAATTTATTTTGTTTTGGTGGTAGGAGAGTTTGAATATAGGGCCTTGGGTTTTCTAGGCAAACACTGTCCACTTGAGTCATAGCCCCAGCCCTTTTTGCTTTAGTTACTTTTTCAGATAGAATCTGAAAAAATTTTTTCCCAGGGCTGGCTTTGGACCAAGATCCTCATGTGTAGCTGGGATTATAGACATATTTCACCATGCCCAACTTTTTTCTTGAGATGGAATCCTACTTATTTTGGCCTGTGATTCTCTCTTTCTCTGCCTTCTGATGGATACACTTTATTTTTTATTTTTACTTTTTATTCATTTATTCATATGTGCATACATTGTTTGAGCCATTTCTCCCCTCTGCCCCTCACTAACTTGCTCTCCTCCTCACCCCTCTCACTTGCAGGTAGAACCTGTTCTGCCCTTTTCTTCAATTTTGTTGAAGAGAAGACATAAGCAATAATAAGAAAGACATAGCGTTTTTGCTAGTTGAGATAAGGCTAGCTATACAGAGAGATTCCTAGCATTGCTTCCATACACAAGTGTATTACAACCCGAATTGATTCATCTCTACCTGACCTCTCACTCCTTCCCTGTCACCTTCCCATAATTGACCTCTGTCGTTTTAAGGTTACTGTATTAGCTCCTCTGCAGTGGGAACATCAAACATTTTCAAGTTTTGGGTTTTCCTACCTATCCCCATTCCTCCCTTATGTGCTTTCCCCTTAGTGTGTGACCCATGTCCAACAACATTGCTGCATTTGCCCTAGATCTAAAGTCTGCATATGAGGGAGAATATATGATTTTTGGTCTTCTGAGCCTGGCTAACCTCGCTCAGGATGATGTTCTCCAGTTCCATCCATTTACCTGCGAATGATAAGATTTCATTCTTCTTCATGGCTGAGTAAAACTCCACTGTGTACAAGTACCACATTTTCTTAATCCATTTGTCAGTAGTGGAAAATCTTGGCTGTTTCCATAACTTGGCTATTGTGAATAGTGCTGCAATAAACATGGGTGTGCAGGTGCCTCTGGAGTAACCTGAGTCACATTTCTTTGGGTATATCCCCAAGAGTGGGATTGATGGATCATATGGCAGATCTATGTTTAGATTTTTAAGAAGCCTCCATATTGTTTCCAGAGTGGTTGCACTAGCTTGCATTCCCACCAGCAGTGTATGAGGGTTCCTTTTTCCCCACATCCTCACCAACACCTGTTCTTGGTGGTGTTTTTGATGATAGCTATTCTAACAGGGGTGAGGTGGAATCTTAGTGTGGTTTTAATTTGCATTTCCTTTATTGCTAGAGATGGTGAGCATTTTTTCATGTGTTTTTTTGGCCATTTGAATTTCTTCTTTTGAGAAAGTTCTGTTCAGTTCACTTTAGTTCAGTTGTCCATTGGTTCATTGATTTTGGGAGAGTTTAGTTTTTTGAGTTCCTTGTATATTCTGATGTATATAAAGGAATATATGTTCTTTTGTCTGATGTATAACTGGCAACTATTTTCTCCACTCTGTGGGTGGTCTCTTCAGTTTAGAGACCATTTCTGTTGTTGTGCAGAAGCTTTTTAATTTTATGTAGACCCATTTGTCCATCCTTTCTCTTAGTTGCTGAGCTGCTGGGGATCCAGTGAGGAAGTCCTTGTTATACCTATTGCTTCCACAGTATTCCCTACTCTTTCCTGTACTAATTTCAGAGTTTCAAGTCTGTTATTAAGGTCCTTGATCCATTTTGAGTTCATACTAGTACAGGGTGATAAACATGGATCTAGTTTCAGTTTTTTGCAGGCAGATAGCCACTTTTCCCAGCAACATTTGTTGAAGAGGCTGTATTTTCTCCATCCTATGTTTTTGGCGCCTTTGTCAAAAACAAGGTGGGCATAGCTGTGTGGTTTCATATCCAGGTCCTCTATTCTGTTCCACTGGTCTACATGTCTGTTTTTGTGCCAGAACCATGCTGTTTTTATTGCTATTGCTTTGTAATATAGTTTGAAGTCGGCTATTGTGATCCCTCCAGCATTGATCTTTTTGCTGAATAATGCCTTGGCTACTCACAGTCTCTTGTGTTTCCAAATGAACTTTAGGGTAGATTTTTCAATGTCTTTGATGAATGTCATTGGGATTTTGATGGGAATTGAATTAAACATGTAGATTGCTTTTGGCAGGATAACCATTTTTGCTATGTTGATTCTACCAATCCATGAGCACAGGAGATCTTTCCACCTTCTGTAGTCTTCTTCGATCTTTTTTTTCAGGGGTTTGTATTTCTCCTTGTAGAGGTCATCACATCCTTTGTTAAGTTTACTCCTAGGTATTTGATTTTTTTTTGAGGTTATTATAAATGGAATTGTTTCCATATGTTCTTTCTCAATTTGTTCATTGTTGATGTACAGAAAAGCTAATGATTTTTGTAAGTTGATTTCATATCCTGCTACATTGCTGTAGCTATTTATGGTGTCTAGGAGTTTTTGGGTAGAGTTTTTTTTTTTTTTTTCTTTAAGATATAGGATCATGTCATCTGCAAGTAGGGATATTTTGACAGTTTCTTTACCTGTCTGTATTCCTTTTATTTCTTCTTCTTGCCCAATTGCTATGGTTAGGAATTCCCATACTATGTTGAATAGAAGTGGGGATAGTGGGCACCCTTGTCTCATTCCTGATTTTAGGGGAAATGGTTTCAGTTTTTCTCCATTAAGTGAGGCATCAATATTTTAAGCTCTTGAAGTGTATGTTTTTCATCTAATGAAACAACTGAACTCTTCAAAAATCCTAACAACTGTTTTTTTGGTTGTTGTTGGGAGTATG
Source organism: Castor canadensis (assembly GCF_047511655.1). NCBI lineage: Eukaryota > Metazoa > Chordata > Mammalia > Rodentia > Castoridae > Castor > Castor canadensis. The sequence continues at coordinate 52,441,965 of NC_133387.1, forward strand.
TGAACTTTGGTTTTTATTGATTTCCTCATGCTATCAAGGACACAGTGTCCATCACAATGCATTTTTCACATTGCAGCACCATCTGGCTGCACAGTGGAATACAATGGTCACATCAAGCATGGCCATTCATCAGTGTGTGTGATATACTGTTTTTCATAATAAATGCATTACTGCTACTCCATAAATCTGTTTTCTTTATTCTAGTACCATAAAACTAAAGTTGGGTTTTTGTTAGTGATGGGGTGGTGGTGTTCTTCATATACTGTTGACTTCCTTAGCTTCACCATGATATATAATCACTCAGGAGCAATCTTTCAAAATGAAACTTGCTACTCTTGTCAAGATGAAATAAGTACTTGAGTACCACTGATGAGATTATAAATTGAAACAATGATTCCACAGACTAGATTAGAAAGAATTTTAAAATATCTATACCATATGATTCAGAAACTAGACTTTTCAGAATTGCAAAATAATAACAGAGGCATAGATTTCTTAATAGATAACTTTATCTGTCGGGAATAGAATAACAAATTGTTTTTATTGGTGTTACTGCTGCTGCTGCATGCAGCTGCTGCAATTACTACTAAAATAGACCCTTGGTATGCATGGGCATATTGTTCTAAGGAGGTCACTATTGAGGAAAAAACACAAATTCATAGAGCACTATACTGCACATTCTTAATTTACTTTCCCATAACACTGGCCAAGTTCTGCAACAGACATGCCACATTTCAACACTTTATCACTTCAAGTAAGCAAACACATGTCCTTTTTGATTTGGGAGGATAACCATAACTTTTACCATGGGTTGGGGGCACCTTTTGCTTGTTTGTAGACATATTTTCACAGTGCAGCGAAACACTCAGCAGATGACACAATTTAAACAACTTATGATAGCACAAGACTGTCTGAGAGCTTCTCTACATCAAGTAAGCTGTGTAGTGTGAATGGGTATAGTTTTCTCTAGATTTGGGATATTTTCATTATTATTTTGTTGAATATATTACAAATCCCTTTTGCTTGCACCTCTTCTCCTTCTTCAATGCCCATGATTCTCAGGTTTGGTCTTTTGATGGAGTTGGTGAGTTCTTGCATATTCTTTTCACAGGTCTTTTGTTGTTTGACTAATAGCTCTTCAGTTTTTCCTTTAATTCCTATTTTATCTTCAAGTTCTAAGATTCTGTCTTCCACTTGTTCTAGTCTTCTGGAGTGGCCTTCCATCGTGTTTTGTGTTTCTGTTTCATTCTTCTTTCTGAGATTTTCCATATCATGGGTCACTTCCTCTTTTATATTGTTTTCATCTTTAATTCGTTTATCTCTCTATTTATAATGTTTTCTGTTTCACTTTGGTGTTCATTTAGGGCTCCTATGAGTTCATTTATTTGTTTCTGTGTCTTCTTGTATTCTTTATTTTTGGTGTCGTGTCTTGAAATTTCTTGAGTGCTTCTTGTACATTTTGGTTAACTATGTCTAGTAACATCTCCATGAAATTCTCAGTGATTACTTGCAGGATTTCTTCTTTGAGTATGTTCTTATGGGCATCTGTTGGGTTCCTTGCCATCCTTTATCTTTGTTTTGTTGGAGTCCAGAACTGGGTATCCATTTTCTTCATTTCCCTCTGAATCCTGTATTAAAGTATTTTTTGGAGGAGAATGGTTTCATCCCTTTTTTGTCTTCCTATCACTCCACTTGATACTGTGTAACTATGTTCTTGATAAGCTAGTTGGTGGTTTCAGTCACTTGGTTTCTTTCCCTTGGTTTAATTTTGTTTTGTGGCTGTATTGGGTTTTCAGCTTAGTGTGTTTGTGCTATTTCTTTCCCTGGTCTGGGTGTAATTTAGTATTAACTAACTCACAATAGTAAAATTAACAAAACAAAACATACAAAAAACCCCAAAGAAATCAACTGGGAGAGATAAACAAACAAACAAGACACAAAATAAACAAACACACAAAAAACCACTCCAAGTTCAGGAACAATAGAATTTCAGTCTTCGTTTAAGTTCTGGTATTAACTCCTCCAGCATCCAGTCCTGGTGTTGGTATTTAAGCAGAAGCTCTGTCATAGTGTTGTCAGGTGGTTGGGTAGTGTTTTTTTTCTTCTGTCTTTCAGCGGCAGCTGCTTTGTCAGCTCTTCCCTCAATGAGGTGTGGCAGTTTAAGTTTGTATGCTGTCCTCAGGTTCCAGAGATCAGCTCTGTAGCTCACCAACTGTCCTCCTTTGGAGATGGGTTGTTGCTGTGTTGGTTTCTTTGCCTCACCCCCTTTCTCTGGGATAAGGTCGGTGATCTGTCAGCCAGCCCTCTGCTGTCAGCATGTTCTGATGGTTTGCTGATTGGTTTTCAATTTTGCAGTGTTGTTTGATTTTGGATGTTGCTCACTTGCTCATGAGATGAACTTTGTGGACCTGCTACCTGCCCTATTTCAGGCATCGGCTTATCACTGCCCGCTGTTGGCCCTTCTGCCTTTCCAGCCTTTATTTACTCAAGTTTGTGTTTGCATGGAGATCAGCTCCTTGCCTCTCCCCCTTCTCCGGTGCGCTTTCAGCAACTCTGCCCCTTCTGTTCTGTGTTAGTTTTCAGTTCCTTGTTCATTGTTTAGTTTTTTTTGCTGGGGGAGGTCAGTCTGCCCAGGGGGCTGTGCTGGTTTATCCCAGGGTGGCTGGGGGAATACCATTTGACACTTGGTGCTCACCTGTTTGGTATGCCGAATGTCTCCCAAGCAGGTTTGGAGCCGGGATCTGGTAGCATGGGAGCCTACTGTTCTCTCAGTGTAACATGGCATGGAGAAGCTTGCTATGGGCTAAGGGTTCAGGGGTTGAAGTTTTGATTCTCCTTGGTGCTTTATTTCTGCCAAGTGTGGCTCCAGCATTTCAGCAAGATTTTTGATTCATGGAGCTCACACTGTCTGCTTCTGCACCCTAGTTGCCATCATTTCCTGCTTCTGATGTGTCCAGAATTCAGAATATTTCACACAGCTGCTGGAACTGTGTAGTCTGAGAGCTCTCCTACCAGAAGACACATGGCAAATATCTGGATACACTTTAAAGTATAACCAACAGTTGTTGATTTCTGTTTGAATTTTGTATGATAGACAAAGCAGGTAGTCAAAGATGACTACAAGGTTTTGAACTGAATATGTGGAGGAATAAGGGTTATCATCCATTGAGATTAAGGAAACCATAGGTAAATCCAATTTAGGTGTTGTGGTGGGTTATAAAAAGAGAATCCATTCTTTTTCCCCTTGACTAAACTCCCTTGCAACATGACATTGCAGCAAGATTTAGAATCTCTTTCCTCAAGCCTTTGGACTTGAGTCATCCTGACAGGCAAACTGCCAACCTTCAGAGTTCTGAGAGAGTTCAACTGAACAATTGAGGCATGAGGTCATCCAGCTGCTGAATATTCAGACAGGTGTGTCAGAGGCTCAGCAGAGACCAGGAAAGCCAGCCTAGACCAGAAAAACTGCATAAAGTAATGCACAGAATCATGTACAAGTCATGGGTTTACAACAACAGAAGTTTGTTCTCTCATGATTCTGGAGCATGTCTTAGGAGAGATGGAGGAGGCAGAGAGGTTGAAGAGTGTTATGTTAGGGTAGTTCCCTCCAAATAGAAGGGATTGACTCTGGGAAATGGGATTTCTCTTCATGTTAAAACTAGTTGAATGTTCCCTTTATATCCAAACCCTTGGCTGTGGTTGTATTTTTAGGTTACAATTTTTATAATTACTGCACTGCTTTCTTAAATATTGAATGTTATTATAGAGATGTTGGAGCCTAGACTAATTTTCTTTTACTCCAGTGAATGACTTGACTCCTCCTCTGTCCTCTGCTCCCAATGGATTTTTCTTTCATTATACTCAAGTTTTACATATTTACAAAGCTATGCATGGATGCTGATCTCTCTGCATCTTTTTTTTTTTTGCCATTTGATGAGCAAATGCTTAATGAAATAATGCCATTATTAAAAAAGCATGCCACCACAAGCAATAATGAAGACTACTGTGAGCATGAATTCTGGGAAATATTCTTTATATTTGCTTTAAAATCTTTGTGTGTAAGTGTGCTCGAAAGTCTGGGCCACTGGTGGGCTTTAGGAAGTTGAAATTTTCCTACCATATCTGTTGTCCCTGCCATGGCATGATTTCAGCTGCTAAGGAGAGAAACTCAGGGTATGGGTAGGAACAGACAGATGTACAACTACATTTTTGGCAAAATATTTAACAACTCAAAATGTATTTTTTAAAAAAAGATCAATGAGATGTAGTTCATGAGATAATATGAAGACAAATAGATAATATGATTTTCCTTTACAGTATTTCATAATTAGATGTGATTTATCAAATTAGCTTTTTGATGTGTATAATCTTCTATTATAACAAGACAGGTAAAATATTTTAATGTGAATGTTTTCTTTTCATCTCCAGGAGCCCATAAAAGGATTCACTTTGTTGCTAAATGTACCTAAAAAAGTAATTATATCAGTTTATACATTTTTGTGATAAATGCTTATATCTGATGATGTAAAGAAATAGGGTATTGTAAGTGAAAAATAAATGGTTTTATATGATTTTTTGGGGATTTTTTAATTGCCTGTTATATAAAGTGGTTTAGTTCTTTAAATGTTGCTAATAAAACAGATGCATTGTGAACTTACTGTAATGCGTTTTAAAATTAGATTTTCATAGACTTAGTTCTGATAGGATATCTTAGGAAATCTAATTATGTCCTATGTTAAACACTTCCTTTTATTTGTTTGAGCAGTAAGGAAATGTACCTTAAAATGTCTGTGTATTGCTAAAACATTATGATAAATACAATCTTAGAAGAAACATCTCTGGGGAAGGGAGGTTATTCAACATTTTCTTGGCAATTTTTTTTGTAATAACAGTTTCTGAGTGTCTAATCATGGACTGTCACTGGATAGTTAGTAATATTTTTGATCATAGAGGATAATTATGCTCTTTGTGGTTAAAAACTAATTAAAATTATAATTGTATAGGTGATTTCCTAAATTTTTAAAAATTTTACCTCAGCATAAAGGAAAAGCAATGTTTCAAAAAAATGGGTCAAACTATCTCTCCATATATTGTTGTAATTGTGTTCATGTGAAAGAGATTAGAAACCACATTGTTATTCATTGTAGGATATTAACATATTTTAGCCTGACATATATTCTGAATCAGGGATAACTTCACTCAATCAATGAGAACTAGCTAGAAAAATGAGTTTTTCAACATGTATTAGTCCTTGTCTGCTGTTTCTAATGTGTAGGTCAACTGTACTTAGTCTGAGTCTAAAAGCCACCAAATCTTGGAATTTGCTTTCTACAGTTCCTTTTCCTGCTTTTAACATGTGCAGTTCCCAGACTCTCCAATGCTCAGGTACTGACTTTTTTTTTTTAATGGTATTTTATGTTGTACTGGGAGTGCACTGTGACAGCTACAAAAGTTCTTGCAATATATAGTAGTTGAATTCACTGCCTCTGTCATTGTCCTTTATCCACCCTCCCCTCATTCCTGGAAGAGTTTCAATAGGTCTCACTTTTTTCCATTTTCATATATAAGGATATAATATTTCTACCATATTCACTCTCCTACTCCCTTTCCTTATATCCTCCCCCCTCCCACTGGTATCAACCTCCAGATAGGACCTGTTTTACCTTCGTGTCCTTTGTTTTTTTTTTTTGACTTTGGAGCTGAGTTTTTTTTTTTATTTAATTATTCATATGTGCATACAAGGCTTGGGTCATTTCTCTCCCCTGCCCCCACCCCCTCCCTTACCACCCACTCTGCCCCCTGTCCTTTGTTTTTGAAAACAGACATTTTTGTGTGCTTAACACAGCTGTGTGGGGAGTTTTATTGTGACATTTCCGTGTTTGTATGTATTGGCTTTTTGTATTACATATGAATTTTATAGTTTAATCCTTCTGTAGAGTCTTAGTTCATTCATCAATATCTTTTGTGTCCTTGTCTTTTCTCTCTTGAAATCTTCATCCTGATTGAATTTCCATATGGATGGAATGCCTTCTCAAGCAATTTCCTCAGAAAGGGTACCAGGTAGTGTGTTTTCTTCATGTGTTGGATTGGACCAGCTGGAGAGAGTTCCTTCAATTCTGTCTTTGATGATTTGAATTTGTTCTAATAATTATTTCCTTTTTTAAAGAAAAGGAACCTGGGATTAAAATCCATGTCTATGTAGATTGAAAGACCATGTTTTCTCTATGATTTTTAGAGTTAGAGGAGCTTTTGTTACAAAGGATGTTTGCAAATAGACAAAATATTTGGATTACACTTAGCCACTTTTGATGTTAGGTGTATTAGTTAGTTTTCCATCATTATAATAAAAGACCTGAGACAATGGCTTATAATGACAAAGGGTTTACTAGAGGTTGCAGTTCATGGTTGATTGGCTGTGTTGCTTCTGGGCCTGTGGCAAAACAGAACATTAAGGTAGAGAGCTCACCTTATGGTGGTCAGGAATCAAAGAGAGATAAAGGAGCTGGGTTTCAATATCTCCTTCAAAGGGCAGCCTCTAGGTCCCATCTCTGAAAGATTCTACCACCTCTCAATAGCACCACAGGTTGATGACCAAGCTTTGAACATGTGGGCCTTCGGGGGCAGCACTAGTCAAGTTCCATGTAAGTTCCTTCCAGAAATGTGGTGACTGTGCAGTCATAAATCTAATTCCCAGTATCCAGCAGTCATATATTTTTGCTGAACCAAATGAAGTATTCTTTTACTACTTCTGCTTAGAAAGATTTAATACTAAGAGTCAATGTAAAACCTGCATTGTTATTTGGGTTCTTTATTTGTTCCTTCCTGAAGTAAAATACTTCACTAGTGGGATCAGCACTACTCTGGAGGCAAATAGCAAAATAGGACTCACTTTTCCGTTTTGTAGTATTGTTTGTTGAGATAAACAGTTAGATCTGGTCTCCATTTACATAAATAGAAACTGAAGAGACAGTTGAGGAACATCAAAATGGAACATCAACTGAGTATTAGGGTATATTATATAGCCGTGGCATTTATGAGTGAGTGATTGTCTGTAACTTCTCTATATCTTTCTAGCTAGGAAAATATTTATGAGTTTTAAGTCATAAGTTGTGTTTCTCAGTAAGTCTGATCAGTGACCTAGATCAGGTATAGCTATAGAAAAGTTCTCCTGGTTTCTGGGAATAGGTTGACTATTAACCTTAATTTTGTGTTGGTTTTTATCTTCTTTTTTTGCATTTTTAACAGAGAGGAGACAGGTTGCATTAAAGAATAAAAGCTAGGTGCTCTCAAATTAGAGGTTTCCATAGTTGGTTTTGCAAATAATGCTTTAATTATTTTCTATATGTGATATTTTGGCTAATATAAACTTTCATAGAAATCTTAGGTTTGTATCACTTTATTTGGGCAGAGGGTTCCTTGGGATTGTAAAAGATTCAGAGTTGCTGTTTTCTTGACAGTCTTTTTATTGACTGGGGAAGACTGAGAATGACCTGTGTTTTCCCGTTATCACTGCCAAAGACTTATTCCACAGAGAGAGTCTGCCTTTTTTTAATATTCTCTTCCTTATCCAGACATTTGCCTCATATTTTCATGATTATTTCTTAAGAATATCTATGATTTCAGTTTTTTTAAAATGGTGTTAAACCTCAGTTTTCAAATTGTGCATTTCTCAAAGGCCTTTCTCTGCAAATTGCTTTGAAAAGAATCAAAAATAATATATATCAAATTTAAGAAGGAGGTACTTCTTGGTGTGCATAGATTCATTACTTCTATATAGAATTCATAAGAAAATATATATTTCAGTATAAGCAGCCAATGGGATGAGCAGTTATTTATCTATAGTGTTAACTTTATATTCAGAGTGAAAAGAATTGATTCTCTGATGAAATAATAATAATGTCTTCCATCATATTTCAACAGTGCTGTGAATTACGTAGATAAATGATGTAATACTCAGAGCGTGGTAGCATGCTATCACATTCTTCAAAGTGCTAGCACACTAGTTTTCAAAGTCTGTCTTTGGGTTTCTCAGTCCTTTTTAGGTAGTTAATGAAATAAAAATAATTATTCTTATGCTTAGATATCATTTACCTATCTCACAGATGTAGCATGGAGTTTTCAGAGGCTACCTCATGTATAGTATTGCAACAGGTTGAATGCAGAAACTGTGAGAATCCTGTTGCCTTCTATTAATAACAAATGAAGTAAAATATGTAGAACAATGTCACTTGTGGTAGGCTGAGTAATGGCCTCCCCAAAAGGACCATACCTAATCTCCTGGGGCTGGCAGAGCAGCTCAAGTGGTAAAGTGTCTGCCTGGCAAGTGAGGCCATGAGTTCATACCCCATTACCACCCCACCCCAAAAAAAACCCTAATCTCTAAACCTGTGCATGTGTTACTTTATGTAGCAAAAGAGACTTTCAGATGTGATTAAAGATTTTGGATGGATGATTAACCTGCATTATCTGGGATATACCCAGAGTAGTCATGAGGCTCCTTGAAAGGAAGATTAAGTATGAATGTCAGATAGTACTGTCTGTGAAAGACTCCACAAGCCAGTGATGGCTTTGAAGATGGGGGAGGACCACCAGTCAAGGAATGTGGATGATCCCAAGAGACTGAAAAAGGTAAGAAAAGCACTTGTTCCCCTAAATCTCCTAGCCTTGCTGTCACCTTATTTTTAGTTCTGTGGGATGCATTTCAGATGTCTGACCTCCAGAACAATGAAAAAAAGTAGATTTGTGTTGTTTTATCATTGTTTAAGGTGATTTGCCATAGCAGCAACAGGAACCCAATTCATTAAGGATTTCTTTTAAAAGCCATGATGTTCCTCTGTTCTAAATTCTCTAATGCTCTCAGAACAAAACAAATCTCTACAGTTTGACCTATCAGGACTTTTGTCTTTTGATTTGATTTTTTTTATGGTTAATTCAGAGCCTCATCTGTTTTGACTCTCTAGTTTCCATCTTATGTGCCACCACATAAAACTATTGTTTAAAAAAAATTACAGCTTTCTCATACCTCTGTTCTTTTTTACATCCCTGCCTTGATAGCCAAATTTCACTAGTTTGTTTAACCAATTCCTATCCATCCTTATAAACTCACCTTTGATATAATCTGTTATGAAAATACTTTTCAGTCTTTTCATAGGCTGAGATGCTCAGTCCCTCAGTTTAGGTTTCTGCTTTTAAATGTAAACTTATGATACAGTATATAATTTATGAAAATGTCAAGTCTCCCCGCTTGACTGTGAGTTCTACTTCTCCTCCTTCTTCCTCCTTTTTCTTTTCTTTTCTTTCTTTTTCTCTCTCTTTTTTTTTTTGTGGGACTCAGGCCTTCATGCTTGAAAACAGGCCCTCTACTGCTTGAGCCTCATCTCCAGTCCATTTGCTCTGGTTATTTAGGACCTTGTGAACAATTTCCCTGGACTGGCTTCCAACCTCAATCCTTGCAATCTCCGCCTTCCAACAAGCTAGGATTATAACTCACCAACTGTGAGCTTCTTGGGGGAGGTAATAATTTCATATTTATGTATCTCTTGTACTTAGTATATTGCTCAGTATTCCTCAATAAATGTTTGTTTTTCCGATTTTCCAAATGATTGATACTTGGCTAATTCCTCTCTAATAATCTATTAATTTCCATGATGCAGTTTTCAAACATGGTCCTATGTGTTAAAAGTGAACCTTCCCCTATCCTGTTGCCTCTTCTAGCTGCCATTGCACTTCTCTTTCCCTTTCCTTTCAATTAACGAGTGAAGTGAGTGATCTATCTATAGGGCTCATTTCCTCACCTGTTCTCTTAACTCCTTGACATATTGATTCTCTTCTATACTATTGACTTTTTCTCAAAGGTTCTCACTGATCTCTTTCTTGCTATCCTTTTTGACCTCTGATAACTTTGACCATGACTACTATAAACTTTCTGTCCTTTATTTTTCATGTGTGTTGCTGCACTTTTTCTACTTCTATTTTTTGCTAGTGATTTCTCTTTGTATCCCTTAATTCTAGGTAATCTTCCAATATTAGATTCTCCTTTTTTAGTGAAAATGATAGCAAAGTTTATTAGGAAAGAAATTTAGTATATCAGGATCAAGTAGGGAGAAATGGGGAAAAAGAGAGAAACATTTCCCTGCTCACCAGGCAGGAAATGGGAGTAGAGACCTCAATATTAAATTATTAAGCCTTGATTCTTCTCTCTGCATATTCAGTGTGTTGTAGCATGCCATTCATATTTTACCACCAGTTACAAAGATGGCTATGTCTGTAGCCACACTGTCCTGTCCATAAAATTGTCTGTACAATAGGTATAGTTGGAGTCTTTGCCATTCTCTAAAGCAAAGATAGAAGTTGATACAGTTATACTGTAAGGTGCTCCAGGTGGTCTTAAATCTTTCAGAAGCAGACTTCCAAAAGCTGCATTTACAATAGCCTATTCAAAAAGAGTAGGGAGACACATAGATTGCCACAGAACAGCATCAGCTGTCCCTTTTCTGACAAAACCGTAGCAGTCCAATAGTTGAGAGATAAGGACACTGTCTGATCCAGAAGTCTTGTGCCCCAGAGGTGCAGATTGCTCTTATTAACAACTTTTAGCTTTCAAGGTCCTAGCAAGGAGATGCCAGTTATAACTAGTCACCCCATTTAAGAAGTTTAAAGTCTAGGGTGCACATCAGCTGTTCATAGTTAATTACAGTTCCTCATGGTCAAGGGGGTAATTATTCAGCAGTATGCAGCAATACAATTAATTTTTGCCCTTATTATTATCAGGGGAAAATGATAAGAAGTTATTGAGAGTTAATATCTCAAGTTGAAAGGGAAATAACTTTGTTAACTCTTTGTAGTTACCAATCAAGTGGGAACTTCTTTGATTCATTGTGCAAGCCTTTCATACTTTGTTCCCCCACCCCTTATTCAAGCCTCTTCCCCAGAACTTCCAGGATAGTCTCCTCTGACTCCTTCATTTAAGAGAGTAAGAGACTAAAATAATTTCTTCATCATATTGTGAAATTTCAATGCCTGCTACACTTCTTGGCAAGCAGTAGCTGTTCGAGAAACAGCTGTGAAACATAGAATGATAAGAGTTATAAGACCTATTCCAAATTCATAGCTAGATTTCATACTGTTTTGTATTGACACAAACAAAAAAGAAAGCAGAATACCTTGTTGAGTCATTGATGGAGTGGGAAAGCATTATAACAAAACTTTTTTTGGGTTAAAAAAACTCACAGTTGAAGTTCTAAAAGAATTGCCTTTAACTCAAACTTCTAGTAGTACAAATCTTAAAAAGAAAAAGTGCAATGAAAAAATGAAAACCAAAGTTGAACCATAAAATTGCTTAGGTTTCAGAAGTGCAGGGAGCAGTGAGGCCAAGCAGAAAATGTGGAATGTGGTTCAGGCTGACTGGTTGTCTGACTTGTAGCAAGTTAATTAACTTTTCCACTCTTTAATACATGTCCATGAGTGCACATAGTGATTTTTACCATTATTTACCTGAAGTAATATAGATAGGATTAATGAAGTGGTACCAAAAAATGTCTCAAGTTACAAGAAAGAGAAATTCAGCAGGAACATAAGGCATTTTTCATTTTTCCTGTTGTAGATCAAAGGGTTGAGCAAGATGAGAATGGTTTACAATAAAGCTGTTATTAATTTTGTCTACATAGGCCAATTAGAAATCAATAAATCTTATGGATTTGATCAATACAGACAGGCAATTAAATTAACTCAAGCTGACCTGTATTATTTCATTCTTCGGTAAAATGATTTTAGATCTAACTTATTCTCATAATTGCCTCCACTACTACCCTAACTGACCAATTTTATATTTTTTGTAATTTTGTGGAAAAATCAACAACAAATCCTCCTCAATACCTTTTTAGATATAAGATGAAACATCATAAAATTATATTTTGGGCAAACAATCTGGACAAAATTTACTTAATAATAAAGAACAAAATAGAAAAGTTTATGAGCTATACATCTGATGTTTACATTGTCAAGGTAAAAGCCAAAGCAGATGGACAAATTGAAAGACACATGCATGCTGAACCAATGCCCACCCTAAGTTATATTCCAAGTGAAAAATGCATAAAAGTACACTTGAAGCCAGGCACCAGTGGCTTGTGCCTGTAATCTTAGCTACTTAGGAGGCTGAGATTGGGAGGATCATGGTTCTAGGCCAGCCTGGGCAAAAGTTTGTAAAGACCCCATCTCCATGGAAAAAAGCTGGGTGAGGTGGTGCACACTTGTCACCCAGATATGGCAGGAAACCTAAAATATTAGAATCATGGTCCAGTCCAACCTGGGAAAAAATCAAGACCCTATCTCCAAAATAACCAGAGCAAAAAGGGCTGGAGGCATGGCTTAAGTAGTAAAGTGCCTGCTTAGCAAGTGTGAAGCCCTGAGTTCAAATCCCAGTGCTGCAAAAAAGTGCATTTGATACATTATATTATGTATTTTTGAAAGGAAGTAATGAACACACACTAGGAACTAATAGCCATCTTTCTAAAATAAAGATTTCCTCAATTAATAAAAGTCTAGAGAAGAGTGACACTTAATAAAGTGTTCAGAATTTATCTGCTATAGTTACAATGAAGTAATTAGTCCAATTTTCTCTCTGAGGAAGCTTGAACTCCTATTATCCTCTCCTTTGCTCAGATCAGCTTTAGTAAGTAATAGAGGAGATAGAAGAACAACCCAGACTGCATTTATTCAATTTATGAGATTTATTATCACAGAAGGTCATCAAGCCAGTTATAATAGCTGGATTAAAAATGAGGTTGAGAATAACATTTATATGGTAAAGTGACTTAAAGAGTTTTATGCTGTAGGTCCTAAGACTATACATCGGTGCATAAAATATCAAACCATGGGGTCAAAATAAAATTTTCTTTGCAAAATATCCTTGGAGACCCAGATGAGATCACATCTGGTGGCTTATGATAAATGAAGATGACCTAGCAACGACATAACCTGAGTGTTATCTGATGGCTAGTGCAATATTTATACAGTACTGCAGCCAAGTACAACAAGCAAAATGCCAAGCAGAACCTGAAATTTTACCCAACTGCTTCTACATAGTGGTAAAACAGCTGGTGGAAAAGGATAAATCTTCAGTCAAACAAAGAATTGATAGTATGGAGACATAAAAAGTTTTTAATGTTATTGAATTTAGCTTAAAAATATGAATTCAAGTAAACTTGCTTGTATATTTAAATATTATCTACATGCACCTAAACAGTATCAAATTGACCAAATTTTTAATAGAAAATTTTCTCATTTTATTTTGTGGAGTAGGGAACATTCAGATATAACTTTCTAGTTAGTATTCTAGGTCCTACTTAGGCCCACAATGCAATTCTTTCTTCATCAGAGTAAGTAGCTTGGGCAGGAATTCAATAATTTTACATCCAATGCAATGTCATTCAGTTCTAAGGACTCCAGGCTTGTTGCAAAGGATAAGACAATGTCTAGGCTCAGAGGTTGTGGAAGTTAGTGTTTTCCTCGAAGCAGAGAACATTTTACATTGACAGTCAAAAGTCATGCCTGTAGTTGTATTTTAGATATACAAAAATGTTTTCTACCAAAGTTTGTAATGTGTGATACTGTATAGTGCATGTTTGTTTGATCTTTAATACATAACACTAGTTTTTGATTTACAGTTATGCTGTGCCAGTAGAATGAGAATAACTCTTTTCATTTTCTTCCATGTGTAGGTCCTGTTTTCCTTTTGGAGTATGGAGACAGCTGAGCAGAAGCATGTTTTAGAGGCTAATTCTTCATAATATTTCCATTCTCTATGTTTGCTTTTTCTGTTGGCTATATTTCTGACTCTTAAGCATAGACATATATATTCTGATGAGTTAATTTGATGTTGGGGGAAGCATAAAACTTTTTTTCTTCTGTACTGGGGGTACATTTTCACATTTACAAAAGTTCTTACAATATATCATAGTTGAATAGGAATATAGTGCTTTAATATTGGTTCTTGAATTCATAAAAGCAGTGGGTTGAATGGAGTTTATTAAAGGATAAAAGAGAGAAAATGCGGAAATATTGGTAAAGGATCCAACATTTCAGTGAGTCAGAAGGAGTAGTTCAAGAGATCTAGCATACTTCATGGGGACTAGCATTAACAATAAACATTTGCTCTAAGATCAGAAAAAGACAAGAATACCCATTTTTACTTCTAGTCAACATAGCATTGGAAGTCCTAGCTAGAACAACTAGGCAAAAGAAAGAAATAGACGCATCCAAATTGGAAAGAAAGATGGTAAATTGTCTTTGTTTTCTGACAACATGACTATATATATCAATTATATGTATATATACCCCTAAAGACTCTACCATAGAACTCTCAGAACTAATATGTAAATTCAGCAAGCTACAGGACATAAAATCAACATAGAAAAACCAGTCGCATTTCTTTACACTGAAAATGAACTGCCCCAAAAAAGAAATCAGGAGAACAATCACACTTATACTAGCTATAAAATAATAAAATACTCAGGAATAAATTTAGCAAAGAATATAACCATAAAACATCAATGAAAAAACTGAAGAAGACACATTAAATGAAAGATAACCTATGTTCATGGATTGAAGAATCAATACTGGTAAAATATCCATATTTCACAGAGCAGGTTACTTGCATTATAATAGATATTAAAATCAATGGAACAAGATAGAGAGGCCAGAAATAAATCCATGCATAAGTCAGTTTATTTTCAACAAAAATGCCAAGAACTTACAATGAAATGGGAAAGTGTAGTGTTTTTATTAAATGGTGATGCGACAACTAGATATATATGTGCAGAAGAATGAAATTATATTATACCTCACACCATACACAAAAACAACTCCAATTGGATTAAAGACTTAAAGGTAAGACCTGAAATTATGAAACTTCTTGAAATAAAAGAGGGAAAAATATCCAGGACATTGGTCTAGGCAATGAGTTATTTGGATGTGATTCCCAAAGCAGGGGCAAAACAGGCAAATAGGGTTGCACAAAGTGTTTCTACAAAGAAACAACCAAGAGCATGAAAACATGACAGACCTATAGAAGGTGAGAAAATACTTTCAAACCATAGATCTGACAAGGGTATGGAACTCAAATAAGTCAATAGCAACAAACAACCTGATTTAACAATGGATCTGAATAGATATTTATCGAAAGCAGATATACAAATCTTTAATAGGTATATGAAAAAAATCCCCAACATTACTAACCCTAAAAGAAGTGGAAATTAAATCCCCAATGAGATATCACTTGACATATGTTAGAATGGCTATTGTTAAAAAGCTGAAAGATAAGTGGTGGCAAGGATGTGGAGAAAATGGAACACGTACACAGCAGGTGAAAGGAGAATGAAGTTTTTCTTAAAACAATAAAAATAGAACTGCCATATGGTGTGTAAATCCCATCACTGGGTATACAGCTAGAGAAAATAAAATCAGTCTGTTGAAGTAGCTGCACTCTCATGGTTATTGCAATACTATTCACAATGGCCAAGATAGAAAATAAGCCTAAGTGTCAATGCATGAATGGACAATGAAAATGTGATCTTTCTGTCTATCTATCTATCTACTTGTTTATCATTTATCTATATGATTACTATTCAGCCTTAAAAGAGAAAGAAATCCTGTCATCTGAGAAAGCATGGGTGAACCTGGAGGACTCTATGCTAAGTGAAACAAACCTGGAATAGAAAGACAAATACAACATAATCTCACTCACGTGGAATTTGAAGTTGAACTCATAGATGCAGAGGGTTTAATGGCTATTGGCAGGGGTGGGGAGTGGGGAGAGATGGGGTACTTGAGAAGTTGTTGGTTCAAGGGTACAATATTTTGCTTAGATAAGAGTAGTAAGTTCAAGAGTTCTATTGTCCAATGTGGTGACTATAGTTAATAACAGTGCTTCATGGCCTCAAAAATTGAAGTTTTAAAAAAATGTTTTCACCAAAAATATAAATATATGAGGTAATATATATTACTAGCTAGAATTAGTCATTCCAGAATGTCTCAAAACTGTATGCAGTACACTATAAATAATATACAATTTTTACTAGTCAATTAAAAAGATTAAAATTAAAAAAATTATGATGTATGTGGGTTGGGGACTACTTGTAGTAGCAATTCCAAAACTTGTTAGATTTGCAACTCCATTTACTTAATGGTGTTTTTCTTTGAAATAATACATTCCTCTTTCAATTGAGGTGGACTAAAATTACAAGACATTTTGCAGAATCTTATGACTTCTTTTAGAGGTAGTAAACTTACTTTAAGATGTGGTTGTCTTTCTATCAGATTTAAATTTTTTTGTTTACTGAAACATAAAAACATATATCACAGAAAGCATCACTTTTTATGTGTTATGAAAAATCATGTATCAGTTTTTTAAATGCCTAAATGTCAAGCCCCTCCACAAAGGATCCACCCCCCTCCTCCCTCACTTTACAAAGTTTAGCAGTCCCAGAGACATAAGTGACTTGCTCATATAAAGCTAGTCTGATGGTCAATTTTATATTTCAAATTGACTGGATCAGGAGGACCCAGACATTTGACTGAACATTATTTCTCTCTCTCTCTCTCTCTCTCTCTCTCTCTCTCTCTCTGTGTGTGTGTGTGTGTGTGTTTTGATGGGATTAGCATTGTATCCATAGACTGAGTAAGAAGATTGTACTCACTAATGCGTGTAGGAATCATTCAGCCCATTGAGGGCCTGAACAGAACAAAAAGGCAGAGGAAGGAAGAACTACTCTTCTGAATCCCTTGGACACAACATTAGCCTTTTCCTTATCTTTTACATCACTGTAAAAAATGATGTGCTTTTTACATCACTGGCACTCTCCTGGCTTAGTCCTTTCCAGCCAGCCGAACATCACTAAGTTTTCTGGCCTTTTTGACTGTCCCACTTGCAGATGGCAGATCATGACTCTCCACTGTCTTCATTAGCACGAGCCAATTCCTTATAATAAATCTTTCTCTTTTCTCTGTTTCTCTCTTTCCTTACACATTTATAGGTTATATATTTATGTACTGATAGGAATATATATTTCCTATTGCACCTGTTTATCTGGAGAACTGTAACTCACAGTTAGGTAGGGCAGAGTGAGCACTAGAATACAGTTGTGAGTCCACTTTATGCCTTTGAAAATGCCTAGCAAGAAAGAGGTGTGTACTAAATATGTTTGAGGTGATGAATGAATACTTAATAGCCTAAGAAAACATTCTGGTTTTGTCTGGAAACAAAGGCAGGAACTAATAGTAGTTACACGTTTTCCTGTTTCCATTGCTCTTTGCACATTGAAAAGCTCTCTCTTCTCACAAAGAGGAGAAAACTGAAAGCCAGACATCATCATATACTTTTTCTTGCCTCAGGTGTTAATTTACTTATCATAATGGAGATTATAGTTTCTGATGAGGCTTTTATAGGAACTCTTTGTAGTTCTATCAATATGTGACCAGTTCTTTGCATAAGTGGGTAGAAAATTTGAAAAACTGACCAATTTAATATAATGACCACATCCTGAAGCTGCCTTTTGGCACCCAAGGTTTATTGACCACATCTGCTGGATCTTTAGCGGTAATAGCTTCAGTTAATCTGAGCAACATCTTGTCATGAGCATGAGGGATAGAGCAATGCTTCTAAACTGCATAGTGCATACAGATCACCCAGGAACCTTGTTAAAATGCGGATATTCAAGCCATAGCTCTGCAATGGGCTCCGAGACTCTGAATTTCTACCAAGTTCTCAGATACTGGTGAAACTTCTGGTTTGAGATTTACATGGAGTAGGAGAAAGCTGGTCGCTAAAGAATTTGACTAACACTTATGTCTGATTTTCTACTTTTGCTTCTGGTCTTCTTGGTACTTTGCCAAAAATCTTATGTGCCCATTAGTGGGAATCTACTCTTATTATTTAAATAAAGTTAAGGAACCTTATCTTGAAACTGCCATTTTTTTCTCCCAAGTTTTGTGAATCGTGGCCTCAATCTTTTTAAAGAATCTGTCATTGTGTATATGAATCTAGAATCATGTTTTATTTACCTCATTCTATGATTATTTTGTGGAGTAATATAATTTAGAAACCTTTAAAAACATAGATTAAACAAGTCTGTGTTTGGAAATATAGTTCACTTAAAGACTGAGAATTTAATTTAGAGATAAAAGGAGTCATTTGATTTAAAATGGATATAATTTGGAATACAGTAGTAGTATTGAAAGTTATGATGGAGTGGACCTTTCCCAGAGAACTATCTTTTACCCAGACATACTTGTGGAGAAAAAAAAGAAAAATATTTTCACCACAAGGTGGCAGTAAGATATATATTAAACAGGGAATTTTGAATAAAAAATGGTTTCAGCCAGATCTCTAAGGAAATGATTGTCAAAATAAATAGTCTTTCCTGATGCAGTGTATACAGAAATGCCTCTGTGAAGTTACTTTGTGGCATCCTTGGATAAGCACACTCTAAATCGTAAGCTGTGTAAGCTAGGCACATCCTGGGTCCTCAGATAACGTTTGCTGAGGACAGTTTTGGATTAAAAAACAAATTCATAGTGTAATACTTTTCAAAATTTGTTTTGGTTTCATTTAGCTAACAGGGTCATATTTGCATGCAAACATTCCAAAGATGTGAACCCTAGAAGTTTTGAAAAGTCCTTAATTTCACATGGCATACTTAATTTAAGCTACCTTTTTTTGGTATGAGATAAATTTATTAAAAGTTTTGAAAATGTCTTACTAGATCATTCTTTGTGACTCTGCATTACTTTATTATCTTGAAGTAGGCCTTGTTTACTTTAGCCTCTTTATCTTTTTCATGAAAACAACTGCTTGTCTACAAAAAAATCAGACTGATGGTGTTGTGAGGACCCTGCCAACAGAGCAATGGAGGCTGTCTAAGATTTAGTTCACCTAAGCAGTGTCTAAGGGAAAAGTATGATAGATACTGGAAACCCCACCAAGGTATTTGGATGAATGAGTCTTTCTTCTCTTTTTTTGGCAAAGGATTAGAAAGGTCTTGGTTGGGAATGTTACTCTGGGTTCTGCAAAGGACAAGGAGATGTAGACTAAATACTTACTACCTGTTCTAGTTCTTCACATAACTTTCAGGTATGCTCTACATACATTCAGAACTTTAAGACACCTCAAAATTCCAGCTATAAGCCCAAACTCTTGGTATTAAATTGAGGATGGGAAACAGAAAAGTGTTCTGCTAGAAGTAATGGGTGAAATTTCTTCTTATTCCTGTTAATGGCAAAATGTCTGAATGTTCTGGGGCTGGAAGTCAGCCAGAGCAAGGTTGAACCAAAAGGCCAAGGTATGCCACCTGTGCAATTGTGCCTTTGCGCTGGTATTCCCTCTTGCAGGGCAATAGAAACCATGCTTTTGTTTGTTCTAGAGTCTGCTGAATGATTGGGTAGCATTATGTAAATTATATATGTCTAAATCTTAGTGTGATTCCCTTAAAACCCATGTTCAGATATGAGGGAGTAATCTTTTTGGAATTTATGAATACTAAAGACTCCAGGCTTATGAAGTCTGTCATACTAGGGTGCTCTTTCAATTATTCTGAGTCTCAAAACATTGTTGTTTGAAATAGCTCAAACAACAATCTTAATCAACACTACATTAGTATTCTTACAATGATTAGCTGACAGAATTAATAAAAGATGAGAGAAAAATTTGACGTAGACTTAGCAAGCATTCCAAGGAGTGTCATGTCGTAATTGGAAGTAGAACCGCTGACAAGAATGGAGAAGCATTAAAGCTAGAGTTTGTCATTTTGTAGCAATGTAGTGTTTAATGAAGCAGTGAACCCATAAAAACTTAAGCTGCATTTACATAAGAAACATAAAGATGTAAGTACAAATCTGAATTTATAGCAGGAGGGATCATACTTTTGAGTAAAATGATCATTGTCATTTTGTTTATGATTACTGTCACATTCAGAAAAGCTGAGCCTTTTCTTAGCCAAAACAACAAATGATGAAGTTTTTTTTCACCTTTAGGGCAAAATATATATAATACACATTTTATTATTTTTTCTTCTCATTTTAGTTAATAAACTATTAACTTGAAAATATGCTTAATTAAAAATAAAATTATGGTGGTAATAGACTTATATGTCTACAAAGCCACTGTCCTTTGTGATACCCATATGCGGAATACAAGTGACACATGATCAACAGGCATGCTACATTGCATCCTGGCATTTAGGCTGAGAAAATAAAATGTGTGGACCACAACAGATGCTAACACGATTTGGAGTAGTAGCAGATACCACTCTTGTGTAAGAGTAAGCACTCACACATGGATGTTCAGCATCATAGCCAGTGACTCAGGGGACTCACATCATGTAGGGACATCAAGGATTAGGTAAAAGGACACAGGATTTCCTGAGTTTTCCACCCACCTTAATACATTCAGAAAATACATATTATGTAAATTATAAATGGAGTGTTGAAGGGTCAACTGAAAATTCATATACCATCTTACAATAGTGGTACCATATTCCTGGCTGAAGCAATCAGAGACTCACAGACTGCCACTAGGAAAAGGGGTCAGGCAGAGGAACAGTAGTGAACATAGCAACTTGAACACCAAAGCAATTGTTTTCCTAGCAGAGACTGGTACAGTGGAAGCATCAGGGTGAGGTACAGTTGCCCAGGTGTGGGTCCAATTCATTTAAATGCTTATTCAGATACAATTCAGTTATCCCCACAGTTTAAAACTCTCCCCTCACCCCTTTTTTGGCCCTGAATTGCTGAGAGACCTTTTGTAGGCTTTGGATTGGGTGATTGAAGCATGAAGACAGTGGGCGTTGTTATCAACTTTGATTGCAGGGAGGAGATGACTCACCACTGTATAGTCATAAGAAGAACAATGGTAGGTGGGAAGGAGAAGATTGTCTTGTTTAATCTATGCTATCCCAGTACAGGATAGGTAAGGGGATGGAAATCCTACGGCGTGTGTTGGAGTGAGCAGATGGCGTGGTGTTGGAGTGAGCAGATGGTGTGTGTTAGGAGTGAGCAGATGGAGTGTGTTAGGAGTGAGCAGATGGCGTGTGTTGGAGTGAGCAGGTCCCAGTCATAGTGGTGCCAACATATTATTCTTTTCCTAGTGGAGACCTGAGGAAAAGTTATAGCTATACCTTTGGTAATACAGAATGCATGAGAAAATTGAAGGGTGGTCGTTATTGAAATCTGAACTCTAAAGACAATAGAAGAATAAGCTTTTTTCTTAGGTCAGGTAGGAAGGAAGAGCCTGCTAGTTTTGTCAAAATTTCTTGTTGTGGAACTCATACTTCTCTTGGCTTTCATGGGACAGAAAAAGACTTCATTTCTTCTCAATGAGTCTACAGAAGTGACACATAGACATAAATTAATTTCCCAGGACAAGAAATGTGATAGATAATAAACTTTTTTTTTTTGTGGTACTGGGGTTTAAACTCAAGGCCTACACCTTAAGCCACTCCACCAACACTTTTTTTGTGAAGGATTTTTTCAAGGTAGGGTCTGTTTGCCTGGATTGGCTTCAAACTGTGATCCTCCTGATCTCTGTTTCTGGAGTAGCTAGGATTACAGAAGTGAGACATTGGAGCCTGATTGTGAATGTCTAATTTTATGTTAATTTTCATGAATTTAAGTTTAATACCCATATGTACACAAGGCAGATGCAAAAAATCACAACACTTGGAATACGCTTTATATAATAAACATTTTTGTATAATGTTGATTAAATGAGTTTTGAATGAAGTGTAATCAAACATAATTCAGAAATTGTTTTTATTTCAGATTATAATAATTTTTCATGGCTATGGTGATTAGTTTTGAGTTTCTTCATTTTGCCCTTAATTGAGTAGATAAAAACATTTAATAGCAGAGGGAAAGGAAATTCCTATTTAAATGAACTTTTTTGGAAATCCTCTCATGTTTAATCAAGTTGGTGAGGTTTAATTTTCATGCAATAAAAAGGTACTCATTTTAGTTGTTCAATATGAGTTATAAGAATTATATACACATATGTGATCAATTTTATCCCAATCAAGATATAAATATAAAACTGTAAACTTTCTTATGCTCCTCTGTAATCATACCCCCTTAATTTCTGTGCCTGGTCTGTTTGCTTATTTTAGAATTTCACATAAAAATATGCTCAGCATAATTTTTTTTTTTGTGAATCACCTGTGACTTGCATATATCAGTAGTTTTTCCTTTTTAATTGCTGAGTAGTATTCCATAGTTTGAATATTAATTGAGTACTCATTACCAGTTGTTTATTCATTCATCTGTTGAGGAATTTTGGTGTGTTTTCATTTTAGGCTATAAAAACTCTATAAGCTAATGTGAACATTTGTATGCAGACTTTTTGTGTGAAGGTGTTTTAATTTTTCTTGGATAAATGCCTAAGAGTAGAATTTCTGGGTTATCTGGTGAATGTATGTCTAATGTTTTGAAAAATTCTAGCGATGATTATGTTGTGTGAACGGTAAACTTTGGTAATTTGTGTTCATATTTTTGTAATAAAGTCACTTCTGTTATGAAGTGAAGACCTTAATGTGTCTACTGAATTTATTGGCAAATATGTTGGTATATAAATTAATAAATGACATTCAAATAAGAGAAAATGTCCCTTTTCCCACAAACCTTATGGTTAGATGATGTGCCTCTCATGAGGCTGCAAGGAGGATTAAATTAACTGAGATATATAAAATACTCAGACCAGTGCCAGGCACATAGTTCATGTTCAATGGATGTCATTAATAATTATTATCTTTGTTGCTAAATAAGGATGAAAGAAAAGATGTGACCCTGTCATAGAAGTTAAACTATGACTTTGTGCTGTACTGTGGTCATCTTTTCTCAAAAGCACTGCTTAGACTATAATATTTAGTCATCTGCATTATTGACTAACACTGTATTGTCATACGCTCTAAATAGATGAAAGCCAGTTCTGAGGAGGAAAACATAGAAAAAGGCAGACTCTAATAATATTCCAAACTGCAAAATGAGAAAATAAATAAGAGCAGAACCACATCATGGAAATTATAATAATTAAAGCCTGATCATCATTTCCCAAAGACTTTCTAACAATTTCTTTCTCAAGCTTTCTAAAGTAAGATAATTTTGTTAAATCCTGTGACCACTTTTAACTTTGCTGGATCAACTTTGGTGCTTAACTATTTACTCTGATGAAATAACCAAGCTGACAGTACTCAGTGAACTTCACCTTTTTGTTTTTTTTAATATACACTAATCTTTAAGGCTCCTTAACCTGTGGGTGGCGTTATTAAATCCAGAGGTGAAGAAAAATTCAGGTTGATACCTTCCCTGTAACCTATGTCTTTCTCAGAACTACGAGCCACTTAGTTCTGTTCCTTGGCAAGCTGTCTTTGTGACATCCGTTACTGATGTACAAACTCAAGATGCTCAAAGTACTGTGGACAAGCTCTGTTCCCAGTCAAAAAAGGTATATGGGACACTTCATTTTCAGCACTGCTAAAGATCTTCTGTGTAATTAGCTTTAATTTTTAATAAGAAATCAAGTTGCTATTAAACTAACTTGGTAGAGATAGACACAGTAATTTTGTCCAAGATGAAATTGAATTAAAATAAAAAGAACTGCTGTGGTTAACAGCCTTTTATTAAGCAAGTGCTGCTGGAGAAAGGTTTTATTTCTGTAGTGAACTTCACTGAAGATTATCAGCTAGTAAAATGCACATGTTCTCTATCAGTATTCTTGAGCTACATAATCTGACTAAAAGTTGAAATAATTAGAGAATAAAATGACCCAGTATTCAGGAGCCAAGGATTGGTCTGAGATGCTCACAAGGACTCAAGCTAGAGAAAATGTTACCTTTCAGTGAATTAAGGTTCTGGAACTTGGCTTAGCTCTTTCAGCATGCTGAGGCCAAATATTTCATGTTCTTGCTCATTTGCAGAATCTAGACCTAAAATGATGATGATGACAATAGGACATGAGTTATATGGGGGACTGTCTGGGCAATTAGTAAGGGGTGGATGGAAAGGATACTGAGGAGTGAAGAGGCTGGAAGTATACCGCATATGTACATTTAAAGACAGCATAATGAAACCCACCAAACCTTGCCTGAAAGAGGGGGAAGGAGGAGGAATGGGAATATAATGGAGGGGGTGAACTTGTTCCAGATACACTGTACACATGTATGGAATTATCACAATATGATCTCCTCATATTAATAATGTATGATAAATCAAAAATAAAATGGAAATATTAAAACAAAACAGATAGTAGTAAGTAATTCTGGTGTACTATCACACAGTAGGGTAACTACACATTGATTGTGTACTGCAAACTTCAAAAAGCTGGAAAAAGGCTTTTGAATATATTTGCCAATAAAAAAATCAAAAAATGTTTGAGAAAAAAAGAGTTTTCGACCTGCAGTGGGTGAGGCGGTGTAGATATTGAGCAGGTGGAAAAGACTCTGAAACAAGAGTGTGTGAAGTAATATAAAATTTTTATAAATTTTGATGATGGTTTTGTTATCATTTGGGGACCATTCACTATCAATATACGGACCTGTCTGTGTGCTTCACCTGTGTTCACCAATGTAAAAATCATTCATTTATTTCCCTTTGTGCCCATTTAAAAACCAATACTATAAAATACAGGGAAAGAAGAAAAATCAAGATTTCATAGGCTTTGAAAATCCCACTGGATGCTACTAACATGTTTTATCTTACTTCATATTTCATTCATACCCTTGAATGTCAGTGATACATTTATCTTATTCATATGGTATTTCTAATCAAAATGCTTACACCGCTGTAATGTGAATTATCTTCAGATCCATGCTTCCCATCCTGGTTTCCATATACCCAAAGAACCATGAAGTGCCTGAACATACAGGGTAAATTTGAGCACATTTTCCTCAGAGATGTGGGAGAGGCACAGAGATAATATAAAAAGAAGACCATAGTATAGCCTTGCAGTTCTGTAAACACACTCCTCTGCAATGTGCTTTAGTTCTTCCTCCTATCAGGAAGTGGAGAATATTTCTCTATTCCTATAGTCTGGTCTGGCTTGGTGGCCTACTTTGAGCAACAGCAGAAGTGACAGAGACTACAGCAGTAGTGACTTTATAGTATCTGCTCTTGGAGTCAGTATTGCATCATCAAACAGGCTGGAATGGTTTCCATGACTGTGAAAGACCACATGGAAAGTAATGTCCAGGTGACAGCCAGTTTGAAGTGCCAGACAGCTTGAAGGTCACCTTGGGCCATCCATCTATATCTGAGCTACCAGATGACTGAACCCTGCAGTTATATGCAGGACTGAGTTCTGCCCAGAAGGGTAACTCATAGACTCATGAGAAAACAAAACGCTTAAGTCACTGAATTTTGGTATGGCTTCTTATACAATCAAGAATAATATGGATCCATTGTTGAGTAGTAGGCAATGTTTACTTGAATTTTTTAAGTAAAAGGACATGTTTCAAAGAAGCAGCAACTATATGTCCCAGATTTTCTTCAGCATATCTACTCTTACCTGTCAGTTGGAGTGCATCACTGGAAGAGTTTTTGAAATCAGCTACATTGTGACAATAACATCTCAACTGTAACTGTAAACCAGTAACTCAGAAACTTGACCCTTCTGTGTCTCCTCTCCACCATGATAAAAGCTGCTTGGGTTTTTCTACTTTTTAATCTTAAGCTTCTTGCAGTTATTAGTGTTCCTTTACTTTTCAGTCTTATTAAGAAACACCAAAACTATTTTCCAAATTTTAAGTTTTTTCTTCCAGTCATAGAAGTAAAAATGCTATAACTATTGTTAATTGGTTTAAGGATGAAATGACAATAGTTAGTTCAAATTAATTTCAGTTCAAGTGTGAAATAATGGCTCATTTATCCTTTTACCTTTACATGTACTGCTGCATTTGTGCATGCAGTCATCTGTTTTATTCACCCTTTAGTTATCCTGTTGATGAGGGAGGGATTCTTGCTGCAGAGTTATGGAGGTGGCTGGGTACATAATAACACCCAACCTTGAACACATGATATCAATAGCCTTTAGCATTAGTGCAGTGTCATGAGGAAGCCTGGACTAGTATGACTGACTGAAGATGAAAGAGAGAGAGAGAGAGAGAGAGAGAGAGAAGAAAAAGGAAAAGAAGAAGAAGAAAAGAGAAGACAAGAGAAGAGAAGAGAGGAGAGAGGCAGGCCAAGATGAAAGCCAGCTTCAGCATCAGACAGGCAGACATGAACCTACTGACAGCCTGATGGAAAAGTATATTACAAGACACTCAGGGACTGCTGGGAGTTGCACTCAGGAGCAGAATGAACAGCCAGGGGCTGTGCAAGTTAGGCTTTGTAGCAATAAGAATGTGAGGTGCTTCTTGGTTGCTGCAGGAGGCAATGATGGACTTGTTTGAACAAACCCACAGACTGGCAGGGAATTATAACTTGCTACTTAAGGATAAGCAGGAACTCACCTGGTCTGTTAGATAAGGAAGGTGGTTTGGCTAGGGGACCTTTTCTGCAAGAGCAGAAAGGGAAAGGAACTTGTTATTAGACCATTTTAATCCCTTTCAGTTTCACCAGATGCCAAGTCATCACTTAATACTGGATGTTAATTTTAACCCTTATGTCACACCATCCAACAAAGATTTATAAGAGCTACTATGTGCCAGGCAGTGTGCTAAAACCTGAGTAAAATTAACATAAATAAGATATCACCTGTGCATGTGAGAGATTAAAAAAATTATTATAAATATCTAAACAAGTAACTATATAAGTATTAACTGAGCTGCAGTAGATGCACAAGTACAGGACCAGTAAAAGGGAAGGAAGAAGTGATCACTTACCTATATTAGAATAGTCTCCCCAGCAAAGGACTCATCTCTGTTTCTCTTAATTAATAAGGAAAACCACAAGCTCTCCCAGAAGATGTTCCATTTGATTTACCATTGATCTTTCATATCCATGGATTCAAACCAATCATAGCAAATATTCAAAGAATTGCAAATGTATTAAATACGTACATTTTTCTCTTGTAATTATTTACAAAACAATACAGTATTACTATTTGCAAAGTGTTTACATTGTATTAAGCACTATAATAATCTGACTGTGATTTGAAATATATGGAAGGATAGACATATCATGTCCTTTTAAAATAGGAGACTTGAGATTCTGCAGATTTTGGTATTCATGGGAAGTTCTGGAACCAGTACTCTATAGATACTACAAAGTTGCCATATAGTTCTCAGTAAGGTTAAATTATATGCCTGTACCTAAACTAGTCTCTGGTTAGGTGAATTTGAAATTCAATTGAGACAAGTCATTATTCAGCTGCTAGGGTTGAAGAAGGAGTCATTAAGCATGTGGTTGCTCAAAAAAATAAACAAAATAATTCTAATTCTAATTAAACTAATTTTCCTTCTATACCCTTTCATTTGCTTCCATTTCCTAGTCCTTTTCCTTCTTTTCTTCCCCTTCTCCCAAGATTTGGGAGGGATTCGTTGTTGAGAAGGCATTTACAGCTTTTGTCCCACCTTCCCATATCTGAGTTCTGCCAATTCTAACTCCAAAATATTTCTAGAGTCTTTCCACTTCTCTTTATGCCCACTGCCACTACCTTGGTTGAGGCTTAGTTGAGGCAGTTGGTGCTTTTGCCCTGTGCCTTGCCCTTTGGAGGGCTCTGTGTATTGCAATCAATCTTAAAGTGCACATGGGTGCCTTTGTTAATTGACTCTGATGCTCAACACTGCCAATGGCATGATCCTTGACCCCAAACCATTTAATTATATGATTAACATAGTTCTGTTCCCTGCTTTTGTGCAACTCTTATCCCATCCTATTCTTTAAGCCAATGATGGTCACATAAAAAAGAGCTATGCAGTGTTGAAGATTTAAAGTATTTGAAGAGTCATGCAAACATCAATCTAAATCTGGAATACTTCTGTCCTCTTCCAAAGAATTCTTGTATTTAGTAGCAATCATTCCTTATTTTCTTTCTTTTCTTTACCTCCTCCCAGTGCCCTTGGTTATCTGTTAAGTACTTAATTTCCTTGAAGATTTGCCTATTCTGACTATTTTATATAAATGAGATAATACAATACGAGGTCTCTTGTAACCAGATTCTGTTGCTTAAGTGCAACAGATTCTTGAACAATGCAGCACTGTTCAAGGACTGATGTTCATTGTTTACTTTTTAAATTTTTATTGTTGTGCTGGGTAGGGGTACATTGTGGCATTTTCAAAGGTTCTTACAATGTATCAACTCTATCATACTTGAATTCATCCCCTCCACCATTCTCCTTTATCTGCACCCCCCATTTGAGAAATAGTTTCAACAGGTATCTTTTTTCTGTTTATAGTTATGTGTACACAGTATTTGTACCATATTTACCCTCTTATACCATTTCCCTACCTCCTACTCCCCTCCCACTGGTATCAACCCCCCCCCCCCCCGCCAGGCAGGGTTTGTTCCTCCCTCTTGTTCTACTTTACAAAAGAAAGGAAAAAGAATTGACATTTTTCCTTGTTTAGGATAGCTACAAGGGGAATTTCCTTATTTTATAGCCCAATTTGGTTCATTTCCTCTATTTTTCTTCTTTTTACTTTAGTCCTTTTGTTATGGTCATTTCAACAAGTTTAAAATTCTGTTTTCCTTTTTTTTTTTAAATTGTTTTATTATTCATATGTGCATACAAGGCTTGGGTCATTTCTCCCCCTTGACCCCACACCCTCCCTTACCACCCACTCCGCCACCTCCCTCTCCCCCCCACCCCCTCAATACGCAGCAGAAATTATTTTGTCCTTATTTCTAATTTTGTTGTAGAGAGAGTATAAGCAATAATAGGAAGGAACAAGTGTTCCTGGTTGAGATAAGGATAGCTATACAGGGAGTTGACTCACATTAATTTCCTGTGCATGTGTGTTACCTTCTAGGTTAATTCTTTTTGATCTAACCTTTTCTCTAGTTCCTGGTTCCCTTTTCCTATTGGCCTCAGTTGCTTTTAAGGTATCTGCTTTAGTTTCTCTGCATTAAGAGCAACAATGCTAGCTAATTTTTTAGGTGTCTTACCTATCCTCCCCCCTCCCTTGTGTGCTCTCGCTTTTATAATGTGCTCAAAGTCCAATCCCCTTGTTGTGTTTGCCCTTGATCTAATGTCCACATATGAGGGAGAACATACGACTTTTGGTTTTTTGAGCCAGGCTAACCTCACTCAGAATGATGTTCTCCAATTCCATCCAACTACTAGCGAAAGATAACATTTCATTCTTCTTCATGGCTGCATAAAATTCTGTTGTGTATAGATACTACATTTTCTTAATCCATTCGTCAGTGGTGGGGCATCTTGGCTGTTTCCATAACTTGGTTATTGTGAATAGTGCTGCAATAAACATGGGTGTGCAGGTGCCTCTGGAGTAACCTGTGTCACAGTCTTTTGGGTATATCCCCAAGAGTGGTATTACTGGATCAAATGGTAGATCAATGTTTAGCTTTTTAAGTAGCCTCCAAATTTTTTTCCAGAGTGGTTGTACTAGTATACATTCCCACCAACAGTGTAAGAGGGTTCCTTTTTCCCCGCATCCTCGCCAACACCTGTTGTTGGTGGTGTTGCTCATGATAGCTATTCTAACAGGGGTGAGATGGAATCTTAGCATGGTTTTAATTTGCATTTCCTTTATTGCTAGAGATGGTGAGCATTTTTTCATGTGTTTTCTGGCCATTTGAATTTCTTCTTTTGAGAAAGTTCTATTTAGTTCACTTGCCCATTTCTTTATTGGTTCATTAGTTTTGGGAGAATTTAGTTTTTTAAGTTCCCTATATATTCTGGTTATCAGTCCTTTGTCTGATGTATAATTGGCAAATATTTTCTCCCACTCTGTGGGAGTTCTCTTCAGTTTAGAGACCACTTCTTTTGATGAACAGAAGCTTTTTAGTTTTATGAGGTCCCATTTATCTATGCTATCTCTTAGTTGCTGTTCTGCTGGGGTTTCATTGAGAAAGTTCTTACCTATACCTACTAAGTCCAGAGTATTTCCTACTCTTTCCTGTATCAACTTTAGAGTTTGTGGTCTGATATTAAGATCCTTGATCCATTTTGAGTTAATCTTGGTATAGGGTGATATACATGGATCTAGTTTCAGTTTTTTGCAGACTGCTAACCAGTTTTCCCAGCAGTTTTTGTTGAAGAGGCTGCTATTTCTCCATGGTATATTTTTAGCTCCTTTGTCAAAGTCAAGTTGGTTATAGTTGTGTGGCTTCATATCTGGGTCCTCTATTCTGTTCCACTGGTCTTCATGTCTGTTTTTGTGCCAGTACCATGCTGTTTTTATTGTTATTACTTTGTAATATAGTTTGAAGTCAGGTATCGTGATACCTCCTGTATTGTTCTTTTGACTGAGTATTGCCTTGGCTATTCGTGGCTCCTTGTGTTTCCATATAAATTACACAGTAGATTTTATGTTTGCATGGCCTATCTATTAATGATAATGGGGTGTTAAAGTCTCCCACAACCACTGTGTTGGGGTTAATATATGCTTTTAGGTCTTTCAGGGTATGTTTGATGAAATTGGGTGCATTGACATTGGGTACCTACAGGTTGATAATTATTATTTCCTTTTGGTCTATTTCCCCTTTTATTAGTATGGAATGTCCTTTTTTATCTCGTCTGATCAATGTAGGTTTGATGTCTACTTTGTCAGAGATAAGTATTGCTACTCCTGCCTGTTTCTGGGGGCCATTGGCTTGGTAAATCTTCTTCCAACCTTTCATCTTAAGCCTATGCTTATTTCTGTTGGTGAGATGGGTCTCCTGTAAGCAACAAATTGTTGGATCTTCCTTTTTAATCCATTTCATCAAACGGTGCCTTTTGATGGGTGAATTAAGTCCATTAACATTAAGTGTTAGTACTGATAGGTATGTGGTGATTCCTGTCATTCAGTTGTCTTAGTTGTTTGAAGGTTTGATTGTGTGTACCTAAGTTGTGGTTACTCTCTACTTCCTTGCTCTTTCTTTTCCTGTGGTTTGGTGCTGCCTGTCTTTTCATGGTTGAGTTGAGTTTCACTTTCTGTGTGCAGAATCCCTTGCAGAATCTTTTGTAGTGGTGGCTTTGTGGTCACATATTGTTTTAGTTTCTGCTTATCATGGAAGACTTTTATTGCTCCATCTATTTTATATGATAGCTTTGCTGGGTAGAGTATCCTGGGGTTGATGTTATTTTCATTCACTGCCCGGAACATCTCACCCCAAGCTCTTCTTGCTTTTAATGTTTCTGTTGAGAAGTCTGCTGTAATTTTGATGGGTTTACTTTTGTATGTCACTTGTTTTTTCTCTCTTACAGCCTTCAATATTCTTTCCCTAGTTTCTGAGCTTGTTGTTTTAATAATAATATGCCGTGGTGTAGTTCTATTTTGATCTGGTCTGTTTGGTGTCCTGGAGGCCTCTTGCATGTGTATGGGAATATCTTTCTCTAGTTTTGGGAAATTTTCCATTATTATTTTGTTGAATATATTACGCATTCCCTTTGCTTGCCCCTCTTCCCCTTCTTTGATGCCCATGATTCTCAAGTTTGGTCTTTTGATGGAGTCAGTGAGTTCTTGCATTTTCTTTTCACAGGTCTTGAGTTGTTTAATTAATAGTTCTTTGGTTTTTCCTTTGATTACCATTTCATCTTCAAGTTCTGAGATTCTGTCTTCTGTTTGTTCTATTCTGCTGGATTGGCCTTCTGTTTTGTTTTTCAGTTCTGTTTTGTTCTTTTTTCTGAGGTTATACATATCCTGGGTGGTTTCCTCTTTTATGTTGTCTATTTTTGTCCTGAGTTTATTTATCTGTTTATTAATCGTGTTCTCTCTTTCACTTTGGTGTTTATACAGTGCTTCTATGGTTTCCTTTATTTCTTCTTTTGCTTTTTCAAATTCTCTATTTTTGTTGTCTTGGAATTTCTCGAGTGTCTCCTGTACATTTTGGTTGACCCTATCCAGTATCATCTCTATAAAATTCTCATTGAGTACTTGTAGTATGTCTTCTTTTAAATTATTCTTGTGGGCTTAATTGGGTCCTTTGAAATAGTTTATCTTCATTTTTTTGGAGTCTGGATCTGAGTATCTGTTTTCTTCATTTCCCTCTGGTTCCTGTACTAATCTTTTGCTGTGGGGAAACTGGTTTCCCTGTTTTTTCTGTCTTCCTGTCATTGTCCTTGGTGTTGTTACTGTCCCTGTACTGTGTGCAATTAAGTATTTTCTAGCTTGTAATAATAACAATGGTAAGATTTAGAATGGAAGGGTGAGAGGAGGTGGAAAGCAAGAAGTTAAAGACAAGGGAAAAACAAAAAAACAGACAAGTAGGAGAAAATGAAACAAGGAATCAAACAAGAAAGTTACAAAGGTATAAACAGGGAGTGTTAGTGTACTAATCAACAGTAAGCTGAACAGGCATTAGAGAGACAGAGAGAGGATTGAAAATAAAAAATAAAAAGAATAAAGATAAGAATAAAAATGAAAAATAAGTAAATGAAAGAAATATATATATAAATAAAATAAGACAAAATGAAAAATAGATAATAAAAAAATAAATTAAAAAAAACTCTCCAAGTTCAAATGCAATGAAGTTTCAGTCTTAATAATTTTGGTGTCCGTCTCAGTCTCCAATCCTGGAGATGGTGCCTCAGATGTTGTTCTGTAGTTGTCTCATCAAAGGGGATGCATAAAGTAGAGCAAAACTGCACAAAAAAAACAAAAACAAAAAAACAAAAACCCACAGTGTCCCAAGTTCAAATGCAATACAGTTTCAGTAAGTTTTTCAGCATGCAGGTGTAGTTCGGTTGTTTTCTCATCAGAGGTAGGGAGAGAGAAAAAAAAAAAAGTCTGGAGACAGTTCTGTGAATGGTATCTGCAGCTGTGGCTTGCCTGCCCGCTGCTGTCAGCCAGCTGTTGCTGGAGGTGTTATTTATGCAGATCTCAGTGGTGAGCTTAGCACTCACCTGGCCCCACAGGCTTTGTTTACTCAGAGTTCTCCTGTGCTGGAGGAGGTGACACTGCACCTGCTTTCTCAGGCCTGCGTGTTTGTTTACAGCTCCTGTGGGAAGTGGGTCTTCCCCCCTCTCCTGTGGAGTTTTCCTCCCTCTACCACTCTCACAAGCTTTCCCGCTCCTGCTTGCTCGGCATGCGCCCGGCCTCTGCTGGAGCCTCTCCAGCCCGCCGGGCTTGTTTATTTACAGTTCCAGGAAGGATTCCCTTCCCCCAATCTTCAGCACTCAGTGCACCCCACCCTCTTTCCCATGTGTCTTTATTGTTCTTATTGCTTATTACTCAGTTTCTCTTTTTTCCCTGGGTGGAGGTTGGTCTGTCCAGGGGTCTATGCTGCTCTGGCCCAGGGTTGTCTGTGGTTGTTGTGGTTGTCAACTTCTGCATTATGTATTGCTATGCTCACCTTGTCTGTGTCTTCCCAAGCCATCTGGGTGCAGGTGACTCCTGTTTTCATTCTTGTATAGAGAATACATCAACTGCATTCACATTAACTTCCTTTTTTTATCCTCCTCTTCTTGTGTGTGACCTCCCCTTGGTGTGTCCTGTTTTTCATAATATTGCTACATTTGTATTAGGTCTATATTTCACATATGAGAGAAATTTCTAAATATAGAAATAAAGTAAATATACTTAAAAGATATTGAGTAGCTCCAAACATGACAAATGTTTATTAAACATGGCAAGCTCCTTCTTATTCTTATTCTAAGCTGATATCAGTTTAAATATCTATTCTGGGACCTAAATGCAAATCTTAAGAGAACATAGTCCATCCTTTTTTTTTTTTTCATTTTTCTTTTATTATTCATATGTGCATACAAGGCTTGGTTCATTTCTCCCCCCTGCCCCCACCCCTCCC
Source organism: Castor canadensis (assembly GCF_047511655.1). Lineage (NCBI taxonomy): Eukaryota > Metazoa > Chordata > Mammalia > Rodentia > Castoridae > Castor > Castor canadensis. The sequence goes on from NC_133387.1 coordinate 52,475,854, forward strand.
TTACCACCCACTCCACCCCCTCCCGCTCCCACCCCTCAATACCCAGCAGAAACTATTTTGCTCTTATCTCTAATTTTCTTGTAGAGAGAGTATAAGCAATAATAGGAAGGAACAAGGGGTTTTGCTGGTTGAGATAAGGATAGCTATACAGGGCATTGACTCACATTGATTTCCTGTGCGTGGGTGTTACCTTCTAGGTTAATTCTTTTTGATCTAACCTTTTCTCTAGTTCCTGGTCCCCTTTTCCTATTGGCCTCAGTTGCTTTAAGGTATCTGCTTTAGTTTCTCTGCATTAAGGGCAACAAATGCTAGCTAGTTTTTTAGGTGTCTTACCTATCCTCACCCCTCCCTTGTGTACTCTCGCTTTTATCATGTGCTCATAGTCCAATCCCCTTGTTGTGTTTGCCCTTGATCTAATGTCCACATATGAGGGAGAACATACGATTTTTGGTTTTTTGAGCCAGGCTAACCTCACTCAGAATGATGTTCTCCAATTCCATCCATTTACCAGCGAATGATAACATTTCGTTCTTCTTCATGGCTGTATAAAATTCCATTGTATATAGATACCACATTTTCTTAATCCATTCGTCAGTGGTGGGGCATCTTGGCTGTTTCCATAACTTGGCTATTGTGAATAGTGCTGCAATAAACATGGATGTGCAAGTGCCTCTGGAGTAACAGTCTTTTGGGTATATCCCCAAGAGTGGTATTGCTGGATCAAATGGTAGATCGATGTCCAGCTTTTTAGGTAGCCTCCAAATTTTTTTCCAGAGTGGTTGTACTAGTCTACATTCCCACCAACAGTGTAAGAGGGTTCCTTTTTCCCCGCATCCTCGCCAACACCTGTTGTTGGTGGTGTTGCTGATGATGGCTATTCTAACAGGGGTGAGGTGGAATCTTAGCGTGGTTTTAATTTGCATTTCCTTTATTGCTAGAGATGGTGAGCATTTTTTCATGTGTTTTCTGGCCATTTGAATTTCTTCTTTTGAGAAAGTTCTGTTTAGTTCACATGCCCATTTCTTTATTGGTTCATTAGTTTTGGGAGAATTTAGTTTTTTAAGTTCCCTGTATATTCTGGTTATCAGTCCTTTGTCTGATGTATAATTGGCAAATATTTTCTCCCACTCTGTGGGTGTTCTCTTCAGTTTAGAGACCATTTCTTTTGATGAACAGAAGCTTTTTAGTTTTATGAGGTCCCATTTATCTATGCTATCTCTTAGTTGCTGTGCTGCTGGGGTTTCATTGAGAAAGTTCTTACCTATACCTACTAACTCCAGAGTATTTCCTACTCTTTCTTGTATCAATTTAAGAGTTTGGGGTCTGATATTAAGATCCTTGATCCATTTTGAGTTAATCTTGGTATAGGGTGATATACATGGATCTAGTTTCAGTTTTTTGCAGACTGCTAACCAGTTTTCCCAGCAGTTTTTGTTGAAGAGGCTGCTATTTCTCCATCGTATATTTTTAGCTCCTTTGTCAAAGATAAGTTGCTCATAGTTGTGTGGCTTCATATCTGGATCCTCTATTCTGTTCCACTGGTCTTCATGTCTGTTTTTGTGCCAGTACCATGCTGTTTTTATTGTTATTGCTTTGTAATATAGTTTGAAGTCAGGTATTGTGATACCTCCTGCTTTGTTCTTTTGACTGAGTATTGCCTTGGCTATTCGTGGCCTCTTGTGTTTCCATATAAATTTCACAGTAGATTTTTTCAATCTCTTTAATGAATGTCATTGGAATTTTGATGGGAATTGCATTAAACATGTAGATTACTTTGGGGAGTATCGACATTTTTACTATGTTGATTCTACCAATCCATGAGCATGGGAGATCTCTCCACTTTCTATAGTCTTCCTCAATCTCTTTCTTCAGAAGTGTATAGTTTTCCTTGTAGAGGTCTTTCACATCTTTTGTTAGGTTTACACCTAGGTATTTGATTTTGTTTGAGGCTATTGTAAATGGAATTGTTTTCATACATTCTTTTTCCGTTTGCTCATTGTTAGTGTATAGAAATGCTAATGATTTTTCTATGTTGATTTTATATCGTGCTACTTTGCTATAGCTATTGATGATGTCTAGAAGCTTCTGAGTAGAGTTTTTTGGGTCTTTAAGGTATAGGATCATGTCGTCTGCAAATAGGGATATTTTGACAGTTTCTTTACCTATTTGTATTCCTTTTATTCCTTCTTCTTGCCTAATTGCTCTGGCTAGGAATTCCAGTACTATGTTGAATAGGAGTGGAGATAGTGGGCATCCTTGTCTGGTTCCTGATTTTAGAGGGAATGGTTTTAATTTTTCTCCATTAAGTATAATGCTGGCTGTAGGTTTGTCATATATAGCTTTTATAATGTTGAGGAACTTTCCTTCTATTCCTAGTTTTCTTAGAGCTTTTATCATGAAATGATGTTGGATCTTATCAAAGGCTTTTTCTGCATCTATTGAGATGATCAAGTGGTTTTTGTCTTTGCTTCTGTTAATGTGGCTTATTACGTTTATTGATTTTCGTATGTTGAACCACCCCTGCATCCCTGGGATGAAGCCTTCATGGTTGTGGTGAATAATCTTTTTGATGTGTTGCTGAATTCGATTTGCCATTATTTTGTTGAGGATTTTTGCATCAATGTTCATTAAGGAGATTGGCCTATAGTTCTCCTTTTTGGAGGTGTCTTTGCCTGGTTTTGGGATAAGTGTAATACTGGCTTCATAAAATGTGTTTGGCAGTTTTCCTTCCCTTTCTATTTCCTGGAACAGTTTAAGGAGGGTTGGTATCAGTTCTTCTTTAAAGGTCTGATAGAATTCAGCAGAGAATCCATCAGGTCCTGGACTTTTCTTTTTGGGGAGACTCTTGATTGCTGCTTCAATTTCATTTTGTGTTATAGGTCTATTCAGGTGATTAATTTCCTCTTGGTTCAGTTTTGTATGATCATATGTATCTAGAAATCTGTCCATTTCTTTTAGATTTTCAAATTTATTTGAATATAGGTTCTCAAACTAGTCTCTGATGATTTCCTGGACGTCCATGGTGTTTGTTGTTATCTCCCCTTTTGCATTCCTGATTCTACTAATTTGGGTTTTTTCTCTCCTCATTTTAGTCAGGTTTGCCAGGGGTCTATCGATCTTGTTTATTTTTTCAAAGAACCAACTTTTTGTTTCATTAATTCTTTGTATAGTTTTTTTGGTGTCTATTTCGTTGATTTCAGCTCTTATTTTTATTATTTCTCTCCTTCTATTTGTTTTGGGATTTGCTTGTTCTTGTTTTTCTAGGAGTTTGAGATGTATCATTAGGTGATTGATTTGGGATCTTTCAATCTTGTTAATATATGCACTCATGGCTATAAACTTTCCTCTCAAGACTGCCTTAGCTGTGTCCCATAGATTCCGGTAGGTTGTGTTTTCATTTTCATTGACTTCTAGGAACTTTTTAATTTCCTCTTTTATTGCATTGATGATCCATTCTTCATTAAGTAATGAGTTATTTAGTTTCCAGCTGTTTGCATGTTTTTTGTCTTTACTTTTGTTGTTGAGTTCTACTTTTACTGCATTGTGGTCAGATAGTATACATGGTATTATTTCTATTTTCTTATATTTGCTGAGGCTTGCTTTGTGCCCTAGGATATGATCTATTTTGGAGAAGGTTCCATGGGCTGCTGAGAAGAATGTATATTGTGTAGAGGTTGGATGAAATGTTCTGTAGACATCTACTAGGTCCACTTGATCTATTGCATATTTTAGATCTTGGATTTCTTTATTGAGTTTTTGTTTGGATGACCTATCTATTGATGATAATGGAGTGTTAAAGTCTCCCACAACCACTGTGTTGGCGTTTATATATGCTTTTAGGTCTTTCAGGGTATGTTTGATGAAATTGGGTGCGTTGACATTGGGTGCATACAGATTGATGATTATTATTTCCTTTTGGTCTATTTCCCCTTTTATTAGTATGGAATGTCCTTCTTTATCTCGTTTGATCAATGTAGGTTTGAAGTCTACTTTGTCAGAGATAAGTATTGCTACTCCTGCTTGTTTTCGGGGGCCATTGGCTTGGTAAATCTTCTTCCAGCCTTTCATCCTAAGCATATGCTTATTTCTGTCGGTGAGATGAGTCTCCTGTAAGCAACAAATTGTTGGATCTTCTTTTTTAATCCATTTTGTCAAACGGTGTCTTTTGATGGGTGAATTAAGTCCGTTAACATTAAGTGTTAGTACTGATAGGTATGTGGTGATTCCTGCCATTTAGTTATCTTAGTTGTTTGAAGGTTTGATTGTGTGTACTTAACTTGATGTTACTCTCTACTGTCTTGCTTTTTCTTATCCTGTGGTTTGGTGCTGCCTGCCTTTTCATGGTTAAGTTGGGTGTCACTTTCTGTGTGCAGGATCCCTTGCAGAATCTTTTGTAATGGTGGCTTTGTGGTCACATATTGTTTTAGTTTCTGCTTATCATGGAAGACTTTTATTGCTCCATCTATTTTGAATGATAGCTTTGCTGGGTAGAGTATCCTGGGGTTGAAGTTATTTTCATTCAGTGCCTGGAAGATCTCACCCCACGCTCTTCTTGCTTTTAATGTTTCTGTTGAGAAGTCTGCTGTGATTTTGATGGGTTTACCTTTGTATGTTACTTGTTTTTTCTCTCTTGCAGCCTTCAATATTCTTTCCTTAGTTTCTGAACTTGTTGTTTTAATGATGATATGTCGTGGAGTAGTTCTATTTTGATCTGGTCTGTTTGGTGTCTGGAGGCCTCTTGCATTTGTATGGGAATATCTTTCTCTAGATTTGGGAAATTTTCCGTTATTTTGTTGAATATATTACGCATTCCCTTCGCTTGCACCTCTTCTCCTTCTTCGATGCCCATGATTCTCAAGTTTGGTCTTTTGATGGAGTCAGTGAGTTCTTGCATTTTCTTTTCACAGGTGTTGAGTTGTTTAATTAATAGTTCTTCAGTTTTTCCTTTAATTACCATTTCATCTTCAAGTTCTGAGATTCTGTCTTCTGTTTGTTCTATTCTCCTGGATTGGCCTTCCGTTTTGTTTTGCAGTTCTGTTTCGTTCTTTTTTCTGAGGTTTTCCATATCCTGGCTGTTTTCTTCTTTATTGTTGTCTATTTTTGTCCTGAGTTCATTTATCCATTTATTCATTGTGTTCTCTCTTTCACTTTGGTGTTTATACAGTGCTTCTATGGTTTCCTTTATTTCTTCTTTTGCTTTTTCAAATTCTCTATTTTTATTGTCTTGGAATTTCTTGAGTGTCTCCTGTACATTTTGGTTGACCCTATCCAGTATCTTCTCTATAAAATTCTCATTGAGTACCTGTAGTATGTCTTCTTTTAAATTATTCTTGTAGGCTTCATTGGGTCCTTTGGCATAGTTTATCTTCATTTTGTTGGAGTCTGGATCTGAGTTTCTGTTCTCTTCATTCCCCTCTGGTTCCTGTACTAATTTTTTGCTGTGGGGAATCTGGTTTCCTTGTTTTTTCTGTCTTCCTGTCATTGTCCTTGGTGTTGTTACTGTCCCTGTACTGTGTGTAATTAAGTATTTTCTAGCTTGTAATAGTAACAATGGTAATATTGAGAATGGAAGAGTGAGCTGAGATGGAAAGCAAGAAGTTAAAGAAAAGGGTAAAACAAATATACAGACAAGAGGGAGAAAGCAGAACAAGGTATCAGACAAGAGAGTTTCAAAGGTATAAACAGGGAGTGTTAGTGTACTAATCGACAGTAAGCTGAACAGACAATAGAGAGACAGAGAGAGGATTGAAAATCAAAGATAAAAAAAAATAAAAAATAAGTATATGAAAGTCATATCTATTTATAAAAATGAATTAAAATAAAATGGAAAATAGAAAATTAAAAAAAAAAAAAAACCAAAAAACTTCCAAGTTTATATGCAATGCAATTTCAGTCTTAATAATTTAAATGTCCGTCTCAATCTCCAGTCCTGGAGTTGGTGCCTCAGATGTTGTTCTGTAGTTGTCTCATCAAAGGGGATGCATAAAGTAGAACAAAACTACACTCATACACACACAGAAGAAAAAAAAAAAAAACCCACCAAGTGTCCCCAGTTCAAATGCAATACAGTTTCAGTAAGTTTTTTGGCTTGCAGGTGTAATTCGGTTGTTCTGTCATGAAAGGTAGGGAGAAAAAGAAAAAAAAAGCGTCTGGAGGCAGTTCTGAGAGTGGTACCTGCAACTGTGGCTTGCCTGCCTGCTGCTCTCAGCCTGTAGCTGGCGGCGTTATTTATGCAGATCTCTGGGGTGAGCTAGCACTCACCTGGTCCCACAGGCTTTGTTTGCTCAGAGTTCTCCTGTGTGGCGGCCTCTGCCACAGGCTTTCCCCTTTCCAAGCACTGGGAAAGGTGCCACTGCCCCGCGTTGTCAGGCCTGCGTGTTTATCTACAGTTCACGTGGGAAGTGGGTCTTCCCTCCTCTCACAAGCTTCCCCGCTCCTGGTTGCTGGGCACGCCCCGCTCCCGCCAGAGCCTCTCCGGCCTGCCCGGCTCGTTTATTTACAGTCCCGGGAAGATTTCCCTTCCCCCAATCTTCAGCGCTCAGGGCGCCCCACCCTCTTTCCAGCGTGTCTTAACTGTTCTTATTGCTTAGTACTCAGTTTCTCTCTTTTTTTTTTTTTCCCGGGTGGAGGTCAGTCTGTCCAGGGGGCTAAGCTGCTCTGGCCCAGGCTTGTCTGTGGGGTACCGCGGTACCTCGAAGCTCACCTGGTCCGCGTCTTCCCAAGCCATATGGGCGCCGGCCACTGGCGGCCCCGGGGGCCTCCTCGGTTCTCCGTTTAACGTGAAGTGGAGATTCTCTGCGCCGGCTGAAGGTGTGGAGGGGTCAAAGTTATGCCTTTTCTCGGTGATTATGCCTGCAAAGTGTGTCTCCAGCGTCTCTCCAAGATTTCACTATAGGAGGGTCGTTTTCTGCTTCCTACCTCTAGCCGCCATCTTGGAATTCTTCAACATAGTCCATCCTTATTCCTCTGTGTCTCAGCCAGTTGTTTACTACTTTAAAAGATTTATGATAATGAACTTCTTTTTTCAGTGAGTTTATGTGTGCTTGTGTTCTCTCTTTCTTACTAGAGTATACACTTCATATGCAAATAAATCATATCTATCTATCGTCATATCTCTAGCTCAAATTGAACACTCAGTTTTCAAAAGAATCAATAAAAGAAGAAGTTTATTGAATGATAAAAAGCATGTGAAGGGAGGCAAGGCTTGATGGGGAATGTTGATGATGAACTCAACATGGAGATTTCAAATGAGAGAAGCTGTGAGACATCCAGGTGACTATGTCTTCTAGACAGTTGATGGGGTGGAGAGAAGGGCATATAAGACAAAGCAATATTCTATTCCATTTCAGTCCATGTCCCCAGAGATAAATATTAAGTACACTTAATTCCTTTTGTGGTTACTGCCATTGTCTGTATTAAATACCCTGCCATATTGCACCTCAATTTATCAACTTCTGCATTATGTATTGCTATGCTACATATAGGAGGATTTAGTCAATTTACCTCAAATTTCCATCTTTCTTCCACTTCCTCTCAATACACTACTCATTCCTTTTAAACATTTTCTGGGTTGAATATATGTGTGAATTTAAACAGTTTGCCTAAGTCTGCTTCCATCAGCTATACCGTGCCTCTTGTCTCTCCAAGTTGTAAGATGAAGATGGTTGTGTGTCTAGCCTTCCTTCCATCTCCATGCCTAGTTTCTGGAAGTTGTACTTTCAGTCTCACAAAGTCAGGATTGATAGCATTTACATTCTCCTGTCAGACATTCTACTGGCTGTTCAAAATCACGTCACATTTGAATTAGTTTCATGTTTGAGTTATGTTGTTTTTGCTTCTATCATTTTTATTATCATAGCCAGAGTGCTTGGTTCCTTTTTCTCCCCTGATTGATGAAAAGACACATGTTCTATTGCTAATGTCTTCTATTTTCCATCTTATTCTCTGTATTTTTAGAACAGATTATTTCTTTTCCTTAAAGCTACTTACTTCCTGTTTTAATTGGAGTGGTTGCATAAACCATGGCTAATTCTAATGCTTATCATGTATCAGAAGAAGAAAATGAGCTGAGTATCTTGAGAGAATTTCTGCTAGAATCATAGCCATAGCTGAGAGAGGGAACTCAGACCTTAATAAGTGCTGTTTTCTACTGAGAAATGAGAAGGAGTTGCAGGTGATGATCTGATCTTTATAATTTATTAAATATGTGAAAATATTTTAAGACTGAAAAACTGGCTGTTGAGATGATGCAAATAAGAGTTGAATCCTAGAAAACACAATGTAGTTCAGATAGCTTCTGTACTCTTAGAGAGATAAATTATGAATAATTAGTCAGGAAATAAACACATTTCTCAGTCTATTTTTTTGGCAAATAGTTTTTAATGCCATAAAAATAAATGCAATGCACACACGTACCTAAATGCATGATTGGCACTGAGACCAAACTGACAGAAGGCACAGTAATTGTGCCAAAGTAACCATTCTTATCACATTAATGTGCCCCATTATGGGATGATAAAAACCTTTCCATTTATCTAGCTTGCCATAATGCTTGCATTCCAAGCAGAAAAGAGAATTACAAATTGTGCTTAGGCAAGGGGAAAGCTCACACTGAAATAGTTATGACAACTTACAGTATATAGTGCACAGAAAGTTTTCAAAGTGCTTTTCCCATAGATCTGTTCATCTACTTTCCATAATAGTCCTGAGAAATGTGTGTGGTTATATTAGCTCCACTTCATTTCTGAAAAAACTGAGGATCAAAAAAAGTTATATTTTTCAAGGGAACTACTGATAAGGAGTAGAACAGGAGGATTTAAACTCAAGAAATATGGTGATTAGTCTCTTTAGCATTCCACAGAATGATCTGTCAATTATTATTCATACTCTATCAGCATCATAAAGGAAAGGCAGTGGATGTTTGTGGACACCCAATCTCATACAAGTGCTATTTGTACTCCTAGTATACATTCTAAAGGTCAAAGACTAGAAAAATCATAATATTTCAACTTCACGCTGTTTATTCCCAGAAAAGTTTCTGATTATGAAGAATACTGTGTATTTCTAGCACTTTCATCCATTGTCTAGACAAATTCTGGTAAAAGTTAATATCCAGTAAAATTTTGAAATGGGAGAGAAGTCATACAATTATTAGTCAAACCAGGCTATTTTCTGGTGTATCTGTACTGTTCCCTCTGGTTTGCTTCAGTGGTACTGTTTATGGATTTGCTGGATGTATTATTTTATTCACTGTATGTTTTTAAAGCAATTACCATGTGTCAGTATGATTCAGGATGTAGATGATAACAACAATAAAATGATCACAGATTACAGTAAATAGTATAAAAAGACCTTGCAGAGTAGAAAACTATTGATGTGCTTTAAACAGAGGTGACATACTTTTCATAGTAAGAAGATCACTATGGAGGATCTGTAGAGCATGGGTTAGGAAAAAAAAAACAGATAAAATTTATCCAGCTTTTCTACCTTTGGTTTCTTTCTTTTTAGCCAAAATGCATTCCCTTTGATCTATAGTGGGTATTTCACATATCCCCAACTACCATCTCTTATCAAATCCTGGTAATGCTTTTTTAAAAAGATTTTAAATAATGATGAGGTCAACTGCTATGTCATTGCTACTTTTCTTGTTAAATTTGGATTCATGGCCAATGTATTTATGAGACTTAAGTAGATTAGAAACCCACTTGACTCATTGATCTTTTGATATCCATTCTGATATTGAATCTAAGAGTACAAAACTTAAAGCTAGTTTCTTTCAGGCTACTTTCTGGTTTATCTGTACTGTTTTGTTATTTCTTAATGATTATTTTTAATGAAGTTTTGCATTTAATTATTATGGTTTTAAAATTTCTGAATCATGCCAGGTGCCGGTGGCTCGCACCTACGACCCTAGCTACTCAGGAGGCAGAGCTCAGGAGGATTGCGGTTCAAAGCCAGCTGGGCAAATAGTTCCTGACACCCTATTTTGAAAAACCCTTCACAAAATTAGGGCTGGTGTAGTGGCTCAAGGTGAAGGCCCTGAGTTTAAACCCTAGTGTGGAAAAAAAAAATTTTTTTTTTCTGAATCATTATTATACTTAGAAGGGTGAGCTGTGCTTGAGAAAAACATTATTTTTTACTTGTGTTTGGCTTTTTCTGCAAGTTGCTAACATCTGAGTAGCTCAGCACATCTTAATTTAGACACTAAAAGTCAGACTTGATATGTTTATATTTCAAAGAATTTATAATTGATAAATATTCATGTAATTTCAAATATATTTAAACATTCTCTAATATATCAAGTACCAGTCTTAAAATTGAAAATTAAGGTTAATTAAGTTAAATATAATTTAAAATTAATTAAAATAAAATACAATTTAGAATTACTTAGAATTAATTGAAAGTACACATTTAATTTCTTAGTTGCACCACCTGTTTTCAACATCCATGTATGGCCGGTGACTACAATATTGTTACCAGGTTTGGATAGTTTGCTGTCATTCTGAAGAATTTTACCTATTGTTTCCTTAGCAACTTTTTAACTTGTATGGTACTTAAAAAAATATTTGGTATGCAATATCATTTTCTCTTTCAAGTAATTTCAAGTCAGAGTGATCACACTCTTGATTATAGCAGTGCTATGTTCCTTGCCCTGTGGTTTCTGGGTCCTTCAAGTGGCTGTCTGAGAGCATACTCATAGAGCTGGCATACATACAATCGCCCACAAAACTGTACTTATTCTAGAAATGACATTTTCATCTATTAACTAAATGACTGGTTATGTTCCCAATTTGGGTACATACAAGTTTGCATTATTTGCTTATATATTCTAGTGTCAAGTAGAGTCAGAATTTGCCAGAAGAATTTAAAAGGCCAGTGTTGGATAATTTTTATAGATGGCATTTCTGAAGCTTTCCAGATTCTTGATATATTTACTTATAATGAGTGCACATGTGCTGATGGAGATTTAGTATGGAATTTACTTAGTATATTTTTACTCTTATTCTGTGAAATGAGTTCAGCCTATCTGTCATGTTGATTGAGGGCAGTGTGTGTGTGTGTGTGTGTGTGTGTGTGTGTGTACTGTGTGTGGTTTTAAACTTTGTACTGTCTTTGAATCATTTCTTATGTCTAGGAAATTTCTACATGTCTGCATGATTGAAATCTTTGGGTGGTTTTATTTTTGCCAAATTAAGTTCTTACAGAATTTACAGATTGTAAAAATTCCAAATTTAGTCTGGTTAACCATTTATTTAGTTCATTTATTGTACATTTATGTGCAAACTGAGGGAGAACTCTTGACCAAACTCTCTCTTCAAATAATATATTTTCACTGACATATGCCATTTTATTCTAGTTAGTATGTTAAAATCTTAGCCAGGAGAGCTCATAGCACTTTCTTTGATGGATACATCTATGTGTTCTTGTCAGAGTGTAAAGAAAACAAAACAGTGGATCTGAGCTTTGTTTACCACTCTGTCACTAATTACTGAATGTTCAGGGAAAGATCACCTAAACTGTTTTTCCCTGCTCCTCATTGCAAGTCAGGGATTATGATGAATGTCTTACCACACTAACTAAGGATTAAATGAGACTTGCCTGGGGCTGACTGGTTAATGTTAGGACAAAAGAAAACATGGTGCTGAGTTTGAGGATGAAAAGGGGGATGTACCATAGGTTGGATGATTCTACACCAGTTTACAACAGTTGAAACAGTCAGTGCAAAGGTAGAAGAAAATGGAAAACAATAAGCATAAGCCATACACAAAATTAGACGAAAAATAGTGAAATGTTGTATCTGCTGAGTGCTTGTGTTTCTCCCTGGCCCCAGCTAGTTGATTGTGGCTTCCTGGGTCCCCAGAAGGCAGAGCACAAGGTAAAAGTTAAATTTGAGTGCTTTATGGAAGGAGAATAATTCTAGGGAGTAGGAATCAGGAGTATATGGTCAGCGAACAGGGAGGAGGATGCAGTGCGAAATTAGGAATGAATACAAGTGACTGCTGCTTTATCCTATAGTGGGGTTTAAACTGAGGATCCCCATACCTCAGAAAAGATGTATGATGTGTCACAGCCCTTTGGGTAAAAGTTACCCTAGGAAGTGTTTAATTCTCTTGTATTTCTGGTTTGTGCATGTATGAGTACTGAACACATCTTGGCTTGTCCTATGCCTCAGGGCAGCCCTTCTCAAAGGCTGATCAGTGAATGGCAGACTGTCACTAGTGCATGCAATGATAAATGCAGAAATTGAGAGTAACATTCAGAAACTTTTGTAGCATCTTGCTGGTGGCTCATGCCTATCATCCCAGCTACTTGGGAGGATCCTGATTTGAAACTAACCCTGACATAAAGTTAGTGAGACTGTATCTCAACCAATAGCTGGGTGCAATGGTGCAGCACCTGTCTTACCAGGAGCTTAAAAAAAGAGGATTGTGGTTCAGGTCAGCCTGTGCAAAAAGCAAGGCCCTATCTCCAGAAATAACCAGAGCAAAAAGGACTGTAAGTGTGGTTCAAGTGGTAGTGCACCTGCCTAGCAAGTGTGTGGAGTCTCTGTTTAAACCCCACTGTTTTATAGCATCTTGATTGAATAATTTTATGTCTTTGAGTCTAAGAGTAGAAAAAAAAAGAGCTTATGTTTTTGTATGCTTTATCATCAAAAATAGCCCAAAAATGACTGCCTCAGTTTAAATAGGGAAACCTTGTGTGGAAGATGGGAGGTGTATCATGCAGTTATGAGGTAAAATTAATGTGAGGTTTTCCTTAATGGTGTTAGTCAGATCCCATGCAGAGCTAGCTAGAACAAGTAGCCAAAATCCCCCAGAAAAGTGAGGCTGAATGATGAAATCCATTGTTTGCTACAATTCCTATATGCTAATACTAAATGTTAGTTAAAAAAGGAAAGTTAGGAGATTAGAGATGGCTGCTAGGGTAGGGAATCAGAAATCCTAAGCTCCATGACCCCAAAAACCATCTTGAGGCCTTGGAGCTACACTTGGGTAATTCTGATTGCTTCTAGCCAAAATAATTCTTGCCATCATGTTAGGTGCAGATAAAATTCAAAGACTGATCCTTAAATCAGCCTTTAATTGTGACTAACAGCCACAAAAATCCTGCACAGCACAGCCAGCAAGGCATGTCTTGCCCTAGGAAAAAAGAACCCCCGGACATGTCTCTTTTTTTTTCCTCAACAAACAGAAGACAGAACATCAATAAGAATCAAATTCTGACATCCTGGACCCGTAGCCCGTGGAAAGCCTCTCTATGCTATGCTGCACTAAGAAAAGCACAGCCATTTCTCCCTGCTTGACAGGCCCAATGCTGCTTTTGTGAATCTGCAGAAAAACAGGTGAGCATCACTCACCACGTATGACTCCCTTACCCATCCCCTGGGAACATAATCCAGTGCAGTCCCCATGAACCAACTGTAATCTAACATTGACTGTAGAGGTGGGGTTGGAACACTAAACCTGCCAGAGAGAATGGCAGGGCAAGGAGCCAAACTCTCAGTGCCCAATGCTCAGTGAACAAACTGGGGTAAAGCAGCAAAAGCTGAGTGGGGGCAGGGTGACAAGCCAACCTCCCAGAGGAGCTTCTAGCACCCAGCAAAGGTCAGGAGAGGCACAAAGGCTGGGGCAGGGGGGGCGAAGGCCAACCTCCCAAAGCAGGGCAGGTGGTGGATCTTGGAGCTGATCTCTGGGACAGTGGGCAGCATTCAAAACTGAATTGCCCCACCTTGCTGGGAGGACCTGACCAAACAGAGCTGCAGCTGAAGAACAACACAGCTGCTGCCTGGTGAAAACAACAGCTCTGACCCTCCTGCACAAATTGGCAGCTTTACCTCACCTCACAATTGCAAGTAACCCTATGGACAGAAGGACCAAATACTACTCACAAGCCAGTCACCTGGTGAGACCACATCAGAACTTCTGCTTGTACACTAATACCAGGATTGGATGACTAAGGAATAAATCCAGAACTTTTATCAAAAGACTGAACTTTTTATTGTTCCTGAAACTGGTGTTTTTTTTTCCTATTTTTTTCTGCACTATTAACTTCACCATCACTATCTTCTTATCCCTATTCTTACCCCCTTCACTTTCCCTCCTTCTCCTGTGCTACAATCCATTGTTCTCCCTTCCAACTACTCTTTCTTCACTTTCTCATCCACCCTCTCCCCATGTCTTCACCTCCCCTTCTTATCCTCCCCCAACCTGTCACCACACTACCCCTCCCTCCTACACACTCACCACTCACTGACTAGCCTACTGTACTAAGTATACACAACCCTAGCCCCCTACAATCCCTGACAATAGCACCCTCCACTACAACAAGAGAAATACACTCAAACATTCACAAGGGCCATAAAATTCAGAAGCCCCCATACCACTTCCCACACCCACCCACCCCTTTTCCTGCCCCCACTTTTAGTGCTACCTTTATAAATTTCCCAAATTTCTATATGTAGCTTAATAACCCCCCACCAACTCCCACTGTCTATAGATGTTATCATCAAGGGGTTTTCTATATAATCTGTAAGCAACTGGTCTGGCATTGAGCCAGTGAATTTGTTATTGCAAATTACATCTCCAGGCGAGGGACAGAAAGAGCCCACCAATCTAGGTAACAACTGAGTCACTCACAACACAAAAATCAAGGGAAAGAAAACAGGCAAATAAAACCACCAATTAGCCTATCAAGAACATAGATGCACAGCAACAAGTGGAGAGATGGGAAGAAGAAGAAGGGATAGAAACCACTCTCCTCAAAAAAATCAGGGGGAGAGAGGGGGGTGGGGGGCAGGGAGAGAAATGACCCAAACAATGTAGCACATATGAATAAATGAATAAAAAAATTGAATACAGGATTCAGTGGGAAATGAAGAAAATGGATAACCAGTTCCTGATCCCAACAAAACAATGATAAATGTCACTAAGGAGCCCAGTGACACCCACAAAAAACTCTCCAAGGAAGAAATCTTTGAAGAAATCACTGAGAAATCCAATGAGAAGATACTAGCCATGATTAACCAGCATGTATAAGATGCACTCAAGAAATTTTAAGACACCAAAAGTAAAGAACATGAGAAGACACAGAAACAAATAAATGAACTTTGAGAGGACTTAAACAAACACCAAAGTGAAACAAAGAACACAATAAAAAGAGAGACATATGAATTAAAGATGACAACACAAAATATAAAAGAAGAGTGAACAAAGATATGGAAAACCTCAGAAAAAAGAATCATGCAGAAATCCTGGAAATAAAAAGTTCCTTTAGTCAAACAAAAAACACAGTGGAAGGTCTTTCCGTTAGACTAGAACAACTGGAAGACATATTCTCAGATCTCAATGATAAAATAGAAAGTAAAGAAAAAAACAGAAGAAATCTTAGTCAAACAACTCAAGAGCTGTGAAAAGAATGTGCAAGAACTCAGTGACTCCATCAAAAGACCAAACCTGAGAATCATGGGCACTGAAAGTGGAGAAGAGGTGCAAGCCAAAGGGATACATAATATATTCAATAAAATAATAACAGAAAAATTCCCAAATCTCGAGAAACTTTTGCCCATTCAGGTACAGGAAGCCTCCAGGGAACCAAACAGACTTGACCAAAATAGATCCTCCCCATAGCATATTATCGTTAACACAACAAGCACAGAGAACAGAGAAAGAATATTGAAGGCTGTAAGAGAGGAAAAACAAATAACATATAAAGGTTAATCCATCAATATAACTAGATTTCTCAACAGAAACCTTAAAAACAAGAGGGGCATACAGTGAGATATTTTAGGCACTGAATGAAAATAATTTCAGCCATAGGATACTCTACCCAGAAAAACTATCATTCAAAATTGATGGAGGAATAAGTCTTTCATAATAAGCAGAAACTAAAGCAATATTTGACCACCAAGCCACCACTACAGAAGATTCTGTAAGGAACTGTACACACAGAAAATGAAAGCAAAGAAAACCATGGGAGGACAAGAAGTATTAAACTGCAGAAGAAGAAAAGATAAGCAATCAGAGAGCAGCACTGATTTGGCTGAACACACTGAAATCCTTAAACAATGAAAACAACTAAGTGGCAGGAATCACTACATACCTATCAATATTAGTACTCAATGTTAATGGACTCAACTGTTCCATCAAAAGACACTGTTTGGCAAAATGGATTAAAAGGAAGATCTGACAATCTGTTGTTTACAAGAGACCCATCTTATTGACGGAAATAAACACTGGCTTAGGGTGAAAGGCTGAAAGATTTACCAAGCCAATGGCCCCTGAAAATAGGCAGGAGTAGCAATATTTATACCAGACAAATTAGACTTCAAATTTACATTGGTCAAATGAGATAAATAAGGACATTTCATTCTAATAAAAGCAGAAATACACCAAAAGCAAGTAATAATTATCAACCTATGTGCACCCAATGTCAGTGCACTCAATTCTATCAAACTTACACTAGAGGACTTAAAAGCACATATAGACTCCAACACAGTGGTAGTGGGAGACTTTGCTACCCCTCTATCACCAACAGATAGGTCATCCAGACAAAAAAATCAAAGAAATCCTAGAACTAAATGACACCATAAATCAAATGGCCCTAACTGAAGTCTACAGACTATTTCATCAAACATCAGCAGAAAATATGTTCTTCTCAGCAGCCCATGATCTATTTCTCCAAACTAGATCATATTTTAGAGCACAAAGCAAGTCTCGGCAAATATAAGAAAATAGAAATAACCCTCTGCATTCTATCTGATCACATTAAAACTAGAACTCAACAATATAAAGAACAGTAGAAAACATGCAGGAGACTGAATAACACATTGCTCAATGATTAGTGGGTGATAGAAGAAATAAGAGAGGAATTTGAAAGGTTCCTGGAAGTGAATGAAAATAAAAACACCACCAACCACAACCTATGGGACACAGCAAAGGCAGTCCTAAGAGGAAAGTTTATAGCCATGAGTGCATATATTAAAAGGACAGAAAGATCTCAAATAAATGACCTAATGTTGTATCTCAAACTCTTAGGAAAACAAGAACAAGCAAAATCCAAAACAAGCAGGAGGGAAATAATAAAAATAAGGGCCAAAATTATATGAAATAGAGACCAAAAAAAAAAAAAAAAAAAAAAACAACCAAAACAAAACAAACCATACAAAGAATCAAAAAAAGAAAGAACTGGTTCTTTCTAAAAATAAACATGATTTACAAACCCCTGGCAAATCTGACTAAAATGAGGAGGGAAAAGATCCAAATTAGTGAAATCAGAAATGAACAAGGGGAGATAACAACAAACACTAAGGAAATCCAGGGAACCATCGGAGACTACTTTGAGAAACTATATTCCAATAAATTGGAAAATCTTGAAGAAGTTGACAAATTTCAAGATATATATGGCCATCCAAAACTGAACCAAGACTATATTAACCACCCAAAAATATCTAAAAAAGAAAATTCTAGGACCTGATGGATTCTCTGCTGACTTCTACCAGACCTTTAAAGAACTAATAGCAACACTCCTTAAAGTTGTCCCCATAATAGAAAGGGAAGCAACACTCATTCTATGAAGCTAATATTACACTCATCCCAAAACCAGGCAAGGACACAGCCAAAAAGGAGAACTACAGTTCAATGTCCTTAATGAAGATCAATAAAAAAATCCTCAATAAAATAATGGCAAACTGAACCCTACAACATATCAGAAAGATCATTCCCTTTGAAGATGACCAAGTCAGCTTCATCTTAGGGATGCAGGAATATTTCAACATATGCAGATCAATAAATGTAATACAACATATTAATAGAAGCAGACAAAAACCACTTGATCATCTCAATAGATGCAGTAAAAGCCTTTATGCTTTTACTTTTATTTTACTTTATTTTTTGATAAGATTCAACACCACTTCATGATAAGAGCTTTAAGAAACAGATATGACCCAGATATGAATCCATGTACTACCCACATCTAATTTTTGACAAAGGTGCCAAAAACATATAATGGAGAAAAGACAGCCTCTTCAACAAATGTTGCTGTGAAAAGTGGTTATCTGCCTGCAGAAAACTGAAACTATATCCATGCCTATCACCCTGTACTAGTATCAACTCAAAGTGGATTAAGGACCTTAATATCAGACCTGAAACCTTGCAATTAGTATAGGAAAGAGCAGGGAATACTCCGGAACCAATAAGTATAGTTAAGGACATCCTCAGCAGAACTCCACAAGTCAAGCAACTAAGAGAATGGATGGACAAATGGGACTACATTTAGAGACCACCCACAGAGTGGGAGAAAATATTACCTATCTACACATCAGACAAAGGACTGACAACCAGAATATATAAGGATCTCAAAAAACTAAACTCCCCCAAATCAATGAACCAAAAAAGAAGTGGACAGCTAAACTAAGCAGAACTTTTTCAAAGGAAGAAGTTCAAATGGCCACAAAACACATGAAAAAATGCTCATCATCCCTGGCCATAAAGGAAATCCAAATCAAAAGCACACTAAGATTCCACCTCACTCCTGTTAGAATAGCTACTAGCATCAAGAACAACAATAACAAATGTTGGCGAGGATGCGGGAAAATGGAACTGTCACACACTGCTGGTGGGAATGTAAGCTAGTACAATCACTTTGTAAAACCATGTGGAGGCTTCTTAAAAAACTAAACATAGACCTGCCATATGATCCAGCAATCCCTCTCCTGGGGATATACCTGAAGGAATGTAACTCAGGTCATTACAAAGGCACCTACACACCCATGTTTACTGAAGCCCTATTCACAATAGCCAAGCTATGGAAACAGCCAAGATGCCCTACTACTGATGAATGGATTAAGAAAATGTGGTATTTATACCCAATAGACTTTTATTCAGCCACAAAGAAGAATGAAATTTTGTCATTCACAAGTAAATGGATGAAACTGGAGAACATCGCTTGAAGCGAAGTTAGCCAGGCTCAGAAGTCCAAAAATCACACGTTCTCTTTCATATGAGGATTATAGTCCTAAAACAAATGCAGTAATATTATTGGACCTGGGACACAGACTAAAGGGAGAACGTGGGAGGAACAGGGAAAGGGATGGAAACCTAGAACTTGAATGTGGTTGATGTTCTCACTGTAGAGGAGCAGATAAAGTAATCTTAAACTGTCAGAGGCCACTATGGGAAGGGTACTATGAAGTAGTGAAGAGGTCTGGTAGAGATGAACCATTGTGGGTTGCAATACAGAAGTGCATGGAAGCAATGCTAGGAATCTCTCTGTATAGCTATCTTTATCCCAAATTATCAAAACCATTATGTCTTTCATAGTATCTCTTGTTTTCTCTTCAACAAAATTGGAGAACAAGAGGGTGGAACAGGTTCTGCCTAGAAGTGTGGTGGGGTGGGATAGGGGAAGGTGACCCAAACAATGTATACATATGTGAGTAAATGTAAAAATGATTTAAAAAACCCCCAAACAAACAATAGTTAAAAGTTTTGCAAAAAGCCAATAAAAGCAAATATCTAAAAGGAGAAGTGAAGCTGAGAAGATTTGAAGAAAAACTTAACAGGTGTTGATGCTACTGCTTAGTGGATAATTTAGAACTGTAGTTCTCAAACTTTTTGGTTCCAGGATCCCTTAATAGTCTTAAAAATTATTAAGGACACTAAGGGGGCTTTTTTACTTATATGGGCTATATTTCTTAATACTTGCCATATTAAAAATAAAAGAAAATCAAAAAACTTGTGAATTTACTGTAAATTTATTACATGATACCATACATAAAATAATACCTAATGATTATATTATGAAATATATTAGTTAATGACTAATTAACAAAAACTACTTAGTGAGGAAGATGACGTGGTTTACATTTTGTCAAATTTCTTTAATGTCTGGCTAAATAGAAGATGGCAGGATTCTCATACCTGCCTCTGAATTCACTTTGTAAAAATGGAACCTATATTTATCCCATAGATATTTATTAAACATTTGTCATGTGCTAGTTGCTATGGATAAATACTTGTGATATAAGCATGAAAAGAACCCAATTCTTCCCCATTCAGATTTCAAAGAACAAGGTAAACCTAAGCACCAAGAAATGCAGTATGATGTGGCAAGTGGCCCAATCCAGGCAATGTTCTGAGGGACCAGGTGTAAGGTGATCCTTTACCTGGGGGAGGAACTGGATCAGATGCATGTCAGATTATGCCATAATTTAGTATAATTACATTTAAATTTTAAGTAAGTAGAAAAGTCATAGTTCTGGTGGAAAAAATAAATGTTGTTTACAATTTTCTAGCCTAATACTGATGAAGTGAGTCACAAAGAAGAATTTAAAAAATACAAAAAGGGATTTAAAAAAATCTAGTGGAAAGAAATATTAAGGAAGACTGTGGACTGGAGCACAAAGGCAAAGACAGAAAAAGATAGCTAGAAAAGGATTACATAAAGCAAGTACTGGAGTTGGCCTGGACTTGATGAGGAGGTCTTTTAAGAGGCTACAGGGATTTAAAAAACTAGGATGAGACAGGTGTCATATATAATTTATTACCCGGAAAACTGTTAGTTAGAGTGGTTATAAAATTGCAGGGTAGGAGAGTCAGGTATGGAAAAAAGGAGCCCTAGCAAAAGTTAATGTGCTAAAGCAATATGCTTTCAAAGTCAGTTAGTCAAGATTATTGAGAGTAATGGGAGAGAGAGTGGACAGCTGTAGTTAGGATTTATGAGGTTGTAGTAAAGAAGAAGAGAAAGAGAAAAGGCAGAACTTTTTGTTAGAGCAAAAATGTTGAAGCTTATAGTGTTTTAAAGCATATAGAGATAATCCAGCCTGAAGGTTAAAACACAGTACAGAAAAGATGAAATGAAACAAGGTAAAAAGAAATGAGGACCATTGAAGTTTGTCACTATGAAATTTATTTTTACTTGAAAAATTCTGTTTTATAAAACTACCAAATTAAAAAATTAATTAAAAATTTTCATTATAAAGTAATACATCTCATTATCAAACTTTTAAGACATGTAGGAAAATCAGCCATAGATTTACCAATGTAATAATTAATATATGTCTTTCAATTTTATTTTCAAGGTGTGCTTTTTTGTTTTGGCTTTGGTAATATGTTGCTAAAACCATCTAATTTCAATCAAGGTTTTTGATTTTAAGACAAAGTTATAGATACAAATACTTCACAAAATCTTTTTTATAAACAAAAGCCATGAGGGTCAAATGAAATTTTGTATACTTTACTTTTTATACTGTAATCCTATTTGCATTAACCTTTGTTGAAACTATTTCAGGCATTCAATCTTGAGCAAGCTTCCCTTGTTCTAGCAAGCAGAGAGGAATATTCTAGTGAGTTTTGATAGGGTGAGTAGAGTGGGTATGATATCTGCTGAGTCTTTCAGCAGAGTTCATGGATACTTTATAGAAAATCAACAGTGATTTATCCATCATCCTTTTATCCTCTCTTCATGACCTTGTTTGATAACAGCTTTTAGATCTATGCTTCCAGAGAAAGAAAGAACAGATCAAAAGTTCATCAACTCTCTGATTCTCATATAAAGAACTGACTCAGAGTGGGATGAGAAGCTTTGATCTCTTTTTCAAGAGACCTTTTTATTTTAAAATAGTCACATGCAAGTCTGTTCACCCTTCCATACTTTGCTTTACTCAGAGAGAACTAGATGTCCTGATTTGTAATCTATATACACTTTATAATGCTTTTATGTCTTTAGATAGCTCCATTTTAGCAGTTTACTATCACCCCTGAATTCTTGTTTTAGTTCCTAGTGATAAACACACAACGCACACATTTATCAAAGTATGGTGATTCTAGACTGATTCTTATTATGTTTTGTGACATTTATTTTTGTTTTTAGCACTGGATGTTTCAGGAACACCATGAGATTATTATTGAGTGAATAGAGTTTTTACTTTCTTTTGTGAAAAATACTCTTCCCAAATAAATAACAAATGAATTTTATAGAATTTTTTTTTGAACCTGAATTCTGGACATGGTTTTAGACTTTTCCCAGCCTATTTCTAGTGGGTTTTCTCAAATCATAGTGTTTTGGGAACTTGTTGAACTCGTTGACTATTGGGCTACATTCCCTAGATACTCTCATTTTAAAAACTAGGACAAGACAGATTCCATATATAATTTATTACCTGGAAAACTGTTAAAGTGGATTTAAAATTGTAGGGTAGAGATTCACCAGGTGGAGTTTTCAGCAAGTGCTTGGAGTGTTTGTGTAGTAGGCGGTCATAGGACCATACTTTGTTGAACACTGATAAAGATGTAGGTTCAGGGAGATTCAGTCAGACCCACTTTACATCTGTGTTTTCCTTCATTTGGTTAGGTTCCATCTATCTTAGGCAGGTATTGTGGAGATCTGTTTTTTAGGAATAGGTCTTATGCTAGTATTTGGATCATCAGTCTAGAATGACTTCCCAAAGTCTTAGTTTCACATGCAGAAGCTAGAGGCTTGTTATAAATCATCTTGTCATGAGTAAATATCCACAGCATCAAATCTTTTCTGAATGCAGAGTTGGCTATTATTTTAAAAATGAAAATTCCTTTGCAACATTTCATTATCCTGCCCTCATAAGGGAGAGGCTAGCTGATTACTTAAAAGGAAGTATCTTTGGCTGGCTGAATAAAAGACTGATATGCTTTTGACATATTTGATGTCTTTAAAAACTGTGACTTGTCCATTGTGGGCACTCTTGGAGTCATCTTTAACACTTCACTGAAGAGGTGGGCATCTCCCTGGCTGCATTTGCTTCTTAGTATTTCTGATTCTGTGCTCTGAGTTTTAAGGCACTATCTTTCCTTAGTAGCTGTCAAGACAGCTTCCCTTTTGTGGGGGAGGACAACTAGGGTCACAAGATACATGGCTGAAAGGGGATGAGAATGAATAGTCTGGCTGCTGAATTGTCACTGGTAGCATGAGTTACTTTGCCAGAGTGTTGTTAACATCTCCTTTTTGACTTTTATATTAAGAAAATAAATCTTTTCTTTTGCATGAAACTACAAGAATAAGATTTTACCTCCAATTTCCCAAGCAGCCAACTAAACCAACCAGTTCCCTAGTAGCCAAACTTTCAAATGGAATATTTATCAGCATATAGAAAAGTGATAATGTACATATAAGAGTTTTCAATAATTATAGTCTGGAGAGCTGGAAAAGATAGTAAGTTTCAATATATCCACTGTCAAGTTGTGTGACTCAGTCAGTGAAGGATAGAAGGGACCATTTATCTCTCACTCCTGGTATATCCTTCTGTGTGGAGGGTCACCATTAGCATATCACTGCTGGTCTGTCTCAGTTGCAGACATGGAATAACAACTTTTTGATGAATGTGGGATTAGAAATTTTGCATATATATTTCATCCTTTCTCTTCTTATTTTAAGGGCCAGCTCCCTGTGAGAGCTACATTTTCTCTATGCTATAAAATTTCAGTGGACCATTTCTCTGGATAATTTGTGATTACCATGTCTGGATGGGAAATCTAGTGCTGGGTATCATATTGGGAAACCTATGGGCACTGAACTCCTTAGCCATGTTCTCCAATATGATCAGTGGTGGACATGAACATGTTCCATCCAGAGTCCCTGCAAGAAAGGATGTGCTGTCTAACTGAGGAGAAGGTGGTCATCAGGGTGTCTCAAACTGCCTGTTCCTTCTGGGTCTATCTTGGCTGAAAAGAAATAGATGCCCTTTCTAGGGAAGCCCACATCTGCTAACTGAACTAGGAAAGGGTAAATAGTCCTTTCAATAAGTGATGAGATGCCCCAATGAACAATGTTTACTCTATAGCTTTCTGTCAGGGTTGGCCAAGGCTGTTTTGGGTTTGCATCACAGTCTGACTTTTTCATCTACTCATTCATGGTTCCTCTCTGTCTTTGATCTTTTATATACATCTTGAACTCAGATTCTATCTCCATGTCAGCACTCAGAGAATTCAGCCTATGACAATGACCTCTTTTGGTTTAAAATATTCTAAATATCTTTCTGTCTTAATGTTTGATTTTTGTAGCTAGCTCAAAATTCAAGAAAGGACACAATGGAATCATTTCTGTGCCCTCTTAAGTCCCAGCAGTGGATATAACATAGCCTTCACATAGCCTTGGTGAAGAAAACTTTTGTCCACATCCTTGTCACCTAGAAGACTAGGTAATATGGATGAGGATAGGACTCTGAATGGGATTTTCTGTGAGTAACAAGTATCCTTGTTTCTGTGAGTAATAAGTATCCAAACAAAGGTAATACATTTTCTGTCTCTGATAAAGAAATAACAGTATGAGTTCCTATATTTTCAGACATAAAATACTAAAAAAAAGTCTTATTTTCAGGGAGACTTGAAATACAGTTTATGATTATGCAGTCTTCTTAAAGAGAGCAAACAGATATTCCAGGTCACCAAAGGAGAATTAAATACTCCAATTTCTATTGAAAACATCCTCACTCTTGGCTTATGTATAAATGGTTGCCAATATTCTGATTTCCCACAGAACAGACCATTAGGTGACACATCAACAATATTGTCCAAAACATTTCTGTAAGGAGTAGTCATGTGCTCTTCATGTGCAATGTTGTACTAAGGCAGCTATGAACTAACAATTGTGAAAAATTAATAATGGCTTCTAGCAAGGATAGAATAAGTACAACATGAGTTTTAAAGACAGTGCAATGAGTATTTTGAAGGTGATAGTTACCAAAACAAGCTATTTTATATGAAGGTTTTCTTTAGAATATAGCATATATTCTCTTTTGGGTGGGGCATGATCAATTCCTTTTTTATTACATGGCTGAAATAATAATACAATTAAAAGTTTTATAATCTGCTTTTTATACTTGACATTATTCTATTTGTATTCATCATGTCTGCTTCAAGTTACTCTTTTGGTCATAACTGGATATTCTGTCAAGGGAATGGGTACCCATAGTTTTATCTGGGAAGATCCAGACTTGAGAAGGTTTCACTTGGAAAAATTGTGGAGAAATTCAATACATTCCTACTCAGTCAGATCAACTAATTTTAATGTTGGAGCTCAAAAGAATGACAGATATGACAACTGGGTAGCACTCATATTCAGCTAGGCTTTTGAGTTTATTTAAATCAGTGGTTCTTGACCTTGTAAGAATATGAGAATTGACTATATTAAACAAAAAAGAAAGTGAAAACTAGCCTTGCGCCCAGTATTTCCAGACCAGAGAGCATAAATATACCATGTGGTTAGAAGAAGACAATGACTAAGTCACATTTAACCACAAAAAATGACCTACACCTCATTCTCATTGCCAACAACTGCCTTCTGAGTGATCTCTGTTTTTTATAGTGCTGCTATAATCTTTCTGCTCTTGGATGAAGATAATTGAGTTACCCAATCATGAATTCCCCCATTTCTCAATATCATCTAGTTTAGAACTATCCTGTTTCCCTAGTCCTTCCTTAAAACCACCCAATGATTTCCCTCTTACTGAGAAGCCCCTAAGGTTCTCCTGGTCTTCCTTGCTTCATCAAGCTAAAACAGGCATTTTTAGTGAACTTTTTTGATGGGCCTTGGCATTTGACTGTACAGGAAAATCATCTTGAGAGGTTTTAAAAGTCTTGATGGTCAAGGTGTGCCTTTTACCAATTAAATTAGAGTATCTGAGGAACCAGGATTTTTTAAACTTCTCAGTGTGCATCTGAGGTTGAGAACCACTGGATTATATGATTATATTGGGGGTAGAGGAGGCACCATATAATTGCTGAAAGTTATTTGCAGCTGTGTGATTTTAGCTCTGATATTGTTTTACATTGCCTCTGCATGTTGATGCTTGTGAAGTTGTCTTAATTTGTCAAAGGGAAGAAGATTGACGAGCTAGAAGATTCTTTCTTGATGATAATCATGATTAGATTGCAAGAAGGTGAAGTAAGATGTTGACAGCATTCATAGTCACTCCCTTTCTTGGAGTGAAAGGGAATGAAGTTTTTGAAAAGCTCTTTCAGTATGATTCAAATGGTAAGGGGCATGTGTTCTCTTTTTCACAATACCTTCCTGGACCATCTAAATGTTAATATTTTTATTAGACTCTCACTTCCTCTAATCTGTTCTTTTAATACTGATGGTTAAATATTTAAATGTGTTTGTTTCTAAATATTTCTGTTAACAATGTAAATTAATTTCTCCTTCAGGGAAGTAGTAATTATGCCTTAGAGATTTAAGGAGGAACATCTGAAACATTTATATTAATACTCTGTACTATAATGCTTAATTAACTCATGTTTGCCATGTATGAGTTTAATGTAGTGCAAGAGAATTGGCAACAGAGGCAGGAAAACAAAACAATCACTTCTATAAAGTATGCCTCAAGCTAGAATATTGAGATAAAACAAGATAAATTATGACTTTTGCTTTAGAGTCCTGCTTGAAGGACATACTTGTTTCTGGAGTACGGGACAACTCTTCACATGGAACTGAACTTGGCAGCTTCACAGAAATACCCTTTCTTTGCTAGGTAGTTCAGATTTGGAAATTTTAAGCTGAATATTTAATACTTAGTATTAAAATCTGATCTAAAATAATATGTAAGCAAAGAAAATTTTGCCCTGCAAAAACTAGACTGCTTTTGTTTTTTCTACGTCTGGCTGCACTATGCTTTATCTAACAATGTAAAATGGCCTGCAGGCTTAATTTTAAAAAAGTCATCAGTTTTCCCAACTTAGCTGCAGGAGTTGAGTAAGAGTTGCAAGAGGTGAGGAGGTCATCTTTGTTTATAATTATTCCATCAGGAAAATTTCATCTTTCTGTGTTACCTCTGGGGTTCAAGAGAATCCAGACTTAGCTTTATTCGTTGAGAGGAATTCCTTGAGAGGTGGAATTGAGGATCAGTTGATACATTTTGGGTTCATCTTTGAATTGCTAATAGTTTTTGTTGTAATATGATTCAATTGAATTCTGACTGATCTAGACTTTTACGTGAAATGTTCTAGCTCCACTTCTCTTCAGTGTCATAATTTCTAAGTGAATAAATCTAAGCCATGTTGCCTACAGTTTCATGAACTTTGCGAACAGATGACCATGACTTTATGTAAGTGGTTCAGTGGTGCAGTGAAATGAACCCATAAATGATCTGATACCTATAATTACAAACTTGGTTAACTGTTAATGCAAATGCCTGGAAGCAGTATAGTACAGCTTTTCTTTTATAATTTTCTTGTTAGTAGTTCTTATGTGTCTATAGGAAATGTCACTAACCATGTCCCTAAGACCATATACTTAATTATTCTTAATAATTCTCTATCTTGTCCTTTTTGTTTTCCCCTTACCAAGAATCTAAGATCTCAGAATTACATTCTGTTCTTTGTGTCTAGGACCAAACAGAGTCATAAAATCTAGGAAGTATGGCTTTATCTCCCAGCCTGCAAAGACTGAGTCATTTAAAGGGACTAGGATGAAAAACCATGCCAGGGGTTCCAAGCCTGAGCTGCATATTTAGTGTCTTGTAGGGAGTTTTTACACCTTGTTAGTACTCTGCTGGCCTCTAGTGAATCTGAACTAATAAGTCAAGATAGTGCTCAGGTGTGGCAGATCCTGGATCCCCAGGACTGGAAGGAGCTGGGGCCTCCCATCTACAGTAATCATAAATTCCAGCAGAGTCTGCATGGTAAAGTGAAGAGAGCTCTGGTCTGAGAGTCCAGGACATCTGGCTCTCAAATGGCATCACCACTAGCTAGCAAGCCCTGCTACTTCAGACACATCATTCCAACTCTTTGATTTTTAGTTACCACATATAGAAAGTTAAGAAGTCGGGGGAAGATTCCAAGATGGCAGCTAGAGGTAGGAAGCAGAAAGCGACCCTCCTATAGTGAAATCTTGGAGAGACACTGGAGACACACTTTGCAGGCATAATCACCGAGAAAAGGCATAACTTTGACACCTCCACATCTCCAGCCGGTGCAGAGAATC
The DNA here is from genome assembly GCF_047511655.1 of Castor canadensis. Taxonomy (NCBI): domain Eukaryota; kingdom Metazoa; phylum Chordata; class Mammalia; order Rodentia; family Castoridae; genus Castor; species Castor canadensis. The sequence continues at coordinate 52,503,802 of NC_133387.1, forward strand.
TCCACTTCACTTTAAACGGAGAAACGAGGAGGGCCCCCGGGGCCGCCAGTGGCCGGCGCCCATACGGCTTGGGAAGACGCGGACCAGGTGAGCTTTGCGGTACCCCCACAGACAAGCCTGGGCCAGAGCAGCATAGCCCCCTGGACAGACTGACCTCCACCCGGGAAAAAAAAAAAGAGAAACTGAGTAATAAGCAATAAGAACAGTTAAGACACACTGGAAAGAGGGTGGGGCACCCTGAGCCCTGAAGATTGGGGGAAGGGAATCCTTCCCGGGACTGTAAATAAACAAGCCAGACGGGCCAGAGAGCCTCTGGTGGGAGCAGGGTGTGCGCCCAGCAACCAGGAGCTGGGAAGCTTGTGAGAGGAGGGAAGACCCACTTCCCACGTGAACTGTAAACAAACATGGCGGCTGGCAGGAGCAGCAGCACCGCCCAGTAAGCAGGAGCAGGAAAGTTTCTGAAAGTGGCAGTGGGAGGAAAACTTCAGAGGAGAGGGGGGAAGACCCACCTCCCACATGAACTGTAGATAAACACGCAGGCCTGACAACACGGGGCAGTGTCACCTTTCCCAGTGCTTGGAAAGGGGAAAGCCTGTAGCAGAGGCTCCAGCACAGGAGAACTCTGAGCAAACAAAGCCTGTGGGACCAGGTGAGTGCTAGCTCACCCCAGAGAGCTGCATAAATAACGCCGCCAGCTACAGGCTGAGAGCAGCAGGCAGGCAAGCCACAGTTGCAGATGCCACTCTCAGAACTGTATCCAGATGCTTTTTTTTCTTTTTCTCCCTACCTTTGATGAGAGAACAACCGAATTACACCTGCAAGCCAAAAAACTTACTGAAACTGTATTGCATTTGAACTGGGGACACTTGGTGGGGCTTTTGTGTGTGTGTGTGTGTGAGTGTGTGTGTGAGTGTGTAGTTTTGTTCTACTTTATGCATCCCCTTTGATGAGACAACTACAGAACAACATCTGAGGCACCAACTCCAGGACTGGAGATTGAGATGGAAACCCAAATTATTAAGACTGAAACTGCATTGCATAAAAACTTGGAAGTTTTTTGGTTTTTTTTTTTTTAATTTTCTATTTTCCATTTTATTTTAATTCATTTTTATATATAGATATTACTTTCATTTACTTATTTTTAATTTTTTTTATCTTTGATTTTCAATCCTCTCTCTGTCTCTCTAATGTCTGTTCCGCTTACTGTTGATTAGTACACTAACACTCCCTGTTTATACCTTTGAAACTCTCTTGTCTGATACCTTGTTCTGCTTTCTCCCTCTTGTCTGTATATTTGTTTTCCCCTTTTCTTTAACTTCTTGCTTTCCATCTCAGCTCACTCTTCTATTCTAAATATTACCATTGTTATTATTACAAGCTAGAAAATACTTAATTACACACAGTACAGGGACAGTAACAACACCAAGGACAATGACGGGAAGACAAGAAAAAACAGGGAGACCAGTTTCCCCACAGCAAAAAATTAGTACAGGAACCAGAAGGGAATGAAGAGAACAGAAACTCAGACCCAGTCTCCAACAAAATGAAGATAAACTATGCCAAAGGACCCAATGAAGCCCACAAGAATAATTTAAAAGAAGACATACTACAAGTACTCAATGAGAATTTTATAGAGATGATACTGGATAGGGTCAACCAAAATGTACAGGAGACACTCAAGAAATTCCAAGACAATAAAAATAGAGAATTTGAAAAAGCAAAAGAAGAAATAAAGGAAACCATAGAAGCACTGTATAAACACCAAAGTGAAAGAGAGAACACAATGAATAAATGGATAAATGAACTCAGGACAAAAATAGACAACAATAAAGAAGAAAACTGCCAGGATATGGAAAACCTCAGAAAAAAGAATGAAACAGAATTGCAAAACAAAACGGAAGGCCAATGCAGCAGAATAGAACAAACAGAAGACAGAATCTCAGAACTTGAAGATGAAATGGTAATTAAAGGAAAAACCGAAGAACTATTAAACAACTCAAGACCTGTGAAAAGAAAATGCAAGAACTCACTGACTCCATCAATAGACCAAACTTGAGAATGATGTGCATCGAAGAAGGAGAAGAGGTGCAAGGGAAGGGAATGCGTAATATATTCAACAAAATAATAACGGAAAATTTCCCAAATCTAGAGAAAGATATTCCCATACAGATGCAAGAGGCCTCCAGGACACCAAACAGACCAGATCAAAATAGAACTACTCCACGACATATCATCATTAAAACAACAAGTTCAGAAACTAAGGAAAGAATATTGAAGGCTGTAAGAGAGAAAAAACAAGTAACATACAAAGGTAAACCCATCAAAATCACAGCAGACTTCTCAACAGAAACATTAAAAGCAAGAAGAGCGTGGGGTGAGATCTTCTGGGCACTGAATGAAAATAACTTCAACCCCAGGGTACTCTACCCAGCAAAGCTATCATTCAAAATAGATGGAGCAATAAAAGTCTTCCATGATAAGCAGAAACTAAAACAATATGTGACCACAAAGCCACCATTACAAAAGATTCTGCAAGGGATCCTGCACACAGAAAGTGACACCCAACTTAACCATGAAAAGGCAGGCAGCACCAAACCACAGGATAAGAAAAAGCAAGACAGTAGAAAGTAACATCAAGTTAGGTACACACAATCAAACTTTCAAACAACTAAGATAACTAAATGGCAGGAATCACCACATACCTATCAGTACTAACACTTAATGTTAATGGACTTAATTCACCCATCAAAAGACACCGTTTGACAAAATGGATTAAAAAAGAAGATCCAACAATTTGTTGCTTACAGGAGACTCATCTCACCGACAGAAATAAGCATATGCTTAGGATGAAAGGCTGGAAGAAGATTTACCAAGCCAATGGCCCCCGAAAACAGGTAGGAGTAGCAATACTTATCTCTGACAAAGTAGACTTCAAACCTACATTGATCAAACGAGATAAAGAAGGACATTCCATACTAATAAAAGGGGAAATAGATCAAAAGGAAATAATAATCATCAATCTGTACTCACCCAATGTCAACGCACCCAATTTCATCAAACATACCCTGAAAGACCTAAAAGCATATATAAACGCCAACACAGTGGTTGTGGGAGACTTTAACACCCCATTATCATCAATAGATAGGTCATCCAAACAAAAACTCAATAAAGAAATCCAAGATCTAAAATATGCAATAGATCAAGTGGACCTAGTAGATGTCTACAGAACATTTCATCCAACCTCTACACAATATACATTCTTCTCAGCAGCCCATGGAACCTTCTCCAAAATAGATCATATCCTAGGGCACAAAGCAAGCCTCAGCAAATATAAGAAATTAGAAATAATACCGTGCATACTATCTGATCACAATGCAGTAAAAGTAGAACTCAACAACAAAAGTAAAGACAAAAAACATGCAAACAGCTGGAAACTAAATAACTCATTACTTAATGAAGAATGGATCATCGATGCAATAAAAGAGGAAATTAAAAAGTTCCTAGAAGTCAATGAAAATGAAAACACAACCTACCGGAACCTATGGGACACAGCTAAGGCAGTCTTGAGAGGAAAGTTTATAGCCATGAGTGCATAGATTAAAAAGATTGAAAGATCCCAAATCAATGACCTAATGATACATCTCAAACTCCTAGAAAAACAAGAACAAGCAAATCCCAAAACAAATAGAAGGAGAGAAATAATAAAAATAAGAGCTGAAATCAACGAAATAGAAACCAAAAAACCATAAAAGAATTCATGAAACAAAAAGTTGGTTCTTTGAAAAAATAAACAAGATCGATAGACCCCTGGCAAACCTGACTAAAATAAGGAGAGAAAAAACCCAAATTAGTAGAATTAGGAATGCAAAAGGGGAGATAACAACAAACACCATGGAAGTCCAGGAAATCATCAGAGACTACTTTGAGAACCTATATTCAAATAAATTTGAAAATCTAAAAGAAATGGACAGATTTCTAGATACATATGATCATCCAAAACTGAACCAAGAGGAAATTAATCACCTGAATAGACCTATAACACAAAATGAAATTGAAGCAGCAATCAAGAGTCTCCCCAAAAAGAAAAGTCCAGGACCTGATGGATTCTCTGCTGAATTCTATCAGACCTTTAAAGAAGAACTGATACCAACCCTCCTTAAACTGTTCCAGGAAATAGAAAGGGAAGGAAAACTGCCAAACACATTTTATGAAGCCAGTTTTACACTTATCCCAAAACCAGGCAAAGACACCTCCAAAAAGGAGAACTATAGGCCAATCTCCTTAATGAACATTGATGCAAAAATCCTCAACAAAATAATGCAAACCAAATTCAGCAACACATCAAGATTATTCACCACAACCAAGTAGGCTTCATCCCAGGGATGCAGGGGTGGTTCAACATACGAAAATCAATAAACGTAATCAACCACATTAACAGAAGCAAAGACAAAAACCACTTGATCATCTCAATAGATGCAGAAAAAGCCTTTGATAAGATCCAACAACATCATTTCATGATAAAAGCTCTAAGAAAACTAGGAATAGAAGGAAAGTTCCTCAACGTTATAAAAGCTATATATGACAAACCTACAGCCACCATTATACTTAACGGAGAAAAATTAAAACCATTCCCTCTAAAATCAGGAACCAGACAAGGATGCCCACTATCTCCACTCCTATTCAACATAGTACTGGAATTCCTAGCCAGAGCAATTAGGCAAGAAGAAGGAATAAAAGGAATACAAATAGGTAAAGAAACTGTCGAAATATCCCTATTTGCAGACGACATGATCCTATACCTTAAAGACCCAAAAAACTCTACTCAGAAGCTTCTAGACATCATCAATAGCTATAGCAAGGTAGCAGGATATAAAATCAACATACAAAAATCATTAGCATTTCTATACACTAACAATGAGCAAACGGAAAAAGAATGTATGAAAACAATTCCATTTACAATAGCCTCAAACAAAATCAAATACCTAGGTGTAAACCTAACAAAAGATGTGAAAGACCTCTACAAGGAAAACTATACACTTCTGAAGAAAGAGATTGAGGAAGACTATAGAAAGTGGAGCGATCTCCCATGCTCATGGATTGGTAGAATCAACATAGTAAAAATGTCGATACTCCCCAAAGTAATCTACATGTTTAATGCAATTCCCATCAAAATTCCAATGACATTCATTAAAGAGATTGAAAAATCTACTGTGAAATTTATATGGAAACACAAGAGGCCACGAATAGCCAAGGCAATACTCAGTCAAAAGAACAATGCAGGAGGTATCACAATACCTGACTTCAAACTATATTACAAAGCAATAACAATAAAAACAGCATGGTACTGGCACAAAAACAGACATGAAGACCAGTGGAACAGAATAGAGGATCCAGATATGAAGCCACACAACTATGAGCAACTTATCTTTGACAAAGGAGCTAAAAATATACGATGGAGAAATAGCAGCCTCTTCAACAAAAACTGCTGGGAAAACTGGTTAGCAGTCTGCAAAAAACTGAAACTAGATCCATGTATATCACCCTATACCAAGATTAACTCAAAATGGATCAAGGATCTTAATATCAGACCCCAAACTCTTAAGTTGATACCTGAAAGAGTAGGAAATACTCTGGAGTTAGTAGATAAAGGTAAGAACTTTCTCAATGAAACCCCAGTAGCACAGCAACTAAGAGATAGCATAGATAAATGGGACCTCATAAAACTAAAAAGCTTCTGTTCATCAAAAGAAATGGTCTCTAAACTGAAGAGAACACCCACAGAGTGGGAGAAAATATCTGCCAACTATACATCAGACAAAGGACTGATAACCAGAATATACAGGGAACTTAAAAAACTAAATTCTCCCAAAACTAATGAACCAATAAAGAAATGGGCATGTGAACTAAACAGAACTTTCTCAAAAGAAGAAATTCAAATGGCCAGAAAACACATGAAAAAATGCTCACCATCTCTAGCAATAAAGGAAATGCAAATTAAAACCATGCTAAGATTCCACCTCACCCCTGTTAGAATAGCTATCATGAGCAACACCACCAACAACAGGTGTTGGCGAGGATGCGGGGAAAAAGGAACCCTCTTACAATGTTGGTGGGAATGTATACTAGTACAACCACTCTGGAAAAAATTTGGAGGCTACTTAAAAAGCTGGACATCGATCTACCATTTGATCCAGCAATACCACTCTTGGGGATATACCCAAAAGACTGTTACTCCAGAGGCACCTGCACATCCATGTTTATTGTGGCACTGTTCACAATAGCCAAGTTATGGAAACAGCCAAGATGCCCCAGCACTGACGAATGGATTAAGAAAATGTGGTATCTATACACAATGGAATTTTATGCAGCCATGAAGAAGAACGAAATGTTATCATTCGCTGGTAAATGGATGGAATTGGAGAACATCATTCTGAGTGAGGTTAGCCTGGCTCAAAAAACCAAAAATCGTATGTTCTCCCTCATATGTGGACATTAGATCAAGGGCAAACACAACAAGGGGATTGGACTATGAGCACATGATAAAAGCGAGAGCACACAAGGGAGGGGTGAGGATAGGTAAGACACCTAAAAAACTAGCTAGCATTTGTTGCCCTTAACGCAGAGAAACTAAAGCAGATACCTTAAAGCAACTGAGGCCAATAGGAAAAGGGGACCAGGAACTAGAGAAAAGGTTAGATCAAAAAGAATTAACCTAGAAGGTAACACCCACTCACAGGAAATCAATGTGAGTCAATGCCCTGTATAGCTATCCTTATCTCAACCAGCAAAACCCCTTGTTCGTTCCTATTATTGCTTATACTCTCTCTACAACAAAATTAGAGATAAGGGCAAAATAGTTTCTGCTGGGTATTGGGGGGGGGAGAGGGAGGGGGCGGAGTGGGTGGTAAGGGAGGGGGTGGGGGCAGGGGGGAGAAATGAACCAAGCCTTGTATGCACATATGAATAATAAAAGAAAATTAAAAAAAATAAAAAAGAAAGTTAAGAAGTCTAACTATGCTTTTTCTTAGAGCCAAAATCCTGTGATTTTAGCTTTTCATTAAAAAAATCTTTACCTATTTCTGGAGTATATCCTTAAAAATACCCTCAAATATTTGGACAGAAGTGGTACAAGTGTCAAATTAATCTATATGGTTTAAAGTAATTTAAAATCAGTATTTAAATTAATTCTAATGAGTGAAATTAGTTAGCAAGATCAGGTTCTAGATGTATGAAATAGTGAATTTTATTTCCTCCAAGAATAGTGGGGGTTAAAATAAATTATCATATAATCCAACTGAGTGTTCCATGAGATGTATGATTTTAAAGTTACAGTTTTTGCAATTTTTGATATTCAACTATAGATGATTTTTAAATCTGGTTCTTCCTCCAAATCTGAATATACTTCATATTAACATATCTTAGATCTTTTGATTTTCACTGTAGAGAAGGAGTGGAGGAAGGTGTTATTTAGGGTCCTATATTAACACTCACTAAGCATTTGCATCAGATTTTTTTAAAACAATGTCTTTAAAAAGAGAGAAGCAGCAATTTGACCTTTATTTTTCAGAAGGATGGGGGTGGGAGTCGTGAGTATAGTTCTGCCTTTCCTTGTCAAACAGAAGAAAAAAACCTTTAAAAATAGCCCACCAATTTTCAACATTATATTTTAAGCCACAGGAGCTTGTGAGTTATCTTTCATCTTGGTTCTATCACATAACCAGAGAAATTACACAGCGTCTCCCAAAGGAGAGGTCTAGCTGGGAAGCAATTCAAGCAAAAATGTATTATAGAAATGTGATTGTTCATGTGTCATTATAACAGTTATTCATCTTTGCCCCTTCATCTATAGTTTCCTCACTCCTATCCTCATTTTATCTTTTATATGTCTGTGTTTTTCCATGGATGCCTGTGGCAGAAAGAGTGATCATGAGGCAATGACACCTGGGGAAAAATGTTCAAGGAATTTATTGGATCTAAATGTTACTGTGTAATATCTGTGGTATCTCTGCAGACAGAAGGCAGTTGAATTTGATTATTCTTTCCACCCAACCTTGATTTTCTTGAGTGGAAAGGAAGGTAGTTTTGTTCAGGATTAACAGGGGTTTATTTTGATTCTAGACAATAATAACCCAACTTCTAGAAGGTGAGCAGTATTCATTCAGGTCACTACAAAATACATTTTAATATTTACTCCCTTATGAGATCATTTTTACAATGTAAAAATGGCATTCATTGATACATTAAATGATAACCAGACAGAATATTTCAAATATTGATTGTGTTGGAAAATAAGGAAATATGGTACTTTAAGCATCAGTTGTCTATCGTTGCATAGAAACCACTGGAATAACAGTAATTTTTCCCCCTTGTGGGTAAATAATTTGTGCAGGGCTCATCTGGGTGGTTCTGCTCATCTCCCTTTGTTTCACTCATGTGGCTGGGTCCTATAGCTCTAATGGGACTGGATAGTTTAACATGGTCTTTATGTCTTGCAGCCAGTGGTAGCTATTGGCTGGATGTCTAGTGTCTAAGTTGGGATGACTCATCCCTGCTCTGTGTGATCTCTTATTCTCTAATTGTCTGTATGCTTCTTTATAGCAGTCTCAGGGAAGCATTTCAAGAAGGAAACAAAGAAGCTATAACTTGTTTTTTTTTTTTTTTTTGTGGTACTGGGGTTTGAACTCAAGTTCTCATACTTTTTTAGGCAGGCATTCTGCTGCTTAAGCCACTCTGTCAACCTTGCAACATTTCTTGGTATCTAGGATCTGGCTCTTCTAAGACACAGGCTTTCCCACATTTGAAGGTGGGGAAAAAAAGCTCCCATTTCAAGAACATAGGAAGAACAAAGTGACATGGCAATGATGCATGCATACAGGGTTTGGAGGAATGACGGTAGCCATTTTTGCAAACAACCTACATAATCTGTCCTCTGGTGATGACAATTCACGTATTTTCCACACAAAAATACATTCATCTCTCCCATAAATAGTTTTATTTTTTTTCCTCCCCATATGCTGAAGATTGAACCTAGGGCCTTGCACATGCTAGTCAAGCGCTCTATGCCCCTAGGCCACCCATAAAAGTTTTATATCTATATGGACTCATGCTTGAGGTCCAGGATTTCATTATTTTTTTTGCCATGCAGCTCCTTGGTTATGACTTCTTGATCCAGTAATCTGTAAATATGAAAAGTTATTTCTTACTCTACACGCAGCACATGATGGGACACTAGACAGGATAACTGCAATAGACACTTGCATTTAAAAGGCAAATAATTCGAGTAACTTACCCAAGGAAATTCTGCAATCTAACCAGGTACATGTTTCCAGTTTCCTTATTCTAAGTGACTGAGTATATTCATTGATTACAGACTCGTTCCCCCAGGGAATTAGTTCCCTAGTCCATTGTTCTTGGCTCAGTGCTCTGAGAGTTTTCTTTTTCAATAAGAAGTGGCCTGTGGTTGTACCCAAATTGTTTTCTGAACCTAAATCTTGCCAATGGGAAGTTGGAAGCCCAGAAGTCTCATTTTATTTTGAATTACTCAGTCCCACTTAGTATATGCTGAAGGTGTTTTTGTTAGAATAACTGCCTCAAAAACTTTGTGCATTTCTTATGAATCTTGCCAGGGTTTACTGCATGCCCACAAGTCATATTCGTAATTCTTTCTTTGACAGATCTCTCCCTATTTTCATGTGTCAACATGTAGTGGGAGCATTGCCCTTAGTGTCTTTAGAAGTCCTTTATTGAAGAAGTTAAATGAAACTCTAAATATTTCAGAAGTCATAATAAAAGATATTATGCTCACATCTTTGATTTGATCTTTGAGGTAATTTTTAAAAAATTTTGGAATCTTTTTACCAGCTGCAGAGACTATGGATAAGAAACAGGTTTAATTTCAACTTAGTGACTTCTTCTAAATTCTGCTTGTAAATAATAAGTTCCTTTTGTAATTATTCTTTCTTTTCTCATTGCTTTCTCATATGCATTTAGAGATACCCAATGTTTTGACTTTTGACATAGTGACTAGGGATCCCCTCAGGCAGAATTATAATTAAATTAGGCACATTTTCTAACTTCTATGTTATTATATCATGTAATAATTTGATGCAATGCTATCATGTAATAATATTTTCTCTCATGGTTACACTAACAAAGAAAGTTCCCATTACATCATTACTTCACTAGACTCCATATACTTTCTTGTCCCAAACCTAATCTAAATGTCCTAGGTTTTGTTGCAGCACCTCCTCTTCCAGTGTCAATTATGTATCAGTTATCTGTTAGTGCATAACAGACTCCCCAAACTTAAGCACTTATGCCCTCATTATTCTGTGAGTAAACAATTTGGTTTGGACACAACTGAATGACTCTTCTTATCTCACCTGGAGTCACTCATGTGGTGACATTTTCCATTTTTGGTGGTACTAGGGTTTGAACTCAGGCTTCATGATTGCTAGGTAGGTGCTTTACCACTTGAGCCACAGCTCCAACCCTTTTTTCCTCTGGTTACTTTTGAGATATAATCTCACTTTTTGCCCAGGCTGGCCTGGACTATAATCCTTCTATTTTATGCTTCCTGTCCTTGCTGGGATAACAGGCATGACCTACCCTGCCTAGTTTTTTCCCATTGAGATGGGAGGCTCACAAACTTTGTTTGTACAGGCTGGTTTGGAACCACAATCCTCCTGATCTCAGCCTCCTGCACAGCTAGAATAACAGGTGCATCCCACTGGCCACCATGTCCAGCTATTGGTTGAGATGGCATCTGATGAGCTTTAAGCTTAGGCTGACCTGAAACTGTGATCCTCTCTGTCTTATTCTTCCAAGTAGCCTGAATTACATGTGTGAACTACCTAGACCTTGATTCATGTGGCTACATGAAGCTTCAGGTGGCTTGAACAGAACTGGATGGTCTGAGATGGCCTCAGATCTGGTAGTTGTTGGCTGAGTGCTGGTGGTTTGGTATGGAGGGCTGTATCAAGGATAGGTCACATGGTTTCGTATACTCCTGGAGGCTGGTCTTTTTCCCATGGCCATTTCAATGTAATGCTTTGAGAAGGAAAGAGCACCTGCCGAAAATTTTTATTGAAGGCTAGACTTGGAAGTCATAAACAGTCACTTTTTCATGTTATTAATCTCAGCAAGTAGCAAGGATAGCTGAGAATCAAAGTGTGAGGAGGCACTTTCCACTCTTGATGGTATCAACTGCAAAAGCACATGACAAAGAGATGATGCATACGTAGGAGGAATCATTTGCTTTTTGCAAACAATCTATGATGAATGGCTCTGAAACAAATGGTCCCACCTTTTCCGATAGTTCTCAAGAGTAATTGCTTAACACTACACACAGAAGAAAGAGATTATTCCTTTAAGAGATGAAATATGCAAAAAAAAGATTCAAGACAGTATAAAAACTGGGCTAGAAATAAATGAGCATGTATTTTACTGCCCATCTTTAGACATAGAAAATTTATGAAAAAGTAGCTCTTTTCTCCCCTAAAGCTAGCATCTTCAGTCTGTTCTCTGAGTACATACACTTAAAATAGCAGTTCTCCAATTTACCTAGTTATGGTTTCTTCTCAATAGTGTAACCTAATATATTTCTTCATTATCTCTTCATTTCTTGATCTAGGTTTGCATGAAGCTAGTCTACCTTCTTCTAGGGTAGCTTACCATTTATTTTGGGATAATTTACCATTAAAAACAACTTCCATGAGACTTAGAAATAAGAATATGGATCTTTGCCAACTATTTGATGATTTAGTTTTTTCTGTCAGTTTTGGGAACTATGAATTCACAGTTGCTTGTTGAGGTTTCACAGGGTTATTAATTCACTAGTTTAATGATAAGGCTGTGTTTTCATAGCTAGAGAAAACCTTGTTGTTTTGGATAAGCTATGTATCTACATAACCTATTCAGCAAGAGATTTCCAAAGGCTCATGCTTTTAAAAAAGGGGCTTCACAGAGACTGAGTTGGAAATAAGGAAAGCTTGTAATTCATAGAAAGAGAGAAAAAAAAGCATGGTGAAGCTGAAAACTTTGTGGTAATAGGACATGGGAAAAGATTCTGAATATGATTTAATAATCATTTTACAGAAGCATTGGAGGTAGTCTGGGGGGAATAAGTAACTTATCCTTTTATAATGACATACGTGCTTTAAAAATACTCTTAGTTTTGAAAATGATTAAAGCAATTACTGTTGAACTAAACTCCCAACATTACCTTATGCATCCTAGCCATGTCTCTGTGTTAGTCTTTGATTTAAAAGCCTTCAAGTTGGCATCAGAGAGCTGGCATATTATGTTGAGATGAGAAACTGAAAAGTCAGCTGCTATTTTTACTTGGAATATAAAACACTTAATCCTTCATTTTATAACCTTGCAGTTTTAAGAAAGTATTTCAGAAAGGTGAGAGACTGGAAAACTATAAATTTTAATTTTCCAGCACAAGTAACATTAAGTCGTTGCTGCAGTCCTAGAAATAGTTTACTTGGAATCATTTGTTATGTTTGGTGATCTTGATGAAAATCATGCAAGGAGCACTCTTTTTATTTCCTCACTCTTCCATAATGATATTTACTGTTTGCACAGAGATCATTCAATTTTCTGAGATGCTCACCACTTTCTCCTGCTGATTAAATTCCTGTTTGGTCTCACTGCCAAGTCTGTTGGATTAAATTAACAAATTCTGTTTGCTTTAGTAGGAATGACCTGCATCAACCTTCAGCTTGTACAAAATAATAATCTCGTCAGTGATATATTGATTCAATGCTCTTTACCTACTTTTAAAGAAATGTGTAGTGAAAATGTTCTCTTTAGTTTGCTAGAATTTCCAGGGCTGCATTGCTTATTTTTATATGTTGAACACCTTGATCTTCTACATTTAATAAATTCTTTTTCTTTTCCATTTTTAAATGATTTGAGTTCTAAAGGATCAACAAATTTTGATAACTCCAAGGAAAGAACTTAAGCTGATCTTTTTAGTCTACAAAATGTCCCACTCTTAAAACTTATTTACATTAAAGGGTCAATTTAGGTAGAGTAAAACCTTTTTCTAAAAAGTAAATCCAATTTTTATTGAATTGTTTTCTTTTATTTGCCTTATAGTGAATAGCTATGGAACATTGAGAAATTTTTAAAGGAAATGAATTAAAAATTGTATATAAGAATATTTGAAAATGGGACCTGTTCAAACTATTCCAAGAATGGGGGGAGGGGGATAAAAGAGAATGATGGAGGAGGTGAGTTCAACTATGATATATTGTAAGAACTTTTGTAAATGTCACAAGGTACCCCCAAGTACAACAATAAAAGAAAGAATATTTGACAGAATAAGATTTTATAAACTTTACACAAAGTCTTATAGCATTGAAAGCATTATAGCAAGCATTAGAAAACTAAAGTGACATTTTCTGAGTTTCAATAAAGAAAGAACTCTAAGAGAAGAAGAGGAACTAGAGACTAAGGGAAGAGAAGTAAGGAGAAAGAGATCAATAGTTGTTATGTTCTGGGGATTAGACTGTAGTATACAGTTTGTGTGTATTTTCAAATATATTACTGATTTTCTCCACTTCACATGTTATTTCTTTTTCACGGATGAGGTAAATGAAGAATAATGAGATTCAGTAACTCATCTAAGATCAAGCAAACTGAGGCCTTGATACTTACACAGTTTATTGCTAAAGCCATTCTCTTTCCAACAAAACATACTCTATCTTTGAGAAGCAAGCACTTCAAATCCTCAACCCTCCCTTCTACTTTCAGCACAAAAACATGGCCAGTGATTCTGTACATCACAGGATAACCACATAATAGTATAGGTTATTGGGGACTCTTTCAAGAAACAAGTAAAGGTTCTTACTTATTGTATTTATCTTTTAATCTTCTTGGATTATTTCATTTATTTCAGTGAAATTGAACTCTTGCTTGTTAGAGCAAAAGTGAGAAAAACCAATTAGGGAATTCTGTTTATTTTTATGAATCTGAAGAAGGTGCCACTCAGGAGTGAGCTTGAAATTGAAGCTGTATATCTGTGGCTCCATCATTCAGTTTCTGCCCCCTCAGTGTGAGTAGCTAGCACAGCTTCTGATAGGTGTTTCTTGCACAATGTTATTTGTTACTGTTGCTCAGGTATGTAATCTGTGCTCAGTGGAATAAATAATGATCTGTAATGCTTGAAGAAAGCCAGCTGACTTGGATTTACTGAGATAACATGTATGTAGGCTGTACCTAATGGATAATTAAAAATGTGGTCAGGACAACAGTGATATATTAGCCTTTTGCCTCATATGCTAATGGTAGATCTGTTACCTTCATCTTTCCAGTCCTTCTTGCCTATTCATCCACTTCTCTACTGCTTTAGTGATACCCTTGGAGTATAATGGTCTTGAGTGAGGCAACTTACCCATTTTTAGTGAATAAGGAACATGTACCCATCTTTGGAGAGATTCTCAGACTTATTGTTTTGCCCAGTTTGGAGCACATTTTTTGTTAGTCTGGGGAAAGTACACCTCTTTGTTCAACTTTCTCTTTGATTCCATTGGGTCCTACTTGCTTCACAGAATCCATACCACATACCTTCTCTGAGGAAAAGAAACACAGAAAGAAGGGATGGGCAAAAACTCAGATTTCAAAAATTTGTGTGCCATGGCAACTGCATTGTTTTCCCATCCTAGCTATGGGGTGTCCTGAACCAATGTTCTGTTTCTCATTTGACATCATATAGTAAGGATAGAAAGCATTTTAAAAATTTTAACCCAAGGAGGTGATGTTCTTCTGTGATATTAGTTAGCAGAAAGTTCCTGTAGCTGATTGAAAAATCAGTCTTAGGAAGATAATGTTTATACCAACTAACAGGACCCTCAAGTTATGCCACAGGTTGCAGTAGGAGTTAAGGAAGGGATTTAGAGATGGCAGTTAGGCAATGGGATAGCTCTTCTTTTGTGCTCCTCTGATGGGTGTAGAGATCTGGTGATATTTTAATGGTTATTGCCTGGGATGGATTTCAAGTTCTGGCTTTGCCTTTGGTTGTTAGATTTTGAAGTGTCATTATTGCTTCTTTCTGGCATTAATAACCTCTTTGTATTTTCATTTTTCCTTATAAGAATAAGAATTTTGTATTCATACACTGTGAGGAAGTACTAAGGTTATTAGGCTAATGCTTTTCTAAGGCCCCATTTATTAATATTCTTCCACTAACCCTCAGGTTATCAACAAAAGAATTTCAATCATTCAACCTTTCTATTGTACTTGAACAGAGCTCTTGACAGTATTTCTTTTTTTCCTCAAGTGAGTAGTATTTTTCACTGTCATTTTCATTGACACTACATCAATATCAAGAAATGATTTCCAAGTACTTTTGCATAAGTTGAGATTTCCAATTGATCTTTGCAGTTCTTTTCCTGAAAATGGAGGTTGCAGAAGAAACAAACACATGAACAAATAGAATGGTTGTAATACATTGAAGCAGAAAGCAAAGGGGAATTTATAACTTGTGCTGTATTCTAACCAATGGATTTGAGACTGACACTGATGAAAGACAATATTCTATAGTAAAGAGTGATGAGGTAACCAGCTATTACTCAGATAGCAGTGTTTTTGTACTTTATCACTGTCTGTGGGGAATGATAAGGATTGAGGCGGCCTTCCAAGCTATGCCATAGCATTTGTAGTTATTGTTAGGCCTTGAACAAGCCTTTTTATGTTTAGGCTATTCATCTCTTCACAGAGCTCTAAAATTCACCTGAACAATGTCCTATGATTAATATGTGGTGAGGGATTTCCACATTAAAACAAACCAAAATGAAAATAAAAGAAAAATTACTCAATATATGAGATTATAAAGAAAGAGCTATGATGCATGTTTGTTTTTCTTTCTTAAATGGAGAGATTCAGTGTCAGAATTTGGAGATGGTGTAATAGACTCTGAGGGTTTTGACTTGGGTACATATTATTTTTCATCTATTTTCAGATAAGAATTTTCTATTGGTAATTCAATAGCAGGTCAATGGTAAAATGCCAAAAGGCTATGAAATCTTTTTGCTTTGGAAATGCTAGCTGGGATGGGCAATGGATCCATTGACATTAAATGGGTTTCCTCATTATTTCCAGGTGTCTTTGCATTCAGCATTTTCATTTTAGCCATTTATCTCTTTTCTTGCTATATATAATTTCTCTCCTTCCTTTTTTTTGACACGCTCATTTCTCTTGGGAATTATGATGCTTCTCAGCAGCTATGAATACCACTGTTTTTGTCAGTACTTTACACTCCATATGCTTTACCTTAGATTTCATGCAAGAAACCAATGGCTACCTAATGTATATGCATTATGGTCTTAGTATTATATTTATTTTTATATACTTATGATTTAATAATGGTAGGAGAGAAATTTTCTCTTTTCTATGTGTTTTTCCCAATTGATTAAAAAATTGTATATATTTAAAGTATACAATATGATATTTTGATATACATGTATAGAATGAAATGATTATTACAGGTAAACAAATGAACATATCCATTACCTTCTATAGTTAATGAAACAATTTTTCAAAATTTAAAATTATTACTTTATTTCAATGAGGTACTATTTCATACTATGGTGAAAAATAGAAAAAACTAGTTTGCTTCCTGCCCCTCTTTTACTCTTGATTGGGAAACTAAGGACAAATATAAATTTTCCACAATTATAATGAATTTGTTGATAAAGTATGAATTAGAGCTCTGTTTCCTGATTCTTAATTCCATGTTCACTTGTGCTTATATAATTTACAGGAGACTGAGGGTAAAGTGCATAACTAGCAATCTCTCTAGTAACCTACTGCCTGGAAAGATGGAGAAAGATGAAATAGTGGCACATGGAGGTACCATGGAGCCACACAGGTGAACACTACCACTCTAAACAGATGTATCTTCCCTCACAATAGCAAAATCAAAATCCCTATCTTGTCCTGTTAGTTACAAAAAATGTTAAATCTTTGGAGAGGATATCACTGCCATGGAGGATACATTTGAAGCCCTCAGTCTATAGAGACAGAGAACTTCAGCACCATGCAGTGGACGCAAGATTAATAAACCTAGAAGGATGTAAGTTATCTGGCGTAACATCCTTGACTTTCTCTCCTCTACTCATTTGCATTCTGGCTTGAACTGCTTAAATTCTTCCCCTACCAGGCTGTCTAAATGTGTCCTTTGTCCTTTGTCATTTGTCTGTGTCCTGGATCCTGCAGGTCCCTCTGAGAAGGATGCAATAAAACTAGTACTAGGAATGCCAATGGCTGCTGTTGAGATGAAGGCTAATGTTAGGCAGGTTTCTGGTTTTCTTCCAGAGGACCTCCCTCTCCCCTACCACTGGCTGCTTCCAATAATGTGCAGTTGACAAAGGACAGAGTAGTTTTCAGAGTCTTGGCCTCAAGATCACAAGAGAATGGTAGATTTGGAGCTTAGGGATGATAGCTTTATAAGCAATTCAATATTTTAATCATTTAAAGGTATTTCTGAATTTAGAATTTTTGGTTTTAGATCATAGCTTAGAGCTGGAAGAAATTTCAATTAAATGGCCAACAATTTGAAAGAAAGTAAGTAGCTAGTAAGGTAAAAACAACTCATTTGGGAATATTTCTTTTACTATTTACACAAAAAATTATGCTTTTTCCAAGAAGCTGTGTGTCTAATGTTGCCCATGTATTAGTTTGATTAATAGAGTGTTTCTACCTCTGAACTTATAATTAATGACTTGAATGATATTAATTCTTATTATTATCAATTACATTGCCAAGATTCCAAAAAAATTTTAACACATTATATGCAGTAAACAGTTGTCACAGCAATATGTAGTATGATGTGGGTTCCTCATGGGAGAGAACAAGGTCCCTAGAATCACATTCTGTTATTGACATTCAGTGTTGTACCAACAAAAATGTGTGGCCCAATGTTTCCTTAGTGGCTACATCACACTGTGATTGTCCTTCAACATTCTGATGATGTAAAATCAGTATCAAATTAATATTTATATCAGGAGTTGTCTTAATTGAGAGAAACTTCAGAGGAATAGAGTGTGTGTATGACATTATGTTAGCTTTCCATCGAAATGACAAAGTACCTGAGGATGTCAGCTTAAAGAAGGAAAGACTTATTTTGGATAACAGTTGGCTTGCTCTATTGTTTCTAGGCCTGTGGTGAGGTATTACACCCTGATTGAAGGGTGTGGTAGAGCAAAACTGCTCACCTCATGGTGTCTGGAAGAAGGTAGGGAGATGGGAAGGGGCCAGGGGTCAAGATATTCCCTTCTAGAGCACACAGTCAGGAACCTACTTCCTTCAACTAGGTACTACCTCCTAAAATTTCTACCAACTCCCAATATTGAAATTGTGATCCATGAGGTCAGAGCCCTCATGGTTGTATCATCTTACAAAAGCCCCACATCCGAACTGCTACCTTGGGAACCAAGCCTTCAACATGAGTCTTTAGGGGGACACTTTATATCCAAACCATAGCAAGCATTTTCCTAGATATCAATACATAAGAATCCTATTAAAAAAATTTGCTCAGCCTCTTTCCATGGTTGCTTTACTGATGTATTAGTCTTCTTGAGCTGCCATGACAAACTGTTAAAGACTGGGTTACTTAAGCAACAGAAAATTTCTCACATTTCTGGAGGCTGGAAATCCAAGGTCATGGTGACACTGTGATTGGTTTCTGATGAGTGCTTGCTGCCTGACTTGAAAATAGCTGCCTTTTCACTGTGTCTACACATGGCATTTTCTCTTTGTGGAGGAAGGAAGAAAAAGAGGGAGGGAGGGAGAGAGCACTTCAGTGCCTCTTCCTATAAGGACACTAATCATATCAGATTAGGGCTCTACCCTTATGAACTCATGTAATATTAATTACTTACTTAAAGTCTCTATTGCCAAATATAACCACACTGAAGGACAGGGCTTCATTATATGGAATTTGGGGAACACAAGCAGAAAATAACACCAATGAATTCAGCTTCTTTGATATTATCAGCACAGATATTGGATAACTCAGGCCCTTCATTTTAATGGTAAATGGAAACACTTAAAAGTTTCTTGAGAGCTAATGATAAAGTTATATTTCCTGAAGTTAATTTCTCTACTGATAACTGCAATGTGTACTCCCAATCTTTTTCTGGTATGGTCTAATTTTACTTGCAATTATTCTTACTGAGTTTAGGAAAAACTAAAAGGTAAATTCATTCTCTTAGTGCATGATATAATTTTACATAAAACATTTCTCCTTTAGTATTTGTAAACATTTTATTAGCATATAAATATATTATTAAATATAATAATATATTTATTATTACAGGAGAATTCAGCAGGTTTCATTGTTCTGTTTTCATACATGCATACAAAGTACGTTGACCATATTCACCCTCTTTCACTTTCTTCATTTACCCTCCCCCCTCTCACTCACCCCCTGGATGAAGGTATTGTTATTTTTAGTAAACATTAATTTCCCTTCTAATAATTCCTCCAGTGAACAACTGGGTGTTTGCATGCAGTACAGAAAAATATTATATATTTAAAGACATTTCAAAAAGTACAACTTGGTAGTTTACAATTACAGGACTAAGTCTAGTGTGGTTTGTAAAAGTAGATCAGCCCCACTCCAGAGATATGGGAGGCTACACACAGACATTTTAATCTATCTTTCACACTAGTGAAGAAATTATTGTGAGTGGAACATAAAAATATGTTCTGAAGCTTATTTGAATGCTCTTTTGATACTTGGTCTGCATTTTTGAACATAGACTCAAACTGCTGTGCTTTTACTTGTGAGGATTATAATCATGCCCAGAGGTTATTTAACATGCTGCATAAATGAATTATAATTTAAATAAATGAAATGAAAATGCCTGATTTTCTATTCCCAATTGGAAAGAACAGATTGATCACTGGAGAGTAAAATATTGTCTAGAACCAAAGAATCCTCAAATTCATATTTTTAATTGAATAGCATCCCATTATCTTCTAAGGAAAGGAAAATTCACAGAAATCTCAGTACAGTTGAATGGCATCACTTCTGCATTCTATATTTTTCAAATTTACTGAAAGAATAGATTGAAACCCAAAGTTTTGGTTTTCAAAGTGAATTTTTTTTTTGCAAATTAAAAGTGACATTTAATCAATTGGTAACACAAAATGTGTAGGGCATATTATATGCCAGAAATTATGCTAGGCACTGGGTATTAAAATATTGAATAAAATAATAGCCAGGTATTTATAATACATGAACTGTAGATATGTTCATGAATATTAAAATATATAGGGTAATAGAAGAATATGCTTGGTAAACCCCAGAGCTGATATAGTGGAGGGAATGATCAACTAAGATTCTGAGGGAGAGGAGGGACCCAAGAAGGCTTGACAGAGGATGTGGCCAGAGCGTAGGAGTAGAAGATATTACAATTGACGCTTAGCACCCATTTCTCTTTAATGTCCCCACACCTTCATATAGGACAGAAAGCTAAAAGCGATAATGATCTGCAAGACATAAGAGAGGTAGAGTGTTTTCCCTTTAGTAGTGATTGGATATAATCTATAGGATCCAGCAAGCTTTGTGTTTTGTAATGATCAGAGTTCTTATTTCACTACTACATCACCAGCCTTGGCTGTAGTGACAGCCATAGTTCCTGCAGCATTTTGACACCTCGTTGTCAGAAGTCATTCTCGATTTCTGAATTACAGTTTCAGTGTGTGATTTCAAAGTTTATTGGTGGTTACTGACTTGTGTTCCTCTAGTTCTTTCAACAGTTTTGTTGGCACTTCATGCCCTACATTGACTACCTTTCTGTCTGACATACCTAGAGTGGTTTCTGTTTACATTGAATCCTCTCTGGTACGAGGTGTTTGGAAGATGAATAGGAGTTTATCAAGAGAACAAAAGAAAGAAAGGCACATATTATTCAAAGCAAATAAAACGACCAAAGTAATAGGAACTGTAAAACACTGGGGTGTGTTAAAATGGATCAAAGTAAGTCAATGAGTGTAAGGAAGTGGGGAGATAGATGAGGTTGAAAAGTTAAAAATAAAAAGGTTTATAAAATGAATTGTCTGCTTTTTCTGAAGTTGGCATTAGGTATCCATTAAGATTGTTTAAGCCAGGAGTTGTGGTATTAAGTCTGTAGTTCTTGGGTCTCAGGGAAGATAACTGGGGAAAGGTGGGTCAGAAATGAAGAGGATAATTAGGTAAGTGTGTGGAGGAAGAGAAGATCACCGTGGAGAGAAAATTTCACTCAGGTTTAGGTCTTTGAATCAAAATATTACTATTTTTTTAATGGAATATGTTCTTAAATATTAAAAATAAACATTCTGGGTTATTTTCCAATACTTTTCCATTTTAGAAAAAATTAAGGCTTCAGAAAAATTATTTTTCTTTTTCATTCTCAGAGTACATCTCCTTTCTTCACCATCCAAAAAAATCTCTAGTCACTGCTTATTTTAGATTTTCTGGAAAAATAAGTTGAAGAAAAAAAATTAGTGATCTGTGTGGAAATGGGACATTTTTGTCTTCTCTTGACATTTGCATCAATTCAAAGAAAAAATTCTTTTTAAAGCACCAATGAATTTATCCCAAATGTTTTTTCTTGTCAATTATTGTAGCACAGAGAGAGATGTAGAGATGCTTGGGAAGGATGTATTTGGTAAGCAGATCCAAGAATGGTGTCATTGTTCATAGGCTTATGAAACTTCTGCTAAGCTGTTGGAGAAAACTGTGATGGTGGCTTCCCTTGCTCACTTCCCTCCTTCCTCCACAGTGTTTTCACACAGTACTCTCTTAGAAATGAGCTTCTGACTTCTTTCCCTAGCCCAAGAGAAGCTGAAAAAACAGCACAGTACTTGAGGGCATCTTTTATTCACAAAAAATGATTGCAAACTATGTGAATCTTTAAAAAGGCAAACAAAAGCAAAGAAAAATGTTTTCTTTTTAACATAGACTCTAATGTGCTTCAGATTTCTAAAAAGTAGGTAGTAGGAACTGTACCCTCACATGGATCTTAAAGAAAGAGAGAAATATCTCTCTTCTTATAGACAAGACCTCTCTTGCCTTTTGCAAAGAAGCAGAGTTATCTGCCAATAGATATTTAGCTGTAAATTTGTAATTTACATATATATGAAAGTGTAGAGAAATCATTCATTGAATAATCCATTATCAATTAAAAATTTCCTAAGATAATCATTCCTAAGGAGTGTATTAACTTAAGGAATGAAAATCACACATAATTTTAAAAATTACTAACTCAAGAATAAATAAATATTCAAAAATAGTTACTGTATAGTGAGATTCTGTTCTTAATTTTCAATCTCTTTTAAAGGAGGCTGGGGAACTCCTTAGCTGTATTACCCCCCTTTCTCATCATCTAGATTTTTAGGTCATGGACCTCTGTGGACTGTGCCAATTTCTGATAAAATGCTTTTTATCAGCACTTTGAATACTGACATTAAAGTCTTTATCTCCTTGATAAAGTTGAGGAAGTCTTTGTAATTTATTAAAGTAACATTATTTGGCTTGTTTTGGCTGATAACTGCCAGATCCATGGTTTTTTTTTGAGCCTGGAAGATTTCTATTTCTCTCATGTTGCTTCTTGAGAAATGTCAATTTCCAAGGGAATGAGTTCTTTTTACACTGGGACTCACTGGGTATGTGTTCTGCCCCTCACTATTCTGTGACTTCTCAGATCTTTGAAATCCCCAAATCACTCTCTCATTATCCACAGTAGTGAAAGAGATGTTTCAGCTCCTGAAGTTTTGGAAAGAAGAGAAAGACTTTTAAGTTGAGATGTGCTTCCTCCACAATGCCACACCCATAGACTTTGTAATTCACATGCTGGTTATCAGTCAGTTTTGAACTATGGCAATTTAGGATTGCTGTTTAACCATTCCAAAGTTACTTCTGTGCAGTCTATAACCCTTTTCTGCAGACAATCAATCCTCTCTTCTTAACTCATTGCACTTTATTTCCTCCCTATTTCATGAAATAGTTCCCTTTGCTCCAAATGACTTTTAGCTGTGTTTCTTGTCATACTGCTACCCAGCCTTTGAAATCAAGCTAAAAGGAGTAAGTCTGGACGTAAGTGATCTTTGTAACCAAGATCTCTTAGTTGTACTATGTGGGTAGTAACATCAGCCTTAAATTTTGGTTACTTGCCTTATCACTTTCATTATTTTATACAATGTTTCTGATTTTTGTCTCCAAAAATATTTGAAGATTTCTCTTATTAGATTTATCCCTTGTTATGTAAAGAATAGGATTCTTTTTAAGATTGTATTGATTGTCGTAACAGATAAATCCACAAATTGAAGTTGTTTAATGCAATTGAAATTTATTCTACTGTTATAACACTTCAATATGGTGTCTGGTAGACTGTCTTCTGTGTGGTTATGTAGGAACCCTGGACTTTGCTTCTTGGAGTATTGCCATCTTTAACACATGCCTTCCAAGAAACAGTGGAGAGAGGGCAACTGCTTCTTATCCATGTTGGTCCAGTGTGGTCATTCCATAGCCACCTGTCCACATCTGCATGCAAAGAAAGTGTGGCATGTGACTAGGCAGACACGTCTCCAGGCACTATGGTATAGGAACATAGACTTATTGAAGAGGTAGCTGTTGCATCTATGCAGGTTCATTGTTTGCTATAGCTATTTTGCACCATAGAAGTGCTTGATACATGTGTAAATAAATAAATAAGAAATAAATAAGCATCTGGTGTCAGGTTAGTTGGAAGGGGAGAGACACAAGTTAGCATATATTTTGTGGCTACTGAATGTAATGATTCACAAGCTTAATGTAGGTGGGAGAGTAGCCACTTGCTCTAGGGAGAAATAATCAGTTTGTGGCTTGTCTATGCTTCTTTAATCACTCTTTGGCCCAAAGGTTGCAGAGTATTCTAATGGTAGGGGTGTGTGTGAAAGGAGAGAGTGTAGGGAAAATGAAGTATTCATATGCATATATGAAAATAGAATAATGAAAACTATTAAAATTGTTCAAAAAGGGGTAGGGGAATAAGAAAGAGTAATAGGGTGAATTTGATCAAAGTACATTATGTGCATGCATGGGAAATATCAAAATGAAACCTCTTTGTATGCTAATGTATGCTAATGAAAAAGAAAAAAGAGTGACTATGCTTATAGAAATAGTCACTTTTTTTCTGAGCATATTTTCTTTTAAGCTCTTTGAAATTCATTTATTTGCCCCAAGAGCAGTCTACAAGGTGTGTTTCTACTTAGAAAAAGAATTGAGCTTCTTGTTGCACAAACATCAATTTGTTCTAATGATTGAAGAGTTGTTCTATTACCTTGGGTAAGACTTGGATATTTAATAGGTAGGGAGAATCACATAATTTCTAAGGGAATGAATTTTTCCAGAGGAAAGATTCATTGGCACACTGCTTTCACTATTTTTTAACTATCAAGAGGCAATAGATAGGGTATCTATTCAAAAGTTATAATGTTACAAAGTGACATGTCAAATGCATAGAGTAGGAAAGAGTATCTTTTAATGCAATATATTTTTGGAAGCCTCTAGCATTCTTTAAATTGTATGAGTGAACAACACTGATAGCTGTTTAAAAAAAACCAAGGCTTCAGCCATAGTATGTTTAGAGTCTGCAAGTAAAACAAAATACATTAGATCTGAATGTTCACTTCATTTTATATGTGTGTTTACTCAGGAATGGTTATGCCTTATCACTTTTATTGTTCTTTTATCACAGCTGTGTGAAAAATTACAGTTGGAGCAGTGTTCATGTTTTTGCTAAAATACATTTTATTTCATGCTATGAAGCAGATTGCTAACACTTGCTACTTTTATTATTACTGCTGCATGACTCCCTCCACTCTGGTTAAAGATGTGTCAGTATTTCTATGAAAAAATAATCTCTTTTATTTATGTATTTATTTTTATTCTGTGATTACTTTAGCTAAGCTGAAGTGACTCTCAGAAGAACTCATGCTAAGTTAAAAAAATTGGACAAATAAAACCTAAGTACCAAACACTGCCTATAAATTCCACACAACAAATATTGCATCTAAACTGAAGGTAAAGTTCAAAGAGGACGATTTCCACAGGGCTTGATAAGAAGGGACGTTTAAATTGTGACTTAACCACTCAAGCTTTTGAAACAGAGTGATATCATTGTACACTAAATTTTAAGAAATCAAGTGAATTCTTTAGTACACTGTGGGTTGAAACTCAGTCTATAGGACTTTACTTGGAAGCACATATAAAATCTGAAGTGAGGGCTTCTAGTTATGAAAGGGACACTTTGGATAGGGAATTGAGTTTTCCTTCAGTTGTAGTTTGGAAGGCGTGTTGCTCATTTATTTTTACCAGAGTAAAGACCACATTGTGCTTGGGAGCCTTGTTTTAACTTTTCTACATGCTGGTAAAGTACCACCACCACCACCAAAATGTAATCCAACAAACACTCACATTTTATAAATTCAGATTTTATAATAATTTTTCTTTGTTTAGTGGTAATTCACTCATCTATAAATATGGACAGGCACATGCCAGGAGAAAGTGAAAAAATGTTCCCAGAGGCAATGAGTAGGTGAAAATTACTTTGGGAAAATGTCCTGTTTGCTTTGCTGATATTCTAGTTCTTGTTCAACCAAATTCTCTAGATTATTTTAGGCACAAGGACATAGAAAAAAGACTTACCTGCCAGCTTGGTTCTTAATTTTCTTCTGACCCCTCAGGGTCAGAATAGGAATTCCTATACAGAATAGGAATAAGAAAAATTCAGCATACAAACCCAGGGAGGCCTTTTGCAACCTGTGATTCTGTAGTCATGAGAATTTGAGCTACTGTTGCCTCTACCTAGTAGCCTGGATATCTACTATC
The DNA here is from genome assembly GCF_047511655.1 of Castor canadensis. Lineage (NCBI taxonomy): Eukaryota > Metazoa > Chordata > Mammalia > Rodentia > Castoridae > Castor > Castor canadensis. The sequence goes on from NC_133387.1 coordinate 52,529,669, forward strand.
AATCCTTTTGATGCCTATTTGCTGTCTTGGCTGGAATATTGATATCATATCCTATACATTTCTTAACAGAATGGGCTACTGTATTATTACCCTGACACAGTTATAAAATGGAGTAAAATTCTCAGTCAAAGCTCCTGAGATGTTTAAGCAGTTTCATGTCCAAAGCTAAGGCAGAACTGTGTGATTGGAAACCTTGCCATTTCCTCCCAGAATCAATGGTACAGTTATTTAATTATAAACCAAACAAAGAAGACTGGTCAGTGACAATTTGTACCACATATAAGAAATCTTGAGAATCTGTGGTTATTTGTAACCATTGTGGTTTGAAGTCTAAAAATGATAAATTTTCAGAGCATTATAGGATAGTCTAATAACTGTGATCAAACAGAGCAGTCAGTCAGGGACCCTTGCAGCACAAATTCAATTGTTTTCTAAGGCAAGAGGAAGTAATACAGCCCAAGGCCATTTAGGAAAGCACTGTAGCAAATGTAGATAGATAAGGGAAGAAATCCTCACAGAGGCATGAAATGCCTTAATTTACATGGAAGGAAGGGGAAGACATTTTGTTTGCATTTCCATCCCACTTCTCTGGGACTTCCTTGCATCTACACAGAAAACACATTGCATCTGAGATTTGCTGTGCAGATTAGGGATGAAAATTATGCCCTTCGCCTTGAGGCTGTGAGCTGAACATTTACAAATAGATGCATCTGGGTTGTGTTGGAGCAAGATACATTCAAAATTGTCCAAGGAGACAGAGAGAAGTCCATCTGTGTATAAAAGCCAGAATTGGGCTGCTTTTACTTTTGTTGTTGTAAAAATCCATTCTGTTCAAATCCCAGCTAATGAAAGTGTGCATCTGTAAATAAAAAGTAAATCAAGGGAATGTATTAATCCTGCAGCTGCTGTCCACTTAACTTTCCTTATAAAAAATAACTCAATTTTCTGGCCTGAATGTTCTTGCTAGTTAGCAAAGTGATGGCAATTTGAGGGGCACAAAGTAAATATTGAAATCTATTTATGTTTAACAGCCTTGGCAGTAAAAGCAGCTGTGAGGTGAGTGACTGTACAGTCATTTGCTTTTATAATTGTGTGGATACTTAAGGTTCAGAGTCTGACCCTAGAAACCCATTACCTGGCCATTTAAATTACTACTTAATTTGTCCAAACTATTAATTAATGTGTCTTTCTAGCCTAGAACTGGCACTCTGCAGAGGTTAGCAAGGCAACCTTCCATGTTTTGTAGTTGGAGTAGACTACACAGGGGTCCTGGCCAAAATTTTCTTCCCGCTTGCATTTCACAGTGACTAAAATGTTTGTCTTTTAAATTGTCTCTGGGAAAGACAGATTAGCTAAAATTACATAAAATTAATTCATTTCATCAGTCATAATCCATTGTAACTAGAAATGTGTCAGTACTTCAAGGAAGTAGGAAATAAAATCTTGTTGAAGTACTGTTGAAGCAAGGGAAAAATCTGGGAAGAGCTGTCTTTGAAAGATAATTTCTCCATAGATAGTCAGAATTTCCTATAGATCCTGACACATATCCCATTGCTGGTATGACCATGGGGTATGAATAGGGATGGATGGAGCTTATTAAGAATAATTTTATCCTAGGAGGGAAGAATTCCAGAGATTGGATGCCTGGATAGAACACAGTAAGAGTGAGGTCAAAGGAGCAGTCTTTAAGAATCTCCTAACTCAGTAGCAGAATATCTAATATAGACCTAGAGAGGTTGTGGTTTTCAAATGTTAACAAAAATGAATGGAATTGTACAGTTCCTAAGTTTTTTTTGGCAATTTATTGATATATTAGCCTTGTATTAAAATGCTAATAGACACTCTTAATAGGAAGGATTCTGCCTTTTATCTCTCAGAGGCAAATCTCAGGGAGAAATATTGACTGTGTATCCTAATTTTTCCAGTTGTATACTTACTTCTCTCATGTGTTAATCCACATTTGGCTTTGACTAGTCCTAGCTGAAACCTACCAAAGATGTTAAAACTCAATAAGTAGCTGATACCACAGGAACAATCAGTTTTCATTATCTTTTTTTTAATCATCAAAGTAATCAGCAAACCTCTTGTGAAAATGGCTCTTATAACTGGCAATTGTAATCCTCGTGGCTTGAAGAGATTGTTCTGGTGAAATTTTGGAGTGTTTAGAGAAAAGTTAAGGTTTTCTCTTCACAACTCTTTTCTTAATCCCTTTACTTACATTTTCAGATTTCCCCGGAGATTTTTTTTTATAAAGGAAGTACATTAATTTCCTTGTGCAAAATTGCTACCTTTTCCTTTGCTATCTTATTTTTCATGGTGGCCACAGCTGACATGGTTTTCTTCTCTTTTAAGCTTGATTGTGCTCGCCATGCCCATTGCTCTCTAAAGCAATGAGCTGTTGGCGGTATTCTGTGTTCACCTGACTGTCCCTACCATCGCCACCAATCCATTTCCATCTTTCTCTCTTCAGAAGAGGCAAGCTGAGGAAATCAAATTAAACTTGCATAATTCCATTTTGCAATAATCAGCTGATTATTTTCAATTTGGAGGGTGGCAACTAGACAACAGGAGGCATCTGGATGAGGTCTTGGGCTTGCTGGGTACTGGTGCATTTTAAGATATGTTGAGCAGTTTCTGTTACTGTAGCCCTAGATTTTATTTGGTAATGATAATTAAATTTTAGATAGGTATCCTGGATGATTGATTATTTTATTTTACCTCATAAGAAAAAAAAATTGGTATAAAATGGACTTGTAATTAATTATGTTATTTTCTTTCACAAGATGGGAACATACCCTTATGTAAACAGAGACTTTTCCCTGCCATGCTCTGATATCAAAAGGCTGATATTGACAGGTACTGATAGTTGACTTATGTATTAAGAAAAAAATTGGGTTAGATTCTTCATGAATCAGCAGCATGATCTCTGCTTATCATCTAAGTATTTGTGGTTTTTACTAATTAGAAACTCATTATATTCTCAGTTTTATATCTTGTGCTCTGAGAGATTTTGCAAGACTTTGGGTCCTTGGAAGATCAAGCCTAGAGCAAAGTTTAGGTGCTTTGTTAGTAAATCTAATCCCAGGATTGTAAGAATGAGCAACAGGTAAATTTGGTAAAGAAAGAGGAAGGCAAACATAAAGTGGTACATTACTAAACTATGCAGTATTTCGTAGGTGCACAGGCAATCTTCTTGTCTTGGCCCAGATGGACTGTATGGGGAATGCAAGTGAATTTATTGAGTGGCTCCTTCCCATCTCCAGTCCCTCATGAATCAAAGGGAAACTCTGTGAGGAGTTGACACTCCCACAGTTTAGGGTTATGTTAGTTACTAAGCTGTGCAACTGGGAAAGTTAGATCCCATGTGCTATAGCTGGCTACTTCATATGAGTTAGGAAGTTGGAGGGAAGAGACAGAGATTACAGGCTCTGTCAGTGCAGAGGGCAAACCCACACAGCTCTCTGGATCTTAGATTTGGCCTATGAGGTAGTGACATAGTGGAACACTCTGAGGGCCCAGGTGAGATAGAATCTGAGGCTGTGCATTTGATATATTAATATGAGCAATATTCCTTCCATATTAGCTGTTCATTGCAATATAATCTGAAAAAAATAGATCATTGCCTCCCTCTACTATTGCTTACCTTGTGTATTCATTTCTCTTGTAGCATTACTTATCTGCTTAGATATGTTTTTATTTTTCAAGAACATGCCCTTTTCTTCTTCCAGTCTTTCAGAAGTTAAATGCTATACCATAGGATGTAGAAAGGCCACCAACTAATTTAAAAAGTACAAAGTTAGAAGATCCTATTCAATAATGCATGATACGTTTTTTCAACAATTCAATGACAATACAGATAATTATCTTGAATTGATTTGTAATTAGACAGAAAATATAAATGTTAACAATTTGATCATTCACAATTACTAAGGGTACTTTGACATCTGTACAAAAAAGCTAGAAAAATTATGAGCAAAATATGGAAATTATAGTAATTGGCAATTAGCCCTATATTAACTCGCTTTCTGTTACCACAACAAAATATCTGAGATAATTTACTTATAAAGAGAAATGATATATTTGGCATTACTCTGTCATCAAAGGAAAAACTGAGCAGGCTGTGTTTATTTCTTGCAGCTGCAGTATTTATTTATTTACTTTTATGGTGCTGGGGATTAAATCCAGGGCCTTGTGCATGCTAGACAAGCACTCTACTATTTGAGCTATGCTTTCAATCCTATATTTATTTATTTTTATAAACATTCTTAATTTAAATTAGGCCTGCTGAAGTGATTTTTTTTTTTTTTTTGGTTCTAGGCTTTGAACTCAAGGCATATTAGGCAAGCACTTTGCTACTTGAACCATATGCCTCGGCTTTTTTGCTAGTCATTTTTCTTTATTTATTTTATCATTTTTACATTTACTTACATGTGTATAGATTATTTACACGCCATCCCCCCAAGCTTTTGGCCAGAACCTGTATTGCCCTCTTCTCTGATTTTGTTGAAGAGAAAACAGAAGAGATAATAAGAAAGATGTAGAGTTTTTGCTAGTTTGAAATGAGGATAGCTTACAGAGAGATTCCTAGTGTTGCTTTCATGCACATGTATATTGCAACCCACACTGCTTCATCTCTATTAAAACTCTTCACTACTTTCTGGTCCTCTTCCCATAGTGTCCTTTGCCAGTTTAAGATTACTATATTCAGAGACAGCAGCACCCAGACGGCTTGGGAAGACGTGGACCACAAGGTGAGCTAAGTGGCACGTGATACTCCCATAGACAACCCTGGGCCAGATCAGCATATCCCCCTGGACAGACTGACCCCCACCCAGGGAAAAAAGGAAAAAAACACAAACTGAATAATAGGCAATAAGAACAAAAAAGTCACATAGCAAAGAGGGTGGGGTGCCCTGAGCACTGAAGAGTGGGAGAGGGGAAATCCCTCACAACAAGCCGGCTGGAGAAGGCAGGAGCAGTGGCACACACCCAGCAACCAGGAGCTTGAAAGCTTGTAAAAGTGGTGGTGGGAAAAAAAACTCCACAGGAGAGGGGGGAAGACCCCCTTCCCATGTGAGCTGTAAATAAACAGGCCAGTGGGAGAAGGCAGGAGCAGCAGCACACACCCAGCAATCAGGAGTGGGAAAGCTTATAAAATTGGTGTTGGGAGGAAAACTCCACAGGAGAAGGGGAAAGACCCACTTCCCATGTGAACTGTAAATAAACATGCAGGCCACAGAAAGCATGTGCAGTGTCACCTCCCCCAGTGTGCTTGGAAAGGGGAAAGCTTGTAGCAGTGGCAGCCACACCCAGGGAGAACTCTAAGTAAACAAAGCCTGAGGGGCCAGGTGAGTGTTAAGCTCACTCCTGAGATCTGCATAAATAAAGCCTCCAGCAACAGCAGGCTGACAGCAGAAGGCAGGTGAGCCACAGCCTCAGATAGCCATTCACAGAACTGTCTCCACTTTTTTTTCTTTCTTCCTTTGATGAGACAACAACCGAACTACACGTGCATGCTGAAAAACTTACTGAAACTGTATTGCACTTTGTGGTGTTTTTTTGTTTTGTGTTGTTTTGTTTGGTTTGGTTTGGTTTGTTTCTTTTCCCCTTTGATGAGACAATGACAGAACTACTTCTGAGACTCCATCTCCGGGATTGGAAGCTGAGGGACGAACACCAAAATTATTAAGACTGAAACTTTATTGCATTTGAACTTGGAGGTTTTTTTTATTTATTTACTTATTTACTTTTCAATCCTCTCTCTGTCTCTCTAATGCCTGTTCAGCTTACTGTTGATTAGTACACTATCTCTCCCTGTTTATATCTTTGAAACTTTTTTGTTTGTTTCTTTGTTTTGTTTTTTTCCACTTGTTTGTTTGTTTTTCCCTTTTTCTTTAACTTCTTTGCTTGCCATCTTCTCTCACCCTTCCATTGTAAATATCACCATTGCTATTATTACAACCTAGAAAATACTTAATTGCACACAGTACAGGGACAATAACAACACCAAGGGCAATGACGGGAAGACAGAAAAAACAGGGAAACCAGTTTCCCCACAGCCAAAAATTAGTATAGGAACCAGAGGGAAATGAAGAAAACAGATACTCAGATCCAGACTCCAACAAAATGAAGATAAACTATGCCAAGAACCCAATGAAGCCCACAAGAATAAAATAAAAGAAGAAATACTACAGGTAATCAATGAGAATTTTATAGAGATGATACTGGATATGGTCAACCAAAATGTACAGGAGACACTCAAGAAATTCCAAGACAACAAAATTTGAAAAAGCACAAGAAGAAATAAAAGAAACCATAGAAGCACTGCATAAACACCAAAGTGAAACAAAGAACAATACTAATAAAGAGATAAAGGAACTCAGGACAAAAATAGATAACATTAAAGAGGAAACAACTCAGGATATAGAAAACTCAGAAAAAAGAATGAAACAGAATTGCAAAACAAAACGGAAGGCCAATCCAGCAGAATAGAACAAACAGAAGACCGAATCTCAGAACTCGAAGATGAAATGGTAGTTAAAGGAAAAACCAAAGAACTATTAGTTAAACAACTCAAAACCTGTGAAAAGAAAATGCAAGAACTCACTGCCTCCATCAAAAGACCAAACCTGAGAATCATGGGCATTGAAGAAGGAGAAGAGGTGCAAGCAAAGGGAATGCATAATATATTCAACCAAATAATAACAGAAAATTTCCCAAATCTAGAGAAATCTATTCCCATACAGATATAAGAGGCCTCCAGAACACCAAACAGACCATACCCAAATAGATCTACCCCACAGCATATTATCATTAAAACAACAAATACAGAGACCCAAGAAAGAATACTGAAGGCTGTAAGAGAGAAAAAACAAATAACATAGAAAGGTAAACCCATCAAAATCACAGCAAACTTCTCAACAGAAACATTAAAAAAGAGGAGCTTAGGTGAGGTCTTCTGGGCACTGAATGAAAATAACTTCAACCCCAGGATACTCTACCCAGCAAAACTATCATTCAAAATAGATGGAGTAATAAAAGTCTTCCATGATAAGCAGAAACTAAAACCATATATGACCACAAAGCCACCACTACAAAAAATTCTTCAAGGAATTCTGCGCACAGAAAGTGAAGCCAAACATAACCATGAAAGGACAGTACCAAACCACAGGAAAAGAAAAAGCAAGAAAGTAGAGAGTAATCTCAACTTAGGTACACACAATCATACCTTCAAACAACTAAGACAACTAAATGGCAGGAATCACCACATACCTATCAGTACTAACACTTAATGTTAACGGACTTAATTCACCCATCAAAAGGCACCGTTTGACGAAATGGATTAAAAAGGAAGATCCAACAATTTGTTGCTTACAGGAGACTCATCTTACTGACAGAAATAAGCATAGGCTTAGGATGAAAGGCTGGAAGTAGATTTACCAAGCCAGTGGCCCCCGAAAACAGGCAGGAGTAGCAATACTTATCTCTGACAAAGTAGACTTCAAACCTAAATTGATCAAATGAGATAAAGAAGGACATTCCATAATAATAAAAGGGGAAGTAGACCAAAAGGAAATAACAATTATCAACCTATATGCACCCAATGTCAACGCATCCAATTTCATCAAACATACTCTGAAGGACCTAAAAGCATATATTAACTGCAACACAGTGGTTGTGGGAAACTTTAACACTCCCCTATCATCAATAGATTGGTCATCCAAACAAAAAATCAATAAACAAATCCTAGATCTAAAACATACAATAGATCAAATGGACCTACTTGATGTCTACCGAACATTTAATCCAACTTCTACACAACATACATTCTTCTCAGCAGCCCATGGAACCTTCTCCAAAATAGATCATATCCTAAGGCACAAAGCAAGCCTCAGCAAATATAAGAAAATAGAAATTATACCATGCATTCTATCTGATCACAATGCAATAAAACTAGAACTAAACAACAAAAGTAAAGAAAAAAACATGCAAACAGGTGGAAACTGAAAACTTATTGCTTAATGAACAATGGGTCATTGATGAAATAAAAGAGGAAATTAAAAAGTTCCTGGAAGTCAATGAAAATGAAAACACAACCTACCAGAACCTATGAGACACAGCAAAGGCAGTCCTGAGAGGAAAGTTTATAGCCATGAGTGCATATATTAAAAAAAGTGAAAGATCCCAAATCAATGACCTAATGATACATCTCAAACTCCTAGAAAAACAAGAACAAGCAAATCCCAAAGCAAATAGAAGGAGAGAAATAATAAAAATAAGAGCTGAAATCTATGAAATAGAAAGCAAAAAAAAAAAAAAAAAACATACAAAGAATTAATGAAACAAAAAGTTGGTTCTTTGAAAAAATAAACAAGATTGACAGACCCCTAGCAAACCCAACTAAAATGAGGAGAGAAAAAACCCAAATTAGTAGAATCAGGAATGCAAAAGGGGAGATAACAACAAACACCATCGAAGTCCAGGAAATCATTAGAGACTATTTCCAGAACCTATATTCAAATAAATTCAGAAATCTTAAAGAAATGGATAGATTTCTAGATACATATGATCAAACAAAACTGAACAAAGAGGATATTAATAAACTGAATAGATCTAAAACACAAAATGAAATTGAAGCAGCAATTAAGAGTCTCCCCAAAAAGAAAAGTCCAGGACCTGATGGATTCTCTGCTGAATTCTATCAGTCCTTTAAAGAAGAACTAATACCAACCCTCCTTAAACTGTTCCATGAAATAGAAAGGGAAGGAAAACTGCCGAACACATTTTATGAAGCCAGTATTATACTTATCCCAAAACCAGGCAAAGACACCTCCAAAAAGGAGAACTATAGGCCAATCTCCTTAATGAACATTGATGCAAAAATCCTCAATAAAATAATGGCAAACCAAATTCAACAACACATCAAAAAGATCATTCACCACAACCATGAAGGCTTCATCCCAGGAATGCAGGGGTGGTTCAACATATGAAAATCAATGAATGTAGTAAACCACATTAAGTGAAGCAAAGATAAAAACCACTTGATCATCTCAATAGATGCAGAACAGCCTTTGATAAGATCCAACACCATTTCATGATAAAAGCTCTAAGAAAACTAGGAATAGAGGGAAAGTACCTCAACATTATAAAAGCTATATATGACAAATCTACAGCCAGCATTATACTTAATGGAGAAAAACTGAAACCATTCCCTTTAAAATCAAGAACTAGAAAAGCATGCCCACTATCTCCATTCCTATTTAACATAGTACTGGGATTCCTAGTCAGAGCAATTAGGCAAGAAGAAGGAATAAAAGGAATACAAATAGGTAAAGAAGCTGTCAAAATATCCCTATTTCCAGATGACATGATCCTACACTTTAAAGACCCAAAAACTCTACTCAAAAGCTCCTAGACACCATCAATAGCTATAGCAAGGTAGAAAGATATAAAATCAACATAGAAAAATCATTAGCATTTCTATACACTAATAATGAACAAACTGAGAAAGAATCTATGAAAACAGTTCCACTTACAGTAGCCTGAAAAAAATCAAATATCTAGATGTAAACCTAACAAAGGATGTGAATGACCTCTACAAGGAAAACTATAAACTTCTGAAGAAAGAGATTTAGGAATACTATAGAAAGTGGAGAGATCTTCCATGCTCAAGGATTGGTAGAATCAACATAGTAAAAACGTCTATACTCCCAAAAGTAATCTACATGTTTAATGCAATTCCCATCAAAATTCCAGTGACTTTCATTAAAGAGATTGAAAAATCCTCCATTAAATTTATATGGAAACACAAGAGGCCACGAATAGCCAAGGCAATACTCAGTCAAAAGAACAATGCTGGAGGTATCACGATACCCGACTTCAAACTATATTACAAAGCAATAGCAATAAAAGCAGCATGGTACTGGCACAAAAACAGATATGAAGACCAGTGGAACAGAATAGAACACCTGGATATGAAGCCACACACCTATAACCAACTTGTCTTTGACAAAGGTGTTAAAAATATACAATGGAGAAAAGACAGCCTCTTCAACAAAAACTGCTGGGAAAACTGGTTAGCAGTCTGCAAAAAACTGAAACTAGATCCATGTGTATCACCCTATACCAATATTAACTCAAAATGGATCAAGGATCTTAATATCAGACCCCAAACTCTAAAGTTGGTACAGGAAAGATTAGGTAATACTCTGGAATTAATAGATGTAAGTAAGAACTTTCTCAATTCAACCTCAGCAGCACAGCAACTGAGAGAAAGCATAGATAAATGGGACTTCATAAAACTAAAAAGTTTCTGCTCAACAAAAGAAATGGTCTCTAAATTGAAGAGAACACCCACAGAGTGGGAGAATATTTTTGCCAGCTACACATCAGACCAAGGACTGCTAACCAGAATATATAGGGAACTTAAAAAACTAAATTCTCCCAAAATTAATGAATCAATAAAGAAATGGGCAAGTGAACTAAACAGAACTTTCTCAAAAGAAGAAATTCAAATGGCCAAAAAACACATGTGAAAATTCTCACCATCCCTGGCAATGAAGGGAATGCAAATTAAAACCACAGTAAGATTCCATCTCACCCCTGTTAGAATAGCCATCATTAGCAACACCACTAACAACAGGTGTTGGAGAGGATGCAGGGGAAAAAGTAACCCTCTTACACTGTTGGTGGGAATGTAAACTAGTACAACCACTGTGGAAAACAATTTGGAGGCTACTTAAAAAGCTAAACATTGATCTACCATTTGTTCCAACAATACCACTCTTGGGTATATACCCAAAAGACTGTGACACAGGTTACTCCAGAGGCACCTGCACACCCATGTTTATTGCAGCACTATTCACAATAGCCAAGTTATAGAAACAACCAAGATGCCCCACTACTGACGAATGGATTAAGGAAATGTGGTATTAATACACAATGGAATTTTGTGAATCCATGAAGAAGAATGAAATGTTATCATTCACTGGTAAATGGATGGAATTGGAGAACATCATTCTGAGTGAGGTTACAAAAGACCAAAAATCGTATGTTCTCCCTCATATGCAGACATTAGATCAAGGGCAAACACACCAAGGCGATTGGACTTTGATCACATGATAAAGTGAGAACACACAAGGAAGGTATGTGGATAGGTAAGACACCTAAAAAACTAGATAGTATTTGTTGCTCTCAACACAGAGAAACTAAAGCAGATACTTTAAAGGAACTGAGGCCAATAGGAGAAGGGGACCAGGAACTAGAGAAAAGGTTAGATCAAGAAGAATTAACCTAGAAGGTAACACACATGCACAGGAAATCAGTGAAAGTCATCTCCCTGTATAGCTATCCTTATCTCAACTAGCAAAAACCCTTATTCCTTCCTATTGTTGCTTATACTCTGTCTTTAACAAAATTAGAGATAAAGGCAAAATAGTTTCTGCTGGGTAGCTAGGGGGTGGGGGAAAGAGGGAGGGGATGGGGGTATGGGAGGGAGTGGGGGGGTAAGGGAGGGGTTTGGGGAAGGGGGGAGAAAATACCCAAACATTGTATGCACATATGAATAATAAAAAAAAGATTACTATATTCACTCCTCTACAGTGAGCACATCAACCACATTCAAGTTTTAGGTTTCCTTCCCTTTCCCTATTCCTCCCGTATACAGTCTCCCCTTAGTGTGTGTCCCATGTCCACTAATATTACTGCATTTATTTTGGGTCTATAATCTGCATATGAGGGAGAACATGTGAATTTTGATCTTCTGAGCCTAGCTTACTTGGCTTCAAATGATGTTCTCTAGCTCCATCCATTTACTTGCAAATGACAAAATTTCATTTTTTTTGTGGCTGAGTAAAATTCCATTGTGTATACATGCCACATTTTCTTCATTCATCAGTAGTGGGGCATCTTGGCTGTTTCCATAGCTTGACAACTGTGAATAGTGCTGCAATAAACATGGGTGTGCAGGTGCCTTTGTAATATTTTAAGTTGCATTCCTTTTGGGTATTTCCCTAGGAGTGGTATTGCTGGATCATATGGCAGATCTATGTTTAGTTTTTTAAGAAGCCTCCATATTGTTCTTTAAAATGATTGTACTGGCTTGTATTCCCACCAGAAGTGTATGAGGGTTCCTTTTTCCCCTGCATCCTTGCCAACATTTGTTGTTGTTGGTGTTTTTTTTTTTTTTTAAATTATTCATTTATTCACATGTGCATACATTTTTTGGGTCATTTCTCCCCCCGTCCCCCTCCCCCATCCTCTCCCCTCTCCTCTTCCCCCCTCAGTTCCAGGCAGGTCCTGTTCTGCCCTTATCACTAATTTTCTTGAAGAAAAGAATAAGGAAGAAAAAGTGTTTTTGCTAGTTGAGTTAAGGACAGCTATACAGAAATATTCCTAGCATTACTTTTGTGTACACATGTGTTACAATCTTTGTTGATGCATCTCTAACTGATCTTTATACTGTTACTGATCCCTTCTCATGTTAACCTCTATTGCTTTAAGGTTTCTCTATTAGTTCCTCTGGTTGGGGGCATCAAACACTTTCATGTTTTGGGTTTTCTACCTATTCCTATATCTCCTGTATTTGCTCTCCCCTTGGAGAGATCCCCTTGGATCATGTGATCCAAGTCCAACCTTGGTGGTGTTCTTGATGGTAGTAATTCTAACAGGAGTGTGGTGGAACCTTAGTGTGGTTTTGATTTGCATTTCATTTATGTCCAGGGATGATGAGCATTTCTTCATGTGTTTTTTGGCCATTTTGACTTCTTCCTTGGAAAAAGTTCTGCTTAGTTCTGTTTTGGAGCCAGCAGTGGGACTGTACCTATGTGATTTGGCATCTGGCCTTGTGAAAAACTCCAAGTAACTGAGGCAAAGTTCTCAGAACCAGATGTCCAGAAAAATAACAGTGCTCAAGATTTCACAGATGGCTTCATGTCCTTCAGATGTAAATAAGGTTGTGCTGACCATGTGCTTCTCCTGCCTCTCTGTTCCTATTTTAAAAGAGACATAACAAAGAGTTAATATTAACTGTGCTTCCTTATACTAATGCAACCTTGATAGGTAGTACTTGGCATGCTTTTTCTGACCAAATGCTCTCTGTGAAAAAAGGAGTTTATAAAAAGCAGTAGTAATCTTCAATAAAGTGGCTATTGAGTACAACTCGATAGTCCTGTCTTTTTTTTTGGCTCCGATCACCCAGGTCCAGCCAATAAAAGGGAACAATTCTGTGGCCCACTTCTTTATTGGTTCATTAATTTTGGGGGAGTTTATTTTTTTGAGCTCCCTGTATGTTCTGATTATTAGTCCTTTGTCTGATATATAGCTGGCAAAGATTTTCTCCCAGCTATATGTGAGTGGTCTCTTCAGTTTAGAGACCATTTCTTTTGTTGTACAGAAACTTTTTAATTTCATGTAGTCCCATTTGTCCATCTTTCTCTTAGTTGCTGGGCTATTGGAGTTCTACTGAGGAAGTCCTTGCCTATACCTATTGTTTCTAGGGTATTCCCTGCTCTTTTGTGAACTAACTGCAAGGTTTCAGGTCTAATATTAATGTCTTTAATTCACTTTGAGTTGATACTGGTACAGGGTTATGGGCATGGATACAGTTTCAGTTTTCTGCAGGTAGATAAGCACTTTTCCCAGCAACATTTGTTGAAGAGGCTGTCTTTTCTCCATCATATGTTTTTGGTGCCTTTGTCAAAAATCAGGTAGGCTTAGCTGTGTGGATTCTTATCCAGGTCCTCTATTCTGTTCCATTGGTCTTCATATCTGTTTTTTTGTGCTATTACCATGCTGTTTTTATTGCTATTGCTTTGTAGCATAGTTTGAAGTTGGGTATTGTGATACCTCCTGCATTGCTCTTTTTGCTGAGTATTGCCTTGGCTATTAGTGGTCTCTTGTGTTTCCAAATGAACTTTAGGGTAGATTTGTCAATCTCTGTGTTGAGTGTCACTTTGTGATTTTGGTAGGAATTGCATTGAACTTGTAGATTGCTTTTGGTAGTATAACCATTTTTACTATGTTGATTCTTTCAATCAAAGAGCATGGGAGAACTTTCCGTCTTCTGTAATCTTCCTTGATATCTTTCTTCAGTGGTTTGCAGTTTTCCTTGTAGAGGTTATTTACATCCTTTGTTAAGTTTATTCCTAGGTATTTGACTTTTTTGAGACAATTGTAAATGGAATTGTTTTCCTATATTCTTTGTCTTTTTGTTCATTGTTGGAGTATAGAAAGACTACTGATTTTTGTAAGTTGATTTTGTATCTTGCTATATTGCTATACCTATTTACAGTGTCTAGGAGGTTTTAGGTGGAGTTTTTGGGTCTTTAGGGTATAGGATAATGTCATCTGCAAATAGAGATACTTTGTACCTATTTGTATTCCTTTTATTTATTTTTCTTGCCTTATTGCTCTGGCTAGGAATTCCAGGACTATGTTGAACAGGAGTGGGGAGAGTGGGCATCCTTGTCCTGTTCCTGACTTTAGGGGAAATGGTTTCAGCTTCTCCCCATTAAGTATGATGTTGAATCTAGATTTGTCATATATAGCCTTTATAATATTGCGGTACATTCCTAGTTTTCTTAGAGCTTTTATCATGAAGTGGTGTTGAATCCTATCAAAGGTTTTTTTCTTCATATATTGAGATGATATATTGTGGTTTTTGTCTTTGCTTCTATAATGTGCATAATACACTTATTGATTTGTGGATGTTGAACCATCCCTGGACTTGGTCATGGTGAATGATCTTTCTGAGTGTTGGGATAGTTCTTCTTTGGTCTTCTAGAATTCAGCATAGAATCTGTCAGGTCCTGGACTTTTCTTTTTAGGGAGACTCTTCATTGTTGCTTCAATTTCATAATGTGTTATAGATCTGTTTAGGTGGTTAATATCCTCTTGGTTCAGATTTTCCAGTTTATTGGAATATACATTCTCAAAGTAGTTTCTTATGGTTTCCTTAATGTTTATTGTTATCTTTCCTTTGGAGTCTACTGTCAGGGAAAAATGGTCCAGTTTTTTCAGTGCAGTATTACGTATAAAGGTTACATTAGTACAAGGAAGCACAGTTAAAATTAACTGTTTGTTATGTCTGTTTTAAAATGGGAACAGAGAGGCAGGAGAAGCACACAGTCAGCATAACCTTATTTACATCTGAAGGAAATGAAGCCATCTGTGCAACCTTGAGCACTGATTGATGTTATGTCTTCTGCTTGTTGGGAGAAGGAAAAAAAAAAAGAGAAATGGCCTGGGGCTTTTTTCCCAGGGCAAGAGGCCAGACAGGCTTTGGTGGCTATGCCTCACTGGATTTTCATGGCTATTAGGTGCAAATAAAGGCTGATTTAAGGGTCAGTCTTTGAATTTTATCTGCACTTAATGTGATGGTGTTATTATTTTGGGTAGAATCAGAATTACACAAGTGTAGCTTCAATATCTCGAGGAGGTTTCTGGGGTAATGGAGCTTAGGATTTCTGGTTCACTACTCTACCCCCTGTTTTGGATCCTCACTATAGTTATTTTTTAGTCAGGATTTAACATTTTTGCTTGGGACTTGTGATTATAGATATGTATCACCACTCATAGCTTATTGGTTGAGAATGAGGGTCTCAGTAACTTTATGCTTGTGATGGCCTTGAGTACCACATGATCTCTGTGTCCTTGTATCTGGGATTTCTAAAGTGGATTTTAGACAATGGGGGCAATGTAACTAATATACAATATAAGTCTAATTGGAATTTTCACTATGAATCCTGCCCTGTGTAATGAGTATATCCTAATAAACAATTTGTAAAAAAAAAGAAAATTAGATTATTTCATGTCTCTCAGTTCTAATCTTTAACACATGTTGTGCAAAACTTAACCACTGAGTTAGATTACTGCAGCATCAAATATGTGCTTCTTTAGGCTGACTTATTTCAGTAGGTCAACTCTTGGTATGCAGAGATATTTAGTTAATGCTTTCTGTAATGACTTTCCCAAGGGCTTCTAAGTCTTAAAAAATGAAATAGCCATACTTCAAATTCATGTTTAACATGTTATTTATTTATTTATTTTATTATTGTGCTGGGTGGGGAACATTGTGGCATGTACAAAAGTTCTTATTTTTGTTGTTTTGAAGCAACAATATAGTCCAGGCTGGCCTTGAATTTGCATTCACTCTGACTGAGTGTTCTTAGTGGTGGGATTATAGTCATGCAACACTATGCCTGGCTTGCCTTTCTGACATTTAAGAATAAAGATAATTATTTCTTTTAATGACTTAATAAATCATTTGAGTTGCTTATTGGTATATCCTTTTGGTTTACCTTTGAAATAAATCATTTGGCTATTATAGTGTATAACTGCAAAACTTTTTGAGTTATTATTTTGCTTCCTACTGTCTCATCAGCATAGTTAAGAGACTAGCTGGCATTGGGCTTTCATTTTCCCCAAGGACAAGTATGGGATGAGTCAGAAAATGGCCTACCCCATAAATCTTTAAAGCCATTCACTAATTAAGAAACTATTTAGGGAGCAGTCTAAGTGTCAGGCACAGTTCTGTGTTCTGGGACTACAGAACTGAATGAAACAGACAAAAATAAATTCCTTTTTTGACAGACTTATTGGGAATTACTACTTTTAGGAGTCTTCAAAGCTTGGAAAAATGTAAAAATTGTTGCAGAAGAGGCAGAAGGAAAGAAATTCCAGCACTGAGCAATTGATCAAAAACATGAATGATGTGATTTTTGGAGACTGAAAATCCAAACTTTCCCTGAGTTGGATAGTTGAATTCTGTTCCCCCCCAAAATATATTGAAATTTGAACTCTGGTACCTGTATATGTACTAGGTAATTGCCACCCAATAAGATAAAGTTATTAGGGTAAGATTTAAATCCCATACAAATAGTATCCTAATGAGCAAAGGAAAAGACCACAGGAAGACAAAAAATGCCTTGTGATAACAGAGGCAAAGACTGGAGTAATGTGACTGCAAATTGAAAAATGTCAAGACTGCCCCCACCTTCAGAAGCTGGAATGAGGCAAATAAGTATTCTACGTAGAGTCTCAGAGGGAGCGTGGCACTGGTGGCACTTTGATTTTAGATTTCCAACCTTTAGAACTGTGAGAGAGCCACCCAGTTTGTGATGATTTTTATTATGTTGGCCCTACTGAACTAACACAAGTGGTAAGGAGAGAGTGAAGGAGAAATAGGAGGAACTAGTATTAAAAGATGCAAGTAGGTCAGTGAGAATAAGGAGCTGATATTGAAGAAATTGACCACGAGACAAAATGACTGTTTCTCAGGAGAGTCAAAAGGGTTTACTTGTCAATGTATTAGTTTGCTAGGGCTTCCATAACAAAATACTGTGTGGCTTAAATAACAGAAATTTATTTCCAGTGTTAGAGGCTAGAAGTCCATGAACAAGGTGTTTTCTTTGGAGGCCTCTCTCTTTGGCTTGTAAATGGTGGTCTTTACATTGTGTCCTCATATGGCTTTACTGTGAGCTTATTTGTGTCCAAGTTTTCTTTTCTTATAAAGACCTCAATAAGATTGGATTAGAGCCTACTAACATAATTTCACTTTATTTTAAATACCTGTTTAAATGCCTAAGTCCAAATACATTCACATCCTGAGGTACTGGGGGATACAAGAGAACTTTAACATAGGAATTTCAGGGGCATACAATTCAGCCCATAATGGAAAGGAGGGGAATGTTTGCAAATTTAGAATCCTCATGGGTACTGGGTCACAGACTTCTCAGCCTTCCTCAGAGGCAGCACACTTTTGCATGAACACATGGCATACAACAGTTCTTTTAGACAGAAAATGGTGAAGCTTTAACTCTATGAGTAGCCAGCAGCTCCTTCAGGGCCGGGTCAACAAGAGCAGTCTCTTACATTGCCTGAGTCTTGCTCAGTTTCCATCTCATTTGTCCTACATGTATATCTCTTCTTAGAAAGAGGTATACACCATGTAGGCCTCAGAAAAAGACACCTAACAGGAAGGTGATGGGTAGGAGTTCACTATATCTGTATTGAGTGGGAATAATAAACCAGCTTGAGATCCATGATATGGGATAATCACTAATGACACACCAAATTCAAGCATTTCAGGATATTTTTATTTATGAAAAATGCACCAATTAGGTATAAATGTTCCTGAGCCAGAACCAAGACAATTTAAACTTTTGGAATATACTTAAAAGAATAAAGTCAGTTATAGTTAGTGAGAAACATAAAAGATTAGAAAAACAGTGAAGGAAATGAAAAGCAAGGAGTACTTTTTGGTATTTATTGAAAGTGTAGTGAACTAGATGTTTTTAGCCTATGGAAGCATTACTTTGTTGTGTTACAGAAAATGTCAGGAAATTTTGCTTCTTAGGTTTCTTGGGTACATGAATGTGTGCCTCAAATGCCTTTGAAGTGTAGCTAAGAGCTACTGCCAAGGCAAGAGCTGGGACTGCTTGGTTAACATACTTGTAGGTAGAAGTTAATACTATACTGTGTTTGGTCAAGTCTTCAAGTCAAGGCCTTCAAGTCTGTACATGGTAGGGATTAAACTGTGAACACTGAAAATCTCAGTATTTACTAGGAGGGTGTCATGTTGCCCCACTGTAGTGGGGAAGAAAATGAAATTTCAGAAAGAGAACTTGTTCTTCATTCTGTATTCAGCCAGTCTTTCTACCTTTTTATTTTTTATTGTGTGCTGGGTTAGGGTACATTGTGGCATTTATAAAAGTTCTTACAATTATCAAATATATCATACTTGAATTCACCCCTTCAACCCTTCTCCTTTATCCCCCATTCCTAGAAAGTTTCAAAGGTATCATTTTTGCATTTACATATATATGCACATTTTTTGTACCATATTCACTCTCCTACCCACTTTCCCTGCCACCTTCCCTTTTTCACTGGTACCAGCCCCCGCCCCCACCTCACCCCAGGCAGAACCTGTTCTACCCTCCTGTTCTCTGATTTTGTAGAAGAAAAAAAGAAAACAGGAAAAAAGAAAAATATGACATTTTTGCTTGTTTGGGATAAAGCTATCTGCATAGGCAAGTTTCCTTGTGATAGTTCCATGTATATATGTATTATAACCCCAATTGATTCATCTCCTCTGTTTTTCTTCATTCTACCTTAGTCCTTTCTTAGGGTGGTTTCAACTAGTTTAAGGATTGTATATTCATTCTTGTATAGAGTGTATCAACCATATTCATCTTATTTTCCTTCTTTCATCCTACCCTTGGATGTGACCTCTACTTAGTGTGGCCAGTATCTTATAATATTGCTGTATTTGCATTAGGTCTTTATTCCACATATGAGAGAGAATATGTGGCTTTTGTCTTTCTGAGCCTGGCTAACTTCACTTGAGATGATGTTCTCCAGTTCTATCCATTTACCTGCAAATGACAAAATTTTAGTCTTCTTTGGTGAGTAAAATTCCATTGTATATAAGTACCACAGTTTCTTAATCCATTTGTCAGTAGTAGCACATCTTGGCTGTTTCTATACCTTAGATATTATGAATAATGGTACAATCAATATGGGTATGCAGGTGCCTTTATTGTAATCTGATTTACATTCATTTGGGTATATCCCCAGGAGTGGAATTGCTGGATCATATAGCAGTTCTATTTTTAGTTTTTTTAAGGGGCCTCCATACTGTTTTCTATAGTGGTTGTACTAACTTACATTCCAACCACCAGTGTATGAGGGTTCCCTTCCCCCCCACATCCTCATCAACATTTGTTGTTTGTGTTCTTGATGATGGCTATTCAAATAGGAGTGTAGTGTAATCTTAATGTGGTTTTGATTTGCATATCCTTTTTGGGCAGGGATGGTGAGCATTTCTCATATGTTTTTTAGCCATTTGGACTTCTTCCTTTGAAAAAGCTCTGTTCAGTTCATCTGCACATTTCTTCATTGGGTTTAGTTTTTTGAACTCCCTGTGTATTCCAGTTATCAGTTCTTTGTCTGATGTATAGATGGTAAAGATTTTCTCTCATTCTGTGGGCAGCCTTGCCAATTTAGAGACCATTTCTTTTGTTGTGCAGAAGCTTTTTAATTCATTTAGTCCCATTTGTCAATCCTTTCTCTTAGTTGCTAAGCTAATGAATTCTAAAATAGTCATTGTTGGATGTAGATGTGGTATAATTGCTGAGATGCAGGCTTTTAGATTTACAGTCAACTCTTGGACATTCACCAGGACATGTAGGGCTATTTGGAAAAGTTCAAATTCTCAACTAATAATGTAGCCATGAAATTTGATGATGAGTGAAAGACTATATAGTTGCATTCAGGGGTATCTACCTCTGGGTTCACTAACTCTTTATTATAGTGTTTGTCAGAATATGGTTTTCCAGAATCACCCAGAGGCTTGTTAAAAAAGTATGTTCTTACCAGGTCTACTGAATCAGAATTTCTGCATATTCTTCAAACACTTTTAGTGACTCTTATGCACATTACAATTCAGAGTACTATACATATCATTCAAGTTTCCATCTGAATATAAAGTTATGATAAATTATAAATTGTTCTTGAGCTATATGCAATTATGAATGTAATATATAAAAATACATTGGTTCTAATGACTGCTATATCAGCAGCAGAAGCAGCAGGAAATACATGGAGAGGCTTCTTTACTTACCCATTTGTGCTTCACTCTCTTCCTTCCCCTTACCAATAAATAATGACCATAAGACATTAAAATATGGGAAAAAACCAGATTAATTTAAAAACAGTCCTCTCCTCTCTCCATGTTAACCCTGACATCTATGAAAATTCCATATGTGGCATGGATTTATTTATGGATTCTATTGTTTTCTGTGGGACAATTTTCTTTCTTTATGCTAATATTATATTGCCTTTTAAGAACTTCTAGTGAGACTATACACATGGTAGTGCAAGTCTAGTGTGGTTTTTGGCTCTTCCATAGAAAATTTAGAACTAACATTTCTAATTCTATGAAAAAACTCACTGATATTCTAATCGATATTTTTTGATATTTTAAAAGTATTGAATGAATTGAAGTGAACTGATATCTTCTAATCAATGAGCATGGGGTAATGGGATAATGTCCTATTAGTTTAGGTCTTCTTCAAAGTTTCCATTAAAGTGTTACAACTCATCATTTACAATGTATTATATAGTTTTTTTGGTGGTGTTTAAAATACTGTCTTTAAAATATTTTCTAATTCTTTGCTGTTATCCTAGATAAGTGATGATATATCCTTTTCAGGATGTCACATTCAGAGATACACAGATCCATCTGTCCTTTAGAGGCAATCTTCTCTTTGTTTACTTGGTCAAGTTTGTGCCTGATATAGCCACAGTACAATT
This sequence comes from Castor canadensis, assembly GCF_047511655.1. Lineage (NCBI taxonomy): Eukaryota > Metazoa > Chordata > Mammalia > Rodentia > Castoridae > Castor > Castor canadensis. The sequence goes on from NC_133387.1 coordinate 52,550,981, forward strand.
ATAGTTTTCTTCATTTCAAGTAATACACAATCTGTCAGGAGATATTAAGACTATGCAAATATCCTACTTCTCATCAAATGTTTTGGCTCAGGTTCAGCTTACTGTGTTCAAGGATCAATGTGCAGTTGTATTATTGGGGCATTTGGCAGATCTGGGTTAACTTTGCCTTTTCTAGCATATGCTGGTCCAATCTGGTACACTGTCCCTTATATGTTCCAACACCCACCAGCTGTCCTAGTTTTATCTATTCATGGCCCTGGGCAATTCTTAGGCTTCTAGTTTCCTAACTATCCCCATTTCTAGTTTGCTGCTTAAAGCTCAGGTCTGGATGATTTGTGTGCTCATATGTTGGTGGGAGAGCATATTTTGAAAGATTTTCTGCTTCCTATAAGAACAGAATGCTGTCTCTCTGAGGTCTGGTGATAATAGAACAGAAAGTAGTTAGTCTTGACCTTGGAACAGTGACTTCTTGCTCTTAAAGTATAAGTCAATGAAATATTGCCATTTCATAAAAACATTTTCTTGCTATTAACTCATTCCTATCAGACATAATATTTGAGGTATTCAACATTAAAAAAATGGAAAAAAGTTGGGCTAGTTACTTTTTCGAGTTGACAGATGTAAATGGGTAGGGAAACCCAAGTTGTTTATGAAGTGTTAGAATTACTCAAAATTGAGGTTAGCAGGCCTTTCCTTGAGATTTATGAAAGGCAGAAAATCAGACTGGAATTTCTCAATATAACTCAGTATAATAATATCTAAGTTCTCTAAAAAAAGCTTTGAAACACATGAGTATAATAACTTGCAAGATTTACAAAGTGAATTGCACTCCTTTTACAAATTTTCTTCATTTTTAGGAAAATTACATTTTTCATGTGCTTTATAAATAAAAGAAATAGAAGACGGTTTCAGAGGATTTTAAATTGTATACATTGAAGGGAAGATTTTTTTTCTTCTCTTTTATTATGGAGACAGCCGTATTCTAATTTCTTTGATTTGTTTTGTAATAGCACTGTCTGTTTTGGAAGATTTCAGGTTGGAAATCTATAGGTAATGAAAAGAAAATACCACTGGGGTGATCTGAATTGCTAGACACTGGCATTCTATAATTTTTAGAAACATAACAAGAGCATGACAATGTAGCTATAGGGTCTTTTGGAAGAAGGGAAAACACCAAGTAATTATTAAAAGGACTTGATTAACTACATAAATTTAACAATGCATTAATTTTTAAAGGCATTTATGACTTTTGAAATTTGTTATATAATACCAGCTGTTAAAAATCCCAACTAAATGACACTAACTTTTGTACTTTATAAGCCTCATGAGTATATACCCACCAATTCACTTAGAGATGGAAATATAAGTTTTATGGTTATTAATCTTTATTCCCCTAATATGGCTTTGTTTAATAGTGTTAAACCTTTTTCAATTGTATTGTTTTGCTATCTTTTTGGATTCATTAGTTTCTGAGGGCTGCTACAACAAATTACCACAAAACAAACAAATTGTGAAGTGACATTAGTAACATGGTGGAGTAGGAAGCCCTGGGCCCTCTTTTCCCCACTGAACACACCCCTAAACATATCAGTTCAGCAGCAATTCATAGACAATGTTTGATTTCTGAGAAATCAGAAAGAAACTTGTAAGACTTAAAAAAATCATTTTATTTTTGAATTAGCACACGTTAAAATTAGGGGATTTTATATGATCATTCCATACATATGTATAGGGCACTTTTAACATACTCACCTCCTCCATTATATCTCCATTACATCCTTCTACAAACACTGGTGGATTTTATTATGCTGTCTTCTTATGTACATATGTCGTATACTTTGATCTTGCCACTCCTCAGTGTCCTTTCTTTTCCTCCTCCTCCCTCCCAACATGCAAAAGAGAAATAGCTTTTCTATGTACTGATAATGAACATTACAAGAAAGAAATTAGGAGGATAATCCAATTTATAATAACTTCTATAAAAATATCCTAACCATGATGGTGAAAAAAAAGCCTCTATAATGTAAACTGTAAAACATTGAAGACACTAGAAGATGGAACCCCCTCCATGTTCATGGATCAGCAGAAATAGAAATAATATTGTGAAAAAAAGACTATATTTCCAAAAATTGGTTCAATGCAATAACTATTAAAATGCCAAAGACATTGTTCATAGAAATACAAAAAATCTTAAAATTTATATAAAAGCACAAAAGACCTCTAATAGGAAAAGTAATACTAAGCACAAAGAATAGTTCTAGAGGTATCACAATACTTGCCTTTAAATTATACCACAGATAAGAAATTGTACTACAGAGCCATAGTAACAAAATCAGCATGGTATTGGTCCAAAACACATATGTAGAGCAGTGGAATAGAATAGAGGACACAGAAACTGCATGGGTTTTCATGCAGTTGCAGCCATCTTATTCACAACAAATGTGCCCAAAGCATTTTGGAGAAAAGATAGCTTCTTTAACAAATGGTGCTGGGAAAACTACATATCCACATGTGGAAGACTGAAACTAGCCCTCTGTCCCTCACCCTGTACCAAAATAAATTACAGAATGAGAGAAACTCTTTGCCATCTTACAAGGGATTAATATCCAAGATCTCTAAAAACTCAAAATATTCAACACCAAAAATTAAATATTCCAATTAATAAATGAACAAATGTACTGAATAGACAGTTCTCAAAAGAAGAAGTACAGATGGCAGTAAATAGATGAAAAAATATTTAACATCTTCAGTCATCAAGGAAATGCAAATCAAAACTATATTGAGATTCCATCTCTTTCCAGGCAAAAAAACAAATAAATCTCAAATGTTGGTAAGAATAGTGGGTGGAGGGGAGAAGGAACCCTTATACACTGCTCATGGAATGCAAATTAGTTCAACCACTATAGAGTTCATATGGGTGTTACTCAGAAAAATTAAACATAGAGTACTATGTGATCCAGATATACCACTCCTAGTTATGTATCTTAAGGAAACAGAGTCAACATTCATTAGGGTTACCTATCATGACACTATTCACAATAGCCAAGTTATGACATTGGCCTAGTTAGCTGTCATCAGAGGAATGGGTAAAGACAATGGAGGAATGTTACTCAGTCATTAAAAAAACAAAACAAACAACAACAAAAAAACCCCCAAAATCATGATATTTGCAGGAAGATGAACGAAACTGGAGATCTTCATGTTAAGTGAAATAAGCCAGTCTCAGAAAAGCAAATATTGCATGTTTTCTCTCTTATGCAGAATCTATATACATTTTTTAAAAAGACATGAAAGTACAAGTGAGATTATTTGGGAAGAGGAATTGGACACGCAAGTGTGGGGGGAGGAATGAAAGGCAGGATAACATCAAAATACATCATACATACATTCATGAATATGTCATAATGAATCTCCTTTTTTGCATAATTAATAGACACAAATAAAACAAGAAAGACTAGGCTAAAATTATATGCTGCCTATAAAAATCAATTTAGATAAGGACACAAATATATTGAAAATGAAGAGATTGAAAAATACATTTCATGCAAATGGTAGTCACAAGAGAGCAGGAGAGGCTATGATTGTATCAGACAAGATAGAATTATATCCATCACTGTCAGAAGTGACAAAAACATTTTATGATGATAAAAGAATTAGTTTACCATGAAGGTCTGTTATAAATGTATATGCACTCAGCATTGAATTACATCAATATGTAAAATAAATATTGAAAGAACTGAAGGGAGAAATAGATAGAAGTGCAGTAACAGTAGAAGAGTTCAATGCCTCACTTTCAATAATGGACAGAATATCCAGCCAGAAGACCAACAAAGCAATCAGAGGACTTGAATCACACTATATGCCAAATGGGCATAGTAGACCTGTGCAGAACTTTCTACTCAACAGCAGCCAATGTGCACATTCTTCTCAAGCACAGATGGATTGTTCCCCAGGATGGATCATATGTTGCTTCACAAAACAAGTCTTAAATGTAAAGATTTAAATCCTACCAAGTATGTTTCTTTGTTTTAATGGAATGAAACTAGAGATAAGTAGCAGAAGGACATCTGGAAAATTCAAAAATGTGGAAATTAAACAACACATTCTTCAACAATCTTTGGACCAAAGAAGAAAATGAAGGCAATTAGGAAGCACTTTGGGAAATGAAAGTGAAACCACAGCACCACACATTTATTGGGCACAGCAAAAGCAATACTAAGAGAGATATTACTAGTGATAATGCCTATTTTTAAAAAGAAGAGAGGGTTTAAATAAAGAACCAAACTTAATATCACAAAGACAAAAAGAACAAGCTAATCATAAAATTGCAGAAAGAAGGCAAGAACAAATATTAGGACTGGGAAATGAAATATAATCTAGAAAAACAAAAAAAATCAATGAAACTAAGAGTTGGCATTTTGAAAAGACAAACTAAACCAACAGATTCTTAAATAGACAAAGACAAAAGAATTCTCAAATAAATAAAAACATACATGAAAAAGATATTATAACAAATGACACAGAAATTAAAAGAATTTTAAGAAATTGCTGTCAGGGCCTGGCATAACCCCAACTACTTGAGAAGTGAAGATAGGAAGACTGGTTTGAAGCTAGCTTGGCAAAATATTAATAAGACCCTGTCTCAGAAAATAAGTCAGCTCTGGTGTAACATGTTTGTAAGCTCAGTTACTTACGAGGCAGAGATAGGAAGACCATGGCTTGAAGGCAGCCTGGGAAAAAATTTAGTGAGACCTGTCTCAAAAAACAAGCTGGGTGTGGTGATGTACAGTTGTAATCCCAGCTACTCAGGAGATGGGGGTAGGAGAATTGTAGTCTGAGGCTGGTCTGAGAAAAGTATGAGACTGTATCTGAAAAATAAACAAGAAGTAAAAGGACTAGAGGCATGGTTCAAGTGGTAGAGTGCTTGCCTAGTAAGCCCAAGGCCCTAAATTCAATCCCCAGTACCACCAAAAAAAAAAAAAGAAAGAACAAGAAGAGAAGGAGGGGAAAGAAGAAAAGGAAGAAGTTTAGTTAAGTAGTTATGAATAATTATATGCCCACAAACTGGATAGTCTAGAAGAAGCGTATAACTTCCTAGAAACATACTACCCATAAAGACTAAATCAGGAAGAAATAGATAGCCTGAATAGACCTATAACTAAATGAAGACTTAATCAATAATCAGTAACTTTCAAAAAAGGAAATCTTAGTACTGATACCTGTATTGCTGAATTCTACCAAACATTTAAAGAATATCTAATATTAATCCTTCTCAGACTTTTCCTAAACATTGAAGTTAACATTTATTGTCACATCTCTGTAAAGATAGTGTTTGATGATAAAACTCTCAGCAAACTAATAATTAAAGATGAAGTCAACACAGTAAAATTCATCCTTATATGACTAAATCACAGTAAATGTTGTACTCACTGTGGGAAAATTTGAAAATTTTTCCTCTAAGATCAGGAACTAGGCAAGGATGACCTTTTACCACTTCTATTCAAAATAGTACTAGAAGTTGTAATCAGAATAGTTAGAAAAAACAGAAAAATCAGTAAGGCATCTATTTATCATTTATAGATAATATGATCTTGCATTTAGAAAACCCTAGTAATGCCATACAAAATTGTTAGAACTAATAAAAAATTCAATATAGTTGCAGGTTACAAAACCAACATACAAACAAAATTAGTTGACTACACTAATAATGAACTATTTAAAAAGGAAGTTAGGAAAATATTCCCATGTATAATAACACCAAAAGACACAAAATAAACTTAAGTAAGGAGAGGCAAGACTTGTATATTGAAAACTACAAAATATCAATGAAAGAAATTAAACAAGATGTAAATAAAGGAAAGACATCTATGTTCATATATGGAAGACCTAATATCAAAAATTTCATATCATTGATTAAAGTAATCAATACAGTCCTAATCCAATTTCTTTTAACAGAAATAGAACAGTCTTAAATTTCATGTAGAATCAGGAAAGACCCAGAATAGCCAAAGCAATTTTAAGAAAGAAGAACACTATGGAAGGCAGCACACTCCCTGATTTAAATATAAATTTGAATTATATTATAAAGATACAGTAATCAAAACAGTGTGATTCTCTCATGCATGGAATCCTTATTTAAATCACAAACAAACAAGTGGAAATAAGTGAATGTAAAAGGGGGACTATTTAGAGGTGGTGATGTCTCCAAAAAAGATATGTGCATGACCCTATTCCTGTAATCTATGAATATTTTGATAGTAAGAGAACTGAAGAAACTAAGTATCTTGTAGGGAGAAGCCCTGTTAACACACTGATTCCAGATTGCTGGCCTCCAGCTCTGTGAAAGAATACACATCAGTGGCTTTAAACCACTAAATTGCTGTAATGTGCTAATTTAGACAAAGGAGACTACTGGAACTTTGAACATTTTCACAATTCTGTTTTCTTGCTTAAGATTGAATTCTCTTTCATGTAAAACAAGTAATTTTGACCAATAAAAGTATTAGCATGAAAACTTTGACTCCAAAACATTCACCACTCGCAGACAACAGCAAGGAAAAATGCAAGTAAAAATGATCACATCTGTGTGTTTTCTACTATTGTCAGCAAGGGGGAGAGTGTGTTTATTAGTTTGTTTGAAAAATTAAACAGCCACTGTCATGGTTGGAAAATGAAATGTCCCCTAGCCTCACATATTGGGGTCTTGGTTTCCAGCTGATGGACTTTTGGAAGTGATTGTATTCTTGCTGTTCTGATCTAATGAATGGATTAAACTCTTGATAGATTCAAATTATGTGGGGAGGTGGCAAAAGACAGAAGATGGGGCCTGGTTGGAAGAAGTAGGTCACTGGGAAGCATGTCCTTAGAGACTCTATTTTGTTCTGTTTTTTCTTGTGTCTACTTGCCACCATGATGTGAACTGTTTGGCTCCTCCATACTTTATTCACCATGATGGACTGATACCTATTAGTCAAAATTAATAATTCCTCCCTTTAACTTATGCTAAGGCATTTTGGTCACACTGATGCCAAGTTAAGTAACAGAAATTCAACTACTATTTAAACTCCCATCAGGTGACAAATTTTGATTTCTTTGTGCATGTGTGTGTGCGCACACATGCATGCTCATGTGTGTGTGTTGAAGACAATTATAGGAAACAAATCAACTTACATACTGTTTCAGGCAGGGTCTGGCAAAGAAAATAGAACTAGTTATTTTAATGGAGATAATTTAATATAAGGATATAAATAAACAACTATTAGAAAAAAAAGTGAACACCAAAGTGTGTTAGTCAGACTTCTTTTTGTCACTGTAACAAAATACCCAACATAAACAACTTTATTTTGGCTTGTAATTTCAGTTCATGGTTGACTGGCCCCATTGCTTTAGGACTGAGTAGGCTGCTCACCTCATGATGGACAGGAAGTGGAGAGAGGGGAACGGGCGGGCTGGTGATCAGGTGTGCTCTTCAAAGGCTTGTCTCCAGTGATCTACACTCTACAGCTAGGCCAGAATCTCCCAAAACAGCACAACCAGTTATGACCAACTGTTCAACACCCAGCCTGTGGGACACATCTCATTTTCAATTCACAGCACAAGGTAATACAGAAACTGTGATGAAGGAGGCAGCTGTGTCCCCTATGGGTCAGGGAGCAAAACAGAAACGTTGACGTTCTTAGAGCTGAGAATTTCATGGGGGAACCCTACAAATAATGTCTTGGTATCTTTGATATAACAGAAAGTGACTGGAAAAAAATGGAAACTGGATTTAACTATTACTAAAGTCAGCTGCTGCTGCTGAGGGGAAGTGACCAAGCTGGGTGACAGTTTATAGAACAGTGAGCAAACACAAGCCTCCTCTCTCCTCCAGCCTCTGGTCTGCCTCCAGGGCTATTTTCTAGCAGAATCTGAGAGATTCATTCATCTAGCAGAGGTGAAATATGATTTGCAGAGTGCCTGTTCCAGCACCACAAAACTTTTGGAAGCATTTGGAGCTGAGTCTGTAACTTAACAATGATCTGGGACATGGAAGCATTACATAGAAACAGAAACAAAAATGTGACCTGAAGTCATTTTTACTGTAAAGACCTGAGTCTCCTTTTCTTTCCTAAATTCACAAGCATCTTTGAACACACTTTGAGCTTGTGAAAGGCAGACTGCTAAGAAATGGATGTTGCTTATTGCTTGAGAGAAGAGTGGATTGTTAAGCTCACTGCTCATGTGACTTAGTTGCTGGGCCATTGAGGCAGAGCAGAAAAGAGGTATCAGCTTTCTTCAGCTTTTGCAGCTGATTGGTGTGGGCTGAGGGATGTCATGAAGTGTGAAGGATGTGGTGGCAATGGCATGAAAGGAAGATGCTTTTGCATGGAAGGAACCAGCCGCTTAGCTGGGAATCGTTTAGAACTGCTGCCAAGTGCCCCACTTAGTAGTGAAAATGGATGTAATTTGAGGAAATTATGCTCCCGGCAAGCTATTTTGCTGGAATATGAGGGCTGTTTGGTATTTTAAAGTGATGTTTCCTCTTGAATGGGGACTTCTTTTACTTAAAAAAAAAAAAGACTTGCTGCTGGCACAGCTGAGAAAGATGCTTTCCTGCTCTCCCATACTGCCTCTTACTTTTGCCCACATGTCCTGCATGCTATCACTCCTCAGCACAGTCACAGAACATGCCTTTTGTGTTGATTGTGTGCCTTGACCTGAGCTATTTGCCTCTTGCCCCAGGTACATTTAATTAGGAAAGTGCAGAGCTACTGTAGCACTGAATTCCCTAGTGGCTCTCCAAGGATGTGGGGACTTATGTGAAATCTCTGTTGTTTTGGGGATTTTTAAAAATGTGTAAGGACATGTGGATTCCATTACTTGCTGATGTGTCCTGGAAGGTATGGATCTGTGGCTATATGTTAGCTAGTTTTAGCATCATTTTCTTCAAAGCTGCTGTCTTTCATTATGCTACCTGGGACTCCCTTGCACATTTAGAATTTATACTTTTCCATGGTTTTAGCTCCACTTTCCTTTCACATTTGCCCCATGGTGTCCGATCTTGGCTGAGAGGAAAAGGATATCCCTTTTAGACATTTGCCATGCTTATTTGTAGTACAGGGCAGGCAGCGTAATGTAGCCATTAAGTGTTTGGGTTTGATACATAATGCCAGATAGTTAAGACAGTGACTTAACTTCTTGACCTTCAGTCATTTCATATTCAAAGGGGGATTATGGTAGTTTCTATCTCAAGCAGTTTTGATTATATAAAATTTTAGATAGGTGATGCACTTAGAACAATGTCAGGTCACATAGCAAGTGATTAGTAAGTGTTTGCAATTATTGTTAGATTTTATCTATGGTGAGATTCATGGATTCCCTTTCTGATTTGATTTGGATTTAAGGACATTTGAAGATGAAAACAACCATCCTGCTTCTTTTTCTGGAGCAAAAGTTTTAAGAGATAAAGAGATACTGACTCTCATATGAAAATATGCCTAGCCATGTTTGAGCAGGAAGTGTCTACAGTTGACAAAACTGTGCTGTGGTGGCTGGCTTGACTCTGCTTAAGATTCTCCTTTGATAGCACAGGAGAAAACTCCATCTGACTGTATGCTCACTCAGAGCCCTACTTACAGAGCAAGACCCAGGCTCAGACATGCATGTTAGTCTTCCCTTTTCAATAGCATCTTGGACAGCACTTATAGTTCCCCAGGGGGCAGTGTCCAGTGCTGTTTATATAAATTCCAAGCCATATTTCAGAAAGATGGCTCTGGCTGTGCATCAGCTGTGAAACAACAAGACATGGGGAGGAGAGAACAGGGGATATAAGATATGTAGTTGTGAGTTATGCTGTGAGGTCTCTTTGATAGTTGCATGATGTCCTTTGTTAAGAAAATTATAAAATTTAAAATTTCCTACATGTCATTCAAACAGTGGTGAGCAGAGTAGTCTTTTGAAAATTGTTATATTTTCTATTTTCTTTAAAGTACACATTTCTTTTGTGATGTGTTCTATTCATATAAGCCCATCCACCTAAATTGTAGGTCCATGATTTATTTTGAGGGGACATTGTTGGGTTAATATCTATCACTGACTGCTTAAATCTTTGTCTATTTTATGAACAAATCAAAGTTAAAGTTTTTGGAAATGTAAGTTTTCCAGAAAATTTGTACCCATGATCCCCACATGAATGTTCTCCTCATGTTGCTTGGGCATTGCCACCCTTCTCTGGGCAGTACTATCCCTCTGTCCCATTTCTATTGTAGATACCATCTATGCCAGGCAGCTTTTCATTGTTGTGACAAATAGCTGAGGAAATCAACTGAAAGGAGAAAGGTTTATTTTGGCTCACAGTTTCAGAAAATTCAGTCCACAGTTGGCTAGGACCATTGCTTCTGGGTCTGCAGTGAGACAGAGTGTCATTGTGGGCGGCAGGTGGTGAAGCAAAGCTGCTTACCTCCTTGTGACCATAAGGCAGGAAGAGAAAGAGAAAGAAACTGGGGACAAAATATAGCCTTAAAGGGCCTGCTTACTTCCTTCACTAATTTATTGACAAAGTCAGTGCTGTCATGATCCAATCACCTCCTAGACCTCACCTCTGAGCATTGTTACTTTGGTAACCATGCCTTCAACTCATGAACTTTTGGGGGGACAGTTCAGATGCAAACCATAACATCAGCTTTCTCTGTTCTAACTAATGGCTTTATTTTAGAATTCTCAAGAAGGAAGGAAGTGGTGTCTAAAGTAGGGAAAGGGAAGAATAGGAGTAGAAAAAAAAAACAAAACCCCCCAAAAATTTAAAATGTGGTCATTCAGGGTAGTTTTTTCTTCCAAAGACTATAAGAAACTGGGGTTAGAGATGGAATTGGGGAGAAAGAAGCAAATTCAGATTGTAAAGGAAGAAGTAGAGGGACAGAAGATAATAAACACCTTCACTGAGGAAAGCAGGAGAAAGAACAAAAAGGACTCCTTGCCAACCTTCATCAGTTGTGCCACTCAATGACATATTAATCATGGGCAATTTCTCTGAAAGACCGGAGGAGATAGGGGCTGAAAATGAAGCATTGTTTTTACTTATGTAGATAAGAACAAGCTACCACTATTACATAGAATGTTACCATAGGTGTCATTATCGTGTGCCTCTGATGCAGATTTCATGGCTCACTGTTATAGTCAATCCCATGCAATAACCCTTAATTCTCTGGTCCTCTTTATCCTCATTTATGCACTTGTCAAAAATCCAATCCTGGCTGAACCCAGTATTAAAAAGTCTTGATAAAAATACGCAACTGTGATGGTTAGCCTCATTTTCAACTCATAATCTCAAATGGGTAACCAATACTACCTAGCAATTCCTCTGTACTTCCCTTGTATATTTGCTCTGTTCATGTTTCCTTTCTCATTATTTGCTGATAGGTTTGCATTTGATATCATAGTAACAGAAACAGAATAATCCAATTAGAAGTTTGTTTTATAATCCCATCACTAACTCTATCCAGTCACCTGCTTTATTTTTTCCTTGCTTTTTTCTTTCTTGTTACCTGGAGTATTTGTATTTCTATCAAAGCTATGCACACCACTCCCTTTGTGGCCTGGTAATCCCGTTCCTTTTCATCTTCTCCAAAATTTGCCTGTCTAGTTCTCTCTCTTTTCTTTTGCATCATCACCCTTTTTATTCAGCTAGCTCATACCCCTCAGCATCTTGCCTTAAAAACTATTCAAAATATTGCCTCTAAATGCTTCCCCAAAAAATTTGTCTATTCTGCATAAGTGAAAGGCCTGTACACCTCTGTGATAATACTGCATATGGACATGGGGTGTTTTGGCAAACTGCAAAGGGTGTTGCAAAAATGTTACTTTTATTAATTGTTGATGTGTTAAAGTTTTCAATTGATTTACTTCTACAAGTAGATTAATGTAGCATCTCTAGTAATGTCATTCATAATCACCAGCATTTTGGCACCCTTTCTTTAGTGGGAAATAAGGAGGTGATGTAAGAGCTATCACACTAAAAATGGGGTGTGTGGCATGTGTGGGAGTAATTGTTATGACTGAAGGAAAGCTTCCATAATTTTCATCCAGGCTACTTAATGGTATCCCCAACTTCTCAGTTCATGTGGGAAATTCCTTCTTCTTCCAGGTAGGGAGTTTCAGGATTTTACTTTCTCTGTAAGATATTTATAGACATCATAAGAAGGCCAACTTGCTTTAATGTGATGCTAGTAGGTGAAAGCTGCAAACAATGTTGTGAGTCTGATTCAAATGCTGCCATGATTAAGAAAGACTTTGAGCCATAGTGTGCCACCAAACTACAAAACAATAGCTGGAACATATTTAGTTACAAATCTTAGTATTAAAAGGTAACAAATTAAGAGACAAATCATAACCAAACTCTAACTTTTCTAAAACAATTGCAGTGGACTATCAAAATATTTTATGAACTGAAACAGGATTTCATTCAATATCAACCCCACGTTGAAGCTGATGTTTTAACCGTGACTCATACTGATCTGATGTTTGAAATCCAGGGAAAACACAGTACAAATTTCAGTTCCTGGATGACATTGCGTGTTTGTAAATTTCTTGAGGGTCATTCAACTGGCTCATACCCATCAGCATCTTGCCTTAAAAACTATTCAAAATACTGCCTCCAAATGCTTCCCAAAGTCATTCATCTATTCTGCATAAGTGAAAGGCCTGTACAGCTCTGCAATAATACTGCATGTGCTAATAATGCATTTATGCCCATGACAATGGGCATTTATCATATACTCCATAAGTGTCTACCAATTGACTAAGAAATCCAATTTATGATGTTTGATCCCATTCATGATCCCTTCTCAGCTTTAACTCTTAGCTGTAAATTATATGCAGAAGTCATCATGCAAAAATTAAGGTAGCTTTTATGTACTCCTTTTTATTATTACTTCCTGTTGGCTTAAACTTCTTTTCCTTCTGAACTCCCGCCTATCTCTGAGATTGAGAATGGAGCATTATTACACAGTGTTTTTCCAGCTCAGGGAATTGAGCTCAGGATCTCACACATCTTATGCAAGTGCTCTATCACTGAGCTTCCCACCTGTCGTGGGAAACATCATTATGACTAACAGAATTCATATCTTAATATCTGAGCTTCAGTTTATGGACAAGAATGAATTAAAGACAGAAGTACTAGAGTTTTGAAAGGGCCCAAATTGTTCTTCTGTTCTGCAACATAGTGTTTGGAAAAAAGGAAAGGTTTTTAAGAAGCCTCATCTCATTCTGGGTTAAATGATCTGCTTTAAAGTGCTTCCATGCTCCACCAACATGACAGGAGTGTTTTTTCTAAATGAGAAGGAGTAATGTTAAATGTTGATCAGATGGGACTTGGTTCTTCTTTCTTGCTTTTAATTATTCCTTTTTTTCTTTTTTCATTTATTCATATGTGCATAAACTGTATGGGTCAATTCTCCCCCCATCCCCCGCCACCTCCCTCTACCCCTACCCACTTCGCTCCCAGGCAGAACCTGTTCTGTCCTTTTCTCCAATTTTGTTGAGGAGAAGACATGGCAATAATGAGAAAGACATAACGTTTTTGCTAGTTGAGATAAGGACAGCTATATAGAGAGATTCCTAGCATTGCTTCCATGCACAAGTGTGTTACAACCCAAATTGATTCATCTCCACCTGACCTCTTCACTACTTCCCAGTCACCTTCCCATATTGACCTCTGTTGCTTTAAGTTTACTGTAGTAGTTCCTCTGCAGTGGGAACATCAAACACTTTCAAGTTTTAGGTATCTTACCTATTCCCATTCCTCCCATATGTGCTCTCCCCTTAGCGTGTGACCAAAGTCCAACAACATTGCTGCATTTGCCCTAGATCTAAAATACACATATGAGGGAGAACATACGATTTTTGGTTTTCTGAGCCTGGCTAACCTCGCTCAGGATGATGTTCTCCAGTTCCATCCATTTACTTGTGAATGATAAGATTTCATTCTTCTTCATGGCTGAGTAAAATTCCACATTTTCTTAATCCATTCATCAGTAGTGGGGCATCTTGGCTGTTTTCATAACTTGGCTATTGTGAATAGCGCTGCAATAAACATGGGTGTGCAGGTGCTTTTGGAGTAACCTGAGTTGCATTCCAATGGGTATATCTCTAGGAGTGGGATTGCTGGATCATATGGCAGATCCATGTTTAGTTTTTTAAGAAGCCTCCATATTGTTTTCCAGAGTGGTTTCACTAGCTTGCATCTCCACCAGCAATGTATGAGGGTTCCTTTTTCCCAACATCCTCACCAACACCTGTTTGTTGGTGGTGTTTTTATAAGATAGCTATTCTAACAGTGGTGGGGTGGACTCTTAGTGTGGTTTTGATTTGGATTTCCTTTATGGACAGGGATGGTGAGCATTTTTTCATGCATTTTTTGGCCATTTGAATTTCTTCTTTTGAGAATGTTTTGTTTAGCTCAGTTGCCCATTTCTTTATTTGTTGATTTGGGAGAGTTTAGTTTTTCACATTCCCGGTATATTCTGGTTATCAGTCCTTTGTCTGATGTATAAATGGCAAATATTTTATCCCACTCTGTGAGTGATCTCTTCAGTTTAGAGACCTTTTCTTTTGTTGTGTGAAGCTTTTTAATTTTATGTAGTCCTATTTGTCCATCCTTTCTCTTAGTTGCTGAGCTGCTGGGGTTGTATTTAGGAAGTCCTTGCCTATACTTATTGCTTCCACAGTATTCCCTGCTCTTTGCTGTATTAACTGCAAGGTTTTGGGTCTGATATTAAGGTCCTTGATCCATTTTGAGTTGATACTAATACAAGGTGATAAACATGGATCTAGTTTCATTTTTTTGCAGGCAGATAACCACTTTTCCCAGCAACATTTGTTGAAGGCTGTCTTTTCTCCCTCATGTCTTTGGTGCCTTTGTCAAAAATAAGGTGGGCATAGCTGTGTGGATTCATATCCAGGTCCTCTATTCTGTTGCACTGGTCTTCATATCTGTTTTTGTGCCAGTACCATGCTGTTTTTATTGCTACTGCTTTGTAATATAGTTTGAAGTCAGGTATTGTGATACCTCCAGCACTGCTCTTTTTGCTGAGTATTGCCTGGGCTATTCATGGTCTCTTGTGTTTCCAAACGAACTTTAGGATAGATTTCAATCTCTGTGATGAATGTCATTGGGATTTTGATGAGAATTGCATTAAACATGTAGATTGCTTTTGGTAGTATAGCCATTTTTACTATGTTGATTCTACCGATCCATGAGCACTGGAGATCTTTCCACCTTCTGTAGTCTTCCTCGATCTCTTTCTTCAGAGGTTTGTATTTCTCCTTGTAGAGGTCATCACATCCTTTGTTAAGTATACTCCTAGGTATTTGATTTTTTTTGAGGCTATTGTAAATGGAATTGTTTCCATATATTCTTTCTCAATTTTTGTTTGTTGTTGGTGTGTAGAAAAGCTAATGAATTTTGTAAATTGATTTTGTATACTGCCACCTTCCTATAGATGTTTATGGTGTCTAGGAGTTTTTGGGTAGAGTTTTTTGTGTCTTTAAGACATAGGACCATGTCATCTGCAAATAGGGATGTTTTGACTTTTTTTTACCTATTTGTATTCCTTTAATTTTTCTTCTTGCCTAATTGCTCTGGTAGGAATTCCAGCACTATGTTGAATAGGAGGGGGATAGTGGGTACCCTTGTCTCATTCCTGATTTTAAGAGAAATGTTTTCAGTTTTCCCCTATCAAGTATGATGTTGGCTGTAGGTTTGTCATATATAGCTTTTACAATGTTGACGTACATTCCTTCTATTCCTAGTTTTCTTAGAGCTTTTATAATGAAGTGTTGTTGGATCTTGTTGAAGGCTCTTTCTGCATCTATTGAGATGATCAAGTGGTTTTTGTTTTTCTTTCTATTGATGTGCTGTATTACATTTATAGATTTGAGTATGTTGAACCACCCCTGCATCCCTGGGATGAAGCAGACCTGGTAGTGGTGAATGATCTTTCTGATGTGTTGTTGGATTCTGTTTGCCATAATTTTGTTGAGGATTTTTGCATCGATATTCCTTATGGAGATTGGCCTATAGTTCTCCTTTTTGGAGGTGTCTTTGTTTGGGTTTGGGATGAGAGTAATACTGGCTTCATAAAATGAGTTAGGCAGTGTTCCTTCCCTTTCTATTTCATGAAAAAATTGAAGGAAAGTTCATATTAGTTCTTCTTTAAAGGTAGAATTCAGGAGAGAATCCATCAGGTCCTGGACCGTTCTTTTTTGGGAGACTATTGCTGCTTCAATTTCATTTTGTGTAATAGATCTATTCAGGTTTTTGTCTGGCTGATTCTTTGTATGTTTTTTTTTTTGTGTGTGTGTGTGTCTATTTCTTCTTTTATTTCATCAATGATCCACTGATCATTGAGCAATGTGTTGTTCAGTTTCCAATTGTTTGCATGTTTTCTACTGTTGTTTTTGTTGTTGAGCTCTAATTTTAATGCATTGTGATCAGATAGAATGCATGGGATTATTTCTATTTTCTTATATTTGCTGAGGCTTGCTTTGTGCCCTAAGATATGATCAATTTTGAAGAAAGTTCCATGGTTTGCTGAGAAGAATGTATGTTGTGCAGAAGTTGGATGAAATATTCTGTAGACATCAGCTAGGTGCATTTGATCTATGGTGTGATATAGTTCTAGAATTTCTTTATTGATTTTTTTGTTAGGATGACCTATCCATTGGTGATGGGGGGTAGTAAAGTCTCCCACTACCACTGTGTTGGAGTCTATATATGCTTTTAGGTCCTTCAGAGTATGTTTAATGAAATTGGGTGCACTGACATTAGGGGCATATAGATTGATAATTGTTATTTCCGTTTGGTGTATTTCCCCTTTTATTAGTATGGAGTGTCCTTTATTCTCATTTAATCAATGTAGGTTTGAAGTCTATTTTGTCCAAGATAAGTATTGCTACTCCTGACTGTTTTTGTGAGCCATTGGCTTGGTAAATCTTCTTCCAGCCTTTCACCCTAAGCCAGTGTTTGTTTCTGTCAATGAGATGGGTCTCCTGTAAACAACAGTTTCTTGGATCTTCCTTTTTAATCCAGTTTGCCCAATGGTGTCTTTTGATGGGGGAGTTAAGTCCGTTAACATTCAGTGTTAATATTGATTGGTATATAGTGATTCCTGTCATTTAGTTGTTTTTGTTGTTTAAGGGTTTGATGATATGCAGTTGAATCAATGTTATTCTCTGATTCCTTGTCTTTTCTTCTTTTGTGGTTTGATGCTGCCTGTCCTCTCATGGTTTTGTTTGCTTTCATTTTCTGCGTGCAGAATTCCTTGAAGAATCTTTTGTAGAGGTGGCTTGGTGGTCATATATTGTTTTAGTCTATGCTTATCATGGAAGACTTTTATTGTTCCATCTACTTTGAATGATAGTTTTGCTGGGTAGAGTATCCTTGGGTTGAAGTTGTTTTCATTCAGTGCCCAGAATATGTCACCCCAAGCTCTTCGTGCTTTTAATGTTTCTCTTGAGAAGTCTGCTGTGATTTTGATGTGTTTTACTTTATATGTTATTTGTTTTTTTCTCTCTTACAGCCTTCAATATTCTTTCTCTATTGTCTGTGCTTGTTGTTTTAAGATAATATATCTATTTTGGTCCAGTCAGTTTGGTGTCTTGGAGGCTTCCTATACCTTAGTGGGCATAGCTTTCTCTAGATTTGGGAATTTTCTGTTATTATTTTGTTGAATATATTACAAATCCCTTTTGTTTACACCTCTTCTTCTTCACTTCCCATTATTCTCAGGTTTGATCTTTTGATGGAGGTGGTGAGTACTTGTATATTCCTTTTGCAGGTCTCATTTTGTTTGACTAATAGCTCTTCAGTTTTTCCTTTAATTTCCATTTTATCTTCAAGTTCTGAGATTCTGTCTTCTGTTTGTTCTAGTCTGCTGGAGTGGCCTTCCATTGTGTTTTGTATTTCTGTTTTATTCTTTTTTCCTGAGGTTTTCCATATCATGGGTCACTTCCTCTTTACTATTGTCAATTTTCACCTTTAGTTCATTTACCTCTCTATTTATGGTGTTCTCTGTTTCACTTTGGTGTTTATTTAGGACTCCTATGAGTTCATTTATTTGTTTTTGTGTCTTCTTGTGTTCTTTATTTTTGATGTCTTGAAATTTCTTGAGAGCCTCTTGTATGTTTTGTTTAACCATGTCTAGTAACATCTCCATGAAATTCTCAGTGATTACTTGCAGGAGTTCTTCTCTGTGGGTGTTCTTGTGGGCATCATTGGGTTTCTTGGCATCATTTATCTTGGTTTTGTTGGAGTCTGGGACTTGGTACCATTTCCTTCATTTCCCTCAGAATCCTGCATTAAATTATTTTTGGGGAAGAATGGTTTCCATCCCTTTTTTATCTTCCCTTGCTCTACTTGGTACTGCGCAACTGTAGGCTAGTTGGTAGTTTTAGTCACCTGTTTTCTTTCCCTTGGTTTAATTTTTTTTTTGTGGCTTTATTGGGTTTTTAGCTAAGTGTGTGTGTGTGCTATTTATGTCCCTGGTCTGGGTGTAATTTAGTAATAGCTAACTTACAATAGTAAAACTAACAAAAAAGCCCCCCAAAAACCATATAAAAAAAAAGAAAAGCAAACCAAAAGAAAACCACACACACAAAAAAACCAAAAAACAAAAAGAAAAACAACAACAAAAGCCCCCAAAGAAATCAACAGGGAAAGATGAACAAACAAACACAAAAAAATAAGGAACAAAACAAACAAACAAAAAATTCCAGGTTCAGGAACAATAGAATTTCAGTCTTAGTTTATGTTCTGGTGTTACTCCTTCAGCATCTAGCCCTGGTGTTCATATTTAAGCAGAGGCTCTGTGTTAGTCTCTCCAGGTGTTTGGGGAGTCTCACTGATTTTTTTCTGTCTTTCAGTAGCTGCTGCATAGTCAGCTCCTCCTTCAGTGAGATGTGGCAGTTTGAGTTTTTTTGTTGTCCTCAGTTTCCAGAGGTTAGCTCGGTAGCCCACCAGCCATCCTGCTTTGGAGTTGGGTTTTTGCTATGTTGGTTTACTGGGGGCTTGTTTCTTTACCTCGCCCCCTTTCTCAGGGGCAAGGTCAGTGATCCATCAGCTGGTCCTCTGCTGTCAGTCTGTTGTGAGGGTTTGCTGTTTGTTTTTCAATTTTGCAGTGCCATTTGACTTTGTATGTTGCTCACTGGCTCAGGAGATGAGCTTTGTGGACCACTACCTGCCCTATTTCAGGCTGTGGCTTGTCACCCACCTGCTGTCAGCTGTCCTGAATTTCCAGCCATTGTTTACTGAAAGTTTGTGTGGAGATCAGCTCCTTGACTCTCCCCTCTTCTCCTGTGAGCTTTCAGCAACTCTGCCCCTTCTGCTGTATGCTAGTTTTCAGTTCATTGTTTATTATTCAGTTTTTTTGTTTTTGTTTTTGCAGGGGGTCAGTCTGCCCAGGGGGCTATGCTGGTTTATCCCAGGGGTGGTTGGGGGAATACTGCATGATGCTTGGCGCTTACCTGTTTGGTCTGCCAAATATCTTCCAAGCAGGTTTGGAGCTGGTGTCTGGCAGCAGTGGCAGCTCTCCTGTTTTCTCAGTATAACGTGGCATGGAGAAGTTTTCTGTGGGCTAGGAGTTCAGGGTGTCAAAGTTTTGATTCTCCTTGGTGCTTTACTTCCACCAAGTGTGTCTCCAGCATCTCAGAAAGGTTTTTTTTTCATGGAGCTCACGCTGTCTTCTTCTGTGCCCTAGTTGCCATCTTTAGTCCTTCCTTTTAGTGTTTTAAATTTGGAGAAAAATTCACTTTAGTGAACATAGGTGCATACTTCTAAACTGAAGAGATACATATATCTGCTAGCAGAATAACAGCTAAGTTAGAAGCTGGAATCTGTTTTTAATTATTCTTTACATCACTAAGAACAGAGGAGTCTTTCCTTCTACTGGTTCATTTTTTTTTTAGTAGCTGTTCTGGGTAAATTTTATTTACAACAATTAATTTCTGGTTCCACACAGAGGAATGGTATCTGCTAACTCACATGCCAAAACTGTCTTTTAAAAGTAAGACATTTTCTTAAAGCACTCAGGCTCTAAGCAGTATAACATAAACCATACAAAGAAAAGCTAAATTACTACACTGGTCAAAACCCTTAAATTTTCTTCACCAAACAAACTACTTGAACTGTGAGGGCTCAATTATGTAGATCTCCAATTAGCTTTAGGTGTCCTACTACAGTGAGTGAGAAATGGTTCAGGCCCAAAGTGTTGATGAAGTTCCACTTCATGACCATGTCCATGGAGTTTTTTTTAAATCAACTTTGGTAAGTTATTATGAAAGTTAATATTAATTACAGTGAGGCTGATGATTTACAATAGTCTCAGGGAGACACAAGCAGTGCTGTGCTGTTGTGGCTGATTATGAAATAGGACTATATTTATTTATTTTTTGCTAGGGCTGGCTTTGTATCCTGATCCTCCTGATCTGGCATGTGTGAGACACCAAGCCTGGTCTTATTTGTTCTATTTTTAGCAGACTTCCTATAAAACTGTATGGAAGGCTCCATTGTCTTGTCTTCTTTTTAGACTAAACAGCTTTAGAATATTGTTTTGCTTTGTCAGGAGCCATAGGTCTTTGGCAAATGGTTTGCAATAAGGTAGGAAAATCCCAGCATTGAAGTTATGTGTAGGATTTGGGTGGTATGATGGAAGAACATTCTCCATGGGGATATAAGTTACAACCTTCATTACTGTAGTTCATCTAATTTTAGGGTATTTTCATTATTCCTGTGTGATCATGCTTCTCAGTAAGAAGAATACAAATATGCATGCAAATATTTTCAAAGTCTCTCACACAGTGTTACTTATGACTTAACACACAGAGATTTATTTATGAATAGTTTTATAGAATCTAATTAGTGGGAAACAGAGGTGCATGTGTGGTATGGAACGTGTGTGCGTGTGTTCTCCCTGTAGTGTGTAATCTGACTTACGTAGCTGTTATTAGCAGATCCAATAAATTTTACTTGCCACATTTTCTCATTTTTAAAATGTTATATAAGATTAGTTTTTGAGGTTTTTTTTTTTTTTTTTTTTTTGGTGGGATTGGGGTTTGAACTCAGGGCTTCATGCTTACAAAGCAGGTGCTCTACCACTTGAGCCACACAAACTATTTGCCTGGGTTAGCCTCAAACTGTGATCCACCCAACTCAGCCTCTCAAGTAGCTAGATTACAGGCATGAGCCACTGGTGGCAGTTTTAGCTTTAGAATCTTAGTGTAGGACTGCATTCATGGTTCAGTTAGTTTCTAACAGAACTTCTGTCCTCTGGATCAAGGGAATGATCTTTCTTATGTGTATATATATCTCTTACCTTTAGCAGTCCTTTTAAAGTATCTTTCTGATATGTCATCTGGACTACTTAATAGTGTCTATTGTACTGTCCTATACATGAACACGTGTTCACAAGAAAAGTCAGCCTGACAGAAGTATGAAGTCAAGACCTCCTAAGGAGCTTCATAATACTACTAGAAACTGAGAGGGCAGTGAGGGTCTTAGGGAAAATTTTGGAGACATGCAGAATTTATGAATATGACACAAGTGGAAATATCAAAGACTATCTGATAGAAAGAATGACAATTTTGTTCCACTGCAACTGCACAGAACTTCCACTTGAACATCTGCTATCACAGTTACTGTCCACTCTGCTCAGGAGATTGTGTGTAATGGAAAAGTGAGGGGAGGATATATTCCGTCCTTCAGCTACTGTCACTCCAAGTTCTTCAAGGAAAAAGAAACTGGCAAGAAATAGAAGAGTTGAAAGCAGAGAGGAAGTGGAAACATCTATACTTAACTAGCTACTGATAGACACTAGATCCCGATGTGAGGTGTATGACATAGTATTTGAATATCCCAGGTAGTAAATGATTGTGCAAACACACACACACACACACACACACACACACACAGAGCATTTAGCTATGTTCACCAGCATTAAGGACACTAAAATAAAAACAGACACACATCAATCTGGAGATAATAAAAATAATAAAAAGTCGTATTTGAATGACTAAAGCCTCCTATCTTCAATGTAAGAGATTTTGCACATGTCAGGTGTTATGCTATGTGTGTTTTACTTACATTTCCCTATTTAATCTTTATGGCCATTCATATGGCCATTTTTTATTGTGGTGAGAAAACTTGCATATATTGAGGGTCTTTTTCAATAGGAAGACACAACTCAACATAGCTTTAAAAGCTATGAATTTAAATCAAGCTTTCAGAAAATAGAGAAACTTACAATTATAGTTGGAGATTTAATAAACTTCTTCCAAAATTTTGTTGAACAGGTAGAGAAGGAACCCAATAAAAATGAAAGAATAGTGCACCAAACAAGAATATATATTCTTTTCATCAAAAAGTCCAATATCACGTTTTTGCTCATATGCAGAATCTAGACCTAAAATGATAATAATTCAATAATGGGACATGAGTATAAAAGAGGAACTTTCTGGGGTTTTGTGTAATATTTATAGCATGATGAAACCCACCAAACACTGTTTGAAAAAGGGGGGATGAAGGAGTGGCTTGTTAATGGAATGTAATAGAGGGGGTGAACTTGTTCAAATTGCACTGTACACATAAATAGAATTATCACAAGGAAAACCCTTATACTATTAATGTATTTTAAAAATAAATATCCTTTTCAAACACATAGTAATATTTATAAAAATTGAGCAACAAATTTCAAAGCATTAAAATCATACAAATATACTCTTTATTCCCATGTCATTAAGTCAGAAATTAATACTCAAAAATTAACTGGAAAGTAGCCACAAACTGAAAATTAAGAAATGCACATCAAAATAACTAATGGGTCAAAGAGCAAATCATAATGGAAGACAGAAATCTGTTTTACTGAATCTTAATTATACATAAAGTTTGTAATATATATCTAAAACTATGCTCACAAGGAGATCCTATGTTATAAATGTAAATATTAGAAAAGAAGTAAAAGAAAGAAAAAAATGAATGAGTTATGCAACTATCATAACATGTTGGAAAACAGTAATAAATCAAAGAGAAATATAGAAAAATATAAAAATTCCTTCTAGTTAAGAAGGTCTTGAACATTGAAGAGGGACAAAACTCACTTATATCCCTTTATTTCACCCACAGTTGGAAAATAACATTTGAATGTCCCATTTACAATAGTCTGTGTGTTATTTCATTGATTGCTGGTGCAGTTGACTGTCTTCACAGCTTATTTGCCATTGTGGATTTTCCACTGTAAATTGTCTCTTCATAGCCTGTGCTCATTTTTCTGTTTTTGAAAAATTATTGCTTTTAGCCATTCTTTTTATATCAGGACTACTACACTTTTACATATTCCAGATACTTTCTCTCAGGCTATAGCTTGTTTTCGAGTGTTAGAGAGGGCAGACAGGGCATATATTTAACTCTGTGCTTTTACTTTGTTTTCAAGATAGTGAATTGATTTTCTTATCATGTTCAAAAAGGAATTAGTTTTATTTTTAATATCATAATAAACTCATACATTTAGATATACTTGATGGATTTTGACTCATTACAATGATTGGTTGATTAGTATTTTAATAATCCAAATTGTCCCATTTTTGGCCAGTAGAAACATCCTAAAGTGAACGCCTGTCTACCTTATATGACCCTGCTAGCTTCTGATGGATTTTTTTTTTTTTTTTTACTATTTGGTATGATACATACCATCTTTCCCATTTTCTGATCTAAGAATCGCTGGTTTCATTTAGTGAGAAGTGGTGTTTTAAGACCATAATCTAGGCTCAAGGGACATCTTTGCTCCCAGGCTGGCATTGTTTCCAGGCCTCTTTAGCAGATAGATTATCTTTAACATTTTGAAGATGAAATACTTATGGCCCTTTTTTGCACATATCAATATTGTATCTCTTCTACACTGAGAATCCTGGTTTTCAAAGACCCAAGGGGATAATGTAATTAGAATTATCCCATAATTGCTCATTTACTTTAACTTATAGTGCATATAACACAGTGTCCAAATTGCAATGCCAATGCTACCAATATATTATCGATAATTTTAAGATGGTTTTGTTAGCTTTCTGTTGATGTGACATAATACCTCATACAATGAACTTAAAAGGAGGAAAAGTTTATTTGGCTAAGTTTCAGAGGCTTCAGTCCAAGATCAGTTGGTCCCCTTGCTTTGAGCCTGTGGCATCACAATACATCATGATAGGAATATGTGGTGGAGGAGCTCTGTTCACCTTCTGGCAACCAGGAAGCAAAGAGAGAGAGAAAGGGGCCAGATTCCCAATATCCCTTTCAAGAGCACACCTCCAGTGACCTAACTTCCTTCCACTAGACCCTATCTCCTAAAGGTTCCACCATCTCCCTATAGTTCTCTGGTCTGGCAACCAAGCCTTTAGTGTAAGGTCTTTGGGAGACATTTAAGATCCAAATCAAAACAATGCTCTTTCCATTCTTTCTTCATGTTTGTATAATTGTATTACATCCATGCTTTTTGTGTAGATAATGCCTCATACAATACCCTTTTCCATTTGGTCCTCATCACCTTAGTTGTGCAAATAATGGTATGTTTAATGCTTACCACGAGCTCTTGTGGTGGTGTCGTTCTAGACATTTTGGTCACCTGTAGGGTTTTTCCCTAGAAGATATTGTTGGCAAGACCTTATGAGTCTTATAAAGTTCTTGCATACTGTCAAGAGATTTCTGTATGTTTTCTTTTCAAAGTCAGTTTTTTTTGGTGGAGGCAGGAGATGAAAACTATTAGATCACATTTTTTTCTCGAGTATCTTAAATATTATTCCATTTTCTCTCACCATAAGTCATCTCTGTCTTAAAGTCTAGCCTAATTGCCTTTCCTTTCAAAGTTATGTGCCCAAAGGTGTTTTTGATATTCTTTGAAGCCCAATGGTACTGCTGGACTGTGTCTGTATGTTGGCCATTATGGGCAAATTTTTCACATTTGCTGTTTTCTATGTCATATGTATTTTAAAATTTTTGTTTATTTCAAGAAATTTTATTGTGTTAAAAGTTTTTAGTGTTTGATATTTTTCTTTTTGGTTTTGCTTTTTTTCACTAGGTATCTTAATTATCCATATGTCAGAGTTTCTTTGCTAGTTGTCAGTACTTGTTATCTTCTCTGGATTTTAAAAAAATCTTTTCCTTTATTTATTTTGGGTTCATAAAATTTTCTTCCTTTCTTCACATTTTTCTTAAGGCATTATCTATTTTATTTATACATTCTTGTGTTCCTTGTAGTTTATTGTTCATTTTTGAAAATTTTTTTACTTATTTTTCTGAGTTTTGTCATTTTATGTATGAATTATTATAATTATAATATATGTTGCTTTTCATCTTCTATAATTTTATTAATACCTTTTATCTTTTCTGAAATAGATTTCTGCTTTGATCTATTCATTGTTGAGATTTTATTCTGCTTTTCATTCTCCTTTATCTTATAATAACTCTGTATGACTTTTGACTTTAATGATGATCTATTGTTAATTGTTATATGAAACTAATTTTCATGTACTTTGAATAAGAGAGAGAGAAGGTTAAAAGTAGTTTTTCCTAATACACAGAGCTTTTTAGCTCTAGTTTTCTTTTGATAACTATGTTCATAGTTTTACCAAAATGTTTGTAGTGGTGTTTCTAAATTTTCGGCATTACCTAGGTCTACAATGATGAAGATTTCACAATCTTACATTATCCCAACTCCTACAATATAAAAGATCAGTTACTTGTCACCCATTCTGTCTATGTAGTTACAATTTTGATTATGTTAGTTATGTTATGAATACTGTGTAAATCCTATTTGCAGCTGTATTTGTCAGAGTCCTTCATAGAAACACAATCAATAGGATGTGTATTTATAGAAAGATATTTATTAAAAATAATTGGTTCCTACAAGTAAGGAGACTAGCAAGTCTTAAATTTGCAGTGTGGATCAGCAACCTGGAGACTCATGACAGCAGGTGGTACAGATCAAGTCCAAAGGCAATCTGCTGCAGAACTTTCTCTGGCTCAGGGAGACTGGGCTTTTTGTTCTATTTAGGACTTCAGTTGATTGAATGTGGTCCAACCACATTAAAGAGGGCAATCTGCTTTACTCAGAATTCACCAATTTATATATTAATCTTATCTCTAAACATGCTTTAATTTGCACACATAAAATTAGCTATCCTAACAGCTATGCCATAGGAAGAATATGGTTTCCTTCTCTTCATTGCATACTTTGTGCTCTCAGAATTGGAATATTGGAATTCATCTTTTTAATTTACTCACTTTGTTTTCCCTGTACCTTAAGGGCTTTCTAGTTGTGTACATTGAATGTCTCAGTACATTGAACATTTATCAGTTATTCTATCATCTTTGTCTCTTCATGTCATTATCCCACACTGCCTGACCTGCTCCCATCAGAACCAAGTGTTTTCCAAGGTTTCAACTGCATATGTATCTTCCTAAGATCTCCTTTCATTGTTTGTAAGAGTTTCTTAAGGCTAGTAAAAAGTACCACAAACTTGGTGGTTTAAAGGACCACAAATTTCCAAGAAACTCAGAACACAGAGATAGTAGGATTGTAGTTCAAAAGCAGCCCAAGCAAAACAGCAGGACCCAATCTGAAAAACAAATGAAAAAACAAAAGGAGTTGGGACATGACCAAAGTGGTAGTGTTTTCCTAGTAACAGCAAGACTCTGAGTTCAGTCCCCAGTACTAAAACAAACAAACAAACAAAACATAAAAAATCCACAAAAACAAGACCAGTAACAATAACAAAAACCACACAAATTTATGCTTTTATAGTTTTGCAGATTAGAGATGAAAAATAAAGGTGTCAGTGGGATTGGTTGTTTCTGGACACTCTGAGGAAGAACCTATTTCATGACTGTCTCCTAATATCAAGTTGCTTGAAATAGTTTGCATATTTTGGCTTGTAGACACACCTTATTCTAATTTCTGTCTCCATCTTCATATAGCAATATGTGTCTCTCTCTCTCTCTTTCTTCTCTCTCTGTCTCTTTCTTTCTTTCTCTGTGTGTCCAAATTTCTTTTTATAAAGAGATGAGTCATAT
Source organism: Castor canadensis (assembly GCF_047511655.1). Lineage (NCBI taxonomy): Eukaryota > Metazoa > Chordata > Mammalia > Rodentia > Castoridae > Castor > Castor canadensis. Next base: position 52,578,063 of record NC_133387.1, read on the forward strand.
TGGACTTAGGGTCACCCTAATCTACTATGACATCATCTTACTTGCTTATATCTGCAGAGATCCTATTTTTAAATAGGGTCACATTCATAGGCTGCTGTGATTAGTACATCAACATACATTTTGGGGGACATAATCCAACATATGGCACCATCTTCCTGAGAGAACCCTTTGCCTCTCTATTGAATTGAAGCTTCTGTTTTCTGGATCCCATGTGTTTTCCTTTAGCACACCCATTTGCAGAGAACTTCCTCTAGGAGTTTCTGGCAAAGATCAATGGAAATTTTTCTTTTTCTTCTTTGGTTTTTTTTTTTTTTTGAGATCTTGCATATCTTAACACATCTTTATTCTGTCCTTCTGCTTGAGTTATTTTTATTTGTTATAAGTTTTCTTTAGTACCTTAAAAGCTTGTCTACATTACTTTTTCAGCTCTGGTATTGCTTTGAAAAAATCCCAGGCCATTCTGAGAGTTGATATTTTGTATGAAGATTATTTTATTTTTCCTATGGACACAAGGTATCTTTCTTTATACATAATGATTAGAAGATTTTAGTGGTTTCACACTGCTATGTGTGAGTTGATTTTCATCTATTGTAAGAAAGGTGAACTCTTCCAAAATCCTTATTTTTTCAATTCTCAGAAATTCCCCTGAACTATTTCTTTCATTTTCTCCATTTTTTTCTAATCCAGTGCTCCTATTATTTTGATGTTAACTTTCCCAACCAAACCTTTAATATTCTTTTTGATTCCTTTTCTAGTTCTTATCTCTTCATTCTTTCACTCTCCTTTACTTCTTATTATGTTAAAATTTTCATTTCTGCCATCATATTTTAATTTTACCAGAAATGTTTCTTATTCTTTGATTCTTCCTCTTTTGTAGAAACCTCTGGTTTCTCATTTGTTTCTTTATTTATTCTTTCAGCAAATGTTTATTGAGCCCCTAGTATGCAAAAAGCACTGCTTTGCATGTGTACTTATTTCAAAAAATGTGTTACGTACTTGGAACATGTAAATAAACAAAATAGACATATAGCCCCCTTAAAATCAGGCTCATATTCCAACAGAGAGAGAAAGAGAATAAATAATGAAAATAATAAATGACAAGTATATAACATATGAAAAATACAAAGCAGAGTGGAACTGATTGAGATACTGGAAGGGTGCTGGGTTGTGGTTTAAAATAGATAGACCTTATTGAAAAGGAGAGGGAATGAGTCACATGGACATCTGTGGGAAGAGTGTTCTGAGCAGACAGAGAGAAGGACCTAATTGTTGGAAGCAGAAAGGAAGACAGTAAGGCTGTAGAGGAGTGAATGAGGAAGAGGGAGTTTGGAGGAGCAAAGGTGGGACATTGTACCTGTTGTAATATTTTGGCTTTTGCTCTGAATGAGATGGGAAGGTATTGTCAAGCAGAGAAGTGAAATGTAGGCTAAATATATATATATATATATATATATGTGTATATATATATATATTTATATTTATCAGGATCACTCTGGTTCCAATATTTTTTTTTAAATTAAATTTATTTTTTAAATTCATTTATTCATATGTGCATACATTGTTTGGGCCATTTCTTTCCCCTGCCCCCTGCCTCTCACCACCACCACCCTCACTTCCAGGCAGAACCTGTTCAAGTTTGCTGAAGAGTAGACATAAGCAATAATAAGAAGGACATAGCATTTTTGCTAGTTTGAGATAAGGATAGCTACACAGAGAGATTCCTAGCATTGCTTCCATGCATAGGTGTATTACAACCCAAATTGATTAATCTCTACCTGACCTCTTCACTCCTTCCTGGTCACATTCCCATATTGTCACTTTAAGGTTACTGTATTAGCTAATTTCCAGTGGGGACATCAAACACTTTCAAGTTTTAGGTATCTTACCTTTATCCCCATTCCTCCCATATGTGCTCTTCCCTTAGCGTGTGACCAAAGTTCAACAACATTGCTGCCTTTGCCCTAGATCTAAAGTCCACATATGAGAGACAACATATGATTTTTGGTTTTCTGAGCCTGGCTAATCTCCCAGGATATTCTGGGAACATCTGGGAACTGGATGTTCCCCAGATAAGATTTCATTCTTCTTAATGGCTGAGTAAAACTCTATTGTGTATAAATACCGCATTTTCATAATCCATTCATCCATAGTGGGGCATCTTGGCTATTTCTATAACTTGGCTATTGTGAATAGTGCTGCAATAAACATGGGTGTGCAGGTGCCTCTGGAATAACCTGAGTTGTATTTCTTTGGGTATATCCCTAGGAGTGGAATTGCTGGATCATATGGCAGATCCATGTTTAGTTTTTAAAGAAGCCTTCATATTGTTTTCCAGAGTGGTTTCACTAGCTTGCATTCCCACCAGCAGTGTATGAGGGTTCCTTTTTCCCCACATCCTCACCAACACCTGTTCTTGGTGGTGTTTTTGATGACAGCTATTTTAACAGGGGTGAGGTGGAATCTTAGTGTGGTTTTGATTTGCGTTTCCTTTATGGCCACAGGTGTTGAGCATTTTTTCATGTGTTTTTTTGGCCATTTGAATTTCTTCTTTTGAGAAAGTTCTGTTTAGTTCAGTTGCCCATTTCTTAATTGGTTCATTGATTTTGGGAGAGTTTCGTTTTTTGAGTTTCTTGTATAACTCTGGTTATCAGTCCTTTGATACATAGCTGGCAAATATTTTCTCCCACTCTTGGGTGGTCTCTTCAGTTTAGAGACCATTTCTTTGTTGTGCAGAAGCTTTTTAATTTTATGTAGTCCCATTCCTCCATCCTTTCTCTTAGTTGCTGAGCTGCTGGCATTGTATTGAGGAAGTCTTTGCCTATACCTATTGCTTCCAGAGTATTCCCTGCTTTTTCCTGTACTAACTTCAGAGTTTGGGGTCTGATAAAAGGTCCTTGATCTATTTTGAGTTGATACTAGTACAGGGTGATACACATGGATCTATTTTCATTTTTTTGCTGGCAGATAACCACTTTTCCTAGCAACATTTTTCGAAGAGGCTGTCTTTTCTCCATCATATGTTTTTGGCATCTATGTCAAAAATAAGGTGGGCATAGCTGTGTGGATTCATATCTGGGTCCTCTATTCTGTTCCACTAGTCTTCATGTCTGTTTTTATTGCTATTGTTTTGTAATATAGTTTGAAGTCCGGTAATGTGATACCTCCAACGTTGCTCTTTTTGCTGAGTACTGCCTTGGATATTCGCAGTCTCTTGTGTTTCCAAATGAACTTTAGGGTAGATTCATTCTCTGTAATGAATGTCATTGGGATTTTGATGGGAATTGCATTAAATATGTAGATTGATTTTGGTAGTAGAGCCATTTTTACTATGTTGATTCTGCCAATCCATGAGCACAGGAGATCTTTCCACCTTCTGTAGTCTTCCTCGATCTCTTTCTTTAGGGGTTTTTATTTCTCCTTGTAGAGGTCATCATGTCCTTTGTTAATTTTATTCCTAGGTATTTGATTTTTTTTTGAGGCTATTGTAAATGGAATTGTTTCCATATATTCTTTCTCAATTTGTTGGTGTATAGAAAAGCTAATGATTTTTGTAAGTTGATATTGTATCCTGCCACCTTCCTATAGATGTTTATGGTGTCTAGGAGATTTTGGGTAGAGTTTTTTGGGTCTTTAAGATATAGGATCATGTTGTCTTCAGATAGGGGTATTTTGACAGTTATTTTTTACCTATTTGTATTCCTTTTATTTCTTCTTCTTGCCTAATCACTATGGTAGGAATTCCAGCACTGTGTTGAATAGGAGTGGGGAGAATGGGCACCCTTCTCTCATTACTGATTTTAGGGGAAACGGATTCAGTTTTTCTACATTGAGTATGATGTTGGCAGTAGGTTTGCTCATTTACAATGTTGAGGTACTTTCCTTCTATTCCTAGTTTTTTTTAGAGCCTTTATCATGAAGTGGTATTGAATCATATTGAAGGCTTTTTCTGCATCTGCTGAGATGATCAAGTGGTTTTTGTCTTTGTTTCTATTAATATGCTGTATTACATTTATTGATTTGCATATGTTGAACCACCCCTGCATCCCTGGGATGAAGCCGGCTTGGTCATGGTGGATGATCTTTGTAATGTGTTGTTGAATTCGGTTTGCCATTATTGTATTGAGGATTTTTGCATTGATGTTCATTAAGGAAATTGGCCTATGGTTCTCCTTTTTGGAGATGTCTTTGTTTGGTTTTGGGATAAGTGTAATACTGGCTTCATAAAATGTGTTAGGCAGGATTTCTTCTCATTCTATTTCATGGAAGTGTTTAAGGAGAGTTGGTATTTGTTTTTCTTTAAAGGTCTGATAGAATTCAGCAGAGAATCCATCAGGTCCTGGACTTTTCTTTTTGGGGAGACTCTTGATTGCTGCTTCAATTTCATTTTGTGTTATAGATCTATTCAGGTAATTAATATCTTCTTGGTTCAATTTTGGATGGTCATATATATCTAGAAATCTGTCCATTTCTTCAAGATTTTCAAATTTATTAGAATATACGTTCTCAAAGTAGTCTCTCATGATTTCCTGGATTTCTGTGGTGTTTGTTGTTATCTCCTCTTTTGCATTTCTTATTTTATGATGTGGGTTTTTTCTCTCTCCATTTTAGTCAGGTTTGCCAGGGGTCTGTCAATCTAATTTATTTTTTCAAAGAAACAGCTTTTTGTTTTGTTGATTTTTTGTATGTTTTTTTTTGTTGTTGTTCCTATTTCATTAATTTCAGTCCTTATTTTTATATTTCTCTCCTTCTGCTGGTTTTGGGATTTGCTTGTTCTCATTTTTCTAGGAGTTTGAGATGTATCATTAGGTCATTTATTTAAGATCTTTCTGTCCTTTTAATATATGTACACATGGGTATAAACTTTCTTGTTAGGACTGCTTTTGCTGTGTCCAATAAGTTCTGGTAGGTTGTGTTTTCATTTTCATTAACTTCTAGGAATCTTTTAATTTCCTCTTTTATTTCATCAATGACCCACTGATCATTGAGCAATGTGTTGTTCAGTTTCCAATTGTTTGCATGTTTTCTACTGTTGTTTTTGTTGTTGAGTTCTAGTTTTAATGCATTGTGATCAGATAGAATTGCACAGGATTATTTCTATTTTCTTATATTTGCTGAGGCTTGCTTTGTGCCCTAAGATATGATCAATGTTGGAGAAAGTTCCATGGTCTGCTGAGAAGAATGTATATTGTGCAGAAGTTGGATGAAATATTCTGTAGACATCAACTAGGTGCATTTGATATATGGTGTGATTTAGTTCTAGAATTTCTTTATTGATTTTTTGTTTGGATGACCTATTTATTGGTGATGGGGGGTATTAAAGCCTCCCACTCCCACTGTGTTGGAGTCTATTTATGCTTGTAGGTCTTTCAGAGTAAAATAGGGTGCACTGACATTGGATGCACATGGGTTGATAATTGTTATTTCCTTTTGGTGTATTTCCCCTTTTATTAGTGTGGAATGTCCTTCTTTATCTCGTTTGATCAATGTAAGTTTGAAGTCTACTTCGTCCAAGATAAGTATTGCTTCTCCTGACTGTTTTCGGAGGCTATTGATTGCTAAATCTTCTTCCAGCCTTTCACCCTAAGCCAGTGTTTGTTTCTGTCCATGAGATGGGTCTCCTGTAAACAACACTTTGTTGGATCTTCCTTTTTAATCCAGTTTGCCCAATGGTATCTTTTGATGGGGGGGTTAACATTCAGTGTTAATATTGATTGGTATATGGTGATTCCTGTCATTTAGTTGTTTTTGTTGTTTAAGGGTTTGATGATATGCAGTTGAATCAATGTTACTCTCTACTTTCTTGTCTTTTCTTCTTTTGTGGTTTGGTGCTGCCTGTCCTCTCATGGTTTTTTGCTTTCGTTTTCTGTGTGCAGAATTCCTTGAAGAATCTTTTATAGAGGTGGCTTGGTGGTCACATATTGTTTTAGTTTATGCTTATCATGGATGACTTTTATTGCTCCATCTATTTTGAATGATAGTTTTTCTGGGTAGAGTATCCATGGGTTGAAGTTGTTTTTATTCATTGCCTGGAGTATGTCACTCCATGCTCTTCTTGCTTTTAAGGTTTCTGTTGAGAAATCTGCTGTGATTTTGATGGGTTTACCTTTGTATATTATTTGTTTTTTCTCTCTTACAGCCTTCAATATTCTTTCTCTATTATCTGTGCTTGTTGTTTTAATGATAACATGTCATGGGGTAGTTCTACTTTGGTCAAGTGTGTTTGGTGTTCTGGAGGCTTCCTATACCTAAATGGGCATAGTTTTCTCCAGATTAGGGAAATTTTCTGTTATTATTTTGTTGAATATATTATGAATTCCTTTTGCTTGCCTCTCTTCTTCTTCTTCTTCAATGCCCATGATTCTCAGTTTGGTCTTTTGATGGAGTGAGTGAGTTCTTGTATATTCCTTTTGCAGGTCTTGAGTTGTTTAACTAATAGTTCCTCAGTTTTTCCTTTAATTTCCATTTTATCTTCAAGTTATGAGATTCTGTCTTTTGCTCATTCTAGTCTGTTGGAGTGGCCTTCCATTGTGTTTTGTATTTCTGTTTCATTATTTTTTTCTGAGGTTTTCCATATCATGAGTCACTTCCTCTTTAATATTGTCAATTTTCAACTTTAATTCATTTATCTCTCTATTTATAGTGTCTTCTATTTCACTTTGGTGTTTATTTAGGACTCCTATATTTTCATTTATTTGTTTCTGTGTCTTCTTGTTTTTTCTATTTTTGATGTGTTGGAATTTCTGGAGTGCCTCTTGTACATTTTGGTTGACCATGTCTAGTAACATCTCCATGAAAATCTCAGTTTTTACTGGCAGTATATCTTCTTTGAGGGTGTTCTTGTGTGTTTCATTGGGGTCCTTAGCATTGCTTGTCTTTGTTTTGTTGGAGTCTGGAACTGGGTATCCGTTTTCTTTATTTTCCACTGAATCCTATATTAAATTATTTTTTGGTGGAGAATGGTTTCCATCCCTTTTTTGTCTTCCCATCACTCTACTTGGTACTGTATAACTATGTTCTTGATAGGCTACTGGTGGTTTCAGCCACCTGTTTTCTTTCCCTTGGTTTAATTTTGTTTTGTGGGTGTATTGGATTTTTAGCTTAGTGTATATATGCTATTTCTGTCCCTGGTCTGGGTATAACTTAATATTGACTAACTCACAATAGTAAAACTAAGAAAACAAAAAATCAAATAAAATAAATAAAATAAAACCCCAAACAAATTAACAAGGAGAGATGAACAAACAAACACAAACAAACAAACAATCAAGAAACAAAGCAAACAAATGCCCCAGAACTCCCCAGGTTCAGGAACAGTAGAATTTCTGTCTTAGTAGTTTTGGTGTTATCCTTCAGCTGGTGTTGGTATTTAAGCAGAGGCTCTGTCTTAGTCTCAGCAGGTGTTTGGGTAGTCTCACCAGTTTTTCTTCTTTCAGTAGCTGCTGCATAGTCAGCTCCTCCTTCAGTGAGATGTGGCAATTTGTGTTTTTATGTTGTCCTCAGGTTCCAGAGGTCAGCTCTGTAGCCCCCCAGCCATCCTGCTGTGTTGGTTTACTGGGGGTTGTTTCTTTGCCTCACCCTCTTTCTCTGGGGCAAGGTCAGTGATCCATTAGCTGGCCCTCTGCCATCAGTGTGTTGTGATTGTTTGCTGTTTGTTTTTCAATTTTGCAGTGCCATTTGACTTTGGATGTTGCTCACTGGCTTAGTAGATGAGCTTTGTGTACCACTATCTGCCCTATTTCAGGTAGCAGCTTATCACCAGCCTGCTGTCGGCCCTTCCACCTTGTGCAGAGATCAACTCCTTGCCCTTTCTCTGGTGCACTTTCAGCACCTGCCCCCTCTGCTGTGTGTTAGCTTTCAATTCCTTGTTTATTGTTCAGTTTTTTTGTCTTTTTTTTGTTAGGCAGGGGGTCCGTCTGCCCAGGGTGCTATTGAGGTAATGAAATCCACTCACATTAGAGAGGATAAGCTGCTTTACTCAATCCACTGATTTAATGTGAATCTCACCCAAAAATACTTTCATAGAAATATACAGAATAATGTTTAACAAATATCTGGGCATACCATGGCCCAATTAGGTTGACACATAAGTAACCATCACAAACTATTTTTTTTTTTTTTTGTGTTTTCTGCTGATCTTGTCAAGCTTTTTTTTTTTTTCATTTTTCTTTTATTATTCATATGTGCATACAAGGCTTGGTTTATTTCTCCCCCCTGCCCCCACCCCCTCCCTTACCACCCACTCCACCCCCTCCCGCTCCCCCCCTCAATACCCAGCAGAAACTATTTTGCCCTTATCTCTAATTTTGTTGTAGAGAGAGTATCAGCAATAATAGGAAGGAACAAGGGGTTTTGCTGGTTGAGATAAGGATAGCTCATACAGGGCATTGACTCACATTGATTTCCTGTGCGTGGGTGTTACCTTCTAGGTTAATTCTTTTTAATCTAACCTTTTCTTTAGTTCCTGGTCCCCTTTTCCTATTGGCCTCAGTTGCTTTAAGGTATCTGCTTTAGTTATAATCGCAAAACAGCTGCTTGGGAAGGAACAAAGAAGTAAAACAAGATGTATACTATCATTGTTTTGTTATACTGTACCGAGATCGACTGTATCATGTTCCTAACTATCTCTCCATGTGTCCGTCACATAAAAATAGCATAAGGGCAGCAGGAGAATTGGAATCTTGGGGCGAGGGACCACATTATTAGAAATAATAGCAAATATCTTCCAAGTGACCTGTTGTAGGATAAAGTTTGGAATTCACAGAACAAGACTTCCCTAAAAAAAATTAAGGGTTTTTTTTTGTTGGCAATAATCGTGCCTTTTTTACCATTCCCCTCTCTCCTGACTCACAGGACATTTTTGCTTTTACCTGGACGGATTCCCCCACACACCACTCACAACAGCTCACTTGGACCGTCCTCCCTCAGGGTTTTAGGGATAGCCCCCATCTATTTGGCCAGGCGCTTGCTAACGATCTCAAAAACCTCCATCTCCCTAGGTCCACTCTCCTCCAATACGTAGATGATTTACTCTTATGTAGCCCTTCTCTAGACATCTCTAAAGCCAACACCACTTTACTCTTAAACTTTCTGGTGGACAAGGGATATCGGGCCTCTCTCCACAAAGCCCAACTTTCTCAATTAACAGTTACATACCTGGGAGTTCAATTGTCCCATGACTCTAAGGCAACTAGTCTGGACAGAAAACAGCTCATCAGCTCATTCAGGAAATGCCAGCTCCCAAAACGAAGGAAGAAATTCTTTCATTTTTGGGACTGGCCAGATACTTCCAGGTCTGGATCCCCAACTATTTCCTCCTGGCAGCCCCCTTACATGATGCCACTAAGGGAGACTCCTCTGAACCTTTACTTACCTCTATTGACACCCCTTTTCGACGTCTTCAACAGGCGCTTCTCCAGGCCCCGGCCTTCCACCTGCTGGATACCTAGAAACCATTCACCCTCTATGTCCGTGAAAATAAAGGCCTAGCCTTGGGAGTTCTGGGTCAAGACAAGGATCCCACATTTGCCCCAGTAGCATATTTATCCAAAAAACTAGACCCCACAGTCGGGGGATGGGCCCCTGTCTATGGGCCTTATCAGCGGCCTATGTTTTAGTTCAGGAATCAAAGAAACTCACTTTCGGGGGGACAATCACAGTCATTTCCCCCCACCATCTGGCAGAGCTTCTCACCTATAAGGGCTTAAGAACACTTCCTCCTTGCTGGATCTTGTTGCTTCTTGTTTCCTTCCTCCATGACTCCTCCATTACCCTCTGTGCTTGCTCCTCCTTAAATCCTGCCACCCTCCTGTCCACCTCTACTGCCATGCCTACCCACTACTGCATTGAGACCCCAGAGGCCCTTCTCCCCTGCCCTTCACACATCCAGGAGGGGCCCCTGCAGGGCTCCACCTACACCTGGTTCACTGATGGCAGCTCATATGTAGGGGGGGTATACGGAGAGCGGGTTATGCTATAGTGTCCTTAACCCAAGTCATCGAGGCACAGCCCCTCCCTCCCAGTACCACCAATCAGCAGGCTGAACTGTTTGCAGTCACAAGGGCTTTTGAGCTGGCAGCCGACCATTCTCTCACTCTATACACTGACTCTAAATATGTCTTCCACATCCTCCTCTCTCACTCAGCTATCTGGAAAGAAAGGGGATTATTAACCTTGAGAGGGACCTCTGTCACCAACTCCACCTTCATTACCAACCTTCTCCATGCCTCTCTCCTTCCTTCTAAAATTGGAATTGCCCACTGCCGGTCCACCAAACGGATTCATCACCCATAACTATGGGCAATTCTAAGGCAGATCAGGCTGCCTGACAGGCGGCAGGGGAGAACTATTCCACTCTGGCCCTAGCAAAGCCTCAGGACCAGACTCCTGAACCGGCCCATGAGTCACTCCCTAGACATGTTCTCCTTTCATATCTACACTCCATCTTCCACACTAGCACTCAGAATCTCAAACTTTTCTTAAACTCTTTCTTCCCCCTTACCCCAGAAGATTCCCAATATCTACACCACCTCACCTCCACATGTCCCACTTGTCAGAGGACCAACCCACACACCACTTTGAGGCCCAGCCCATTCCCTACTCACCAGGCCAGGGACAAATCCCGGGGGCGGATTGGCAGGTAGACTTTACAAATATGCCCAGAGTAAAGAGACACAAGTACCTTCTGGTTCTGGTAGACACTTTCTCGGGGTGGGTGGAGGCCTTACCAACCTCCAGAAAGAGGGCTACAACTGTGGCATCTATTATTGTAACCCATATCATTCCTCGGTTTGGGATGCTTACCTCCTTCCAATCAGATATTGGCCCAGAGTTCACATCCCAGATAACCCAAACAATTATCAAGGCCCTTAATATCTCATGGCAGTTCCACATCCCTTACCACCCCCCCTCATCAGGGAAGGTAGAACGCATCAACCGCACACTAAAGGAAGTTCTCACCAAACTCACCTTAGAACTACACCTAGACTGGGTTCAACTCCTTCCAATAGCCCTCTTCCGCCTACGGGTGCTCCCACAGAAGCCCACACAAATATCCCCTTTTGAGTTAATGTTCAGTCGCCCAGCTCTGCCTCCGGGAATCACCTTCTCTCCGGGCCCCCTCCCAGGGCACCTCGCCTTTCCTCTCCTCTCATTCATTCGAACCCAATTATGGCAACACCATGACACCTTATCTCCGGACCCTTCACACACTCATCTCTCTTTCCCTTTAAGCCTAGGGGACTGGGTCTATTTTTCCCCCCCTTTCCCTGAGAAGAAACCCCTCACCCCAAAATGGAAAGGGCCCCTTAAAATCATCCTCTGTACTCCTACCGCAGCCTGATTAGAAGAGACTCTGGGAAAGCTAACATCTTGGGATCATATTTCCAGGCTAAAGCCAGCCTGGCCCCCCAGAGACAACTGGCAGAGCGATCCCAGCGACACTTTGCCTTCCCCCCCCGCCTTCATTTGCACCCCTTCCCCTGGAGACCCCTTGAAACTTCACTTCTCTTGGGTCCATGTTCCCTCCCTGGTCCCCAAGTATGTGCCTTGACTCTCTCTTTTTATTCACTGTTCTCACCCTCCTCTCCATGAGTGGGCAGGCTAATGCCAGAGGGTAATTTTGGAGGTTTAAGATATGGGAGACCTACACTGTCTCACAAACCTCTCTCACCAGTTTGGTGGGCACCGGAGACTGCTCTCCTAAGGGATGCCAGACCCCTCTCTCAGTCCCCTTCAAATCCAGGAGTGATAGCGACTTTGGCTGCCACTGCCCTTTCCTCTCCCAGACTAAGGACTATTGCAAGAAGGGGGCACCATATACCCAGGAATATGGGGGATGTCCCTATTGGTCCTGCAATATCTACCAGGTACTGAATTTAAGGGACAGGTAATGAATTCTCCCTTTATAGGGGCAAAATGGGACCATCGTGGCCCACATCCCCAACCCATGGGACAACAGATGGGTTCAGGGTAAAATGACAGCCCTCTATGCTGGGTGCACTGCCTCAAAACCCTCAGCTCACATTATGATTTCCAGGGAGCTCACCCTTCCAATCCCTACTCAAAAGGAGGTGACTTTGGAGGTCCTCCAGTTGGAACAAAGCCTACAACAGGCCCTTCAACAATCCTCCACCCCTACCTGGCTCCAACTGTTCCAGCTTCACTCCAAATCATGAACCTCACCACATCCATTAGTGTCATTGACTGCTTTCTTTGTGCCTCCCTCCAGCATCCTCTGCTGGCTGCAGTTCCCATTAACACTTCATCTTCTATCAAGGCTTCCCCTGCCTTTTGAAACTCATCATGCACTCCTCCCTTGCCATCGGTACCTCTATGGGCACCTGACTCTACACAAGTTTCCCTTTCTACACACACCTGTTATACCCTGCTCTCGACATCTCAGTCCAACTTTTCTCTCTCCTGTCATATCAACGTCACAGTTACAGCACAACTGGCATCCCCCTCTTGGCTATATTTCTGGTGCCACAATACCCTACACTCCTGCATAACTCAAACTACTCCTGGGATGGGCCCTGCGTACTGGTAATCATAGTTCCCCAACTTACTCTTTATGGGGAAGCTGAATTCTCCCTCCTATTTGGCGCTCGACCAAAATGCACTGCCTTCTTGCCCGTTATGGTGAGTATAAGTTTGGCAACCTCTGTTGCTGCTGCAGGCTTTGCTGGGGGAGCTCTTGGCCATAGTGTTTTTTCAGCAAGGGACTTTGAGGAGCATTTACAGATCACCCTTGAATCCACCTCAGCCTCACTGGCCTCCCTTCAGCATCAGCTCACCTCTTTAGCTCAGGTGGCCCTCCAAAATCGTAGGGCCCTGGACCTCTTAACGGCCGAAAAAGGGGGTACCTGTTTCTTCCTCTGGGAGGAATGTTGCTATTGTGTCAATGAGTCTGGAATTGTGGAACAAAATGTCAAAAGGTTAACAGACTTGGCCGAGGACCTCCTAAGGAGACACAGTAAAAACACCTTAACCGACCTGCTGAGCTCTCTTCTTGTCACCTGGCTCCTGCCTTTCTTGGGTCCTTTGCTTATGCTTATTACTCTCTGTGCCCTCCTACCCTGCTTACTCCAGTTTCTCAGATCTCAGGTGAACAGAATCTCTAACCAAACTTTCAACCAGCTTCTCCTTCAGGAGTATCACCCCCTCATAGCTCAGCTGGAGGACACCCGCCATGAACCCTACCAGGACACCGGACTATAAGCCACTTCAATCTCTTACAAGGCGCCTACTGCAGTTCCTTGATTCTCTATGTGACAGCTGGCTAATACCTGCCATACGAGGCCCAGAGGAGTGGCTGGAGACCATTTACAACCTATGGCTACAGGGAACCTTTATCGAATTTAGGGAAGAGGAAATTTTCACCTTTGGAGCCTGGGTGTATGCCGTTATGAGACTCACTACTCTGACGCCATCTGCCAAATAACCCTCCCTTCCCCTACACCGCCCCTTGCCAGCTAGAAGAAGCCAGAGTGAACACAACGCCCTCCTTCCTTAACAAACAAAAAAGGGAAGAATGTTGGCAATAATGTCGCTGATAGGTTTTGGTTCTTATTGCACCCTTAAGTTTCCATTTCCTGGGGTCATGGTCCTGCCTCAAGTCTAGCCTGAATCCTCCTTCTGCCCCAACCTCCAATCAGCATGAACCACAAGATCCTAACCAATCAGATCATGCTGAGTCTCACTAGGGTTATTTAAGCCCCCTGCCCCCCTCTCTCTCTCCCTCTCTTGGCTCTCTTGGTCCTCTCCCTCTCCCACCCGGCAATAAAGAATCTCTTGGCCAGATCACTCCTCTCCACGTGGTCATTTTGGGGCCTATATTTCCTTACATTTTTTCTTAAGAATTCTTCTTAAGGATTTTTGTTTCTCTGTGTTTCAGTTTTTCTCTGTTGTGAGTTACAGTAGAAAATGTTTGAGTGTGTGACTTTGGTCTTCTGCTATTTATTAAATCTCATGATACATGGACAACTTGGTTATAATATATTTTCCCAATTAAAATTTAAAAGGTGAACCAAAGATTTTCAATCTCATGCAAGGAGTCAGTGGTCAGCATACCTAGGACATCCTAAGTAAGTAGGCTGTACCAGTTTCAGACACATAAAGCTTACCAAGGCTATCTAGGATTTTTCTACTCATAAGGACTTGCAGAATTCAATAGCACAATAACTTTTGACCACAAATGATCTTAGATGTTGACTAATTTGGTCTACCTTTTAGCCTTTGAAAGAGCAAAAATTAATGATCTTTCCCTTTATTTGATCCAGATTACTTCACATTTTATGAAATGCAAAATAATGTAGACATAAATAAGACCAGGTGTGAGATACTATCAGTACATAGGTTGTAAATTTTAATCAAAGTGGTAATCTGAAACATTTGATGGATCACACTTCAGGGATAAGAAGAAAATACATTCCAACTCTGCATAAGGTTTAGGGACAAGTGAAATACAAAGGTGCAGTTTTATTTTGCTTTAAGTTTTAATGCACTTGATTTACTTAGCTTTCATTTTTTCATTCTTCTCATCCTGGAAGAACACAGAGTAAACCATGATGGAGTAGGGTAAACGTTAGTGTGAGTCTTTGTCATTAAGCCATGTGTTGTCAAGCTTTTTCTTAAAGAGCAGAACAGTAAATAGTTTAGGCCTGGAGGCTGTAAAGTCTCTGTGGTAACTGCTTACCATTGCTGTCATATGAAATCTACCAAGGACAACATGCAGCAAATGGACTGGCTGTGTTCTGATAACAATTTATTTACCAAAATAGGCAATTGTTCACAAGCTATTGCTTGTCATCTCTCGCATAGAAACTTCTGAACATGGGCTGGCAGGGTGGCTCAAGTGGTAGAGCACCCGCCCAGAAAGTGCAAGGCCCTGGCTTCAAACCCCACATCACATAAAATGAAAAAACAAACAAAAATCCTTCAGAATGCAAGGGTATTTTTCATGCATAAGTATTTTCTTTTAGTCAAATTTAATTAATTTTCCTTAAAATTAAGCTTAAGTTTGACTAAAGGAAAATACTTTAAATCACATGGGACAGAAGATCAAGATTTGTCTGCATTGTTGATAAGCAAAGTTGCCTTAAATGACTACAGGTTCTAAGACTGCTACCAAGGGCCCAGATTTTGTGATGGAGTTTAATGGAAGCAATTGTAATTAATTATGCCTATTTGCCTGACTTTGCAATGGTAATGTTTTATCTAGAAAAATAAAACTTCAAAAGTTAGTATGTAATTAATATTTTCTAATAGTCATAGTACATTATTCACATGATTTAAAGGTAAACAGCCTTAAAAAGTTGAAAAATGAAGTTGTATTTTCCATTCCTGAATTTTAATGTTATTTTCAGTCAGTTTAAAATTTTGTGGGAAGAAAATATTGTTAGGAGAAAGCTAATCATCAATTTGCTACAGCTGAAACCAGCACAGCTGGTGGATGAGTGTTTTAATGTATTTCTAGATTAAGCAAGGCAGTTTAAAGAAAACATCATGCAAAAATTCAATCTGCTATGGGTTTAAAATAAAGTCTTCATCTGTGTCACTGCAGAAAGAATAGCTACCTTATGTTTTGTCATATTGTAGTGGATTATCTTTAATGAAGCATATATCCCCCAAAGCATTATTGTGATATTTTGTGTTTGTCTTGGTCTGCAATAATGCAGTGGTTTTAGGTTTAGTGAACAGAAGAATGGATGGATTTTACTCTTAGTAATGCCCTGGCAGGTTTTCTTTGCTGAAGTTGTAAATGAAAGCAATTCACACACATTTGGAAGGAGACCTTTGCTACTGATTTCATGGGCTTTCTCAGTAATGACAATGCTGATGTCAGTCTGAAAAATTGTAAGAGGTCCTCACAAAGGAAAGTTTTCATATTTTTCTTCTTTAAAACAAGAGTGTAGTATAATTCAAGTAAAAAAATCATATATCTATCTAATCTTTATCATCCTCTATATCTGTCCATCTTGTATCATCTATCATTATCTATCTAAATTCCCATTAATTTATCTACATCTATTTACCTGCCTATCTAGCTACTTTTATACCTGCAGGAAGATAGCACTTCAAAGTGATATCTTGGGGATATGATCATGGATGTTAACTAGTTTATTATTCTCTTTTGATTAACTAAATTTCTTTTGTTTCTTTTAAGAACATTTGTTGTTTTTATAGTAATAACACAAGGTTGTATTTAGGCAGACAAGTGCATTGTTTGTTGCTCTTTGGAAGAGAAGCTATCAAAATATTTAATTGTTACTTATTTAATTAGTTAGGCATATTTTGAGAGGCTAGTAATAAAATCAATGCATATCATTAAGGAAAAGGCTGTGGTTTCTGTCATTAAATCCAGTTTCTTGAATCTGAGTCATTTTTTTCTTCTTTATCTAGATATTTTTTCTTTTTTCTAATTGTGAACAAAAGTTTTAGTAGTTCTTCCATCACTATAACATTACTATTGCCCTGCTATGGTTCCTCATGCTCTGTATTTCTGACAGAGCAAGCTATTACCAGTCTAAGGGCATTCCATCCATCCATCCATCCATTCATCCATCCATCTATCTATCTATCCATCTATCCATTTATCTATCTATCTATCTATCCATCCATCCATCCATCTATCTATCTATCCATCTATCCATCTATCATCCATCCATCTATCCATCTATCCATCTATCTATCATCTATCTATCTATCTATCCATCTATTATCTATCTATCTATCTATCTATCTATCTATCTATCTATCCATCTATCCATCTATATATCTATCCATCTATCCATCCATCTATCTATCTATCCATCTATCATCTATCTATCTATCTATCTATCTATCTATCTATCTATCTATCTATCTATCTATAGATACATATCCCCTATCATCCTCTCTTATTCGTTTCTATCTTGCAAAAGTAGTAATATATTGTAAATGTCTTTCATTTGTCACCTAACAGTATGCCCTGTATGTGGTTAAAAAAAAAACAGCTGCAATTTTAATAGTCTCTCCCTTATATGTAATGGATGTTTTTATTGTGTCCTTTTTTTTTTTCTGAGACAGAGCCTGGACCTCATGACCCTCCTGACTCAGCCTCCTGAGTGCTGGGATTACAGGTGTGTGTACCATCATGCTCAGTTATTCTGTCTTATTTTAAAAAAATTCTGACTAATTTGGTTTTCATAATTTAGGCTAATAATGTCAGTTACATTGTGTTAGTATTTTCATTAAATTCCTAAATACTTTTCAATAATATCTCAAAGTGTTTCTTCTGACACAGTCTCCTCCTTCTTTCCTTTAGAGTTTCCAGTTAGTGCATATTATAGTACTTATTATTGCACAGATCTCAGAAACTCTCTGCTGTCTTTGGTTTTTTTCCTGTTTTGGCTTGGATACTTTCTGTTCACAATTATTTTACTTCACTGATTCTTTTTCCTCAGCTGTGTCCCGTATGCTAAGCCTAATAAACATATTTTTAATTGTTTAGTTCTAGCATCTCAGTTTAGTTGTTTTTATATGTTTGAAGTTTACTGAAATCTCTTACCTATTTATACATGCGTTCATCTTTTCTACCATATTTTAAAGAAACAAATATGCTAATTAGTTTAATTTAGTCATTTAACAATGTATATACATTTTAAAACAACATGTTGGACACAATTTTTATTTGTCAGTCAAAAATAAAAGATTTTAAAAACAAAAAGTCTTTGTCATGACCATTTTTACCTCTTTGATCTGATTAATTCTAACTTCTGGCACATCTGTGTGTCTGTTTCTATTGACTATTTCTTCTCATTGTCTTTCATTTTCACAGGTTTTCTAATATTTTATTGTATGCTTAGCACTGTGTAAAAAATACAGAGAAATCCAATCACCTTCAAGAGAGGCAACTGCCTTTCCTCCATAGCGATGTATATGTGTGAGGCTGAATCAATCTAAACTGAAGTTGGGCTAGGTCTGGATTGTGTTGCAGGCTTACTTTGATTTAGTTCTTCATTCAGTATAAATATTTTACAGGTGGGATCAAGATTTTTCCTTCTTTAGGGATAGATTTGTGCTATTCAACCCATCAAGAACTTTGTGAATTGTGGAGTTCCCTCTGGGTCTTAATTCATGGATACTAGCTTTGTGGGCCTAGAGACTTGTCTTTTCACTTAATTTCTACTCTATGTTGCACCTCAGGATATCTCTCTTTACTGACCCTCTCCCATCTTGTGGAGTGCCTTGTAAGGATTTCATTCACCAATCCTATCTCACCTCTGCTGCTCTGCTCCTGAGAGGTCCTTGTGCATCCCAGGGTTGACTTTCTGTGCTTCTCATACCTTTTTCATGTGCATTGGCAAAGATCTGTTGGAAGAGGAGGCTGGAAGGGCAGGTTTCTCTGTTTGGTATTCCTAGTGATTCCAAAGTGCCATAGTAGCTCATATTTAGTCATCAAGTCTGATGAAAAGAAATGGCTTTTCCTCCTTATTCAATCTAGTGTATATTTCTTTTCACCCCACATCTCTACCAAGGAGAACCAAAGCTGTGGGTCTTATAGATGAATGCATTAGTTTCTGGAATATATTGGTTTAGATCTCTTTGTATTCTTAGTTCTCTGATAGATTTTATAAAAATGTCATAGAAGTTGTTATTTATCTGACTCATTCTCATTGTAAGAGTTGGAAGAATGGTTTATTAGTTTGCTGTGACTCCTGTACCAAATACCACAGAATATATAGGTTAAAAAATAGAAATTATTTTTAATCACAGTTCTGGAGAATGGAAGTCCAAGATCAAGGTGTAAGCAGGCCTGAGTTGTGGATGGCCATCTTCTCCCTATGTCTTCACATAGTTTTGTTTCCTGTGGGCACATTCATGCACTGATTTCCTGTTTTTATAAACACACCAGTCATTTTGGATTAGGGTCTGTCCTAATACCTCATTTATCTCATGTACATCTTTAAATGTACCATCTCCAAGTATAGTCACATATTTAGGAACTGGGAGTTAGGACATTAACATATGAATTTGAGGGGAGAACATAGTTCTATGGGAAAGTCTTTTTATAAACTTTTAATTTCCTTTAATTTCAATGCTTCAGAGTCAGTGCTGTAGGGATTCTCTTGTGTCCATCATTAATTTGTATTCTTCTTTGTTGGATGAGTTAACTACTTTTACATTTGTTGATTTTAATTAGCAAATATGATGTTAGGTTTATTCTATTTTCTAATATGCTAGTAAATATGTGAATGAAAAAACATATGTAAGAAGTTAGAATTATTTGCTATATTCTTCCCCCTTCCATTTTTTCTATTTTTGAAGTTCTTGGATATTTAGGAAAGTTCCTATTTTGGTCGTAGGGGCAATTTTTTATATAACTATCCTTAAATAGTTAAGGCTCTCCTACCCTCTCTATGATCAAGAATAAATTTAGACTGGTAACTTTTTTCTGCCTTTTCAGCTTTTCTATTTTCTATCATATAATTTTAGCCAATAGTATTAACTTAGTGTTGATATTTATATTTTTAAATCTGCTAAAGATTTTTCAGTTTAAATGACATTTTACTTCAAGGCATAAGTTATGAGATAGTCAAGGAATTTGTTTTATTTCCCTCACTCCTTTTCAGCCAGTTTGTATTTTGGGCTAGTTTTATATTTCTAGGTCATATTTATAGTTTTCATTATAGAAGTCTTTAACTCCTTCATTATATTTATTCTTAGGTATTTTTTTGAGGCTACCATAATGGTACCATTTTCCTGATTTCTTTTGTAGTCTGTTCACTGTTGGCATATAGAAAAGCAACTGATTTTTTTGTATATTGATTTTGCAGTCTGCTACTTTGCTGAAAGTCTTTCTGATGTCTAGGAGTTTTTTGGTGGAGTTTTAGGATCTTTTAGGTATCATATCATATCATTAACAAATAAGTATAGATAGTTTGCCTTTTTCCTTTCCTATTGGAATCCCCTTAATTTTTTCTCCTACTTATTGCTCTGTCTAGGAACAATATATATTGAATAATAGTGGTAAGAGTGGACTCCCTTATCTGATCCCTGACTTTAGAAGAAATTATTTGTTTTTTTCCCTCATTCATTATGATGCTGGCTCTAGGTTTGTCATATATAGCCTTATTGTGTTGAGGTACATTCCTTCTATTCCTAGTTGATACACATATTTCTTTCTCTACTCATAAGTTTTTGGATAGTTTTCTCTCAGGTCCCCCAACAGAATCTGCCATTTTTTTCCCAAAAAAATGGCCATGACTACAGATGCTTAGTAAATTTTTGATTTTGTGTATCTCCTATATTTGCTAAACAGGTAGAGAATGTTTCCTATTTCATTATTCTTTAGTTCCATGTTATTTTCAGTAGGACAGTTGGAATGACTTAATAGTAAGGGCTATCATAGCTCTTCTAGAAAACTGTTTTACCCTCAACCTTCAACTTCAATAGTGATAGAAACTAGTTATATGATATGAATGATGGCAAGTGGCACACATTCATATTCCAAGTCACCAAGTATCCTTTAAATACCTATACATTTGGATTTGGCAGCGAACTAGAATTAGAGCCAATTGCTAATTATTAACCAAGATTTTCTTTTTCTCTTCTTTCTTTTCTTTTCTTTCAATTGTGGTTTGAACTTGGTCTTGCACTTGTTTAGCAAGTCCTCTACCGCTTAAGACATGCCCTTATCCCTATTTGTCTTTAGTTGTTTTTTGGATAGGGTATTGTGCTTTTGCTGAAAGTTAGCCTTGCACCTTGATCTTTCTACCTGTGTCTCTCACAAACCTGGGATTACAGGCACAGGCTCCTGGGCCTGGCTTATTTGTTGAGATAGGGTTTGCTAACATTTTTTCTGGGCTTGCCTCTTATCACAATCCTTTGGATCTCTATCTTCTGAGTAGCTGGGATTATGGAACGTGCCACCACTTCTGGCCTACCTTTTACTCTTTTTATGCGATGTCCTAAATAGTCCATGAGTGGTCAGGGACAATCTTCATATGCAATTTAACTTTTGGTATGTTCTTTTGTCTTAGTATTTAGAAGATGTTTTGTAGTAAGGCACAGAGGGCTAAATAACACATTGTGAATTTTTTATTCTTTTCACAGCCTTCCTACAGTTGTTGCTTGATTTGGTAAAAGTTGTTGGATGTCTAGGTCTTTAAAATTTTTATTAAGAAAGGTTGCATTATTATATCAAATGAATAATGGCAAAACATTAGAGGCAGATGGACCACCTAGGCCTCAGTTTCAGCTCCATCATTTACTGTATGACCTTGGGCAAATTCATTAACCTCTCTGAGCTCAATTTCCTTCTTTGTAAAATGAGCATAATGACTATCTCCTGAGTTATTAAGATTAAAGATCTGATATATATCACAGTACATGGTAACTCTTTTGTGCCCTATAATTTTTATCAGTAACAAATCTTCATTTGACTTTTTTTGCAGATTTTAGCCACAGTGATGTAAGCACCCAGAGGAAGGGATCTAGTTTTTAGATATTTATTGAATGCCCTCTAGATATTGAGTACTCTTGAAGATGCAGATGATACAGTGGTGAATGAAATATTCAAAATCCCTGCATTCATAGAGTGTATGCTTAGAGGATTATATTTATCACAACTTTTTGTCATATATTTCTCTATCTTTCATATATATATATGTATATATCTACATATCTGATTTTCTGTCTATCTGTCTATCTCTAGGCTCTCAAGTTATATCATGAGGTATCTATTGTTCTCTCTCTCCATCTTTCAGTTTCTGCTAACTTGACTTCATTTATAGGTGGCTTCTTCATGTGATTGAATAGACTGCTGCCATAGCATTGAGCCTTTGGGTTTTTACATATAGGAACCTCATAGAAGGAGTAAGCTTTTCTCTAATAGGTGTCCTTTAATGGGTTCTCCTCAGACCAGGTGCATTTGTGAACCAGTTTCTGAGAAATGGAGTGTTATGAGTGGCTTGTTTGCCTCCCTGAACCCAGGAAATGGAAACTGGTCTCCTATCAACCACTTGATCAGAATTTCTAGTAGGAAGGCAGAGTTACTTTTGGAGCAATTCTAAAGTAGATTGTCAAGATATTAAAGTTTAGTTCAAGTACTGCACTATATATATCGAAGTTAAGCAGTATAACTTGATAGAGTAATTCATTTTAGGACTCTTAATGTTAATACTTTTGTACTTGTCAATGGAGCTCTATTTATACCTTGGTCTGAAATATGAACTCTACATTTTATTCAAGATTGAAGGACATAGTCAAACTGACAGTAATTTTATGGAGGAAAGAAGATATTAAGAAATGAATGATACTCTTGGACTCATTCATGAGTGTACTTACTCTTTGTTGGGACCATTATTTTCATAAATTATTATAGTTTTCTTAAATGTGACTTTTATATGTGTAGCTTATCAGAACATATATGAACCTGAATTAGTTGTGGTCTATTCTTAGTAGAAAAAAATTGTAAGACTTTTAGTAAGTCATCCTCCATGGTTTTTTGTTTTATCATTTTGAAGATGGAAAGACTGTGATGGACTATTCATTAATTCTTTCAGCATGTTTCTTGGCTACCTATTGTCTACTTGGATCTGTTCTAAATGTTGGGCACAAAGCAATGATAAAGCAGATAGTATTCCCAGCTTATTGAAACTAATATTAATGAGGTGGTAAAGGAACAAACAAATAAGCTAGTAGATATAGAATATAATGTTGAGTGGGAAGAAGTACTCTAAACAAGATGAACATAAGGGCCATGGTGTCAACCAAAGGCCTTATTTCTGCATTTTTATGTCCCTTGTTCCTAGAACAGTGTTAAGCTTCAGGAATGCTCAACAAGCATTTGTTGATTAGACAAATGAATAAACAAATTGATTTATCTGCAAATGCCTTATGCCTATTACCTAGTTTATTGAAGACATTCAGGGATTTCAGAACAAAGAAATCAATAAACTCTTTCTTAGTGAGTTTAAAAGCAAGAACTCCAAGTTACGATGATTACATTTTATGTATGATGCCTCAGCCATTTGGCTAAACATTAATGTAAATGTTGCTCTGAGGGTGTTTTGTAGATGCAACTGGCATCTTCAATTAGTTGAACTTAAGTAAATGACTTTACCTTTTATAATATGGATGAGCCTCATCCAATCATTTGAAGGTCTTAAGAATAAAAACTGAGATTTCCTGAGGAACGAGGTCCCTGTTTTAAGACACAGAAATCTTGCCTGAATTTCCAGCCTGCTGGCTGACTCTACAAATTTGGAACTCAAAAGGTGCCAATAGCAACTCTTGCCTGAGTTATCAGCTATTAGCCTGCTATAAAATTTGCCAGACCATAGAATTTCATGAGCTACTTCCTTAAGCTGAATCTCCTCTTCTTTGGCCTCGGCTTGTGTACATACTACCAGTCTATTTCTCTTGAGAGCCCTAACTGATACTCTAGTTAAATTGTTTTAATAACTATTTAACTTTTTGTAATTGTATGCATTGTTAATGGATAGTTTTTTCCCAAAAATTAATTCCAGTTTTCTTTAAATTCTGAGACTTTCAACATACTTCATTAGTTTCCTCTGGTATTTTAGAGATGCATAGTTGAAAATAAATAAGTTTTAACATAAGCTGTAGACTGGCTAACCTTGAGGATAGTTGTATTTTAAGCTATCTCAACACTACTATCATTCCCCCTTTATCAATTTTCTTGATCTATGCTAATATTACAGACAAGCTTGTAGTACTAATAACATGACAAAAAGAATTCTACCATCCAAATGTAAACAGCTTTGGAGCATGGGGGGAGGAGGAGATATGGAGGTGGAAGATTCATACTTTGCTCAAACCCTCTTGGGTATGAAGGATATGAGAAGTCAACTATAATGTATTTCAAATTTTGCACTGCATATGTTCTTGTTCACCTTCTGCTATGGTTAGCACTCAAATAAATGCCAGAAAGTAATCATCGAAATGGCAGAACTTTAAGATGGATGTGGGAGAAAGTTGGAATTTAACCAAATCCTAAAATTATTCTTTCAATGAAGTTTTTTCTTAGGCAAAACAGAGAATTAAAAAAAGCAGCATTTTCTAAAAGAAAAATGAATTTAAATCTTCTGACTTTAGACATTGGAAGAGACTTTGAGATGGCATCTCATGATTGCTTTACCTCCAGGCAGGTTGTGTGGTTTGAACCTTGTTTTAAAGCCCTCTTGCAGGAAGCAAGAGTCCATAACTATCTTTAGCTATCCATTTTAGTATTAAATAATTCATACTATTGAGAATTCTTCCTTTTATCTAGCATAATTTCCTTTATTCTGGTCCAAATTGGAGTTGGAGAGAAGCTGGTGATTGTTCCCTGTGTGAGAGCACTTCATGTATTTATAGATCATTTTTAAGTTGTCTCAAATCAACCTTTCATCTTCATACTGAATAACATCCATTCTCTTGACCTCCTTTAATAGATCTTTTTTTCCAAACCCTTCAATAACCATTTGTAGCTTTCTGCTAATCAGCTCATTTTTCCCCTTTGTGCTTAGTTGTAGAACACAGAGCGATACAGAATATTTTTTGAAAGAGTAGGGGTTTGATGAAAGGATTTCATCCTTTGTATTACATATGTATACACCTTCCTTTATACAATAGACATTTAAAATAACATTTTTGCAAATCAAATGCTATTTTAATACTCCTAGGAAGCTTACTTTTAAAAATTGTAGTGAATCTTTTTGAAGATGAACACTTTTGTTTAGAAAATTTATAAAGAGAGATGATTTCTTAAAGTCAGCTTTTTATGTTTACACAGAGATTTTCTTAATGCAGGGCTCATCTCTATTACTATGTCATCCTGTCTTTTTGTTCCACAGCAACTCAGCAGCCAATTTCTGCTTGTGGTTCATTATGTTTTAGATTTCCTTTTTGAGTGCTGCATTTGCACAAACAACTCAGCATTTATTTGGCATCTATGTTAATGATATTTGTGAAGATGTGAATCATAAATTGTACTCTGTTAGGAGATTACAACCTAGAGGGAAGGGTAGAGCCTGCACCAAAATTAAAATATAAATTGAGAAGAACATCAGAATTTTAAAATTAGATCCTTAAAAAGGGAGAGATTGGAAGCCAAGAAGATTTTTGGAGAAGGTTGCATTCAAGGGGGATCTTGAGGGTGGTGTAACTTTTGTACAAATAGAAATAAGGAAGGTACTTATAGCAGAAAGAACTGTTGGAGGTGGGGGGAGCAATGGGACTAGGGAATTGTTAGTGAACAGTCAATTTAAAAAAGAAGAGAAGAAAAGGCTGGCAAAGAGGTTCTCCAGATTGCTTGATGTTGCATTTAGGAATATGGATTTTATGGTATAGGCAATAAGTAGTCATTGATAAGTTTTAATAGAAGTATAACAAGGATAAGGGTTTCCTTTAAAGAAAAGTGTAGTTTTCTTTTAATCCCTTATCATGTTGTATTAATTGGAGTCTAAGTTCTGTCTTCTACTACAGAAACCATAAAGGGGGCAGACGTTTCTTCTCCACATGTAGAAGGTGAAAAATGGCTTTGATTCAGCCAATTAGAAATACCTATGCAATTCTTTGTTTTGAAATATTAACCTAATGATGTAGTGACATGTAGAAGCTTATCCACATTAACAACACATCCAGTTGGAGTGACAGTGAGTGTACAGTGATAGTTACTATGTCCCCCCCTGGACTCTTCTCATGACATATCTTTAACTGTATCCTCTACTCTCTGGCGTTCTTTGGTTTATTCCAATTTCTCAAGCTTGATTGTATGAATGTGCAACTGATTTTAAGGATGTCCTCATACTCTCTGCACAATTATTTTTCTTCTTACATTAGTGCAATTCAATTTCAGTGGCTAATAAAGTTTGAACAAATATTTGGTTAGACTCTTTTCACAGAGTGGAACAGAGTGGATAAAGGCAAGATGACAAAATTAGTTAGGTATCTGCCATCGACAAGGCAGGAAATGATGTCACATGAACTAAGACAGAGGCAGTCAGAATGGAGGAGAGTGGCCATATTAATTTAGATATGATAATGGAATTAAATATGAAATCAAACAGCATGTACCATCTGTTGTCCTTTCATTACCAAGATATATCATGCCTGATGTGGTAAGGTGAATATACTGTCTGTTTTTCTGTAGGACATGTACTTTGCTCCCAAAGTTCTGAGGTAAATAAGATGCCTCTTTCAGATAAAAAGGACTTCCATTTTCAACTAAAGATATCTCACCAGAATGTTACTGTTAATTCAAGTGCAGAATAATACATTTAGGGAGTAAAAAAATAATGGTAACAGTTAAGATGAAGTGATTGGGCAAGTAGCAATATTATTAACCAAAATGGAAATGTTGAAGGAGAAATTAGTACAGGGAAGAAAATGATTATTGGACACTATTCAGATACTTTTACTCCTCGTTAAAGTTACAGGGTGTCAATATTCATATCTTAGCCTATTTAATTCTTCTATAACAAGATATCTGAGATGTATAATTTATAATTTATTTCTCACAATTCCAAAGGTTGAAAACTCCAAGGTCAAGATACAGCAGGTGTATCTGCAGTCTGATGAGGCCCTGATCTGTGTTCTGAGTTGCATTCAAGATCTGTGTTCTTGATATTGCATTCTCCAGAGGGGAGAAGCACTGTGTCCACACATGGTAGAAGGGATGGAAGGGCAAAAAGCAAATTAATTCTGTCCATCAAACACTTTTAAAATGGCATTAATTCATTCATATGGACAGAACTTTTGTAACTCAATCACATCTTAAAGCCAAAGAATTTCTCCTAAAGAACTAGCCAGGTCACCACTAAGATTACATTTCATCACCCTTCGCTCTCTCTTGTCCTCATGTTCTTAGCATTCTTCATTATTTTGATTTGTTCTCATGTCCTATGAAATATTATTCTCATTGGTCTTGCAGAGTGATATTGTCTCATTCTCTGAAATCTTGCTGTAAACCGACATTTGTGTTCTGGGTTTCATCATGCATTCGAAGTGGAAATCAGGTTATTTTCCAAAAAGTTGTTTTCTCTATAAAACAAATGCTGTTCCCAGTGCATATGTTTCTTTTTTCCCCTCTCCCTGCAAATATACTACACAGAGATGTTATCTAGCTATATTTACATATTACAAAACTGAGTCTTTTTATATAGACTATATGCAATTATTTGCATATTTTTGCATATGCATTTTGAAGAGTAATTTGGATCTTACCATACATACTTTGTGTCATAAATATCTTGTGAAATCAATGCACATATATCTTCCTTATATTACAAATGCACCACAAAATTTTAACCACTTACATATTAATGAATGGTGAAGTTATTCAAAAATTTTCATCATTGTGAGCAGTGCTTTAACAAATATTTCTTTAATTATTATTTTGTCTTGGTGTATTTCTTTTTTTTTTTTTCATTTTTCTTTTATTATTCATATGTGCATACAAGGCTTGGTTCATTTCTCCCCCCTGCCCCCACCCCCTCCCTTACCACCCAGTCCGCCCCCTCCCTCTCCCCCCCTCAATACCCAGCAGAAACTATTTTGCCCTTATTTCTAATTTTGTTGTAGAGAGAGTATAAGCAATAATAGGAAGGAACAAGGGTTTTTGCTGGTTGAGATAAGGATAGCTATACAGGGCATTGACTCACATTGATTTCCTGTGCGTGGGTGTTACCTTCTAGGTTAATTCTTTTTGATCTAACCTTTTCTCTAGTACCTGTTCCCCTTTTCCTATTGGCCTCAGTTGCTTTAAGGTATCTGCTTTAGTTTCTCTGCATTAAGGGCAACAAATGCTAGCTAGTTTTTTAGGTGTCTTACCTATCCTCACCCCTCCCTTGTGTGCTCTCGCTTTTATCATGTGCTCATAGTCCAATCCCCTTGTTGTGTTTGCCCTTGATCTAATGTCCACATATGAGGGAGAACATACGATTTTTGGTTTTTTGAGCCAGGCTAACCTCACTCAGAATGATGTTCTCCAATTCCATCCATTTACCAGCGAATGATAACATTTCGTTCTTCTTCATGGCTGCATAAAATTCCATTGTGTATAGATACATTTTCTTAATCCATTCGTCAGTGCTGGGGCATCTTGGCTGTTTCCATAACTTGGCTATTGTGAATAGTGCCGCAATAAACATGGATGTGCAGGTGCCTCTGGAGTAACAGTCTTTTGGGTATATCCCCAAGAGTGGTATTGCTGGATCAAATGGTAGATTGATGTCCAACTTTTTAAGTAGCCTCCAGATTTTTTTCCAGAGTGGTTGTACTAGTCTACATTCCCACCAACAGTGTAAGAGTGTTCCTTTTTCCCCGCATCCTCGCCAACACCTGTTGTTGGTGGTGTTGCTGATGATGGCTATTCTAACAGGGGTGAGGTGGAATCTTAGCGTGGTTTTAATTTGCATTTCCTTTATTGCTAAAGATGGTGAGCATTTTTTCATGTGTTTTCTGGCCATTTGAATTTCTTCTTTTGAGAAAGTTCTGTTTAGTTCATGTGCCCATTTCTTTATTGGTTCATTAGTTTTGGGAGAATTTAGTTTTTTAAGTTCCCTGTATATTCTGGTTATCAGTCCTTTGTCTGATGTATAGTTGGCAGATATTTTCTCCCACTCTGTGGGAGTTCTCTTCAGTTTAGAGACCATTTCTTTTGATGAACAGAAGCTTTTTAGTTTTATGAGGTCCCATTTATCTATGCTATCTCTTAGTTGCTGTGCTGCTGGGGTTTCATTGAGAAAGTTCTTACCTATACCTACTAACTCCAGAGTATTTCCTACTCTTTCATGTATCAACTTAAGAGTTTGGGGCCTGATATTAAGATCCTTGATCCATTTTGAGTTAATCTTGGTATAGGGTGATATACATGGATCTAGTTTCAGTTTTTTGCAGACTGCTAACCAGTTTTCCCAGCAGTTTTTGTTGAAGAGGCTGCTATTTCTCCATCGTATATTTTTAGCTCCTTTGTCAAAGATAAGTTGCTCATAGTTGTGTGGCTTCATATCTGGGTCCTCTATTCTGTTCCACTGGTCTTCATGTCTGTTTTTGTGCCAGTACCATGCTGTTTTTATTGTTATTGCTTTGTAATATAGTTTGAAGTCAGGTATTGTGATACCTCCTGCATTGTTCTTTTGACTGAGTATTGCCTTGGCTATTCGTGGCCTCTTGTGTTTCCATATAAATTTAACAGTAGATTTTTCAATCTCTTTAATGAATGTCATTGGAATTTTGATGGGAATTGCATTAAACATGTAGATTACTTTTGGGAGTATCGACATTTTTACTATGTTGATTCTACCAATCCATGAGCATGGGAGATCTCTCCACTTTCTATAGTCTTCCTCAATCTCTTTCTTCAGAAGTGTATAGTTTTCCTTGTAGAGGTCATTCACATCTTTTGTTAGGTTTACAGCTAGGTATTTGATTTTGTTTGAGGCTATTGTAAATGGAATTGTTTTCATACATTCTTTTTCCATTTGCTCATTGTTAGTGTATAGAAATGCTAATGATTTTTCTATGTTGATTTTATATCCTGCTACCTTGCTATAGCTATTGATGATGTCTAGAAGCTTCTGAGTAGAGTTTTTTGGGTCTTTAAGGTATAGGATCATGTCATCTGCAAATAGGGATATTTTGACAGTTTCTTTACCTATTTGTATTCCTTTTATTCCTTCTTCTTGCCTAATTGCTCTGGCTAGGAATTCCAGTACTATGTTGAATAGGAGTGGAGATAGTGGGCATCCTTGTCTGGTTCCTGATTTTAGAGGGAATGGTTTTAATTTTTCTCCGTTAAGTATAATGCTGGCTGTAGGTTTGTCATATATAGCTTTTATAATGTTGAGGAACTTTCCTTCTATTCCTAGTTTTCTTAGAGCTTTTATCATGAAATGGTGTTGGATCTTATCAAAGGCTTTTCTGCATCTATTGAGATGATCAAGTGGTTTTTGTCTTTGCTTCTGTTAATGTGGTTTATTATGTTTATTGATTTTCGTATGTTGAACCACCCCTGCATCCCTGGGATGAAGACTACTTGGTCCTGGTGAATAATCTTCTTGATGTGTTGCTGAATTTGGTTTGCCATTATTTTGTTGAGGATTTTTGCATCAATGTTCATTAAGGAGATTGGCCTATAGTTCTCCTTTTTGGAGGTGTCTTTGCCTGGTTTTGGGATAAGTGTAATACTGGCTTCATAAAATGTGTTTAGCAGTTTTCCTTCACTTTCTATTTCGTGGAACAGTTTAAGGAGGGTTGGTATCAGTTCTTCTTTAAAGGTCTGATAGAATTCAGTAGAGAATCCATCAGGTCCTGGACTTTTCTTTTTGGGGAGACTCTTGATTGCTGCTTCAATTTCATTTTGTGTTATAGGTCTATTCTGGTGATTAATTTCCTCCTGGTTCAGTTTTGGATGGTCATATGTATCTAGAAATCTGTCCATTTCTTTAAGATTTTCAAATTTATTTGAATATAGGTTCTCAAAGTAGTCTCTGATGATTTCCTGGACTTCCATGGTGTTTGTTGTTATCTCCCCTTTTGCATTCCTAATTCTACTAATTTTGGTTTTTTCTCTCCTTATTTTAGTCAGGTTTGCCAGGGGTCTATCGATCTTGTTTATTTTTTCAAAGAACCAACTTTTTGTTTCATGAATTCTTTTATGGTTTTTTTGGTTTCTATTTCATTGATTTCAGCTCTTATTTTTATTATTTCTCTCCTTCTATTTGTTTTGGGATTTGCTTGTTCTTGTTTTTCTAGGAGTTTGAGATGTATCATTAGGTGATTGATTTGGGATCTTTCAATCTTGTTAATATATGCACTCATGGCTATAAACTTTCCTCTCAAGACTGCCTTAGCTGTGTCCCATAGGTTCCGGTAGGTTGTGTTTTCATTTTCATTGACTTCCAGGAACTTTTTAATTTCCTCTTTTATTGCATCGATGATCCATTCTTCATTAAGTAATGAGTTATTTAGTTTCCAGCTGTTTGCATGTTTTTTGTCTTTACTTTTGTTGTTGAGTTCTACTTTTACTGCATTGTGATCAGATAGTATGCACGGTATTATTTCTATTTTCTTATATTTGCTGAGGCTTGCTTTGTGCCCTAGGATATGATCTATTTTGGAGAAGGTTCCATGGGCTGCTGAGAAGAATGTATATTGTGTAGAGGTTGGATGAAATGTTCTGTAGACATCTACTAGGTCCACTTGATCTATTGCATATTTTAGATCTTGGATTTCTTTATTGAGTTTTTGTTTGGATGACCTATCTATTGATGATAATGGAGTGTTAAAGTCTCCCACAACCACTGTCTTCGCATTTATATATGCTTTTAGGTCTTTCAGGGTATGTTTGATGAAATTGGGTGCGTTGACATTGGGTGCGTACAGATTGATGATTATTATTTCCTTTTGGTCTATTTCCCCTTTTATTAGTATGGAATGTCTTTCTTTATCTCGTTTGATCAATGTAGGTTTGAAGTCTACTTTGTCAGAGATAAGTACTGCTACTCCTGCTTTCGGGGGCCATTGGCTTGGTAAATCTTCTTCCAGCCTTTCATCCTAAGCATATGCTTATTTCTGTCGGTGAGATGAGTCTCCTGTAAGCAACAAATTGTTGGATCTTCTTTTTTAATCCATTTTGTCAAACGGTGTCTTTTGATGGGTGAATTAAGTCCATTAACATTAAGTGTTAGTACTGATAGGTATGTGGTGATTCCTGCCATTTAGTTGTCTTAGTTATTTGAAGGTTTGATTGTGTGTACCTAACTTGATGTTACTCTCTACTGTCTTGCTTTTTCTTATCCTGTGGTTTGGTGCTGCCTGCCTTTTCATGGTTAAGTTGGGTGTCACTTTCTGTGTGCAGGATCCCTTGCAGAATCTTTTGTAATGGTGGCTTTGTGGTCACATATTGTTTTAGTTTCTGCTTATCATGGAAGACTTTTATTGCTCCATCTATTTTGAATGATAGCTTTGCTGGGTAGAGTATCCTGGGGTTGAAGTTATTTTCATTCAGTGCCCGGAAGATCTCACCCCATGCTCTTCTTGCTTTTAATGTTTCTGTTGAGAAGCCTGCTGTGAGTTTGATGGGTTTACCTTTGTATGTTACTTGTTTTTTCTCTCTCACAGCCTTCAATATTCTTTCCTTAGTTTCTGAACTTGTTGTTTTAATGATGATATGTCATGGAGTAGTTCTATTTTGATCTGGTCTGTTTGGTGTCCTGGAGGCCTCTTGCATCTGTATGGGAATATCTTTCTCTAGATTTGGGAAATTTTCCGTTATTATTTTGTTGAATATATTACGCATTCCCTTCGCTTGCACCTCTTCTCCTTCTTCGATGCCCATGACTCTCAAGTTTGGTCTTTTGATGGAGTCAGTGAGTTCTTGCATTTTCTTTTCACAGGTCTTGAGTTGTTTAATTAATAGTTCTTCAGTTTTTCCTTTAATTACCATTTCATCTTCAAGTTCTGAGATTCTGTCTTCTGTTTGTTCTATTCTGCTGGATTGGCCTTCCGTTTTGTTTTGCAGTTCTGTTTTGTTCTTTTTTCTGAGGTTTTCCATATCCTGGCTGTTTTCTTCTTTATTGTTGTCTATTTTTGTCCTGAGTTCATTTATCCATTTATTCATTGTGTTCTCTCTTTCACTTTGGTGTTTATACAGTGCTTCTATGGTTTCCTTTATTTCTTCTTTTGCTTTTTCAAATTCTCTATTTTTATTGTCTTGGAATTTCTTGAGTGTCTCCTGTACATTTTGGTTGACCCTATCCAGTATCATCTCTATAAAATTCTCATTGAGTACTTGTAGTATGTCTTCTTTTAAATTATTCTTGTGGGCTTCATTGGGTCCTTTGGCATAGTTTATCTTCATTTTGTTGGAGTCTGGATCTGAGTTTCTGTTCTCTTCATTCCCCTCTGGTTCCTGTACTAATTTTTTGCTGTGGGGAAACTAGTCTCCCTGTTTTTTCTGTCTTCCCGTCATTGTCCTTGGTGTTGTTACTGTCCCTGTACTGTGTGTAATTAAGTATTTTCTAGCTTGTAATAATAACAATGGTAATATTTAGAATGGAAGAGTGAGCTGAGATGGAAAGCAAGAAGTTAAAGAAAAGGGTAAAACAAATATACAGACAAGAGGGAGGAAGCAGAACAAGGTATCAGACAAGAGAGTTTCAAAGGTATAAACAGGGAGTGTTAGTGTACTAATCGACAGTAAGCTGAACAGACATTAGAGAGACAGAGAGAGGATTGAAAATCAAAGATAAAAAAATAAAAAATAAGTAAATGAAAGTAATATGTACGTATAAAAATGAATTAAAATAAAATGGAAAATAGAAAAATAAAAAAAAAAAAACCAAAAAACTTCCAAGTTTATATGCAATGCAGTTTCAGTCTTAATAATTTGGGTGTCCATCTCAATCTCCAGTCCTGGAGTTGGTGCCTCAGATGTTGTTCTGTAGTTGTCTCATCAAAGGGGATGCTTAAAGTAGAACAAAACTACACACTCACACACACACACACACACACACACACACACACACACACACACAAAGGCCCCACCAAGTGTCCCCAGTTCAAATGCAATATAGTTTCAGTAAGTTTTTCGGCTTGCAGGTGTAATTCGGTTGTTCTCTCATCAAAGGTAGGGAGAATAAGAAAAAAAAGCGTCTGGAGACAGCTCTGAGAGTGGTATCTGCAACTGTGGCTTGCCTGCCTGCTGCTCTCAGCCTGTAGCTGGCGGCGTTATTTATGCAGATCTCTGGGGTGAGCTAGCACTCACCTGGTCCCACAGGCTTTGCTCAGAGTTCTCCTGTGCGGGAGCCTCTGCTACAGGCTTTCCCCTTTCCAAGCACTGGGAAAGGTGACACTGCCCCGCGTTGTCAGGCCTACGTGTTTATTTACAGTTCATGTAGGATGTTGGTCTTCCCCCCTCTCCTCTGAAGTTTTCCTCCCACTGCCACTTTCAGAAGCTTTCCTGCTCCTGCTTACTGGGCAGTCCTGCTGCTCCTGCCGGCTGCCATGTTTGTTTACAGTTCACGTGGGAAGTGGGTCTTCCCTCCTCCACTCTCACAAGCTTCCCTGCTCCTGGTTGCTGGGTGCGCGCCCCGCTCCCACCAGAGGCTCTCCGGCCCACCTGGCTTGTTTATTTACAGTCCCGGGAAGGATTCCCTTCCCCCAACCTTCAGCACTCAGGGCGCCCCACCCTCTTTCCAGCGTGTCTTAACTGTTCTTATTGCTTATTACTCAGTTTCTCTTTTTTTTGTTTTTCCCGGGTGGAGGTCAGTGTGTCCAGGGGGCTATGCTGCTCTGGCCCAGGCTTGTCTGTGGGGCTACTGCGGTACCGCAAAGCTCACCTGGTCCACGTCTTCCCAAGCCGTATGGGCGCCGGCCACTGGCGGCCCCGGGGGCCCTCCTCGTTTCTCCGTTTAACGTGAAGTGCAGATTCTCTGCACCGGCTGGAGATGTGAAGGGGTCAAAGTTATGCCTTTTCTTGGTGATTATGCCTGCAAAGTGTGTCTCCAGTGTCTCTTCAAGATTTCACTGTAAGAGGGTCGCTTTCTGCTTCCTACCTCTAGCCGCCATCTTGGAATTCCTCCTGTCTTGGTGTATTTCTAAGGGTTAGATGTTTAGAAATGAACCTGCTGGACCAAAAAGATTCAATGTTTTGTTTGGTTAACATGCTGCCTTCACCCCCAAAATTATATCAATTTATATTCCTACCAAAACTTTTTGAAAATTTCTTTTTTTTATTGTGCTTGGTGGGGGTACATTGTAGCATTTACAAAAGTTCTTACAATATACCAAATACATTATACTTGAATCCATCACATATCCTCATAAACATTTGATTATTTTTCATTTTTGTTATTCTTTGCCAAAATATTTCATTATAATTTAAAGTTGTATTTTTTAAATACTAATGAAATTGAGCATCTTTTCAGAAGTTTGTATTTCTTTTTCTATAAATCACATGTTCATATACATGCCTCTCTTTTTTAATTGAAGTTTTGTCTTTTAAAAAACCAATTTTATAGTTCTTCCTATAATAGTAATATGAATTTGCAAATATTTTCTCATTGCACCATGTGTCCTATTCTTTCATTTCAAGTTGTCATTTATGTATTAATCTTTTCTGTTTTTTTTAAAGACAGTGTCTCACTGTGTTTCCCAGGCTGGCCCCCAACTTCTGAGCTTAAGCGAGTCTCCTTCCACATACTCCTGAGTTGCTGGTACTACAGAAGGCATGTATACCATGTCTGTGTTCCCTTTAAAAATTCTTTATTTTTTAGAGTTATCTTTCTTTATTTAAAATGAAAAGCATCTAAAAATGTATTTTGTTTTTTGCATTTAGCTTTTCAATCCAGGTAAACTATACTTCTGTGCATGTTATGACAGAAAAAGTTATTTTTTTTTCAAGCACATGACTTTCAAGTACATACACTTTTTATTGAGTGTTCATAGATTTACCACTAATTCAAAATGCATTTAAAAATTTTTTTGAAATAGTATTTTTCATCATTAACCAATATTTAATAATTTGTTCTAATACTACTATGCTTTCATTATTATACGTTAGAGTGATATGCTCTAAATATTAAAAAATTATGTTTTTAACTCAATTTAATAATTTTACTTAATTATAACAGTAGCATTACTCAATTTTTATGTAGGGAAAAGGAAATATTTATAATATCAAATAACCTAAACAAGAATTTTACAATGTTCTGTGTGTAATGAAAATTTCCATGTGAACTCTTGATTTTGTTTAATAACAAATTATATTTCCTAGCACTATTCTTGAAAGGGAGAGTGAAGAAAAGTTACCCCTTGAAACAAGACTTTAGCACCCTGATTTTGTTCTCTAAATAAAGTTCACACAAATAACATTTAAAAGGTTTCTTAGAGATATGGCAGTTTCCAGATGTGCAAAGAGGCATATAAAAGGTGAGCTGGGAAGATCTTGCTGTGCCAGAAAGCAAAGAAGCTTTCAGTGACTCATGAGGACTTCTGGAAAAAGCCCAGGAATCAGCCTCCAGTTCTCACTTGGCCAAAGGTGGGAAAATTTTATCATTGAAAGAACAATAGCAAGAATTAACTGAAACGTGGATAAATAATGATAGAAAAGAAAAAACACAATGAAACAAAAACTTTGTTACCAGTGGAGGTGATTATTACACTATTTAACATATCCATTGGTAATTATGAAAAATGATTTAGTATTTATTCTTTCATGCTAATTGAAAATGCATTTCAGGAGAGCCAAATTGTCTTAATTAAAAAAAATTGTTTTCCCTTGAAGAATGCAACTAATCAATATGGAATAAATAATAAAATATAAAATTACTTTATTTTGTAATCTATAATGAAATAATTAATTCAGGCAAAGAGCATCAGCGGATGCTAAACCATAAGGCAAGAGGTAGTGGGGAATTCGGTATTTGCATGATGGAAAAATACCACCCTGCAGATCACCTTATGGTTGCAAAAGGAAATGTTCAGCTCACCATGGTAGAATCAGGCTGTCCTTATCTCAACCCAGTGACCAACCACAGCAATACTAGTAGTGAGCAACCACTAAGCTTTGTGCATACAAAGACATGTGTATACCGTAAAAATGCAATGTAAGGAAATTTTATTTATTTATTTATTTAATTTATAATGAAAAGAGGTTTATTTGGGTCCTTGCATCTGGTGAGGCCATCATAACATGGCAGAGGACATTACAGGACAAGAGAGAACAAGCATAACTTGGGTCTCCCTCTTCTTGCAAAGCCAAAATGTCACCATGGGAGTCTTCATTCTTTTTTTTTGGTTTGTTCATTTATTCACATGTGAATACATTGTTTGGGTCATTTCTCCACCCTTCCCCCCTCCCCCACCCTTCCCCCTTCCCCTCCTCAGTTCCAGGCAGGTCCCGTTCTGCCCTTATTACTGATTTTGTTGAAGAAAAGACATAAGCATAATAAGAAAGACAAAGCGTTTTTGCTAGTTGAGTTAAGGATATCTATACAGATTAGAAATAAGGGCAAAATAGTTTCTGCTGGGTATTGAGGGGGGGAAGAGGGAGGGGGTGGAGTGGGTGGTAAGGGAGGGGGTGGGGGCAGGGGGGAGAAATGAACCAAGCCTTGTATGCACATATGAATAAAAAAAAAAGAAAAAAAAAGGATAACTATACAGAAAGATTCCTACTATTGTTCTCATGTAAACATGTGTTACGACCCATGTTGATTCAACTCTAACTGATCTTTACATTGGTTCCTGATTCCCTGCTCATGATAACCTCTGTCATTTTAAGGTTTGTGTATTAGTTTCTCTGGAGTGGGGACATCAAACACTTTCATGTTTTGGGTTTTCTACCTATTCCTATATCTCCCATATGTGCTCTCCCCTTGTCATGTGATCCAAGTCCAACCACATTGCTGCATTTGCCCTATATCTAAAGTCCACATATGAGGGAGAACATATGATTTTTGGTCTTCTGAGCCTGCTGACCTCGCTCAGAATGATGTTCTCCAGTTCCATCCATTTACCTGCAAATGATAAGATTTCATTTTTCTTCATGGCTGAGTAAAGTTCCACTGTGTACAAGTATCACATTTTCTTGATCCATTCATCAGTAGTGGGGCATCTTGGTTGTTTCCTTAACTTGGCTATTGTGAATAGTGCTGCAATAAACATGGGTGTGCAGGTGCCTCTGGAATAACCTGTGTCATATTCCTTTGGGTATATCCCCAGGAGTGGGATTGCTGGATCATATGGCAGGTCTATGTTTAGATTTTTAAGAAGTCTCCAAATTTTTTTCCTGAGTGGTAGCACCAGCTTGCATTCCCACCAGCAGTGGATTAGGGTTCCTTTTTTCCCACGTCCTTGCCAGCATTTGTTGTTGGTAGTGTTTTTGATGATGGCTGTTCTAACAAGGGTGAGGTGGAATCTTAGTATGGTTTTGATTTGAATTGCCTTTATGACCAGAGATGGTGAACATTTTTTCATGTGTTTTTTGGCCATTTGAATTTCTTCTTTTGAAAAAGTTCTGTTTAGTTCAGTTGCCCATTTCTTAATTGGTTCATTGATTTTAGGATAGTTTAGTTTCTTAAGTTCCCTATATATTCTGGTTATCAGTCCCTTGTCTGATGTATAGCTGGAAAATATTTTCTCCCACTCTGTGGGTGGTTTTTTCAGTTTGGAGACCATTTCTTTTGTTGTGCAGAAGCTTTTTAATTTTATGAAGTCCCATTTGTCTATCCTTTCTTTTGGTTGCTAGGCTGCTGGGGTTCTATTGAGGAAGTCTTTGCCTATACCTATTTGTTCCAGAGTGTTTCTTGCTTCTTCCTGTAGGAACTTCAGAGTTTGGGATCTGATATTTAGGTCCTTGATCCATTTTGAGTTGATACTAGTACAGGGTGGTTGACATGGATCTAGTTTCAGTTTCTTGCAGATGGGTAACCACTTTTCCCAGCAATATTTGTTGAAGAGGCTGTATTTTCTCCATCGTATATTTTTGGCACCTTTGTCAAAAATGAGGTGGGTATAATTGTGTGGGTTCATATCTAGGTCCTCTTCTGTTCCACTGGTCTTCATGTCTGTTTTTGTGCCAGTACCATGCTGTTTTTATTGCTATTGCTTTGTAATATAGTTTGAAGTTAGGTATTGTGATACCTCCAGCATTGCTCTTTTTGCTGAGTATTGCCTTGGCTATTCATGTTCTCTTGTGTTTCCTAATGAACTTTAGGGTAGATTTTTCAATCTCAGTGATGAAATTCATTGGGATTTTAATGGGAATTGCATTAAACATGTAGATTGCTTTCGGTAGTATAGCCATTTTTACTATGTTGATTCTACTGATTCATGAGCACGGGAGATCTTTCCATCTTCTATAGTCTTCCTCGATATCTTTATTCAGGAGTTTGTAACTCTCCTTGTAGAGACCATTCACATTCTTTGTTAAATTTACTCCTAGGTATTTGATTTTTTAGGAAATTTTATAAAGCAAATATAAATGCAATCATCTTACAAGTAAAAAAAAAAAATGAAAATTTCCAGCACCCAGAACTTCTGTTGTGCCTTTTTAACATGTTTTACTGATTTATTACGCATCATGAAATATAATTTTTACATCATATTTTTGAAATGCATTCTGATCTTATGTTTTATACATGAAATGTAGAATTTATAATATAGTAAAAAGATACTTTTTTCTTCAGCTTTATTTGTTTCATAGGGTAGAAATGTATTAACAGAAGGTTTTGAGTAAAGTTTTAAAAATATAGTTTGTGTGTATATGTGTATACATATTTGCATGTACACATATATGTATATATACACAAAGAGAAAATTATAATATAAACAAGTATAAATATCAGGTGTTTGTAAGTTAATTTGACATTTGTTTTGCTTTGTAGTACACATTTTTCAGGTTTGGGTATTAACTTGATGCCTTATTTTAAAAGTGTTCCTATGAGAAGTAAATATTCAGATATTTTTCAATAAGTGAAGGAATTTTCAAATGTATCAGCTTTAAGTATAATTTTCTCAAGTGTTTTGACTTCATAAAAGTTAATTTTTGTGTAGGACACAGACATTTTAAAGTTAGTTTTCTTTTTTATTAGCAATTTCCAAAAATAAATCACAGTAAGACACCTACTGTTAGAACAAGGTCATCTGGATCAATCAGATTTAAGTGGGAGGCAGAGCTGAGATACATCTTGTGAACTGTGAAGAAGCTTTGTAATCAAGATGTAAACATTAAATTCTATAGAACTCCTAAAAAACACCAGAAATCATTATTTTGATTTCTTCCTTTCTACTATTCTCATCAAGATGCAAATATATGGTTCTTAGTCTTTCTTAATAATAATTTATTAATCAAGTATTAAAAATCAGCTGCATTTTAGGAGTCTGCAGATAGGTATTAGTCAATCTTGATTCTGCAAAGCTCAAAGTAAAAGGGGGAGTGATTACAGATATAGGATTAGCTCAGGTTTGATTCTACATGTTTTGGGTGAACAAGGTAACAAGAAAAAATTTTGGCCTATGAAAAACTAATTAGAGCAATGGTAGAAAGTAAAAGTAGCTTTATGGAATTTATCTATAGGCACAAGAGGTTGTTTCCATGAAGCACTATTGTCCAACACTTTTTTACCCACCAAAATATTCCAAGAAGAAGTAGTTGATCTGGATCTATAAAGGCAGCCTAAAACTTTCCTCCAAAATTGTAGAAATTTCTTTAACAGCTGGCTTATTATTTGAAATGCTCATTTAAACATTGTATGCAACTGTATAGTATATCCATGTTCTATTTAATTAAAATATTTTAAGTCATTTGATTTACTTAAGCCAGGAAACAAAAATGATAGTCTATAAAAGATGTGAGCTTGTCCTGTAGCTTTGAGAAGGTACACTGGGAGGACAGTCCATATGTGGTAGTCATTTCTCAGCTTCTGACAATATTACTCTCACTGTCCAAACCACAATGGCCACTTTTATTAATTGTTGACTATGTTCCAGACACCATTCTGAAATCATTAAATACATTAACTTTTCCAACTCTAGAAGTGATGGATGGGGTTATTCGATTTTTATTTTATGGATATGGAGAACTGTCCTTATATAATGGAAGTTTACACAAATATGCCATGATGCTATCTTGAGGACTTTTCTTTTTTCACATTATTCTGGCCTTGGTCCTATCCTAAAAAGGCAGATTTGTGCAGTTTAAAGCAATTCAAATTGCCCAATACCAGCAAAATTCTGGAATTAATATATGTATAAATTGAATCCTATATGGCAGTTTTTGAGTTAATGTTTCCTATTAACTTTATACCTTGTTATCATTACTAAGTAGTTGATGTTTTTAGTCACACAAATCATTTAAGTATAAATTTAGGAACTAAGTGCTGATATTTGATGAATCTCTGCCCTTTCAATACTTTGTAATGGTGCTGTTTTATTTTTATTTTTTAAATTTTGCATCTACTGGGTTGGATAGGGAAGGTGGAGACAAGGTAAACCTAATGCCTTTGAAATGATATTCAAAACAAGGTTTGCCAGAGGATGTGTACATTTAATGGAATCCAACAATTTAACTCAATAAATTTTATAGCTCATGACAAAATTTTGCTACATAAGAGAACTGACTTGCTTGACTATTGTGGTTTCCTCCATTTGCACACATCTCTTTTCTAAGGGTCAGTGGCTGCACATGCCCTGCTAGTAGAAAAGTGGATTTCTTGCTAATTGAGAGTTTCAAAAGTAACCTCAAGAGAGGAAATGAGTGGCTGGTTTGATTGAATACTTTAGGGTGGGAGAAAAAACATATTTTGTAAGACTTGCTTAAAACAGCAAAAAAAACTGAGTTGCGATTTTAGATTGTAACAGAGAGAACTGCTAAAGATAATAATACTTTGCAACACAGATGAACGCTTTCCTCCCCTAAAGTCATTAAAATCCATCTTATCATTCAATTTTGATTTAAATACTTAAAACCAAATATTGTTTATGTCTTTGCTACCCACAAACTTCTTTATAAAGCTCTAAAACTTCAATTTGATTTTTATGGCAAATTGTATACTGGGAAAGAGTCCAATATGAGTTTTTGATAGACTCTTGCCAGGTTTGAAAGTGTATCTCTTCATTTTAATGAATTTCTCACAATAATGAATTTTGAAGAATAAGAAGATGTTAAATAATGATTTGGCATAGCAAATTGAGTAATAGACTCTTACACATAGTAAGTGATCAACAAAGTTCTGTAATGAATAAACTGGAACATTTCCTGAGTTATTGAAACTTGCATTCTGATGGAGAGAGATGGATGATAAGTCAAAAAGTAAAACTCACCATATGTCAAATGTTCTAGTGTGATGGAAAAAGTAGAATAACCAGGAGGATGTAGAGTTTTGTGGAATGGCAATGTTTAAAATTTTCAAAGCGTGTTTAAGAATGACTCTGAGAATTGCCACACTGGCAAAGACCTGAAATAGGTGAATGATTCTTACAAATTCTGTTTGAAAAGTATTCCTGGCATGAGGCAAATGAAGATGTATTGAAATAGGAGCTTCTACATCATAGTTCAGGAATAGCACTGAACGTCACATGTTGAAAACAGTTTATGGGGAGAGGGGTAGAGACAGAGTAGGTGAGAGATGATTGTATCTTAAGACTGTCATGGAGAGAGGTGTAGGATTTCTAGTGAACACTAGAGAGATTTGGTCACGAGTTGGATGTGAGATATGAAATGTGAGACAGCCAAGCATGAGTAAGATATTTGGCTTAAGTCAAATAGTTGAAGCTGCCACTTGATGAGGTGGAAAGATTGCTGGAGAAGATGTGGGGAGGGATACATGGTAAGCAAGCATTGATTGATTCATAGGAATTTCTGGGAGAGAAGTAGGTTGTGAAAC
The DNA here is from genome assembly GCF_047511655.1 of Castor canadensis. NCBI lineage: Eukaryota > Metazoa > Chordata > Mammalia > Rodentia > Castoridae > Castor > Castor canadensis. The sequence goes on from NC_133387.1 coordinate 52,620,437, forward strand.
TAAAGATGGTCTAGGCAAAAGGATCACTATATACAATAAATTGAACCCTGAAAATAATTATTTGAGAAATGCTGAGACACTCAGTGTAATATAAGCACAGTGCAAATTAAGGATTGGCAGATTGGCTCACAGGGGAAATGCCTGCTTCTGTAAGTATTCTCATAGAATGCTTAGTCTGCTAGAGAATATCAGAAAAATAATGACTTTTATTGGGATTTTAAAAACTAACCTACATATTTATTTCATCATCAGCAAAAAGGTGCTTAAGAAAAGGCACTTCTTAAACTTTGAGTAAAATTAAGATTGAATCATTATTTTAATAAAGTCTGGTTCCAGGTAAAGCTGAAGTAGGCTGAAAATTGGCACTTCTTTTTATAAATTTTGTATTAATGCAAATTAACTCAAACTAATTGTACAAAGGGGTCTCATTGTGATATTTACATACATGCATATAATGTACTTTGATCATATTCACCCAGTGTATGTTTCTCTTTCTTAACCACTTTGCCTCCTCCCCCACCTTTAATTTTTAACACTTTTTGGTGGATTTAATTGTGCTATTTTTGTATATATATATAAAATGTACTCCTATAGTATGCACCCCTCATCACTCTCTCCTTTCCCCCTCCTTCTATCTGCTAGTACCCTGCCTCCAAACTGTCCCTCTTAGCCATATCATCATAATATTATTATTTTAAGGTCTAGAGTCTGCATATAAGCAAAAAACTGGTGGTATTTGTCTTTCTGATCTTTGCTTAGCTTACTTACGCTCCAGCTCCATCCAGCAATTGGCTCTTCTGCATGTTTTGATTGGAATATTCTCATTTTACTCTTTCTCCCTTCATCTCACCCTATTTCTCTTAAGCCATGGGAGGAATATGTTAAAAACTGCCTGTGATACATTCTGTCATTATTGTGTGGATTCATAAAATTAAGTATTGAGGACTTGTCACTAATTCTAGATTCTGTTGAATGGAAGAGATTTCATGGTTTGACAATTTATCCCAGAGATAGATAGATAGAGAGAGAGAGGCCAAAGAGAAGCACTGGGAGGATTCTATTATTGTCAGTGCTGCGGTTAAATGATGTATTTGAAATGGAAACCCAGCTATGGGTAAAAGGACTGGGGTGGGAGGGCGATAATAAACAGAAACGGGGATTTCATAGCAAACGGAGGTAGGACATGATCCCAAGGATGCAATAAGAACAAGAGAATAATACTCTTAGCTATCCTGCTCAAGTCTCTTGATAACTAATGATGGATTCTGGAGAAACCTCTTGATCTATTTTCTCTAAGTAAGAGGAATTGGACTCGGATAATTTGAAAACAGAAGTGACACAGTGTTCCCTGATGAAATCATTACCAACAGCTGATTATACCTATCATTCAGTTCATTGTTTACATTCTGTATTCTGGAAGTAAAAATTAGAAAAAAAAGATGACATGCAAAGATTGCAAGAGATCTGAGGAGTAATACTACATTAGCAAGGTTTGATCGGACTGAAGGAATTCCCTGGGAGAGAATAAGTATGTGTAAATAAAGATATTTAGGCAAAGGAAACACGTGTAATGAAATTGAACCTTGAAATAATTGATCTGATGTAGTAGAAATAGCACCAATGAGTTCCATAGGGCAGAGAATGTGGAGCAGGGGAGCTTCAGCATTCTGTGTGGGCATAAGTCATGGTGCTGTCCTGATGTGTCAGTTGCTTGAGTACAGTGGGAAGCAGACTGCTGCCATTTGTCAAGTGTATTAGAGATTAATTTGCCCCTTTAAATTGAATGTGTTTATGGATGGGATTTTTTTCTTAATCTGAAGTGAAACCCAGTGGTCCAGTATTATTAGTAAGTCCCTTCCAGAGACACTTGAAAGATATATCTGGAAACATTATAGTCTACTTAGATGGAGCTGTATTTGAAAGTAAAATACAGCCAATTGGCAGATTCATGGGACACATAGTAGTTTTCATTGCAGACTATTTTTTTCAAATTACATAAACACCATACTAATTAAAAGTCAGGGATATTGAGTGCCCATCTCTGTTTAGAGACAGATACCCAGGTGTCTCAGCCTTGGTGGCTTTGTGTCCCCCTGACTGCAGGAACCTAGGGATTATGCAAGGAAGCTGTGAAATGGGTCTGAGGTTCAACCAAGGGACCAACTGAGCTTCTGGTTGAGCTGCAGTGCTCAAGTTAACACCAGGAGACCTGGCAAGATGGCAGATTTTTGACATTCCTATAGCCCAGTGGTGACCAACTACACCAACAAAGGAAGGTTAGAGGACCCTAAAAGGCACCAATGGGGTCCCACAACCAGCGATAAGCAAAGCCTTCTCTGAATCTATAAATAGAGAAAAAAACGCCCTAGGAAGACTGAGAAGAGCAACTGTCAGCTTAACACTTCTGACCCCCTGCCCCTGAAGCATGATTCCAGGCTCCATTACTCTGTGGTAAGTCCCACTTCCAGGCACACACAGGAACTTGGAGCTCCATGCTCACCCCCACCCCACACTTGCTACCTTTACTCTGGAATGCCAGGGAAACCAGTGGGCCCATGTAAGCAGATTCCACAGCACCCACTGCTCCACCGGTAACAGAAAGTGCAAAACAGCATGCTTGATTCCCCCAGCAGCAGAACCACAGAACTGAGCTCCTTGAAGCCCATGTGGGAGATTAGGCCAGGGAACTTCTACTGTCCCCAGACTTTATTCTCCTGAGCCAGCAGCAGCACCACAGGACTATGCTTCCTGAAGCCCATGTGGGAAACCAGGCCCCAGAACTCCTGCCTCCCACAGGCTTTGCTCTCCCAAGTGAGCAGCAGTGCCACAGAACTGTGCCACCTAAGGCCCATTCAGGAAATCAGGCCCTGGAACTCCTGTTGCCTGAAGGCTTTGGTCTTCTGTACCTGCAGCAGCTGTGTGGCTCCTGGAAACCCATACCCCAATGCAAATAGACCCCAGGCCCTCTGCTGCCTTGTGGGCTCCAGATAATTCAAGCCTCCTGGCCTTCCTGCTCCATGGGTACCCTCAATTTGCTACACAGTGCCAGGAACCTGCCACCACATACCCAAGTGAACCCAAGGCTCTAGGCCTTGCTAATCTGATGGTGCCAGGAGGCTTCCCTCCCCACAGAGGATGGAGGCCCAGTACTCCCCACTGTCCCTGACAGCAAGGGAGCCTTTGCTCCCCATCAAAGAGTGAGAATGCCAGATTTCCACTGAGGGGAGGAAAGCTATAACCTGTTACTCTGCAGGCAGCACCAGCAGCCCTGTTCCCCCAAGGTACACAGAAGCCCAAGATTCACACTGTATCTCCAGCAGGAGAGGCATGTCTCTCTTGTCCAAGAGCTGGAATCCCAGCTCCTCCATCAAGTGGCATTCAGCTACTCTGCTGGTGCTAGGAGACCTACTCTACACAATGCACAAAGGCCCAGTGCTCCCCACTGTGAATGTAGGAGAGTCCCTGTGCCCCCATCAAAGAGTGGGAATTCCAGTCCCCTCACTGAGAGGAAAAAAGAGGTAATTGGCAACACAGTAAGAACCCTGCAAGGAATAACATACCCAGCATAACTCTCTGTGTAAAACTGCTGGAGCTCCAGGAGAAAAAAACTTGAAACCCCAACTACAGGGGTATAGCTACAAGCAGGAGTAGCTATACTCATATCTGACAAAGTAGACTTCAGACAAAAATCAATCAGAAGAGACAATGAAGGTCACTTCTTATTAATGAAAGGAACAATTCATCAGAGGAAATATCAATCTTTAATATATATGCACTAAGCACATAGGCACCTATGTACATTGAAAAAAACTCCAATGGCCCTAAGTGCACAGATACACACTAACACAATGATAGTGGGAGACCTGAATACCCTACTGTCACCAATAGGTAGGTCATCCAAACAAAGGATCAACAAAGAAGCTTCAAAGCTGCTCCACACATTAGACCACATAGACATGGTTGATATCTACAGAGTATTTCATCCAACAACTAGGCAATATACATTCTTTTCTGCAGCTCATGGAACTTTCTCCAAAATACAACATATTTTAGGGCACAAAGCAAGTCTCAAAAAATTCAAGAAAGTTGAAATAATCCCCTGCATCATATCAGATCACAGTGGAATAAAACTAGACCATAACAACAAAAGAGCCCCAGGAAATTTCAAACACATGGAGACTGAACAATACACTGCTAAAAAACCAATGGGTGATTGAAGTAATAAGGGAAGAAATAAAAAAGTTCCTAGACACCAATGAAAATGAAAATCCAACCTACCAGAATCTGTGGGAAACAGAAAAGGCCATGCTAAGCGGAAAGTTTATTGCTATAAGTGCCTACATTAAAAAAATGAGAGACCTCTTGAATAAACAATCTAATGATGCATCATATACCACAGGAATCTCTCTTCCAGGAGACCAAAGAAATCACTGTGAGAATACAATAAATCTACAAATAAATGAACTAATTTAATAATTATTCTATTGGAGCACTGCAGTCATTGACAACATTGGGAAAGTTTGCACTTTCACTGAGTAAGGATTATCAGACATTCTAATCACTATGAGTCTGATGTTTTTTAAAGGACAGTAACTGAGAGTGTACAAAGGCTAGATTGGGAAGATACACTTATAGGAACATTATGCTATTCTAAGTTATACAATCAGTCATTGGACAATGAAGCATTTATCACTGTTTTCTAATGACCCAGGTATTGATACAAAGCAAATTTGTTTTCCCTTTGTAATTGGTTTGGTTAGAACAGATGGTGAGCCTACTATGTCAAAGCTTTGGGAGGTAGAGGGGTGATAATAGAAAATGGTGCATGAAACATGTCACTGTAAATCCCTGTACACTGTGGCTGGTACATGGTTGTATAAAAATCCAGATGGAAGCTAGAAAGTCCTAAACAGTAGCTTCTAAGACACTGAGAATGTATGGCATTTGGGAAAATATTTCTGTTGAGAAGAAATGAAGACTGACACCATAATTTTAACTAATCTCATGGTGATTAAATGTTACTTTAATCTTTCTGTCATAGATATGCAGTATAACAAATGGCTTACTAATTGATAGAATTATACAATGATTAGAAAATACTTTAGGAGGTTAATTTGAAGACCACATATGATGCACAGTAAACAAGTTTCCAAAAATATGAGTGAATTTGGCCTTCTCTTAGAAATGATTATATCCACAATTACATTCCCCTGTCAACACCTATACATGGTTCAAATAACTATAAATTATAAAGGTAAAAGGAGTAACAAAATATGTAAGAGAATGTCAAGAGATCTTTCAAGAAGAAGGATGCTTTGTAGAGGAAATTCATACTCCCAATTGGATCATGTTTATTGTTAGGATGTTAATAGACTGTACAAATATTGAAAGACAAATAATGAAAAGATACTTGAAATATATATATCTCAAGAAATATTGGCTGGGTGTCTATGCTTTCCATTCTTACTCAGCACAGTACTTGAATTCTTAGCCAGAGTGGTAAGGCAAGAGAAGGAAACATAAGGGATATAAATAGGAAAGGAAGAAATCAAATTATTCCTATTTACAGATGATATGATCCCATACATAAATAACCCTAAAGATGCCATGGGGTTTCCACAAAGTTTCAGCTTAGAAAATCAACATACAAAAATCAGTATATTTTTCTATATACCAATAATGAACATACTGAGAAAGAAATTGAGAAATAAATTCCTTTCCAACAGCCTGAAAAACATCTAGAAATCAACTAAACTAAGCATGTCAAAGACTTCTATATGAAAAGACTTTCTATAATGAAAAGTATAAAATGCTGAAGAAAGAAATTGAAGAAGGCACTAGAAAATGGAAAGATGTCCCAATGTTCATGGATTGACAGAATTAATATTGTGACAATGGCTTATTATCATAAGCAACCTAGTGGTTCAATGCAATCACCATAAAAATCTCAATAACATTCTTCAAATAAATAGAAAAAAAAATTGAAAATTAATATGGAAGCACAAAAGACCCACAGTAGCCAAAGCAATCCTAAGTGAAAAGAACAATGCTTTAGGTATACCATAGAGCCAGGGAAACAAAGCCAACATGGGATTGTAACAGAACAGACATGTAGAGCAATGGCATAGAAGAGAGAACACAGAAACAAGCCTAAGCAGCTATGGCCATCTGCATTTTGACAAAGGTGCTAAAAATACATGTTAGAGAAAAGTCAGTCTCTTCAAGAAATGGTAGTGAGAAAACTGGATATTCACATGTAAAAGACTGAAACTAGTCCCCTAACTCTCACTCTGTGTAAAAATCAATTCAAAATGGATCAAAGACCTTAATGTAGTATCTGAAAATTTGCAACTACTAGAAGAAACCATAGGAGGAACATTTAGAAATATAGGGAAAGGCAAAGATATTCAGCAATAATTGACAAATTGGATTAAGTTAGATTGAAAGTTTCTGTACACTGAAGGAAATAATGATAAGAATGAAGATACAGTCCAGAATTGGAGAAAAATCTATGTGAGCTACTCAACTGACAAGGGATTAATATCCAGAATATATAAAGAACTCAAAACTCACTGGCCCACAAGGCCTTCTCCCTACAGGCCCATCAGGCCTCCATCCCACAGAACAGCCAGGCCGCCACTTGCTGGCTTGCCAGGCCTCCACCTGCAGGCCTGCCAGCTCGCCACCGAAGCAGGCTTCCACTCCATGGGCCCACCAGGCCTCTGCCCCACAGAACAGCCAGGCCACCACTCGCCAGCCTGCTGGGCCTCCACCCTGCAGACCTGCCAGGCTGCCACCCCATCAGGTCACTGCCCTGCAGACCCACCAGGCCAACATCCACCTGCTGGCCCACTGGCACACCAGCTGCTGCCCACCAGAGGAGGGCTCCAAACCTGCCTAGGAGACGCAGACAAACAGGACTGGATGCTAATGGAGTAACATTAGAACTACTAAGACTGAAACTCTACTGTTCCTGAACCAGGAATTTTTTTTCTTTTTTCTTTACTCTTTTCTTTAAGTGTTTGTCTTGTTCACTGTCTGATTGTCCACCATATCTCCCTGTTGATTTCTTTGGTTCTCCATTTTTTTCTTTACTTTTCCTTCTTTTTCTTTTTTTCTTGGTTTTGTTAGTTTCACTATTGTAAGTTAGCTCATAATAAAATACACATAGACCAGGGACAGAAAAAGTACCAAGTGGATTATGGGAAGATGAAAAAAGGATGGAAACCATTCTCCCCCTAAAAATGGATTAGTACAGGATTCAGAGGGATATGAAGAAAATGGACACTCACATCCAGACTCCAACAAAACTAAGATAAACTACACCAAGGAATGCAATGACACCCACAAGAACAATCTGAAAGAAGAAATCCTGCAAGTAATCAATGAGCATTTCATAGAGATGACACTAGACATGGTCAACCAAAATGTACAGGAGGCACTCAAGAAATTCCAAGACAACAAAGATATAGAATATGAGAAAACACACAAACAAATAAATGAAATCATAGGAGCCCTAAATAAACACTAAAATGAGACAGAGAACACCATAAATAGAGAGATAAGTGAGTTAAGGACAAATATTGACAATATTAAAGAGGAAGTGACCCATGATATGGAAAACCTCAGAAAAAAGAATGAAACAGAAATACAAAACAAAATGGAAGGCCACTCACCAGACTAGAACAAGCAGAAGACAGAATCTCAGAACTTGAAGATTAAGTGGAAATTAAAGGAAAAACTGAACAACTATTAGTAAGACAACTCAAGACTTGTGAAAGGATTATGCAAGAACTCACCAACTGCATCAAAAGACCAAGCCTGAGAGTAATGGGAAGTGAAGAAGGAGAAAAGGTGCAAGCAAAAGGAATTCATAATATATTCAACAAAGTAACAACAGAAAATTTCCCAAATCTGGAGAAAACTATGCCCATTTAGGTACAGGAAGCTTCCAGGACACCAAACAGATGTGACCAAAATAGAACTACCCCATGACATATTATCACTAAAACAACAAGCACAGAGTCTAGAGAAAGAATATTGAAGGCTGTAAGAGAGAAAAAACAAATAACATACAAATGTAAACCCATCAAAATCACAGCAGATTTCTCAATGTCAACCTTAAAAGCAAGAGGAGCATGGAGTGACATATTCTGGGTACTGAATGAAAATAACTTCAACCCTAGGATACTTTACCAAGCAAAACTATCATTCAAAATAGATGGAACAATAAAAGTCTTCCATGATAAGCATAAACTAAAACAATATATGACCACCAAGCCACCACTACAAAAGATTCTTCAAGGAATTCTGAAAAGCAAATGAAACCATGAAAGGACAGGCAGTACCAAACCATAGGACAAGAAAAGGCAAGAAAGTAGAGAGTAGCATTGATTCAGCTGCACACAATCAAACCCTTAAACAACAAAGACAACTAAATGACAGGAATCACTACACACCTATCAATACTAACAGTGAATGTTAGTGACTTAACTCCACCATCAAAAGACACCATTGGGCAAACTGGATTAAAAAGGAAGATCCAACAAACTGTTTAAGGAGACCCATCTCATTGACAGAAAAAAGCACTGGGTTAAGGTGAAAGGATGGAAGAAGATTTACCAAGCCAATGGCCCCAGAAAACAGGCAGGAGTAGCAACACTTACCTCAGACAAAGTAGACTTCAAACATAAAGAAGGACACTCCACTGATAAAAGGGGAAATACACCAAAAGGAAAAGACAATTTTCAACTTATATGCACCCAACGTCAATGCATCCAATTTCATCAAACATACTCTGAAAGACCTAAAAACATATATAGACTCAAACACAGTGGGAGTGAGAGACTTTAATACCCCCTATCACCAATAGATAGGTCATCCAAACAAAAATTCAATAAAGAAATTCTAGATCTAAATCACACCATAGACCAAATGGACCTAGCTGACATCTACAGAGTATTTCATCCAACTTCTGCACAATATACATTCTTCTCAGCAGACCATGGAACTTTCTCTAACATTGATCATGTCCTAGTGCACAAAGCAAGCCTCAGAAAATATAAGAAAATAGAAATTATACCATGGATTCTATTGGATCACATTGCATTAAAACTAGAACTCAACAACAAAATCAATAGTAAAAATCATGTGAACAATTGGAAACTGAACAACACATTGCTAAATGACCCATGGTCATTAATGAAATAAAAGAGGAAATTAAAAGTTTCCTGGAAGTTAATGAACATGAAAACATGACCTACTGGAACCAATGAGAAACAGCAAATGCAGTCCTAAGAGGAGGTTTATAGCCATGAGTGCCTATATTAAAAGGTCAGAAAGATCTCAACTCAATGACCTAATGCCACATCTCAAACTCCTAGAAAAACAAGAACAAGCAAATCCCAAGACAAGCAGAAGCAGAGAAATAATAAAAATAAGAGCTGAAATCAATGAAATAAAAACAAAAAAACATACAAAGAATCAATGAAACAAAAAGCTCATTCTTCAAAAAAATAAATAAGATTGACAGACCCCTCGCAAACAAGACTACAATGAGGAGAGAAAAAACCCAAATCAGTAAAATCAGAAATGCAAAAGGGGAGATAGCAACAAATACCACAGAAAACCAGGAAATAATCAGAGACTACATTGGGAACCTACATTCTAATAAATTTGAAAATCTTGAAGAAATGGACAGATTTCTAGATACTTACATACATCCAAAACTGAACAAGAGGATATGAATCACCTGAATAGATCTATAAAACTAAATGAAATTGAAGCAGCAATAAAGAGTCTCCCAAAAAAGAAATTCCAGGATCTGATGGATTCTTTCCTAAATTCTATGAGACATTTAAAGAAGAACTAGTACCACCCATCCTTAAACTGTTCTATGAAACAGAAAGGGAAGGAACACTGCCTAACTCATTTTATGAATCCAGTATTACTCTCATCCCAAAACCAGACAAAGACACCTCAAAAAAGGAGAACTATAGGCCAATTTCCTTAATGAACACTGATGCAAAAATCCTTAATAAAATAATGGCAAACCAAATCCAACAACACATCAGAAAGATCATCCACCATGACCAAGTTGGTTTCATCCCAGGGATGCAGGGGTGGTTCAACATATGCAAATCTATAAATGTAATACAGAACATTAATAGAAGCAAAGACAAAAGCCACTTGATCACCTCAATAGATGCAGAAAAATCCTTTGACAAGATCCAACACCACTTCATGATATAAGCTGTAAGAAAACTAGGAATACAAGGAATGTATCTCAACATTGTAAAGGCTATATATTACAAACCCACAGCCAACATCATACTGAACAGTGGAAAACTGAAACCATTTCCCCTAAAATCAGGAATGAGAAAAGGGTGCCCATTATCCCCACTCCTATTCAACATAGTACTGTAATTCCTAGCCAGAGTAATTATGCACGAAGAAGAAATAAAAGGAATACAAATAGGTAAAGAAACTGTCAAAATATTCCTATTTGCAGATGATATGATCCTATATCTTAAAGACCCAAAAAACTCTTCCCCAAAACTCCTAGACACCATAAACAGCTACAGCAAGGTAGCAGGATACAAAATCAACTTACAAAAATCATTAGGTTTTCTATACAACAACGAACAAAGTGAGAATGAATATATGGAAACAATTCCATTTATAATAGCCTCAAAAAAAAAAAATCAAATACCTAGGAGTAAACTTAACAAAGGATGTGAATGACCTCTACAAGGAGAATTACAAACTCCTGAAGAAAGAGATCAGGGAAGACTACAGAAGGTAGAAAGATCTTCTGTGCTCATGGATTGGTAGAATCAACATAGTAAAAATGGCTATACTACCAAAAGCAATCTACATGTTTAATGCAGTTCCCATCAAAATCCAATGATTGTCATCACAGAGATTAAAAAATCTACCTGAAAGTTCATTTGGAAACACAAGAGACCGTGAATAGCCAGGGCAATACTCAGCAAAAATAGCAAGGCTGGAGGTATCACAATACCCGACTTCAAACTATATTACAAAGCAATAGCAATAAAAACAGCATGGTACTGGCACAAAAACAGACATGAAGGCCAGTAGAACAGAATAGAGGACCCAGATATGAATCCACAAAACTGTACCCACTTTATTTTTGACAAGGTTGTCAAAAATATACAATGGAGAAAAGACAGCCTCTTCAACAAATGTTGCCTGGACAAGGGGTTATCTGGCTGCATGAAACTTAAACTAGATTCATGTTTATTACCCTGTACTACTATCAACTCAAAATGGATCACAGACCTTAATATCAGACCTGAAACTCTAAAGTTAGTACAGGAAAGAGAGAGGATAGTGTGGAAGCAATAGGTATAGGCATGAACTTCCTCAATAGAACTCCAGCAGCCCCACAACTAAGAGAAAGAATGGAGAAATGGGACTACACAAGAAAAGAAATGGTCTCTAAACTGAAGAGACCACCCACAGAGTGGGAGAAAATAGTTGCCAGCTAAACATCAGACAAAGGACTAATAACCAGAATATACAAGGAATTTAAGAAATTAAACTTCCTGAAATCAATGAACCAATAAAAAAATGGGCAACTGAGTTAAACAGAACTTTCTTAAAAGAAGAAATGCAAATGGCCAAAAAAATACATGAAAAAATGCTCACCATCTTTGGCCATAAAGGAAATGCAAATCAAAACCATGTTAAGATTCCTCCTCACCCCTGTTAGAATAGCCATCATCAAAAACACCACCAGCAACGGGTGTTGGTGAGGATGTGGGGAAAAAGGAACTCTCATACACTGCTTGTGGGAATGCAAGCTAGTGAAACCACTCTGGAAAACAATATGGAGGCTTCTTCAAAAACTAATCATGGATCTGCCATATGACCCAGCAATCCCACTCTTGGGGATATACCCAAAGGAATGCGACTCAGGTTACTCCAAAGGCACCTGCATACTATGTTTTTTGCAGTGCTATTCACAATGGCCAAGTTATAGAAACAACCAAGATGCCCCACTACTGCCGAATGGATCAAGAAAATGTGGTATTTATACACAATGGAATTCTACTCAGCCATGAAGAAGAATGAAATCTTATCATTTGCAATTAAATAGACGGAACTGGAGAACATCATTCTGAGTGAGGTCAGCCAGGCTCAGAAGACCAAAAATCATATGTTCTGCCTCATATGCGGACTTTAGATCTATGGCAAATACAGCAATACTGTTGGACTTTAGTCACATGACAAGGGGAGAACACATATGGGAGATGTGGGGATAGGTAGAAAACCCAAAACATGAAAGCATTTGATGTCCCCACTACAGAGGAACTAATACAGAAACCTTAAAGCGACAGAGGTTAACATGACAAGGGGATCAGGAACCCGTGTAAAGATCAGTTAGAGATGAATCACCTTGGGTTGTAACACATTTGTACTTAGAAGCAATGCTAGGAATCTCTCTGTATAGGTATCCTAAACTGAACTAGCAAAAGCGCTTTGTCTTCCTTATTATGCTTATGTCTTCTCTTCAACAAAATTAGAAATAAGGGCAGAAAAGTTCTGCCTGGAAGCAAGGGTTGTGAGGGAGAGGGTGGAGGAGGGGAGTGGGGGAAAAATGACCCAAACAATGTATGCACATGTAAGTAAATGAATAAAAAAAAAGAACTAAATAATTTAAACGTCACTAGAACAAATAATCCAAAGTATAAATGGGCAAAAGAATTAGTTCTCAGAAGTACAAATGGGTAATAAACACATGAGGAAATACTCAACATCCTTAGCCATTAGGGAAATGCAAACTGAAACATCATTGAGATTCCATCTCACCCCAGGCAGAATGGCAATCTTCAAGAAAACAAAAGGAACCCTTATATACTGTTGGTAGAATCAGCCTAGCTGTCCTTTAACAGATGAATAGATAAAGAAACTGTGGTATATATACACTATGGAGTATTATTCAGCCACAATGAAGAATGAAATTATGTCATGTGAAGGAAAATGGATAGAAGTGGATGTTATCATGTTAAGCAAAATAAGCCAGATTCAGAAAGACAAATACCAAATTTTCTCTTATATGCAGAATCTAGATAAGAAAAAAGGGCATGGACATAAAATAGGACTATTTATATTTAGAGGGGGAGAATCAAGGAGAAGGATGAAGGGGAAAAGAAAGGGTGGAGGGGAAAATATAATAGAAGTACATTGTATACATTTATAAAAATGTTGTAATGAAATCCTTTTCAAATTTCTGCAGGAAAATTTGTAAAAAGGGGGCATAGAGAGGAAGAGGAATGAAGTATATTGATAGAGGGGGGTGAATATGATCAAAAAACATTATACACCTGATAGAAATCTCACAATGAAGCCCCCCACTTTGTACAATTAACATTTATTAATATTTTTCTTTTTTGCAAAAAAGAGGCATTGGCTAAAGTCAAAATATAGACTGGAAAGAAAAATGTTAGCTATAGGTCTACAAATCATTTTCTTCCTCTACTATAGGATGCCTCTTTTTTTTTAAAATTTGTTTCTTTTTAAAAATTTTTATTATTTATATGTGCATACAATGCTTGGGTCATTTCTCCCTCCTGCCCCCACCCCCTCCCTTACCACCTATACCCCCTCCCTATCCTCCTCACCCCTCAATACCAGGCAGAAACTATTTTGCACTTATCTCTAATTTTGTTGAAGAGAGACTATAAGCAATAATAGGAAGGAACAAGGGTTTTTGCTAGTTGGGATAAGGATAGCTATACAGAGAGTTGACTCACATTAATTGCCTGTGCATGTATGTTACCTTCTAGGTTAATTCTTCCTGATTGAACCTTTTCTCCAGTTTGTGGTCCCCTTCTCCTATTGGCCTCAGTTGCTTGTAAGGTATCTGCTTTAGTTTCTCTGCATTAAGGGCAACAAATGCTAACTAATTTTTTGGGTGTCTTACCTATCCTCATATCTCCCTTGTGTGCTCTCACTTTTATCATGTGATCAATGTCCAATCCCCTTGTTGTGTTTGTCCTTGATCTAATGTCCACATATGAGGGAGAACATATGATTTTTGGTCTTTTGGACCAGGCTAACCTCACTCAGAATGATGTTCTCCAATTCCATCCATTTACCAGCGAATGATAACATTTTGTTCTTCTTCATGGCTGCATAAAATTCCCTTGTGTATAGATACCACATTTTCTTAATCCATTCGTCAGTGGTGGGGCATCTTGGCTGTTTCCATAACTTGGCTATTGTGAATAGTGCCGCAATAAACATGGGTGTGCAGGTGCCTCTGAAGTAACCTGTGTTACAGTCTTTTGGGTATATCCCCAAGAGTGGTATTGCTGGATCAAATGGTAGGTCAATGTTTAGCTTTTTAAGAAGTCTCCAAATTTTTTTCTAGAGTGGTTATACTAGTTTACATTCCCACCAACAGTGTAAGAGGGTTCCTTTTTCCCCATATCCTCGCCAACACCTGTTGTTGGTGGTGTTGCTGATGATGGCTATTCTAACAGGGGTGAGGTGGAATCTTAGTGTGGTTTTAATTTGCATTTCCTTTATTGCTAAAGATGGTGAGCATTTTTTCATGTGTTTTCTGGCCATTTGAATTTCTTCTTTTGAGAAAGTTCTGTTTAGTTCACGTGCCCATTTCTTTATTGGTTCATTAGTTTTGGGAGAATTTAGTTTTTTAAGTTCCCTGTATATTCTGGTTATCAGTCCTTTGTCTGATGTGTAGCTGGCAAATATTTTCTCCCACTCTGTGAGTGTTTTCTTCAGTTTAGAGACCATTTCTTTTGATGAACAGAAGCTTTTTAGTTTTATGAAGTCCCATTTATCTATGCTATCTCTTTGTTGCTGTGCTGCTGGGGTTTCATTGAGAAAGTTCTTACCTATACCTACTAAGTCCAGAGTATTTCCTACTCTTTCCTGTATCAACTTTAGAGTTTGTGGTCTGATATTAAGATCCTTGATCCATTTTGAGTTAATCTTGGTATAGGGTGATATACATGGATCTAGTTTCAGTTTTTTGCAGACTGCTAACCAGTTTTCCCAGCAGTTTTTGTTGAAGAGGCTGCTTTTTCTCCATTGTATATTTTTAGCACCTTTGTCAAAGACAAGTTGGTTATAGTTGTGTGGCTTTATATCTGGGTCCTCTATTCTGTTCCACTGGTCTTCATGTCTGTTTTTGTGCCAGTACCATGCTGTTTTTATTGTTATTGCTTTGTAATATAGTTTGAAGTCAGGTATTGTGATACCTCCAGCATTGTTCTTTTAACTGAGTATTGCCTTGGCTATTCGTGGCCTCTTGTGTTTCCATATAAATTTAATGGAAGATTTTTCAATCTCTTTAATGAATGTCATTGGAATTTTGATGGGAATTGCATTAAACATGTAGATTACTTTTGGGAGTGTAGACGTTTTAACTATGTTGATTCTATCAATCCATGAGCATGGGAGACCTCTCCACTTTCTATAGTCTTCCTCAATCTCTTTCTTCAGAAATTTATAGTTTTCCTTGTAGAGGTCGTTCACATCTTTTGTTAGGTTTACACCTAGGTGTTTGATTTTTTTTGAGGCTATTGTAAATGGAATTGTTTTCATATATTCTTTTTCAGTTTGTTCATTATTATTGTATAGAAATGCTAATGATTTTTGTATGTTGATTTTATATCCTGCTACTTTGCTGTAGCTGTTGATGATGTCTAGAAGCTTCTGAGTAGAGTTTTTTGGGTCTTTAAGGTATAGGATCATGTCATCTGCAAATAGGGATATTTTGACAGTTTCTTTACCTGTTTGTATTCCTTTTATTTCTTCTTCTTGCCTAATTGCTCTGGCTAGGAATTCCAGTACTATGTTGAATAGGAGTGGAGATAGTGGGCATCCTTGTCTGGTTCCTGATTTCAGAAGGATTCGTTTCAGTTTTTCTCCATTAAGTAAAATGCTGGCTGTGGTTTGTCATATATAGCTTTTATAATGTTGAGGTACTTTCCTTCTATTCCTAGTTTTCTTAGAGCTTTTATCATGAAATGATGTTGGATCTTATCAAAGGCTTTTTCTGCATCTATTGAGATGATCAAGTGGTTTTTGTCTTTGCTTCTGAAATGTGGTTTATTACATTTATTGATTTTCGTATGTTGAACCACCCCTGCATTCCTGGGATAAAGCCTACTTGGTCAGGTGAATAATCTTTTTGATGTGTTGTTGAATTCGGTTTGCCATTATTTTGTTGAGGATTTTTGCATCAATGTTCATTAAGAAGATTGGCCTATAGTTCTCCTTTTGGAGGTGTTTTTGCCTGGTTTTGGGATAAGTATAATACTGGCTTCATAAAATGTGTTAGGCAGTTTTTCTTCCCTGTCTATTTCATGGAACAGTCTAAGGAGGGTTGGTATCAGTTCTTCTTTAAAGGTCTGATAGAATTCAGCAGAGAATCCATCAGGCCCTGGACTTTTCATTTTGCAGAGACTCTTGATTGCTGCTTCAATTTCATTTTGTGTTATAGATCTATCCAAGTGATTAATTTCCTCCTGGTTCAGTTTTGGATGATCATAAGTATCTAGAAATCTGTTTCTTTAAGATTTTCAAACTTGTTTGAATATAGGTTCTCGAAGTAGTCTCTGATGATTTCCTGGACTTCCATGGTGTTTGTTGTTATCTCCCCTTTTGCATTCCTGATTCTACTAATTTGGGTTTTTTCTCTCCTCATTTTAGTCAGGTTTGCCAGGGGTCTATTGATTGTCTTTATGTTTTCAAAGAACCAACTTTTTGTTTCATTAATTCTTTGTATGGTTTTTTTGGTTTCTATTTCATTGATTTCAGCTCTTATTTTTATTATTTCTCTCCTTCTATTTGTTTTGGGATTTGCTTGTTCTTGTTTTTCTAGGAGTTTGAGATGTATCATTAGGTCATTGATTTGGGATCTTTCACTTTTTTTAATATATGCACTCATGGCTATAAACTTTCCTCTCAAGACTGCCTTAGCTGTGTCCCATAGGTTCCAGTAGGTTGTGTTTTCATTTTCATTGATTTCCAGGAACTTTTTAATTTCCTCTTTTATTTCATCAATGATCCATTCTTCATTAAGTAGTGAGTTATTTAGTTTCCAGCTGTTTGCATGGTTTTTGTTTTTACTTTTGTTGTTGAATTCTAGTTTTACTGAATTGTGATCAGATAGTATGCACGGTATAATTTCTATTTTCTTGTATTTGCTGAGGCTTGCTTTGTGCCCTAGGATATGATCTATTTTGGAGAAGGTTGCATGGGCTGCTGAGAAGAATGTATATTGTGTAGAAGTTGGATGAAATGTTCAGTAGACATCAAGTAGGTCCATTTGATCTATTGTATATTTTAAATCTTGATTTCTTTATTGATTTTTTGTTTGGATGACCTATCTATTGATGATAATGGGGTGTTAAAATCTCCCACAACCACTGTGTCCAAGTTAATATATGCTTTTAGGTCTTCAGGGTATGTTTGATGAAATTGGGTGCATTGACATTGGATGCATATAGGTTGATAATTGTTATTTCCTTTTGGTCTATTTCCCCTTTTATTAGTATGGAATGTCTTTCTTTATCTTGTCTGATCAATGTAGGTTGAAGTCTACTTTGTCAGAGATAAGTATTGCTACTCCTGCCTGTTTTTGGGGGCCATTGGCTTAGTAAATCTTCTTCCAGCCTTTCATCCTAAGCCTATGCTTATTTCTGTCAGTGAGATGGGTCTCCTGTAAGCAACAAAAAGTTGGATCTTCCTTTTTAATCCATTTCATCAAGCGGTGCCTTTTGATGGGTGAATTAAGTCCGTTAATGTTAAGTGTTAGTACTGATAGGTATGTAGTGATTCCTGTCATTTAGTTGTCTTAGTTGTTTGAAGGTTTGATTGTGTGTACCTAAGTTGAGGTTACTCTCTACTTTCTTGCTTTTTCTTTTCCTGTAGTTTGGTGCTGCCTGCCCATTCATGGTTAAGTTGGTTTTCACTTTCTGTGTGCAGAATCCCTCGAAGAATCTTTTGTAGTGGTGGCTTTGTGGTCACATATTGTTTTAGTTTCTGCTTATCATGGAAGACTTTTATTGCTCCATCTATTTTGAATGATAGTTTTGCTGGGCAGAGTATCCTGGGGTTGAAGTTATTTTCATTCAGTGCCTGGAAGTTCTCACCCCATGCTCTTCTTGCTTTTAATGTTTCTGTTGAGAAGTCTGCTGTGATTTTGATGGGTTTACCTTTGTATGTTACTTGTTTTTTCTCTCTTACAGCCTTCAATATTCTTTCCCTAGTTCCTGAAGTTGTTGTTTTAATGATGATATGCCATGGGGTAGTTCTATTTTGATCTGTGTGTTTGGTGTCCTGGAGGCCTCTTGCATCTGTATGGGAATATCCTTCTCCAAATTTGGGAAATTTTCCGTTATTATTTTGTTGAATATATTATGCATTCCCTTTGCTTGCACCTCTTCTTCTTCTTCGATGCCCATGATTCTCAAGTTTGGTCTTTTGATGGAGTCAGTGAGTTCTCGCATTTTCTTTTCACAGCTCTTAAGTTGTTTAATTAATAGTTCTTCAGTTTTTCCTTTTATTACCATTTCATCTTCAAATTCTGAGATTCTGTCTTCTGTTTGTTCTATTCTGCTGGATTGGCCTTCTGTTTTGTTTTGCATTTCTGTTTCGTACTTTTTTCTGAGGTTTTCCATATCCTGGGTGGTGTCCTCTTAAATGTTGTCTATTTTTGTCCTGAGTTCATTTGTCTGTTTATTCATCATGTTCTCTGTTTCACTTTGGTGTTTATACAGTGCTTCTATGGTTTCCTTTATTTCTTCTTTTGCTTTTTCAAATTCTCTATTTTTGTTGTCTTGGAATTTCTTGAGTGTCTCCTGTACATTTTGGTTGACCATATCCAGTATCATCTCTATAAAATTCTCATTAAGTACCTGTAGTATTTCTTCTTTTAGATTATTCTTGTGGGCTTCATTGGGTTCTTTGGCATAGTTTATCTTCATTTTGTTGGAGTCTGGATCTGAGTATCTGTTTTCTTCATTTCCCTCTGGTCCTGTACTAATTTTTTGCTGTAGGGAAACTGGTTTCCCTGTTTTTTCTTTCTTCCTGTCATTGTCCTTGGTTTTGTTAATGTCCCTGTACTGTGTGCAATTAAGTGTAGCTATCTTAAACAAACAAACAGAAATGTCATTTTGGAGAACATGTCCTGTCTGGGGAAGTCATTACCAGTGGGAGAGGGAAGAATGTGGCGAGAAAGTGTGGGAGGGTGAATATGGTGCAAATATTGTGTACACATGTATGAAAATGGAAAAATGAGACCTGTTGAAACTATTACAGGATTAGGGGGAGGAGGGACAAAGGAGAATGATGGAGGGGGTGAATTCAACTGTGATATATTGTTAAAACTTCTGTTAATGTCACAATGTACCCCTCGCACAACAATAATAAAAATAAATAAATAAAAGATTCTGAAGAAAGATCTCTTATTGTTTAATAATGGGAGAATTCTTACATATAGGACACTTTGGAAAATTGATCTGGATCATCTAGGATTCCTTTCAGTAAATAGACCTGGGAATAGGTTTGTTTGTGGGATGTGGCTTCTTGGAAAACATCATACACACAATGTAATCATCTGAGTACATAATGGGAGCTAGTTCACTAGAGAAATTGCTTCATTTCTGTAAGTAATGTCCATGCATGCAATACTTAGAGCTTTTATCTTAAACTAGACCAAGTCTGGTCCTAATGCAGCCTAAAGATACCTCAGAGTAGCCTTGGCTGTCCTAGAATTCTCCACCTTTCTATTTTCTTGTGACTTTCTCCTTAAAGTTATTAGTATGGTTTGATCCTGGATAAGATCACTGATCTGTGTGGATTATTCCAACCTAATTTCCACACCTCCATACCCAAAGTTTACCACTATGACACTTTAAAATTGCCTGAAACAGCTTTCTAGATCTGAAACTTCCCTCTCTACTGCAAAATAAAACTTAAGTAGTCCTTGATCCATGTTCTCTAGACTTTCTTTCAAGTCAAAATTGATCATTAATAATTAATGCATACTTATTTTTAAAATTAATGTTGCCTGCTTAAAGAAACTGATCTGAAATCACATTTCTGAACATAGAATTGCAGTGACAAGATATGTCCTTTTCTGGTTCTCCTCAAATGGAGGAAGCCTCTTTTACCTTTTGAACCATTCATGTGACTTTTTGAATGCCTGTCTTGATATGGCCTGGAAATAAGATCATTTGAAAACATGTCTTATTTCTACAATTAGGACAGAAACATGTGTCACTAGTTTCTAAATCTCTCACACTGCTTAGCAAAATATATTTTCTCTAAAGGCACTCATGAATATTTGACAAATTATTGAGTGGACAGATAAGGCTTTCTGTTTTTCCTCAAAGCAGGGGAGATTGTAATGATAGCATCATTAGCATAAATACATTCTACTCTAATTTATTTTCTAAGATCTCACCTTAGAGGAGGAAATAAAACATCTTTCCTCTTTTTCATTTCCTTCTTTGTGAGGAAAAAGACAAAGATCCCTGAATTTATATTTTCTTTTGATGGGGATAGGATGTAACTTCAAGGAATTTTTTTCAACTTGTCTAGTTAGTTTAAGAAAATCCCTGAATTTACTAGTAATCAAAAATATTGTACAAAGAAGGAATTAGGGAAATGAAGAAATTAGGAGCCTATTATGTATTATGGATTTGATAAATCAGCATCTGAGATTTAATAAAGTGTTAGTGAAAAAGTGACAGTGGAGAAAATTGGTATTTAGAGAAGCTCATTTGTTTATTCATAAGAAACATTCATATTGCGGTTCAATTAAAATCAAAATAGTTTTCACTGGTAGTTGACTAAGCCCAGCAGATGGTCAATGATTTCTATTGAGAGAACTGTGGTTTACAAATGAGAATTTTAAGGAGTATTTAGATATGTGAGAGCTCAGAGAGCACCTATTCTTGCACACCCATCCACCTTCCACCTTTATGAGCAAAAGCCTAGTCCATCACTTTGACACCGCTTGAGAAGCAATGGGTGTGGGCAGCACAGAGGATGGGACCTTTGCAAGTTAGGGCTGTCATAAAGTCTGCAGAGGAAACAGTCAATCTTTAGTACTTTCTTGCTTCATTCATATTTTCTCTAGCAATTAAGCATAATTAGGTGTCTTTTGGTACTTTTATCTAGCTATGAAAGCATATAGGTAAGTAGGGTATGGAGTGTGGAATGTGTTAGAGAAAAGAGAGCACTATGATAAAAATATCTTCTCTCTCTCTACTAAAATTCTTAATAAGATTTTCCAATTTTAACACTAAATTTGTTAGAAAAGTAACCTTATGTACCTGGAATTTAAAAACCAGTACTTCCCTTTTCCCCTGAGAACATAGAATCTATCATCTATCATCTATCTATCATCTATCTATCTATATCTATTTATCTATCTTTTGTCATCTATCTATAGCTTCTATCATCTGTCATCTATCTATTTATCAGACATTATACATGTTCATTTAACAGAGACATATTGTTTTGTCCTGTACTTTAAACCAGCTGTCTTCTTAGTGGTCATTTTATTAGTCACTGACAAAGCAAATTGTCATATTTTCTTCATTTGGATACAATAATAATAGTATTTATTAAATTTTGCTTTTGTAATTTGAGGAGAAAAATTCCTAATTTGTTAAATCTATTTGTCAACATATCTCAGATTAGGATATTTTCCTTTCTTTAGAAGATTTTTTTTTTTGACAGGATCATTTCTGGGCAACTAATCAAAGTTTAATGTGATGTGTTAGTTTTCATTCTGGAAGTTGGATTTTCAAAACTACCATTTAATGTTCAATAAGCTTGACAATGGAGTATTAGAGTAGTGTTGGAATAAAAAAAAACTCTGATCAAAGAATAATGTTTAGAAAGGCTTGGATTTTCCATGTATTTCTCAAGTACCACTGAAAGCAATAATCATGTTCATGACAGTAATAAATTCTTTTTCCTTTCACTTTTTTTTCCATGCAAAGCAATTGTTTCTGACCACTGTAGCATTAATGTTTCCCTTACCTCAACCCAATTATTAAGTGCATCTCTAGGCCCTTGACCTCCCTTTCTAAAGCATTCACTTTAGAAAACTTGTAATTATACTTCTTTCTCTGCTCCTTTGAGCTGTAAATCTTAAAAATTCTCTTGCCAGTTTTATAGCCTAGGAATATCTTTCTTAAGGACCTAGAGCCATTCCTTCAAAAGCGTTCTCAGTGAGAACACCAGAGTATCTCTTAGGCTCTGGGAGGGCAGGAAACTAACTTTGGTGGGCACCTTGCCTCAAGTTGTACAGCTACTTCTAGTCATGGAGGTTTGAGAAAGTTGACTTTTCATTTGGGTAAAGTCAACTAGCAAAACCAGATGGTCTAAGATCCCACCCTCCTAGGTTTAAAATCTCTGTAGCCTTTTGTTTTAGGAACATTTTGCTCAGACTGAGTTCAAGCCTCTCCTGTTGCACTAATCTTGAATAAAATGTTCTTTATTCAAGGAACTTTCCTTACTTGTGAAACTTTGTTCAGTGTGCTTTTTGCTTTAACAATCCCATACTTCACTGTCTTTAACTTCTCTTTCTCTGCTGAAAATTTTTCTGTATCTTCATGTTTTTCAAATTGAAAAATGCACCAGCAACCCCTCTGGATCCTCAAGGTGAAGCAGGATGGGAAACATACAGAATAGGCTAAGCTAGAATTTTCTTTAGTGACCAGAGAGTGAAGGGCTGGGAATGTTGAGGCATTAATGATTATCTTTTGTGCCATCATATATGTTGCAATACTATCTAGATAATAAACTCTTCTCCTAGGATTGTATCATGAATTGGTGTACCCTTAAAGGAAAAAAAGGTCATTCTCCAGTAATCTCTCAGAACCTGATAACTGGGTGACACCTAGAACTTGCTCATTGGTTTCCTTCTCTCCAGTCTCACTAATTCAGTCTTTTAAAAATAGACACAAAACAAAATTGAAGAGCAACAAAAGTTTTGTTTAAGTAATGTTTTTATCAGATGGCTTCTAGCTCCAAAGATTTGGATGGCTCCATTTCACTTTCTCTCGGAGCCACATTTCTGGCCATGGATTCTAAGCCTCTCCATATTCTCCCTACATTGTTAGCTCTCAAATTCATTTTCTTCGTACCAGTATCTCTGTGATTTCAAGAATACATCATATATGTTCTTTCTTCCACATCTTTGATAATGATATCCCTTTGTCCTGGAGTTCCATCTTCTCTCTTATTCTCAACTCTTCCAAGGAGAATGCAGACATTAGCAGCTTTTGAAATCTCTGACAATTCTAGCACTATATGAACTGTTTCTTCATAGACATTTATAGGGAGTTATGTAAAATTCTTTAATTACTGCCACATTTCATTTGCTGTTGTTGCAAATGATTCTTACAAGTGAGTTTTCCCAATAATGAAAGAGCTGGAACATCTTCAGTTTTACATAACTTTGTGTAGGGTATTTCTGCCAAGAATTACAAGCATCTCTGCCTATTTAAACAAAGATTATAGAATATGCTTAAAGACAGCGTTGACTCAGGATTAGGATTATGAATGCCAATTATTTTATTTTTCTATAATATGGAATTTGCTAAGGTGTATAGGGCTATTCCTCTATACAAACATTCTTCTAACTGAGCTCATATTTACTTCAGTTTCTTTTCTTGAGAATCGGCATTCAGGTGTAATGTTTTCTTGTTACTCATATCTTAGCCTTTATCACAAAACATTCATTTCTAATCTATCTGTCCTTGCTCCTTTGGGTGGAATGGACCTTCCTGGTTGATAAAAGGGGCACTACAGAACAATCAAGGAAGCATACCATCTTACATTCTAGTGTCTTGGGCCTCTGTCTGTACTAGGAAAATTATTTCTAGTATTTATTGGCCCTGGATTGTCCTTTTATGCTACTGTGACAACCAGATAGAATGGGTGGGACAACGTGAGTCCTTTTGCTTTTTGACATCGATAAACTTGTGGATCTTTGAGACTTCTATTCTGTTTGTCTGATCTCCAATGGGATCAGATTTACCATAAATTTACTATTATCTTATAGTATTTTATGTTTTCCTTGCTTCAGTATGATAGGAATACAAAAATATTTTTAACATTTATCAAATAAGAGGCACAGTTTAGTATATATAATTCTGATATATAATAAAGCTGTATGTTTGTTTCTGCTTTGTATTGTGGAAAGATTCTCATATATTACCAGTTTAAGTCTCATGATCATATTACAGGTTGATTTCTAACATACTCATCTTACATAATAATGAAAGGAAGTTGCTTCTGTGTGAGAGACATGAGAAAGAGGAGAGAAAGGAGATAGATGAGAGAGGAGAGATACGAGAGAGGGAGAGAGAGAGAGAGAGAGAGAGAGAGAGAGAGAGAGAGAGAGAGAGAGAGAGAGAGAGAGAAAGAGAGAGAAAGAGTAATGATGCTGGTAAGTAGGTTTCAGACTCAGGTCATCTGACCCCTAACCCAGAATGAGATATTGTGCTGGCTATCAAAAAGCTTCTTGCCTATTAGGAATACATAAAATGAAGTCATAATAACTATGTGGTTAGAATGTGATAATTACCCTCACAGAGAGGTAGAAATTCAGAAGGTGGTATGTGTATGTGTGAGCATGCACATGTGAGCTTGACCAAATAAAGACAAGAAAAATGCTGACATTTGTAAAGAAGATGAATCTCAGGAAACAGGCTTTGATGTGTGTAGAATTTGTGAAACATAAGATGTCACACAAAGCTATGGTTGGAGAACAAAGAATTGATGCAAAAAACACACAGGGAATTTGTGGGGCAGGTGGTGTTTATGGTGTATATCAACAAGAGCCTTCAATACCACCCTGGAGATTATGGCTCAGCTGTTTCTCATTTATGGAAGATTTGTCTTGATTGTGAAGGATGAATTAGATATAATGTAATAATGAATGTAGCTTTTCCTTGGTTTGGATTTTTTTTAAGGAAGGGGCTGACATTGATTAAGACTGACATTGACATCTTCATTGTGATGTTCCAGTCAGCATTTTTTCATTTACTCTTAAATGGTGAGTTTGGAAAATCTTGGTATTTATGTCATCTAATGCTTTGTTTCTACTCCAGATATCCTGGATTTTGACTTTATCTATCCATAAAATAAAATCAAGCAATTCCCAGTGAAGCAACAAAAGCAAAATCTTCCTACTCCTGAACGTGTTCAAGTAGAAACAGATAATAAAATACTCAACAAGGCCATGACACTGGGGAAGAACCAATCCAAAACTGCAAAAAAACAACCCATGGGACAGTGAGCAGTTTTGTGCTATATTGAGTTCAAACTGAAAAGATACTCAAAATATTTTGATGCAGTTTTTTTTTTTAATGAAAACTGTCCAATGCTGAAGTTTTTAATTTTATTTACATACACTGAATAAAAACCTTAGAAATAGATAAGTGGGTCCTATATATTTTTCATAAACAAGTTTCCCAATTTGAATAAATCTTTTGAAGATCAAACATTCTTTTTGATTCTAATTGAGTCTAAGTCTATCAGTATGTAATATTTCTGGGCTTTGGTGGCAGTATCATGAAGCTTGATTTTCTAATATGTTGTTTTAAATTTTCAGCCATGACTTTTACTTTTTCTATGAGCTAAATCAGAAAGATCATACACCGCTATAATGTCATCTATTCTTATTCAAGAAGAGTTATAGAAAAGTAATTGCATCTTATCATTATAGCAGAAGAGCCATGCTGCATTATTTGCAAATAAGAAATTATGTCCATATCCTGTTATAAATTCATAATATGATTTAATAACTTCAAAAATATAGTTTTCTTTGAAAATGAAGAATTTTTATCTTAATTTTTGTGTCTTTTATAAATATTCATTAAAGGTATGTTCATGCTTAAACATTGTCTCTCCAGGTCCTCACACATATCACAAGATGCTATTTCTGAGTTTTATCCTCTGTCTCTTCATTGATGTTCTCAAGTTTCTATATCCTAACTCAATTATTTTTCTTGATTACAGAGTCACACATCCAATATCTTCTTTGATACCTTTACCTGAAGGTCTAATGTTTCCAATACAGGTATAGACTATAATCTCTACTAACCTAATCTCCACTCTAATATCCTCCAACTCACTATATCTACAAAAATTATACCATTTGGTCAATGAACATAAGAAATTAGTTAAAGAAGTCATTTTTTACTTTTTTCTTTTTTCTTATATTTTCATCTAATGTATCCATAAGCTTTATCCTTACACCAAAGTTATATTCCACTTCTCTTTATTTACCTTGCTACAAAACAGTCCAAGCAACTATGATTTTGCTCTGAGCTCTACAGTAGTCTCCTGTCTAGTCTCTCTGATTGTTCCTGATAGTCTAGCCTCTGCACAAATATGCAAAAATAATTATTCTAAATAACAGTCAGTTGTGTTATTCTTTGCTAAAATTTCCCAATGACTTTTCATGGTACACGAAAGCCCAATTTTAAAACTATGTATATGAGGCCTGTGCTGAAGAAAGCTGGCACTTATCCTATTGGTTTTTTTTTTCCCCTTTTCTTCTTGGTCACAACAGTTGAACACACCCACATTGTGGAGATGGACTGATCTTGGGCAATGGAATATGGGTAGAAGTGGTGTACATCACTGCCAGGCCTGGCCCATAAAACTTTTCTCTAGTCTTCTTTCCCCTTCTGTGGTAAACATGAAGGTTGTGTGTTAAAAATGAAAGGAGAGTGGGTCATTCATTACCTCTGTGGAGAAAACTCCCCAAACCACCCAATTCTTATTGGAATGCTACATGTATAGGAAATAAAGCTTTGCTTCTTAAAGCTACAGTTTTAGGCCCTACACAGTTCAGCCTCTGCCCTTTTCTCCAATGCCATCTCTTACACTCTCCACTTTCTCCCTAGGTCCTTTTACTTTGTATTTCTTTCTACTCATGAATTCACACAAATCAGAACTTTCACACTTGCTATATCTCTACTGGGACTGATCTCCCATCAGGATGTAAACATGAATACTTCCTTCTTTACAAGCAGCTATCAACTCAAATACCATTTCTCCATAGAGGACTTCTGGGACCATCTTATCTATAATGGCCTCTTCACTTGTCCCTTTCTAGTTTTGTACCAATAAATCTTTCAGCAATTATTAGTGCCTGAAATTTTCTTCTTGTGCTCATTTTTTTGGTTACTGTTCTCTTAGAATATTACTTTAGTAAGAAGAGGAATTCATCATGTTCAATACTAGTACCTAAAATAATGTTTGGCATGTGGTCAGAGATTATCTATCTATCTGTCTATCTAATCTATCAAATGTATATATATAACTAGTATGGAAAGATATGTTATTTGAAGATAGTAATTGTGTCCTATAGATCAATTATATATAGCATATATCTCATATGAATCAGAGTATTTCTAATGTAATATACCTCTTTAAATTACATGTAAATGAGGTATACAAAATTATAAGATTCAGAGGCAGAACCTATTGTGTGATTCTAAGCTTTGAATTTATTGTGTGATTCTAAGCTTTGAATTTATTGTGTGATTCTAAGAACTTAGTCTTCCTGAGGCTCTATTTTTCACAATGAAATACTATAATATATACTTTATTCTTTTTGTGATCTCATGAGATATATTTGGAAATAAATGATCAATTGTATAGAGTTCATATTATGTAAAAGTTAAGACCACAGGACTATTTTCAAACAGATACTAAATTCTACCTGTGCAGGCAACTTGTGTTCTAAATATTTTTTGAGGTAGACAATGGTGATAAATGATATATACATATATATATTAATTAGAAACATTATCATATATTATTATAGCACAGGATTTTCTGAGATGAATACCCTTCTTTTTTGGTTATTGCAATTTCTCAAGGCTTAAAGATAAAGAATTGCTTTTCATTTAACATATAGTTTTATAGCTGAAATATTTCTTTAACATGTTGCTATTATTCTCTGGAGGCTGAATGAAGCAAATGTCAATATGTGTGTGAAGACATGAATTTTTTTCAGAAGGAAAGATGAAGTTTCCTTTTAGTGGTTCTATTTATGATTGTTATGAGAGACCCAGACTTAAATTGATCTTCAATGGACTAAATTCTTCCCAAACTCACCAAATTGGTAATAGACAGTGTTGATGGAAGACATATTTGTTGTTCATAAGCGAGCCTCCCAATCAAGCTATTATTCGTGCATTCTTTTCCCAGGAAGCAACATTTATTATAACAAGTAGAACATGCAGTACCTATAAAATTTTTGAAAGAAATACTCTCACAAGTATTTAGGCTTCGATGTTTAATATTGCTATTGGAGAAGGGAGGCTTGCCCCCTGAACCTGCTTCAATGAGGAAAGGAGTTATGACTGGTTATTACCATTGCTCCTAGTTCTTCTCTAGAGTGTGCAATAAAGTAATCATAATCTCTTGTCTTTGAGGGAGTCTTTAACCCTCAAATGAGGTTTAGGTTGCAGGAGGTTCTCTCTGTGTCTTTCACTGTCCCCAGACTAAGATGCTGTGCCTGCTGAGGGTTGGCACCAGAAAGGTCTTAGAGTGCTCAGGATTTCCTTTCTTTAGCAGGTCTGAAATGCAATGTGAGACATATCTCAATTGGAAATTTCAAAGCACTTCCCTAAGGGATGGAGTAAAAGGAAGAACAGAGTATTTCTTTGATGGGATTCTATTTCTTGTTGTGCAGAAACTTACATATATTGCTTATTTAGGAAAAACAAAGTAGGCCAAACCCTAAGATGAGTTTTTCTCTAATCTTGACAAGGTCCCCAAACAAAGTAGTTTTTACATGACATTATGCAAGTTTTCACAAAGCAAGCATCACCAGCTTTGTCCCACTCTGTAATACTAGCAGCAGAAAATTTTCTTGATTTTTGTTAATGAAATCTGCAAATCAAGGAACATTTGAATAGAAGTGCTAGAAGAGCTCTTCTATTAATGTTTTATGATACTTATTTAAAAGAACATAAAGAACCTGAGAGATTTTTGAGTCAGGATAGAATTGAAATGCATTATTGCTTACCAGTGAGAATATACAGGAGGTTTTTTTTTTCATAAATTGGATTCCAGCTAACTTAATACTCTGCTATAAAAGGTCTCTTACCTCATGGATCTGCATCATTAGCAAACTTTATGGTACTAAGTATTTTGCATTTATATGTCTAGTGGGTCCTGATCCAGCTTTTGAAAATTGTACTTAATTAAACACTAATGCCTCACTGAACATGCTTACTTTACAGGGAGGAAGAGCATAAGCTCACATGAGCTAAAGATACGAAGTAGGTTAATTATGAACATTTGTTTATGCTTCTCTTTGAGCAAAGAAAATACTACCATGGCTAATCTGACTCTTTTCTTTCTATATTTGATAGTTCCTTTTGTGTTAAAGAAATAACTTTTATCAGGGAAATAAAACAAAGCAAATCAAAGTGGCCTCAATTCTTAGCTATGAGGATAAATCGCATAGAAACATTGGAATATATATACAAGTACATATATATATATATATATATATATATATATATATATATATATACAAAAAAATTCAGATGGTGTACTGGATGTATAATGAAAATTAAAAATTTATTCTTCCATTCTCATTCAGATCCTAAACTAAAGTTTACCACTTTTGAAACTTCCTTGTTATATGAAACGTTATATTTCTGAATATATGCATATCTGAATATTTCCTTGTATATCAATTAGAAAATATTTTTAAAAATTATTCATGAAAGGAACTATCACAGTATAACATATTGACTTTTTAAATTTAGTTTGTCTTAGAGAAATTTCCTTAGCAGTGAACTTTTCAATCAATGTGAAGTAATTCTATTGTATGGATGGACAAAAATTCACCCAATCTCTTTATTGATGATATTTAGCTTTTATATTTTGCTAGTATAAGTAATGCTGCTTCAAATATCTAAGTGCATACTTAAAAAGCTGGACATCGATCTACCATTTGATCCAGCAATACCACTCTTGGGGATATACCCAAAAGACTGTTACTCTAGAGGCACCTGCACATCCATGTTTATTGCGGCACTATTCACAATAGCCAAGTTATGGAAACAGCCAAGATGCCCCAGCACTGACGAATGGATTAAGAAAATGTGGTATCTATACACAATGGAATTTTATGCAGCCATGAAGAAGAACGAAATGTTATCATTCGCTGGTAAATGGATGGAATTGGAGAACATCATTCTGAGTGAGGTTAGCCTGGCTCAAAAGACCAAAAATCGTATGTTCTCCCTCATATGTGTACATTAGATCAAGGGCAAACACAACAAGGGGATTGGACTATGAGCACATGATAAAAGCGAGAGCACACAAGGGAGGGGTGAGGATAGGTAAGACACCTAAAAAACTAGCTAGCATTTGTTGCTCTTAACGCAGAGAAACTAAAGCAGATACCTTAAAGCAACTGAGGCCAATAGGAAAAGGGGACCAGGAACTAGAGAAAAGGTTAGATCAAAAAGAATTAACCTAGAAGGTAACACCCACGCACAGGAAATCAATGTGAGTCAATGCCCTGTATAGCTATCCTTATCTCAACCAGCAAAACCCCTTGTTCCTTCCTATTATTGCTTATACTCTCTCTACAACAAAATTAGAGATAAGGGCAAAATAGTTTCTGCTGGGTATTGAGGGGGGGAGCGGGAGGGGGTGGAGTGGGTGGTAAGGGAGGGGGTGGGGGCAGGGGGGAGAAATGAACCAAGCCTTGTATGCACATATGAATAATAAAAGAAAAATGAAAAAAAAAATCTAAGTGCATACTTTATTTATTTTTTTATGGTTGTGGTGGGTGGGGGTATTTTTTAATTGTTCTGCTTGGTAGGTGTACAATGTGGCATTTACAAAAGTTCTTACAATATATCAATTATATCATACTTGAATTCACCACATTCACCATTCTCTTCTAGCACTGTTGTCTATTCAATTTACCTTTATTAATTTTCTTAGCCTTCTGCTGTAAAGTAAATAATTGTTTACCATAGTTCTTAACCCTTGATATGTTTTTTAGTCTTTTTCTTTTTTTTGTTTAACAAAATAAGAATAACTGTAAGCCAGTGACTATGAAATAAACAAGAGCTTGTCAAAAATGTATTTTACCCTATGGTTTTGTTTATTTTATTATGTCAAATTAGGCATGAAACCTTCCCCTGAATCCTTGGCAGTCTTTGGATTTCTATCCGCAATGAAAAATCTGATTCTGGATGATTATGTAGTCAAAATGTGATTCTTTTTCCCAGACAGGTTTTCTTTGTTTTCACTTTTATTATTTTGTTTTTATTTGTTTTAGTTAATTATTAGAAAAAACTAATAACTGTCATGACTTCCACTTTTCAAATTTTTTATTAAATCCAGGGAACTAGTGGAGTATAAAGTGATTTCTCTTTAAGTCAAATTGAGTTTTAGAGTGTCTTTTGTCTTTAAATATTGTGATGTTATGAGAATTTTCATTTTGTTTTTCTCTATTTGGAAAACATTTGCATTTCAATCACTTGGAAGGTTGGCTTCTGAGGACAACCTTTTGTTCAAAGTTAATTTTTATGGGCTTGTCTATTAGCTGTTAACCAGACAAGCGTTTCCACTTGGTTGGCTTCTATCTCTTAGTTTATCTGGTCTTTCATTAGGTCTAGTTGACCTGAATTGGCTCTGTTCTCTGTTTTTATTTTACACTGGCTCCCACGACTCCCTCTGTCAGTTTGTGTTGGCAATGGGCGTTCATTTTGTTCTTGGCAGAGTTCCTCCCGTGGAGTTGTGGTCTGATGCTCATATCTTCTGATGACAATGCTGAATATCCTTTATCTCTTCAACTATCCTTCAGCCAACCTTCATTTCAGTACAACAAACATTTTGCTTTCTATCTGGTAACAACTGGGTCACTTTATAGCAGGAACTTTGATGATTAGTTTAGAAAGTCAACTCATGTGTTAAATAAATAAAATAAGATAAAGCTGCAACTAGTGAAATCTCTATTTCTGACCTCTTTTGCATACATCAAATTTAGTACTAGATCTAGTCTTTGACAAAATAAGTAGTGCTAGTCTTTCTGGTAATAACATTTCCTCTAAATATCAGATATCTCTTTTTAAAAAGCTATTTTAATTTTGCATCAGAATCCCTTGTTATATAAAAATTCTATCTATCTATCTATCATCTATCATGTATCTATCTATCATCTATATGTCTACCTACTATCTACTACCTATTCAATTCAACATAAGGCAACTCAGGTTGCAATCCTATTCCAAATAGTTTGTTTACTGAAACTCCAAAAAGATCCTTAAATTGGTCTCTTTTATGAAATGATTTAGTTTTGCTTGAGTACCAATTGTGTTGCTTAGTGCATATTTGAGCTTGGGTAAACCACTTAAATTTATATTCTTCATTTTTCACATTCATAAAATTAGAAAACAATCCTTATTTCAAATTTTGAAATTCCTTATTTTGAAAGCCATGAATAACAATATACATGACATGCTTTTATTAATGCCAGTGATAGATAAATTTTAAGCATTCATATTCTTAGTCTGGAGGCAGATAATAGGACTTTTCAGAGCTTTAGGTTTTTAAACATCTAGTAAAAATCACCTGCGAGGTTGCAATTAGAAAAGCATTTGTCTGTGTAAATTCTTCAGTTCTTTTAAATCTTCCAGTGGTTTCTGACTACATTCAGGGGCCAATGATAAGGTGCTGAGAGATTTTTAAGCAAGAAGGTAACAAAATTGGATGTACGGGTTTGAATGGTCACTCAGATTGCAGTGTGAGAGTGCAGTGGTGACAGACAGAGTGAGGTGATCTTGTAGGAAAGTGAACACACAAGGAAATAATGGCATTTTGAATCTAGAAGGGGCAGTGGCAAAAACTGATGGATGTGCCAGTTGTGGAAAATTTTGAGGGGGTAGAATCAACCAGATAAGGAACAAGAAGAGTTAAACATGGTTTTGGCTTGATTGGCAAGAAGGAATTTTGTAGTTTTTTCCTTCATGGGAAGCATAAGAGCATTACATTTTTCAAGGTTTTGCTGCATCTTATTAAGATGGGAAGCATAGAAGACTTTTACCTGTTAGAATTTTGCTGCTTTTCATGGCAATAGGAAACATAGAGGAGGAACACATTTATGGGAGCAGTTACTGGTTCACTTTTCATTTGCCAGTGGCAGATGAGACATTTATGTGGATAAATGTTCTTGCAATTGCATATACTTTTCTGAAACTCATGAAGACACTGAACTAGTGATGGTAGCTGAGATCATGGGAATGGGTGAAGTTATTTAGGGGAACAGTTTATATACTCAAAGGGAAGAAATTAAAAGAATAACTTTCAAACAGTGAACAGAAGTCCATCCTCTGAGGAAAAAAACAGCTTAAATCAAAAAAGTATGGCACTGCCTTTGTCAAAGGAAGATAGAGTTTCATTAAGAGGGAGTGGACAACAGTGTCTGGGGTACAGTTATATCAAATAAGATCAGAACTGCACAGAGACTATTGGATTTGCCAAAATAGAGACTATTGTCCCAGTTAAAACTTGTTAGTGAACTGAGAGTAGAAACCTGATTTAAGTGGCTCAAGAAGTAAATGGGAACCGAGGAAATGGATGTAAAAGGAAAGGACAATTTGTTTCAAAGTATTGTGGCTTCTATGGAATACGTGCTTAGTCACTAAACAAATGAAAGTGTAAGAGAGAAAGTTGGGACAGAGAGAGAAGGATCATTATGCTTTTAAGATCATAGAACTTGGACCAGGTATAAATTTTCTTTGGATTAATGTTTAAACAAGAGGATGAAACTGACAGGAGGAGGAGAGAAGGGACAAACTGTGGAGAAAGAGCCTCAAAGAAGCAGGTGTGGATGGGTCCAGCACTCTGGGGGCAGCATTAGTCTTTGGGAATTGACATCTTTTCTCTGTGACAGGAAGAAAGCAAAAAGAACACACAGAATTTCAAACAATAGAGAGTGTCTCTCAACAGCATATACTTTTTTTTTAGGGAAATGAAGTAAAGGCTATTTGCTGAATGGTGAAAGAGCTGGTGAATTTTGAAGCTAATTGAAGCATATACTTCACAGAATGAATGAGAATGTTAAAGAAGAAACATTGAAGAACTTGTCAGATTTACATTCCTATCAATAATATGTTGTAATTTCTATTTTCCCACACCTTTGTTAATACTTATCTCATGCCTTTTTGATAATAGCTATCCTAATAGGTGTAAAATCATATCTCACTGTGGTTTTAATTTACATTTCCTTGATAATTAGTAAATTTGAAAATGTTTTCTTTTACCTATTGACCATTCATATGTCTTTTTTGGAAATTTCTATTGAGGTCCTTTGCTCATTAAATTTTTTTCCTATTGTAATGCATGAGTTCCTTATGTATTTTGGATATTAACCCTTTATCAGATGTTTGACTTGCAAATATTTTCTCCCATTTATAGGTTATCTTTTCACTCTGCTTCCTTTGTCATGCAGAAGCTTTTTAGCTTGATGAATTTCCATTTGCTTATTTCATGTTTCTTGCCTGTGCTTTTAGTGTCATACCCAAATAGTTATTGCCCATACTGATCTCAAGAAATTTTTCCTCTGTATTTTTCATGTAGGTTTATGGTTTCAGGCCTTACATTTAAGTTGTCAATCAATTTTGACTTGATTTTTGCATATGGTGTGATGTAAGGGTCTAATTTTGTCCTGAAGGGGATTGGCCAATTTTCCTAGTACCACTTACTGAACAGATTATCCCTTTCCCAGAGGGAAAGAGCAGGAAAGTTTCTCAGATAATTAAAAATAGAACTACTAAATGATTCAGCAATTCCCATTTTTTATGTTTATATCCAAATAAAATGAAATCAGGATGCCAAAGATCTGAACTCCCCTGTTCATTTTAGCATTTCATAATGTCTAAGATATAGAAACAAATGTCTGTCAATGGATGAATTGTTAAAGAAATGTGAAACACACACACACACACACACACACACACATTGCCATATACACCCTGGAATATCATTCAATGTTTAAAAATAAGGAATCACATTATTTGCAAAAATGTAGATCATCCTGGAGGACATTATGCTGAGTGAAACAAGCCAGGTGAAAAAAGACAAATACTTCATAATCTCACTTGTATGTGGAATCTAAAAATGTCATCTTCATCAAAAAGGAGAAATAGAGTAGCGATACCATGTATTGGGGGCTTGGGGGAGATGTGGGGAGATCTTCCTATAGGGGCACAATGTTTCATTTGTGAAAGATACATCTGGAAATCTGTTGTACAACAATGTAACCATGGCTAATCGCACTGTATTGCATACTTGAAACTTGCAAAGAATGATAGCTGTGGGAGGTGATATATATGTTAAATAACTTGGTTGTGCTGAATATTTCACAATGTATATGTATATAAAAATCAAGTTGTCATCATATATATTCATATATGTACATAAATTTATAAAAATACATATGCTTATATATATATCCTAACTGTCAATTATAGCACACTAAAAAAGGTTGTCATGCATTAAGTAGCACTTTCTCATCATTGGGGATGTAAAATGGGTTGTGATGTCAGTGTACCAATTTGTGTAATTTAAAAAAAATGTCTAACTGTTTAAGAAGAGAAGTTGGATTAATCATGTATTGACATGTAATGAGGAAAAACTGATGGAGCACAGATGTGTTTTAAATACTAGCAAAAGAATGGTTGATGTGATGAATCGCCGAGTTTAGGGAAAATAGAGAAGGAAGTGAAGGCTGAAGATGAGAGAGGTCCCTCTTGAAAGTTAAGGACCACTGGCTTCAGAAAGGTAAAAGAACAGATGCTGTGAGAGATTTTGGAGGAAAGAAGATGTTTCAGTTGTAGGTAGATCTGGACCTAGTGAGTGAACCCAGATCAACAATGTGAGGTCCAAGGTGTGGAGACAAAGTGGATGACATGGGAACTAAGAACATTAAGAAATGAAAATAAAAGCAAAGTTTGAGTAAACCTTTCCATGATGGGGCCACCAAGAATGATAGCAGTGCTTGGGATACAGAGGGAGACTGAAATATAAATTCTAAATTTTTATTATGTAAGAGAGTGTTGCCAGGTAATTTAAAAGATGCACCAAAATGGGGAAGAAAGCAATGGTATAATCCAAAGTGGAAAAAGTGGCAGCCTGGGGCCAGGTTTGGACCATAAATGAATTTTATGTGGCTTACACAGTGTTTTTTTTTTTACTAAATTGCTGTCATTTAGTAAAAAATGACATCCATACATACTCATGTTCACACATACACAGGCACACTACTTATTTCTAGCGTTGCTTACAAATTAAAATGATCTGAAAATAAGAAACAGAAATTATCCTTCAAAAAAGAACTGTGGGAAGAAGGTGTTCAATATAATCTGAATAAATGAAAGAGCAATTTAGCATTAAAGAAATGCAAAAATAATACCTGTTGAAACTAATCCAGGAATTGGGGAAGGGGGTAATAAAGGAGAATGATAGAGGAGGTAAATTCATGTATGATCTATTTGGTACATTATAAGAACCTGTGTAAATGCCACAAGGTACTCCCACCCATCACAACAATAAAGGAAAAAAAAAGGCAGTTTTTCACCTTTCTTTGTTAATAGAAGGAAAATGTATTAAGATTTAAAATTTAGGAGAATGTGCATAGATTTGAACCAAGATATGAGATGGGGACTGCTAAAGTAAATAGAATATAAAAAACACATTATTTCTTGGTAAAAAGCAATACATTTTTTATTTTTAAATAGACTTTTATGGGGCTAAAATTGAAAGACTCTCTCCTTCTGTGTCTTTAGTAATATTCTGAAAGTGATTTTATTTTTATAGGTAGAGTATTTACTATTCTATTTTTGAAAGGTCATAGAATTCTTAGCTGCTTCTAGCCTTGATTCCTTATGGACAAAGAATTGTGAGAGGGTCGTTTGTTTTGTTCTTTCAAGATAGGCCCTTGTCCATCAAGAACTCTGCTATAAAAATAAATATGGTATCTAATACAGAATTTAAAGATCTCACTTTTGTTCTTCCAACTTTTTTTCTTAGAAACATAATTTCTGTACTCCTTCCCTATATTGCAAAGTTGATCATTTTTCTGCCTAACACCAAAAGAATATTGAAACATTAATTTATTCCTGAAAAATTGAAAAGTCTTATTTTGTCAAATGTAATTTATTGGGAAAGATGCTATGATGTTTAATATTGTCTGTCAACTTGATTGGGCCAATGTTTGGATTGCATTATTGTAAATATTTCTGTGAGGCTGTTTTTGGATGAGATTAACATTTGAATCAGGTGACTGAGTAAAGAAGATGGCTGTCTGTGAGGTAAGCCTCATTCAATCAGTTGAAGACCCGAGTAGAACAAGATGGCTCCTTCATCTGACACTGCGGGTGAATTATCAGTCTTTTCCTTCAGGTTTGAACCAAAATTCATCTCTCTTGGGGTCTCAAGACTGCTGGCTTTCAGATTGACCTATACCATTGCCTCTCTTGGTTCTCCAGCTTGTCAACTATAGATCTTATGATTTCTCAGGCTCCATAACCATATGACTTAATTTCATATAACCAATGTCTCCCCATAAGATTGATCTATCTATCATCTATCTATCTATCTATCTATCTATCTATCTATCTATCTATCTTATCTATCTATGTATTTATCTATCTCTCTATCCATCTAATCTATCTTCATTTGGGCTCAGTTTTTCTAGAGAGCCCTAACTAATACAGATATCAAATGAATTTTCTGTATCAAAAATATCACACTGCCTTTCATAAATATTTACAATTATTATGATAAATAAAAATTTCAAACAATGTTTAAGGAGATGGAAATACTAACTACCTGATTTGATTATTACATATGGTATACATGTATTGAATTATCACACTGTACCCATAAGTATGTACAATTAAAGTAATAATTGATAAGAAATATTAACCAAAGTACTAAAAGTTTGATCACTTTTTTGAAGTGGAGGGCAGGGAAAGCAGTTATCCATGGAAATAGGGTCTGAATATACATTCCATATTACAGAGTCAGTTCTCAGAATATATTTTGAGCGGTAGATTATAGTACATGCTCCCATTTAAATGTGAACTTTTACTTATTCATTTGAGAATTCAAAAATAACTATATGTTATATTCTGAAGAATTATTATCTGTCCCATTATAAATCATTGCTTCAGATAAATAATTAGAAAATTATTTTGATAGAGTAGTATTTTCTATCTCCCAATCTGTCAAACATTTATGTTTCTTCAAAGAATAATGACAAATATGAAATTCAATACTCATGTTAAAGTGCTTCATTTTGTTTTTGGATCAGGTAGATGTCTATGAGGTTAAAATGTTATGGTTTAGATCTGAAATGTCACTCAAAGGCCAAGTAGTAAAGGCTTTGTGGAAGCCTGTGGTGATATTAGCAGATGGTAAAATCTTTAGAAGTGGGACCTAGTTGAGGGGATGCAGGTAAGTAGGGGTGTGTCCTTCAAGAGTGTATCAAGACCCTGGCCTGTTCCTCCCTCTCTCTTTGCTTCCTGGCTGCCATGAGGTGAGCAGCCTCCTCTGTCTCATACTCCCATTGCTGTAATGTTCGGCTTCATCACAGGCCTAATGGGAACCAGATGATTCTGGGCTTGAAACTCTGAAATCATGACCAAAATAAACCTTCCCTTCTTTTAAATTGTTTTTCTGTAGTTTTTTTGTTTCAGTGATGGAAAACTGTCTAACAGAAATGTCTTCCTATGGACCTTTTAAAATCTGATATTAATCTCAATACTTTCAATAAAAGCTCTGTAATATAATTTTTTGGGAAATGATATTTATTCAGTGAGTAGTCTGGAAAATCAGAAATCAAAAAGAGATAATGATTTTGCAATACTTTCAATTAACCAAATCTTTTTTTTTTTTGAGCTAGTCTGCAAGTTTCAAGATGAGGTGATTTTTTTTTAGCACATAGAGGGGTAGATTAACTAATGATATCTCAAATACAAATTTA
Organism: Castor canadensis; assembly: GCF_047511655.1. NCBI lineage: Eukaryota > Metazoa > Chordata > Mammalia > Rodentia > Castoridae > Castor > Castor canadensis. The sequence continues at coordinate 52,659,507 of NC_133387.1, forward strand.
AAGGGCATCATGGTACTTTTGAGTACTATACATGATGTTTTCATTTTTGTATTTGGTCTCACAGAAAAATGTATCCATTTGTTACTTGATTTTAAAAAGTGTTCCAAGAATACAGAAAACATGTGTCCAAAATTTTTAACAAAATACCAAATGAAAATTTCTTTGTGTTCCGAATATTTTTTTAAAAATTCAACTCGAGTTACAAGTGTCATTCAAACTGAGGACTTAAACTCCAGTGTAGCTGCCTTTGGAGATGGGATCTTTAAAGAGGTGGTTGAGTACAGGTGGCTCATGCCTATAATAATACCTACTTGGGAGTCTGAGATTGAGAGGATTGTGGTTTGAAGTCAGCCAAGGCAAAAATTAGTGATGCCTTATCTCAATCAAAAGCTGGTTGTGGTGATGTGCACTTGTCATCCCAAATCATGCAGGAGGCTGAAATCAGGAAGATCATGGCTCAGGCTAGTCCAAGCTAAAAAGTTCCATCTCAATGGAAAGAAAAAGTTGGGCATGGGGGTGGGTGCCGTCATTCCAGCAATGACACAAAGTGTAAAATAGGAGGATCATGGTCCAGGTTGGCCAGGGCAAAAACAGAGAACCTATTTCTAAAATAACCAGAGCAAAAAGGGCTGGATTGGTAGAGTGCCTGCTTAGCAAGTGCAAAGCCCTGAGTTCAAACCCCAGTATTGAAAAAAACCCAAAAAACAAAAGGAAGTGATTAAGCTTAAAGGGTTGTATGAGTAGGGTCTTAAGCCAACATGACTAATGTCCTTATAAAAATAGCAAGAGACATTGGAGGCCTGCACACACACACACACACACACACACACACACACAAGAGAGAGAGAGAGAGAGAGAAAGAGAGAGAGAAACATGTGAGAACACAGTCAGAAGATAGCCATCTAAATCTAAGCCGAGAATCCTTAGGAGGAACCAAACCTGCCAGCACCTTAATTTTGGATTTACAGCCACCAGGAGTGCAAGAAGATAATTTTCTGTTGTTTAAGAGATTCACAGTGTGTTATTTGGTTATGGTAGCACGAGAGGACAAATATATTAGGCAAGTATTTTTTTGAACTATCTCATTAGGTAAAGTGCAATGGTATTGGCTAAATTCATGTCTCAACAGGAGACAATGGTAGTAAAACTGTTGCCACTCACAATGTCATGACTGTTCTCATTGAAACAGGATAGATTGTGTTGCCTTTGCAGTTTGCTGACACCATTTAAAGCTGGTTGTGTCATTATTCATGGTATTTCATCATCCATCACACACTTGTGCCTACTGGCTTCCAAAGACTCTGAAGATTGTTTCTGTGTTTCCTTGATAATTACCACAAATACAAGGCTTACCCATGGTGTGCAGGAAAATGTGAAGCATACAAATCTATTCTCTGGACATGCTAACTTTATCTTTAAAAGCTTATAGAGTAAATGTCTTCTTTGAACTCTTTAGGTGGTGATCACTGCATTCATAGAATGTGACCTCTTTAAGTGGTGACACCACTTCTGTTTCCTGTGTGCTCCTGTCTTCTCTATGCTTCCACCATGGAGAGAATAGCTGAGGTGCTAAAAAGAGTGGTCACATGTGTTGGGAATGTTCATCCTTCATCTGATATGACATAAGACGTTTGGGGTGAGCATGCCATCACCATGATTGGAGGCATGAAAGAACATTAACAGAGCCTTAGTGTTGGAGAGCAACTATCTCAAATAGTCTTGATTGGCAATGGGCACTGTCACCTGTGGGTCTGAGTTGTCTCCATGTCATGATTGTATGTGGTACACAAGGTAAACAATGTCTACTGTGCTGTAGACTCAGGTAGCCCCATCCAATTAGTTGAAGGCCTGAGTAGAACAAAAAATACTGATTCTTCTTTGAGTAAGGAAACTTCCCTTGCCTGATGAAGCTGGGACATCATTCTTTTCTTACCTTCAGACTTGAGCTGAGGATGGCTTTTCTTGAGTTTGGAGCCTGCTGGCTTCCAGACTAGAACTTACACCAACAACTTCTAGACTTAAATCAAAAGTTCATCATTGGTTCGCTTGAGTTTCCAGATTGCTGACTGAAGATCTTAGGCCTTAGATTCCATAATCATGGACAGTTCTTCCTAATAAATCACACATTTCTCTGGGGAACTCTGACTGATCTTTAGATTTTAGTACTAAGAATAATTCTAAAGGGATTCAAAGTAACTTTTCTGAATTGGTTCTGGGGTTTCCAATGAGATCTCTGGTTTGTTAAATTTAAAGCTGCTAATGATTCCATTTCTAGCAGTAAAAAGACCTACCAAGCCATAATGTTGAGCATGCATGACAGTAGTACATCATCAAGTAGTACTTGATCCATGAGAAAGTGGTTCAAATGTTCTTTATCCTCGTTGTTGCTACCCTATCTTCTTTCTCACAGTGGTTCACCTATGGCTACACCTATGACTACAGTTGACAGAGGAAGAGAAGACTTGAGTCTGATTTACAGAGGTTTCTGCATGGTGTATAGGGACCACCTGAAAGAGGGCAGCTGAAATTCTCCAACCCCTGTCTTGGGACATCCCTGAAGGACAGTGGTGGAGGAAAGTTCTCCCAATGGGCAGAACTTTAATCACTGCACTTGATTGTTCATTTTGCTTGGAAAGAGAAATGACCAGATATATGATAATATAACAGTTCTTGGGTTCTTGCCAATCATTTGGCTGGAAAGTCAGGAACTAGTCAGGCACAGTGGTTCAGGCTTATAATCTAAGCTATTTAGGAGGCTGAGATTATGAATATTGTGGTTTCAGACTAACATGGTCAAAAAAATTGTGAGATACCTCTCAACCAAAAAAAGGTAGGCTTGGTGATACATGCCTGTTATCCCAGCTATGGCAGGATGTGTAATGTAGGAAGATCATGGTCCAGGCTGGGCAGATCATAAAGCAAGACCTTATCTTCAAAGTAAAGAGAGTAAAAAGGACTTGAGGCATGCCTCAAGTGGTAGAGTGCCTGTCTAGTAAGGGTAAACCCCTGAGTTCAAACCCAATACTGCTAAAACAAACAAACAAACAAACAAACAACTGCCCCCAAACAACAAAAAAATCCCAACAAAATGAAGTCAGGAACTTTGAAGTAAGATTAATTATTGGAAAATTGGTGATAAGGAAAGTTGGGGAAGAAAAATATGGACAGAGCTATATAGATGAGCAAAAACATGAATACATTTGTGTCCCACTGAATGTTCACAAAATGGTACCCTCAGTAGAGGAGTAGTTTAATAATCAACTGTATAGGATGTCCAGTTTTGTATATATCTGTCTCTTCCAGCTACTCCTATCACTGCCCAAGGGACTCCTGAAAAATGTGGCCATATTAGCTGGGACAGAGCTTGTATATGGGCTCAGCAACACAGATTTCCATCCACCAAGGCCAGCCTGTCTACAGCCACCCAAGTGCCCAGTCTGCCAGTTGTGCAGACTAGCACTGTGTCCCTGATACAGGATTATTCCCCAGGGACATCAGCCAGCTGCCTAGTGGCAGGTTGATTACATTGGACCACTTCCATCAAAGAAAAAAAAATGTTTTGCTCTTTCTGGAATATGTGCTTACTCTGGATGTTGATTCGTCTTTCCTGCACACAGTGCTTCTGTCAAGACCACCATCAGCAGACATTCAGAATACCTTATCCAGCATTATAAGTGAGACATTACTTCTGATCAGATAACTCACTTAACAGGAAAAGAAATGTGGTAATGGGTCCATACTCATAGAATTCAATGGTCTTACCATGTTCCCTGCCATACTAAAATAGCTAGTTGATAGACTTGTGGAATGGCACTTTGAAGTTACAGTTGCAATGACATCTCAATGACAATACTTTGAAAGACTAGAGTAAGGTTCTCCAGAAGATTGCATATCCTCTGAATCTATATTCAGTGTATGATGCTGTTTCTCCCATAATCATGATTCTTATGTCCAGGAATCCAGGGATGGAAATGGGAGTGGCACCATTTAATACTACCCCTAATGTCCCACTATCAAAAGGTTTTCTTCCTGTTCCCATGACTTTATACTTTGTTGGCCTAGAGGTCTTATTTCTAAACAAAAGAATGCTTCTACCAGAAGACACAACAATGATTTTATTGGACTGAAAACTAAGACTTTCATCAGGCATTTCATATAACTTTGAATCAAAAAAAAAAAGAAGGGAGTTACTATACTAGATAGAGTGATTGAAGCTACTAGTGGAAAACATAGGGGAAATACTTTAATATCCAGGCCTAGGCAATGACTTTCTGCATGGGACTCCAATAGCTCTGAATATAATAGCATGAATTGATAAATGGGATTGCATTAAATTAAAATGCTTCTGTATAGCAAAAGAAACTATTAACAGAGTAAAGAGATAGCATGCACAGTGAGAGAAAATCTTTGCTGCTATTTATCAGATGGATTACTATTCATAATGTATAAAGAACTCAAAAAATTATATGACAAAAGAGCAAATAATCCAATCAATAAGTGGACAAATGAACTAAAAACAAACACTTTTCAAATGAAGAAGTACAAGTAGTCAATAAATACATGAGCAAAAAATACAATTAATACTTTGGCTAATGAATGAAAAATATAGTTTTCAAAAGGCATACAAATGGATAATAAGCACATGAAGAAATGTTCATCATTCTTATCCATAAAGGACACACAAATCAAAACAATGTTAAGAGCTGGAGGCATGGCTTAAGCGATGGAGCGCTTGCCTAGCAAGTGCAAATTGAGTTCAAACTCTAGTACCATCAATAACCAAATAAGCAAACAATTAAAAAAAGGAAAACAAAACAACAAAAAGCACATGGAAATCTCATCCCAGTCAGTATGGCTTTCATCAAGAAAACAAACAACAGATGCTGGTGAGGATATGTGTGTTTGTGTGTATGTGTGTGTGTGTGTGTGTGTGTGTGTGTGTGTGTGTGTGTGTGTGTGTGTTTGGGGGGTAAAAGGAGGAGCCCTTATACACTTGGTGGGAATGTAAATAGTTCAGTCACTATGGAAATCAATATGGAGCTCCCTCAAGAAAATAAAAATAAAACTACTGTATGACTCTTAGGCATATATTTGAAGGAACATGAATCAACATACAGGAGAAATACCTGCACACTCATGTTCACAGCAACCAAAGTATGAAATCAGCCTAAGTGCCCAACAAATGATGACTGGATAAAGAAAATGTGGTACATATATATAATGAATTATTATTCATCCATAAAGAGGAATAAAATTATGTCATTTGCAGGAAAATGGATGGAACTGGAGATCATCATATTAAGTGAGATAAGCCAAGCTCAGAAAGACAAATATTTTTCACTCATATGAGGAATCTAGACCTAAAAAAAAAATAATACTATGACGTGGTTGTAAAAAGGAGATTGTTTTTGTGTGTGTGTATGAGTCAGCAGGTGGGAGGGAAGAGGAAAAAGAGGGGAAGGGAAGGTAGCAAAATGAAGCCCACCAAAAACTGTTAAAAGAGGGGGTAAAAGGGAGGGGGGATTAAGAAAGAATAATATAGAAAGGGTGATTTGATCAAAGTACATTATATACATATTGTAAATAACACAATGAAACCCCTTTGTGTACTTAATTTTTTAAATTATTGTTGTGCTGGGAATACATTGTGACATGTACAAAATTTCTTACCATATATCAAATATACCATATTTGATTTCACCCCCCCCTTATCTTTCCCCTTTACTCCCCCTCTCCTCATTGCTGGAATCTTTTAATAGGTCTCATTTTTTCCATTCACATACATATGTACATAATATTTCCACCATATTCACCTCCTACACCCTTTTCTCACATCCTCCCCCTCCCACTGGGTACCAAGCCCTCTGACAGGACCTGTTCTGCCCTCCTGTTCTCAGATTTGGTAAAAGAAAAAAATAACAGTTTTGTTTGCTTAAGATAGCTATACAGGGAGTTTCCTTGTGACATTTCCATATATACACATATATATTTGGAAATATATATATAAAGTTTCATGGGTCTTCTCAAACTGGAAAAATTTCCTGCCCAGGTCTGTTGCACAAAACTACCTGTCTTCTCTAACTGCTCTTTGCTAAATATTACATGTCACACATCCATTCATTTTCATTTCTTTACTGATATGGCACTTCCTAAAAAATTTTATTCTCTTATTAAGCCTTGTCAGGTTCCACTTCTGGTGACTTTGTTTAATGCTTAACTTCCTCATCAGAGTTTGTTGGTTATATATTTTGCTCACTATTTTTACCCAGCTCCTAGTCCACAGCAAGAGTATAAAAAATACTTTTGGAATTGAGATAGGTATATTTATGTTGACATGACAACTATTTCTCCTCCCCTTTATATGATAATATGCATGAAATTCAGGATTGTATTTGTTTATTTCCGTATTGCCAAAAATTTGAGTGTAGTAAAGAGTATTCAACAACTATTTAATGAGTGAACTACTTGTTTGGCTAATTGATGTAGACTTGGTTCTTTTTAATTCCTTTAAATATTATTTATTAGAACAGTCTAACTGATAGAATGCTAGAAAATAGGGCTTATTGTTTTTCCCTGGAGTTATTTTAGTTTTACAGACGAGAGCATGAGAAGAGAAAAATGAAGCAAAACCAATTGTCTGGTTTGTCTTTCTGGTTTATAGCTTAGCAGAATGGAATATTGTCACTAGAACAGAATTTAAATATACATCTAAATTTTAGGAGCCTCTTTCTATGCTATTTACATAACCTGAAATTTCTATATGAAGTTGAATGAACATGAACTAGAAAAGAATTCAGGACTATGAGGGGTTTCTTATTTTACCAAATATTTATTGAGACTGCCAAGAATTTTAGGAGTATTCAAATAGATTGGATATCAGTGTAGCTATCCCAACTACAAAGGACCATAGTTTGTTTTTCATTATTAAGAGTGATAGCAATAAAAACATAAAGTTTCGAGGGACTGTAACATTTTTTTTCAGATATAAGCCTTAGGAAACTCACTGTTTCTGAGGGAGGTGGGGCCTGAGTAAAAGGTAAAAGTAAAAGGTTAGCCCCTTTCAGCAGAGGAAGGCTTGGGCCCAGTGGAACTATGGCTTACTCCTAATCAGCAATACATATGGGTATAGCTGGAAATAACCCTGTATTTGCTGATTTGTGCTTTATCTGCTGCCATGAGTTTCTCTCTTTTTCTCCCTGTCTCTTATTAGCTTGGCTCCTTAGTAAACACTTAGGCCTGACGTTTTAAGTGGAAAAATATCAGGGCCTTTTATTTCAAGATTTATTTCTTGGGGAAAATTAAAAAGTATTGAGGTTGTGTTTTTACCAGGAAAGTCTTTTTGAGGCAGCTGAAGGTGGAGGTTGGATGAGGGCAGGGCAGGCTGCCATGCCATGGGCTTGAAAGCAGTCATTGTAAATGAATGTGCCTCTAAAGCAATTTCTATAACCTAACATGAGAGGATTGCAAAGGAAACATGATAAAATATTTGGGCAAAAGAGGGTAAAGACAATCTGTTCCCCATTTTTGATTTTTCTTTTAGCTTCTGGAGACTTCAAGATATCTGGTAGCCTGAAGAGGTCTGAATCTCTGTGAGAAAAGATACATTTCTTCAGAGTGTTCTTTAATCTGAAGTCTAAAGCACAGGCAGTATATCAGTGTTTTACTGTAAGTTACAACTTCTTGCCTGAGTTGTTTCATTTAAACAATTTTGGTTTAGAATATGCCTAATGCTTATGATCACAATTGATGTTCCATTATTGACTTTTAGATGCTGACTCAAAGCTCTTTAGCAGTGTTTTCATTACTTGAGAAAGTCATTTGTTTATTTTCTGAGCTCTGGCTATGTGATAGGCACTGATCTCTATATTGGGGACACCATACTGAATCAATAGACAGGAAACCTTGTTCTGACAGAGGAAAGGGAAGAAAATATACTGTATATTGGACAGTGATTTCTACTGAAAATACAAATCAGAGAATGGAGGTATAAAATGTCAGAGGTGGCAAGTGATAGCATCACTGAAAGGCAGACTCTTATAATAAAGACCTAAAGAAGTGAAGAATATAACAGTCTGAGGAATAGTAATGAAGAAAGATGGAACACCAAGTATAATTGTCCAGAAGCAGAAGTTTGCCTATTGTCTTTAGGAACAGAGAGAAGTCAGTGTGTTTGGGCCAGTATGAATGAGGAATTATTTTAAGAGATGAAATCAGAGTCTTCATGTTGGACCTGGAGACCATAGTAAGGTCTGTATGTTAGAATCACCCATAGAGATGAAGACACTTCCTAGACCATTAAATTAGATTATCTGGTGGATACTCCCAATCACAGATAGGTGTTGAAGCTAATCAGTGTGTCACCAAAATTAAAACATCACTGTTCATGGTAGAATGATATGAATTGAGTAATGTGATGAAGTGTCCATTTTAAAATGTTCCCTCTAGCTACTAGTTTGAGGATTTTGTGAAGGGGAAAGCAAAAAGCAGGGATGATCAGAAGATAATGACAAAATTCCAAACAAGAAATGATAGCATTTTATACTTGAACAGAGGAAAGATTGAAGGGATTTAAAAATGTAGATGCATTGGTGATACCTTTCTCTTGCTCCATGGCTGCAAGATGGTGAACATTTGGACATCTTTGTTTTCCAACCCCCTGAAGAACAACATCTTTCTATATGTCAGTTTTAAACACAGATGTTTGTTGACCCTCACCATGATAATGAACTTTTATGTATCTGATCTGTTGTGACAGGTTACTTAGATGAAGGACTTTCTCCTTTCATTAGTATTGGACATAGAAGGATTGAGGCAACTGTGGAAGTGAGAGGTGTTCACTTGGTGGGAAGGAAGAAGGGGGCAAGTCTAGGGTCACTAAAAAAAGAAGAGAAGTCAGTAATTTTGAGACTCTTTTCTCTTTTTACTATTGACCTTGTAATGTGACCTTGCACTTGGCTAATCCTGCAGTCTTAAAATGTGAGACTATACTTTGACAGAGTTCAGTGAAAGTTAATATTTGAAAAGGTCGAATGGACTAAACTAGGAACACATTCTGGAGTCCAATAATGGTGTGTGTGTGTGTGTGTCTGTGTGTGTCTGTTCCTGTGTATGTATAAACAGACTGATGCAAAGTTTGCCTTTATAAGCAAAAATGAATAGAGTGGAAGATTCCTAGCTTGTAGAAAGGAATTGAGATACCAAAGATAATTCATTGAGACATCCATTTGTTGGGGAATGCAATGCATTGAAAGATAACATTTGCAAGGATCCAAATCACAGTGGATACATTGGCACTGTCTCATGAATCTTTACTTAGAAAGAGTAAGTTTACAGGGACCTGCCAGCATTTGCTTGGCACTGTGAGCAGGACACTTGGAGGGCAAGTTGGGTGATGGTACTTAGTGTGGTATTAAGGAGAGCATCATTTCGGTAAACAAGCTCAGTTCTGTTCTCCACTTAAATACTTTAGGAGTTCATTTTCAGGACCTGAAAGGGATGCCTCTATATGCCTAATTACCATGAAGTACACTATCTAACAACCATTGTTAGCTAATCAGCTTAAAACAGTCTCATAGAGGATTTCTTTTCTATTTTTTTTTTAAAACCTGTCTCTTAAAGCTTAAGAAGAGGGAGTGCATGTATGTTTTCTATACTGAAAGGGGTGCAAAGACACCAATCATTGTCTTCTTTGAGATCATAATACACTTGCTTCTGTTGCAAATATATTTTGTTGTAATAAGTTGATGTGAAAAAGAATGCTTTGCCACACACATACAGGCAAATATTACACCACTGGGCTTATATTAATTGCCATCTAGACCATATTGTCTGCTTAATCACATGCATTGCCCTTGTGAAAACTGTTTCCCTAATAAATCTAGTAAATGCCATCTGTCACTTATTTTCTTTTTAGGATTTAGTCTATGTACTCGAGCTAATCAATAAACTAACATTTCTTATATAGAAAACATTGCCATTTGCTTGTTCGTTCTAAACCCAAAACATAATAGAAAATACTGGTGGTTTTAGGAGATTACTTATATTTATGTTTAATTGAATAGAGTTTTGTGGGCCTTAAGAATGTGTTCAACATCTATAATTTTGAGGCTTAAATTTATTTTTTTGTTTGTTTATTAACAGTTCACCTTTCTAGTTAACTAGATCATTCTGAACACCATTCAAAATAGAAGCAGGACTTTTTATTTTAATTCTCACCAAATGTAGTTTTTTGATCTTCCATAGGAAAAGAATCTTAAAGTTGGGGTCTCTGCACTGGCTCTGGATCATCCAGAAGAGTTGTTCTGCTCCTTTTTTTTTTTTTGGCAGTACTGAGGCCTTAACTCAGGGCCTCACACTTGCTAGGCAGGTGCTCTACAACTTGAGCCACTCCTCCAGCTCCTTCTAGAAGACTTCTTATGATCTCACAAAATAAGAAGCATTAATAATGTAGTTCCCCATAGCAAAGAAGACTCTGGCATGTACAGCAAAATAGTAACTTCACCTACAGACAAATCAGACAAATGTAAACAAGCATCTATAAAAAGACAAGACTTTGGGTGACCAAATACTTGGTGCTGTTTAAATTTTAGTGCTTAGCTCTTTCTGTGTGCATAGAAGAGTTTAAGTAAAGAAAATAGTGGCCTCAAGCATCAAGATTCAAAGATTGGATTAGAATGCTTCTATGAATGCCCTAAAATAAACTGGATTCTATTGCAAATTCTGCGGGAACTACAGTACTGAAATCTCTGAAAATTAATTCCAAAGTTGATTCCTAAAGCTGTTTGAATTTCAAAGCAACCTAAATTATGACCTTGCAGAGCTCCTTATGTTTAAACTCATACATTTATTTGGAAGATGTGGAAACCGAAAACAATTAATAGGAGAACATGGACAGGTCCTGATAAAGCTAGGCCAATTGTACCCTTCAATTCTGCTGAGTCCCTTTGTCAGGAGAAGCTCTTCCTGCTTTGTCTCTTAAGTTAATCTGCATCGTTTGTCTGAAGAACTTGAAACTGCTCTAAGGGATAAGAGTTCCAAGACATTGCTGATCCCTTTCAGGAATCTACTTCCACCTATAATTTTCGAGATCTATAACCAGATTAGAGTCCTAGGGCTAGACTTGGGGTAAGGTACCAAATGTGACACATGAAACGGTTTCAAATACGTCATGGTAATTGCAAGATTCTGCTAATTTATGTTGTCAGAATCCTGGAAATTGACCCTAAGGTAGTTGGAGCAATGTAAGAGAAGTCTAACCTTAGGTTAGGCTGAATTGTTCTTAGGGATGGACTAAGCAGAGATTCTGGATTCAATGGTTTAGCTTATCAGCTAAGATGGCTCTGAGTTCAGTTGGTTAGTTTGCTGAAAAGTGGGCCCCAAAATGACCTACAATAATTGGAGTCTTAGGAAGATTGTAATGCAAGAGTGGATTTGTTATGCAAAACCTGTGTACCCAATTCTGAACTATATCCCCCAGAAGGAATCAGAGAATGTTCCCTTCACCAAAGTTGCAAGAGGGTAGAACATTCTTTTCACCAAAGCTGTAAGAAATATTTATGAAAGAGGCTGGTATCTTTGAAGAGCTCTGTGGTAATTATTCTTCATAGGTCAGGGCTGACAGTGGGAAAGCTGATATGAAACTGGACTCCTTGAATTCAAAGGAGATGATGGGATCCTGGGTGGCAGGGACCAAAAGATGATACTCGATTGCCAGGAGTAAGGTGGGTATAGCTTATTATACAGAAGGCACAACAAAGCAGTCATCAAAATTTGACCTCCAGAGAGAGATCCTTGATGATCATGTTATCTGTTCAACTGAAATATTTATTCAGCCTTATAATATTTCTTGAAATTAAGTGAAAACTCTAGGTCTTAGAAAAAGTATGATTTGGATCATAAACAATTCTCAAATATGAGCCAGTTTCCAGGCCCTAGAGTCCCTTGCATGAAGGGGAGACCAGATCCCTGGGAAGAAGGGCCCTTTATCATAGCCACCATTTTATACTCACAATGAAAGGAACTAGTGCTATTTATTAGGGTGATAAATTGAAGAAGGGGAAATAATGAGGAGTCATTGAACAATGGTTTCATAACTACTCTTATTCTAACTGTAGTCCATTAGTCTGAGGTGGAACTATAGATGTGAGGTAATTAGTGGAGTTTTGACTTGGATCAGAGTATAGCAGTGGTCCCCTGAATCTACACTGTGGTTAGTTCACCAGTATGGAAATATGTATAGTTGGAACAGGCATGCTCAGCAACTGGCAGAGTTCACCCATTAGTTCCCTGAACCACAGAATGACATATATTTTTGTAAGAGTCTAAGTGGGATGCCACTAGAACATTTATCTACTAAAATAATGTCATAGAAAATGCCATAAACTTGAAGTGATTGTACATATTGTGAACTTGAAAAATGGTGACTTACATTCCATTCAATTTGACTTTTGGCTTGTATAGCAGACAGATGGATTACAGAGAATATCAGGGTACATATGTTTACCCCAATTCCAGATGCTGTTCTATATGTGGTTTTGTTTGTAAAGCAAATTGACATACTCAGATAACTTGGATGCAGCCATTTACCTTGAAAATGCTTCCTTTTTACCATCTATAAAATATGGTAGAGACCAGCTAGAGTACTGAAATTGTTTTTTTTTTAAGACTTTATTACAACAATAGTGAGATGACAGCACAATTTGGGATTAGGAAAGTATCTTCCAGGATGTGATGTATGCTTTAAAATCAGTAAAAATGTCTGGTTCTGTTTTGCCCAGATCTTAGGTACCAAAGGAGTTTTGTTTCCATAGGAGATAATGTGTTGGTGCCCTTAATTTGAAGTTGAGATGGACCACTCTGGCTTCTCATCTGTTGAATCAACAAGCAAAGGAGATAGAACTGTGCTGCCTCAGATTGTTTTGTCCTGATTATCCAGAGGACAATTGTGTTATGGGGGTTAGGAAGAGTATGTCTGGAATGCTGCTATCTTTGGAGTGCTTCTTTATGTATAAACCATAGGAAATATTAATGGAAAATGATTATAATATAGTGCAAATGGCTCAAACACTAGAGTGTTGTAAGTTTGGGCAACCTTACCAGGCAAGGACACTTGAGTAACCAAATTACTTCAAGGGGAAAAAGAAGTGTGTAATGGGTTGTGGAAATAGAAAAGTATAAATACTAGCTGCAACCATGTGACCAATTAAAATAATAGTATGATAACTTCTCATTTCCATATAAATTTATTCACATATATATGCTTATAAGAACATAGAGTTATCAATTCTTTTCTATTCTTTCTTCTTCTATTCTTTATTTAAGACAAGCTGTATTAGAAAATGGCTCACTAATAGCACATCAAAGGAGAGAATGATGTTGATCTGCTGGCTCATCTAGATTGCCTCCTAGCTTCTGTGAGCCCCAGTCCAGGCATGTGTGCAGCTCTGTGATGGTTACAAGCTTCATCTATAAGTCACCAATGTGACAGAGGTTAGAAATGTTTGAAAATACACATATTGAGGGGATTTATTGACTTAACTTTGTCTTTACAGGCTTCAGTTTATCTTGCCCTACACATTTCTACATTCAGCCTTTCCTTATTTACTTTGGACACTCTTGATTGGTCTCTAGTGGCTTTGGGTTCACCCACAAACACATAGTCAATGGCTATCAATTGATTTCTTCATCAGATCCCCTTCCTATTCAGTTGAATTCCAACCCTTGTCTTCTGTACTTTACTTCCTTAGCTTCTCGCAGTGTTTGTTAAAGTCTAATCTCTATAATAGCTCCTCTAATCCACACAACCCCAATTTCTGGAATAGTGGTCATTCTAGTTATTAACTTTTGCACTAATATTCACATTTTTATATTGCCAATGTTGTTTACTTTTTAATTTTTATAGAACCAAAATCTAAAATATAAAAATAGTTTTGAATATTATATTAGGATTTCACTTTTTGAATAAAAAATTGATTGGCTTAACAGTCAATATTTATGATCAGGAGTCTTATATTAGGATTTTACTGTTGTTTTTATCATCCCTTACCTGCTAAGGTAAAACAGATTAAATCTGAACAAAATTCATGTAGAACTAGCCTTTTTACCTTTAATTGCTACTCCATGGAGTCAACTGTGGCTGTGAGATTCCATTTTAGCAATGTTGTTGACTTTTGGGTGAACTTACAACTCCTGAGTGTGCTGTTCAAGGGTTACATTAAGAGTGGGTTATTTCAGAGTTGTAGGGAGAAAGTGCTAGCTTTGCTGTGATAGATTTTGTACCTGAATTGTTATAGTATATTTAAATTTTAGTAATGCTTCTGATGATGTACATTTCCATTATGTTTGGAGCAAAGTGTTTTTGCTAGGCCATGTATCATGCACTAGAAATAGAAACAAAGAGAGAATTTCTCTACGCTCTTACCTAGGTAGATTTGCTATGGTACATTGCAGTGTTCTTAAATTTAACAGAGAATAATGCTCCCCTTTGTTATGTCTTACACCTAGGGAGAAACCTAATAAATAAAATTATTTGGGATCTGGGGAGAGAATCCAGGTAGATTCATGACAACAGAATTAGCTTTGGGCTTAAGACTAAAGTATTAAATAAATGTTATAATGCAGGCATTCTTATTATAATCAAAGTTATATCAAAGATGTACATTATGATGATACATTTATATAATACCATGATGCTTTATTTTTGACTATGAATGTGAATCTTCTCTATTCATATGAAATGGTCAAATAAAAAAAAATCACATTATATGTTATGGAAGTTTATGCAACACAACTTAGTCTATAGAAGAAAAAGATGGAAGATTTCTTATTTCTTAAAGGGTAAAAATAGAGACAATCTTTAAGAGGAAAGAGACTACCTTACTGTTCCAAAATGAAAATGTATCCTTTTTACATTTGAAATGGAAATCTTTCAAAAGACAGGAGAAAATGAAAGGCATTTCTTGTTGGCCTGATTGGGTGCAACTGTCATTTGGTGTCACTTTCAACTAACCCTTCCTCATGTGTATTTGTCTGGGATATAACTCTCCAAAAACAATAAAAGCAAAATAAAACCCATAGTTATAGTTGCCTGTAATGTTTATTAAATTGGTCAAGGACTTAAAAGTAATATCTTTGGTAGGTCAGGTCATAAATTCTCTAAATTTGACAGTTCACTTAAAAGGAAAATGCAGGCTTTCAGAGAGCTGCCAACTGCTAGAGTTTTATCACTGACTAATCTCACCTTGTGATTTAGGAGATGCAGGGGATTACATGGGGCTTAAGTCAGGCTGGCTTCCATTACTTTATCTTCTGTATCCTCTTTTAAGTATTTCCTGCCATCAAGAAATTATATAAATATTCTCAGAATGTAGCTGGTCAGGCTTGTGTCCTATCAGATGGCTGTCAGGTCATTTCGGAGAAAAGGAAGACTTTATAGGGCAGGACAAAGCTGTGCATTGCAAGAAGCATAGAAAAGTGTTCTGTGCTAAAACATATTTCATTAACTTTATAAACATCATTTCTCAAATTGCAGATGTTGGGATTTACCCTATTTGGGTTTATGAAAATTGTGAAAACATAGTCAAATTTCTGATTAGATTCTTGAGCCCCTCTTCATTTCAAGCCCCCAAAATGATGAGGGGAAAATGAAAGGCTTGTTACATTTTATTTCCATTCCAATCTTAACAGCGTATGTCTACATTCAATTTGTCAGTTCTTTTTAAACAGGTCAATTTATTTTTCTAAGAATCATTTTATGGCTGGATTCTCTTTGTTTTACACACACACACACACACACACACATACTCACACACACACACTTGCAACTTTTGTCCTTAAAAGAGAGCACTGAGAATCTTCATGTGTACCATTTTCTTGAATATAAAATTAAATACAGCTGGGCCAAGAGGTAGTGCCAGCTCATTACATCCCTTTTAAGTTTCCAATCTCTTCCTAGGCAGATAGAAGTCTTAACTTAAGCATTAAGAATCTATCACTATTTCCTTAAAAAAAGAAAAAAGAAAACATAAATGGAAACTGACAGGCGGTGTGCTCGGGAAAGGTAGAGCTTTAGAGTTGGTAAGTACCTTACAGGCTAACAGTTATCAAAACAGTTAGAATTAGAAGTTAGTGCACAATTTTTGGTATTTGTTGAGGTAATGGTTATGTTAGAGATATTGTGACACTATATTTTAATGACACTATAGTTGGTGCTTTGAGATTTATTTACATGCCTACAATAACACCCCTTAAAATTTGGTATCTAACATAATGCTTGTTAGAAACTTAGATAACCCTATAAATAGATTTAAGAATGACCCTTGTTTGGCCCCTAAAGACAGGGCATCCATTTGTTATAGCCTGAGTGCCTACCAGAAACATGGCAGTTGCTCAGTATTTATTTATTGGATGTGTATGTGTTATTAGCTCAAGGCCCTTATTTATGCTCAGAGCCACTTCATCTGCTGCACAGGGAAGAACTAAGGTCCAGAGACTTGTGCTCTATTCAGGGTGACATAGAAGAGTCAGAATTAGAATCTAGGTTTCCTGAAATAAGTTTGTGAACATTCACTTAAGTGTCCTACTGTGATCCCTACCTTACAAAAGCAAAATTATGGCAAAAGTTCAACATTATAAAATTGCATTTGAATTTCTTCAACTAACAACATGCTCCAAAAAATAAATACTATATTGTATTTATATATATGTATATATAAATACAAAATATATATATATATAAATACAAAATATATATATATATATATATATATATATATGTATGGCCACTTGTTATGGCCAGCAGGAAAAAACTATCATAATATTATTAGTATTTGATCATGTTTTGTTATTCTTGTATTAGTAGTCATGTCAAACAAACCTGTGCTCTATTTTCCAAGTTCCATTTTTCTCTTAATCTCATAGCTCTCTTGATTTTATAACAGTGACAACGTTATCAAGTCATTTCCTTGGATTAAAAGTTGTAGTAAATCTTCCATTCTCAGTAAGCCAAAATAAGTACCAGCAGTCTGAACTATCATAAAAACGAATGTGTTTTTCATATTTTAAGTTAGGAAATTTCCTCTTACTAACTTTTGCATACATAGTTTTGTACTCTTTTTCCTAAAGAGAACTCTCCACCAAATTATAAATGCTTATAGTCCCACCAGATCTACTCATGTTCAGAAATCCTTTCATAGACTGAAATCTCAGTCACAAGGCAAAGTTTCCTTGGGCTTCCTCATCTGTGTTTATAATAAACATTTAAAATTTTTATATTATAGAATATTTCAAACTTATAACAAAATATTATGAACTGTCTTCTATAAAGTTTCTGCTACATTCTTAAAATTTATTCTCTTTGTTCATGTAACCATGATTTTATAATATCAACTTTCTTTTTTGGGGGGGGCATGCAGATTTGAACTCAGGGGTTTGTGCTTGGTAGGAAGGCACTCTACCACTTGAGACAGCCCTTTTTGCTTTGGCTATTTTGGAGATACAGTTTCACTTTTTTTCCAGACCATCCTTGCATCCTCCTAGCTGGGATGACAGGCACCCAACACCATGCCCAGCTTTTTTCTATTGAAATTGGATCTTGAAAACTTTTTGCCAGGGCTTGCTTGGAACCACAATCCTCCATATCTCAGCCCCTCAAGTAGCTAGGATTACAGGCAGGTACTTGGCATCTACTGTCATTTTCTATAGATAGAGTAAATGATAATTTGGTTTCACTTTTGGGGAAAAATGTTTTTTAAAGGAAGCTTTTTCTCTCTCTTTTCCTCCCTCCCTGCCTTCTTTCTCTTCCTCTCTCCCTTCTTTTCCTTCCTTCCTTCCATTCTTCCTTTCTTGCTTATCCTTCTTGTGCTGAAGTTTGAACTCAAGGCTTCACGCTTGTTAGACAGGTGCTCTACCTCTTGAGTCATGCTCTGATAGCCTTTTTGTGCTTTAGTTATTTTCTATATTGGGTCTCACACTTTTGCCCAGGAGTGGCCTCAGACCATAGTACCCCTACCCATGCTTCCCACACCAGCTTTTAGATGAGATGGGATTTTGCTAAATTTTTGCTCAGGCCAGCCTCAAATTGTGGTCCTCTTGATCTCCCCCTCCTGAGTAGCTGAGATTATAGGCTTGTACTGCCACATCCAGCCTGTTTTAATTTTTTGAGGTCTGTGATTTTGGCAAAAATTCTATCAAATGCTAGCAAAAGTGTAGCCTATAGCAGTTGTCGTTTTCTTTCTTTTCTGTATGCTTAACGTGGAACTTTGTCATATCCAGAACAAAAGGAGCACTTTTGTTTTTTTACCCATAATGAGATCAATCATTAGTTCACAGACGTGCATGAATTTTGAATTTATTTATATCTCATTTTTATGAAGTAGATTCAATTCATGGTGAATTGAATCAACAAGAATAAGAAAGATGAGGCATAGTAAAAGCAAAGCAATGAAAGCAGAGTGACTGCAGGCAGCTCAGTTCATGCATGCCCTTCAAGGATGAAATGCATGCTCTTAAATCCTGTGTGCAATATGACCCATGCTGAGCTAGACTTGTGTTTTAAGATTTCTAGCACTGAGTGAAAAAAATATGGCAATAAGGATAGCCTTGCTTTATGGGTCATAAATGTTGACCGAGAGAGACACAACTATATATTATACTGAGAGACACCATATGCCAGGTGAACGCCCAGCTTCATCATGCTCTTTCTTGTAACCTTCCTCCACATAGGTCTTTAACGGCAATTCAGTCACATCAATTTGTAGAGGTCCCAATGATGCTTTGTAGGTAGGCTGTTCTCTTGGATAGTCTAGTTTAACTTAGTAATAAATTTTAAAGAGCCCAGAGGAGAGAGTAAATGGTACATGTTTTAGGAACACCTCCATAAACATTGTTTTCCATTCAAGCTTTTGATAAATCTTAGGATGCAATGCATTTAGAATTATGCTCCTGACAGTTTCTGGAGTGATGTACTTCAGTGTTAGTGATCACGAGCATGGAGACTTGCTCTAATACTTGTTCACACTGGGCAAGGTTGAGCCTTATTGTAAAAAGTGAGATGTTTACTCAGGTGTATTCTTAAGGAGAAGACCATACACTTTTCTTGTGACGTAGGCTGGGTTGAAATTATGGCAGCCATGTTTTTTTCTCCAGAGGTGTTTTGGGAGCTCTTCTAACACATAAAAGGTCAGTAGAAGCTTTATGTTTAAACAATAGACAAAGAAATGTAAACAACATATTTTAAGCAGGCATAATTAAACATCTACCTTATCAAAAATATTCTCAGTAAAATACAATAAAATAAATTTCCTGGTACAGAGACAAAGTCCAATCAGGAGATGATATGATACTAGTAATTAGAACAAATGAATTGAAAACTTTTTCCATATTCCATTAAATTAAGGTACAGTTTTATACTTTACATATGATAACAGTCACTGTTTTTAATGTGCAGTTTTGTGCGTTTTGGAAAATGCATTCAGGCATACAGCCACCACGACAACAGTCCATAGAGTAGTTTTCTCAACTCAAAATTCCCCAGGCACTTTGCAGTCAACCCCTCTTCTCATGTGTAGCCTGGCAACCATATCTGCTTTCTGTCTTAATAATTTTGACCTTTGTAGAATGCTGTATAAATGGTCTCACAGTGTGCAATCTTTTCATACTGGATTCTTTCACTTAGCATAATGAATTTGAGATTCATCCATTTTGTTGCACTTGTCAAGAGCTTGTTCCTCTTTGATAGGTAGAGGATAGACATAATTGGTGACCACAAGAGGAAGAAAATCATTACTATTTAAACTTCACAACTCCACAGGCGACCAGTCTCTGTTAAGATCAAAGTAGTCCATCAAGGCCGGAGGATGTCACAGGATGCTTTAAAGTCTGACACTTACCTAAAGCTTAATCTTTTCTTTACTCAAGAATATGCCACTCCCTATATCAACTAGGCTTGGGGTGGGAGTTTCACACAGATAATCTCTTTAATTTACAAGATGAAGAACCAGGCCCAAGAGCTGCACCTTAGGGATCAGATAGACCAGGGGTTGAGAATTTCACACAGATAGATCAAGGACTGAGAATTTCACACAGATAATTTTATTTAAAAAGATAAAGACCGAGTCCCAGAATCCATTCTAGGGATCATATGGACCTGGGGCTGAGAATTCCTCAGTAAATATTCCAGTTCCAAATGCTGATGACCTGACCTACTTTCAGTCTATTGAAAATGCACTCCTTTCTTAACAAACTTTACTATCATTTTCACATCTTGCCTGAATTCTTCTTTTACCAGATGCAAGAACCGAGCTGCACATCAGCACCAAGCTTTCTGGAAATAATCCTTATTGTTGGGTAGCATCCCATGGTACCAGTGAGCCAGCTTATTCATCCATTCCATGCGTGAGTGAGCTGGGTTGTGTCTACTTTTTGGCAATCATGAATAAAGCTATAGAACATACCATGTGCAAGATTTTTTTTGCCCTAAAGTCTGTCATACAGCTTGGCATGTGGTTTTTAAATGAATTATCTTACCTTCAAATAATACTGTACATTTCATGTGGAAGGAACTTGCAACAGTGTGTTCCTAATCTTCCTTCCTGTCTTCCTCGTTAGCTTGGTCACACCTTATGCTTTTAGTTATGCCATTACCTTATCAGAAATGCTATCGTTTTTGCTTTAGAAAGTCAATGACCTTTTATATAATTTGTTTAAAACCTGAGACTTCATTTGCCATTTTTTGGTGTTTTTTTTATTAGTCTATATTAATTGCACAAAGGGGTTTTATTGTGTTATTTCCACATATGCATATGATGTACTTTGATCAATTCCTTTTTATCACCCTTCCCTCTTCTAAAACAATTTAATGGGTTTCATTATCCTATTTTCCTATATGCAAATAACATATTTTGATCATAATCATCCCTCATCAGGTGCTTTTTATTTCTTTATTTTGACTAAAGTTTACTTTTACCTGCAGAAATTAATCTTTCTCACAGCAACTTGTGGTTCCATTTATTTGAAAAGTATCATTCTTTCATTTTGTAAGAGATATATTATAAAACATCTCAGGATATCCTTTCAAACAGAATTCTTTTTCTTTCTTTCTTTCTTTCTTTAGTATTTTAAAGATATTGCTCCAATAAGTAGGTAATCTTTAATATAAGTAATCATTAACTTGTCAAAGTGGTTAACTACTAAAATAGGTAGAAGTCCTCAGTAACTCCAGGGCCAAGGGAGCACAATCAAGGAAAAAGAGAGCTATTGAAAGGCAGCCCTTTTCCCCGCAAGGCAGAGATCTGCACCCCTTGGGATAGGTGTGGTTGGGGGTTGCTGGATGTTGAAGTTTCCTATGGAATCAAGGTTGAAGCTGGTGTGCCACAAGCTGACCTCTGGAGTGTCAGAGAAACAGACTTGAAGTAGAGGGTAGAGGGTTTGCTTAGTGGGTGCAGTTTCTGGGATGCTAAATGATTGTGTTCTACAGATTGAGCAACACAGTGCTTATAGTTAACAATTTGGCCTTATGCACTTCAAAATTTGTTAAGAAAATAAATCTATTAAGTGTTCTTATCACAACAAACAAATCTCTCAAAACAAAAACAAATGGACAAAGGAAACTTGGAAGGTGGTGGATATGTCTGTTACCCTGATTGTGGCAATGGTGTCATGGCTGTTTGCATAGTCCAAACTCATCAGAGTACACATACTAAGTATGTACAATTCATTTCTTTTTATATCAATGACACCTCAATAAAGATGTCAGAAAATAATACATTTAAATGGTAATTGTAAAAAAAAAAAACAAAAGATAATAGGCTGTGCATATCCTTCTCCCTTCCTTCTGACCTCAGCTGGAATTTACTTAAAGTTTTAAGCACTAGTCTCTGGTAGTGGAGCCCCAGTCCATGGTGTTCAGTTCTGAAGTTTTCTGTTCTCCAAAACAACCTTGACCTGACCTCTCCCTGGGGAAAGGAAAGGAACAAGAAGGGAATGGGAAGAACATTTTACATAGCTTCTCTTCTGTGTGGGGCATTGTGCCAGGCCCTTTACAGTTTTCATTTCACTTAATTCCCTTAGTACCTCCCTGGTAGTAATATTACATTTTTCTCTTTTACTAATTAACAAATTAATAAATTAATTAATCTATTTTTTTGGCAGTCTGGGAATTTGAATTCAGGGTCTCTTGCTTGCTAGGTAGATGCTCTATCACTTGAACCCTACTTCCAACCATTTTTGCTTTAGTTGATTTTTCAGATAGAGTTTTATACACTTTGCCTGGGCTGATCTTAAATTGTGACCTTCCTACCTATGTTCCCTGCGTAGCTGAGATTATAGGCATGTACCAAGATGCTTTTTGTGATAGGATCTTGCTAACTTTTTTTGCCTAGGCTGGCCTTGAACTGTAATCTTCTGATCTCCACCTTTCAAGTAGCTGGGATTACATGTGTGAGCCAGCCACCCTGCCTGGCCACCTATTTCTGTGTTTTAGAGAAAAAAAACAATTCATTCACTCTAACATACCTAGTTAAGTGATCCAGACTGGATTGAGCCCCTCTGCCTGCCTCTGGAGCCCATGCTTACCTCATCTTTGCATAGCATGCTACTTGCTTTCCAGATAGTTTCTTCTGGCACAGTACTTTGTAATTGTTTGCTCATCTCTGCTGTCTATAGGCTGTCAAGAACTCTTTCATTTATCTCTTATCTCAAGCACATGAAAATCTTGACACTTGGTCAACATCTGTGAATAAATTAGCTCACAATACAGAGAGATCATAACTGTTTTAAGAATTACAGTTTATAACTGCAGGCTTTACTGGAAACAACTGGGTATTCTCATGCACTGGAGTTAAGTTGAAATAAGAAACAACCAAAGTAATCCAGGGTAAATTGTTTCAATCTCAGGCTGAGTTCCTTCTCTATCAATTTTAAATTCAAGGAGAGGATGACATTTATCAGTTCTTTGATGTAATTTAAACTGACCCTTCCATTTTGGGAAACAGTGTTTAACTTGGAAGCACAGAAATTCTTTACTGCAGTTAACTTCATCTTTGATCAGATTGTTGCAATGAATTGTCCTTAGAGCTGGAAAAGTGCTCTGAGGTAGAAGTCGGTAATATGCATTTGTTCTATTAAGTTATATTTTCCCCTCCACTCTGTGTTCTAGAGACCAAAGCAAAGGCTTATTCCCTTCTGGGGAAGTTCACAGTGCTGACAGTAATCTGCAGTCTCATGGCTGGTGATCTCAATATCTTGGAAGGCACACGGCAGCTTTATTGTGTGGGCATCAAGGTCAGCCTGGGAGCTGCTGCTCGAATTTGTAAAGCTGAAACTCTCCTTCACTTTGGAAAGAAAGAGAAATTTCTTTTTGGAATGTTCGATAGAGCCAAATGTTTTGACCTCTACTGTAAAAAGCATAGTAGTGGCAGACACTTTTTGTTGCCTATAAAAACTCTTCCCTTGGTTGTATTTTGAGGTTCCATTCCCTCAGCTATTTATTGGTCTATGTGTGAGCTTGTGATTTAGTTTTAACAAAAGAGAAGTCATGGGAAATCTGTGGAGAAGACTCCTGGAAGGTAATTTTCCCCTTGATAGGAGAGAGCTGTATGAAGGGAAGATGGGCTTCTGCTCTTTTCTCTCTTCCTGGTTCAGATGCCATCTTGTGATGAGTTTGTCCTGCCTGCATGCCCCCTCTGGAGTTCATCTCCTCACACCTCAGCCCTCAGTGGGACACACACTTGAGGCTGAGAGGGGAAGGCTAAGCAAATGTTTCACAGACTCAGAGACCTGGTACAGCTGCACCACTGAACCAAGTTTTAGAATTGTGACTCCAAGGTTCTTGTTACAGGGAGAAATGGGATTATTTTATTGCTTCAGTTTCAAACAGTCAGGAATTTTGTTACTTGGTATAGAAAACATTCCGACCATTGATTCTTTGGTTAACAGATATTATTAGTTTCCTCCTCTCCTCCTATAAACCAGATGTTGGCATTTCTGTGGTACTATTTACACTCCAGTTTCACTGACAAGTTAAAGTTGCTGCATCCTTGATTTGTTAAAGTTTTAAAAAATATTATTGGGAGTCCTCAGAAGATGGAGTTAATTCAAAGAAATCATCTGATTATGCATTTCTTGTGTCTGTTATTACACAGTGAAGAAGATAAGTTAAAATGATAAGGCATGCTATAGCCTATTTTCAGTGCTTATATTTAAATACTATATTCATGTTCTTAGAGTTTAAAGTGACAAGGAAGGAATAGAGAACTGAATAATTATCATTCGATATTAGCTCGTATGCATTTGTGTGTTTTCTAATCAGGGCAATGTTTAATCCTTAAAATATACCTTACTTGGCCTTTACTGTGATTATTTGTTTCAGGATTCTTTTTTGTTTATTTTTTTTGTAAGAATATACACTAACTTTCCAGAGACTTTGGAGGCCACTGTAAATAATTTATACCCTGACAAATGCCTGCCCAGGGTGGAGAGAGCAGAGAGTTTTTGGGGTCAGGCCACACATTACTCTGACTGCTGGCAGCTCAACTGTACCTGGAGGCCCAGGGGAAAAAAACCTCTCCCTTATAACACATACTGAAAACAGGACATGTACCTTTGGAATATTATGAAGATTTATTCTTCTGCCAGATGTCAATGGTCCTCTCTGTCATATCAAACCTTGGCCAAAAAGCTACATGGCCCTTGTTATTGCCCTTAAGGCACAGTTATTTATATAGAAATGTGTTCTGTTTTATTTTTCTCCTCTTAGGTATGCATGACTTTTCTTCAGGTGGCCGGAGTATTTCTGCAATATGTAGTGTGTCTACAAAAAGTTTGTTACTGAAACAAATATATGCAGGGCTCTTTTTGTGGGTATTCATTATCTGTGTATGGATCCCCAAACTGTACATTAGAGATTTGAAGTACAGTTCAAAATGATATGGCTTTAATTTTTCCTTGCTCTGATTTTGTTTGGAGGTGGCAGCCCCAGAATCAATCATTCCAAGTACACTGCTATTCTGGTCTCTGACCACATGGGGTTTAGTATTAAGTTTGAGTTGGAGGAAAGTGCTTATAGATCTCACTGAGATAAAAAATATGTGATGTTTCCTGGAGACATTTTTTATTACCTAGTAATAAATGCCAAGAAATGTCATACGTGAACTTTATAATACATTTTGTTTCTGGTCTTTTATATGTAAAAAGTAAGTACTTTGATTATATTGGGCATTTGCAATTTGAGCATTACATTAATCTTCTCTTTGACTTTAAAATTGAATAGTGTTCCTTTAGGCTAAAATTGACAGTTTTTATTTCTGATATCTAAAACATACAATGATGTCTTTTCTTTTAAACAAGTGTCATGATGCTGGATATGGTAGCCTGCATGTCCATAATCCCAGCATTCAGGAGACAAGGCAGGAGGTTAGAAAGTGGAAAGTCCAAAGGTACCCTAAGCTGCATAGTGAAACTCTGTCTCACAAAACCAAGGGCTGGGGATGTAGCTTGGTGGTAAAGAACTTGTCGAGCATTTGCAACACCCTGGTTTAATCCAAAGCAAGACAAAACAAAAGCAGGATCAAGGAGCTCCAGTAAAACAAACATGATAAGTAGTCTTGTCTCTAAGGAAGCTGAAGCTGAAGAGGTAACAGTGGTATTGGAAGAAAAATGGGGAATTAAATTTTATTAGGATCTAAGAAATTGTACATTTTTTCTTGTTATATAAATTGTTACATAACAATACTTTGTGAGAGTATTGAGATAGAGGTCATTTAAGAAATAGTGCAGAGGATTTCAATATTTCAAAACTAGATGTGTTCTTTCCAGTGAATGCCAGCTAAATAGTTGCCCAACCTTCATGTTTCAGATTTTCTTCAATGCTGAGAGCTGAAAATGTGACACATGACATGATATGGGGAGTTGGTGCCTTTGCCCTGCTTTTCTCTCTTTTGATTCCTAGGCAAGTAAAAGCATTGGTTTAGTCTTCATTATTGTAGTGTCTCTGTTGCCGTTCGGGCCTACACAAAAGTTTATCATGTTTTCTTTTATGACGGTTATAATTATTTAAAGTCAGAGTTGAGAAAGCAGTTGAGTATAAATTCAAAACTAACAAACTAAACAGCAATATGTGTTTGGAGCACAAACACAACTTGACCTGAAGTCCCATTCTCTTTTCAGAGGCTTCTAATCTTCCTGCCATTCTCACCACTCCACCAATGTCAGACTTCTTTTCTCTAAGTTCAGTGTCAATTTTAAATTACATCCACTGTACTTGTGGTAGCATTTGACCAGTTGCCCTTCCATTCATCCTCCTAGTTCTCTCTTCTCTTACCTTAAGGGCACCATTAGCACACCTTTCCTCCTCCCTCTCCAGTGGCTCCTTCTTAGTCCCTACTGGCAGCTTCTACTTCTGTTCTTGACTTTAACCTTTTTGCCGAGCCCTCTATATTCTTTCCTAGATGATGCTAATTTATCTTCTATCTTTAAACATGTATTCTGGTATCTCCAAAATTCACAAATCTAGAGAAATCCAGCCCTCTTTTCTTAGGTTCCTGAATCAATACTCAATAATTTTGAGCATAACATATCTGAAACTGAACTTTGGGTCTTTATTAGTCTTCAAGTCTTCTGAATCTCAATGAATGTTACTAACATTTTTTTATTTCCTCTTGCTAGAAATTAAGGAATCTACCTTAATGCTAATTTTCTCACACCTTCACATATATCCCACCACTAAGTTCCATGTGTTTTAACACCAGCATGTATCCAGAATCTGACTACTGTGTCTTTTGCTGCTACTAATGTACTGTAAGCCAGAAGCCTGTCTCCATTGGCCATAACTATATTAGCTTCCTTTTTGATTTTGCCACTTACAATCTTGACTAATTCTAATCACTTTCTAAAACCCAGGTAGAGACACTTATTTTATAAAAATGCAAATCAAATTTTCTAATTCTATTCTGGTTATTCTAAGAGATCAACACGAAGGTAAATAATATACACAATTAAATGTATGCAGATTTTATTTGGGAAATGTGAGAAAAATTGGGGAAGTTAAAGATCCTTCAAAGGATGGTTCAAGAGTAATTTTAAGAAAAGAGAGGGAAAGAAGGTTGGATGTCAGTGTCCCACATAATTTTCAGATGAGGAGAGCGTGGCAGGGCTCTGGAAGTCTTGGAGTCAAAGTTGGCTGTCAAAGGAGCCTTTGCCTCTCTGGATTTGGTCAACTTTGTGTGTCTGCTATACTCTGTAGCAGGCCAGGAGGAGCTGGTGGGAAGTGTGGCCTTGGGATGAGTGCCTGTGTGGAAATCAGAGGCCAGCAGCCTCTGGACAGCAGTCTTTGGACAATTATGGTGTCTGTATTTAGAGGACTGTAAGGCTGCCCTTGTGGCTACCTGCTATAGTTTCCTGTGGCTGTTGAGATAAATTACCACAAACTGGGTGTTTTTAAAAAAGCAGAAATTGATTTTCTCATTGTTTAGGTTGTAAGAAGTACAAAATCAAGATTTTAGCAAGACTAGTTTCTTCTGGAGGCTCTGAGAAGAAAAAGCATCCCATGCCTCTTTCCTAGTTTCTGGTGGTTACTAGCAATCCTTAGCATTCCTGATTGTGTAGACATATTAAAATCTCTGTCTTCATCTTTACATAGCTTTTCTCTCTCTCTCTCTCTTCTCTCTCTCTCTCTCTCTCTCTCTCTCTCTCTCTCTGCCTATTCATTTTTCTTTGAAGTATAACAGTCATTGCCTTTAGGGCTCATCTTAATCCAATACAACACCATTTTATCTTAATTATACCTGAAAAGACTCTATTTCCAATTAGAAATAAATTTTCCAATTAGAAATAAATGGGCATGAATTTATGGGGAAATGATTCCACTCCCTACATTGCTACACCTTTTTAAGTCTTAAGTAGTACACAAGTAAGTTAAGATGAACGAGGTTTCATTATTGAGTGTTATATAAAAGATGCAGCTGGTATAGTACAGGGAAGGCCGTGCATTAGTGGGAACACTACAGAAGAGTCTCTGAGAGATCTAGGGACAGAGTATGATGTTACAGATGGAGTGGAAGAGAAAATGGAAGAGCTATGTCCAAATAAAATTATATATACCTTAACTGACTTGAGACAAGGGAAAGAAGGCATAAATGCTTGATTTGGTTGAAAGATGGTGGAATAGGAAAAGATACTGGGAAAGTCAGCAAACTGAGAGCTTAATTTTGGCCACTACAAATTTGTGACATTGGAAAATAGGGAAAGATATCTAAGAACAGATAGGTAGAGGCATAGATTAAGATTAAGCGGGGAAGTCACACATTAAGAAACTTCCTAAACTAAGGAAGGATGGAGGAATAAAATGCAGTATTAGTCTCACAAATCTTGGACTAGAGAATAGTGCACTCTTCTCTAGAACTATAGGCACATTTTTGAATGGTGAAAAGTGGTTTTTGTCCTGTGTTGGTAAGCATCTTATGCAGCAAAACAAAATATTTAATGTTAAACAATGTCTAGACTGGAAAAGTGTCCTTGTCCTTGAAGAGTTTATATCCTCAGCACAAATCAGAGGAAACAGGAACCTAGGCACTTAGATTTCTTATCCTTCTGCATTACATAATAGTGCAACCCCCAATGAACATCACAGGTCCTAAGTAGGCAAGAAAAGCACTGTTGCCCTTCAAATGCATGTGCTGCATAAAACTGAACTATTTTCCAGCCTTTTCTTCCGTTGTGCATCTAGGTTCTTAACCAAAGCAAGGTCCAATCAGAGTTTCTCATCTTTGGCACAATTGACATTTTGGTTTGGGGTCTTACCTGTGCATGGTATGATACTTAGCAGCCTTCCTGGCCTCTACCCTCTAAATGCTATTAACACCGTCCCGACACTAGTTATGCCAGCCAGCAACGTCTCCAGACATCGTAAAATGTCTTATGGGGACAAAATCACCCCTGTGATTGAGAACCACTTGTGTAAATCATGGCTGTCATATTCAAGATTAACTTGGTGTGAAAACTAAGAATTCTTAACATGATAACACAAAGAAAACATGTATTAAACAACTTACACAAAGAGGATTTGACTTAAAAGTTCTGAACCAGCTTTGCTGGTGACAGCTATACTGCAGCCAGGCTGCTACAGTTACACACTTGAAAAGTGTTTCAATCACCAGCCAAGTTTGGGAAGAAAGCTGCAAGAAGTGGCTAATTCTTCTCATCCCCTAGCCCTCAGATCCTGTTGGATAGCTTTAATAGAGACTACCTGGTGCTATCCATATCTGAAAATGAAAGCCTAAGAATTGTCAAATGAACTTGTTTCATATGTCATCTTGTTTGTAGTTTGTTAAATGTTTTAGACTGAAAAAGCCCAGGAAGGCTCTTTCATTTATCCTGCTCTCTCTCCCTCTCTCTCTCTCTCTCTCCCCTTCCTCTTTTGGTCTTGTCACTGTATTTAAATTTTGGCCATTTGACAAGTGTGTAGTGATATCCCATTATAGTTTTTAAATTAATTTTAATTTCATTTTAAAACTTTTTTATTGGCCTATATTGATTGTACAAAGGTTTTTTCATTGCAGTATTTTCATAAATGCATATAATGTGCTTTGATCAAATTCACCTCCTCTAAAACCCCTCCCAATTTTTATTGCCATTTTAATGGATTTCCTTATTCTGTTTTCATACATGCATATAATGTATGTTGAATATGTCTGTTCTTTCATCACTGCATCCTTTTGCCCTCCCCTTTCCTACTGTTCCTCCCTTTTATATACATGTCATTTTTTCCATTGTTTTTAAGATTTGGATTCCCCATATAAGAGAGAATATGTGATATTTGTCTTTCTAAATCTGGCTTACTTCACTTAACATAATTCCCGGTTCTATTCATTTTCCTGCAATCAGCATAATTACATTCTTATTTATGGCTGAATAACACTCTATTATGTATTTATACCATACTTTCTTTATATATTTATTGTCTGATGGCTCTCTAGGCTGATTCCATATTTTGGCTATGATAAATGGTGCTTCTCTAAACATGGGTGTGCAGGTATCTATAGTATATGCTGACTTACATTCCTTTACATATATGCTTAGGAGTGGTGTAGCAGGATCATATGGTAATTCTAGTTTTTGTTTTGTGATGAACCTCTATACTGATTTTCACAGTGGCTGGAGGATGTGGTGGGGGGCATGGGAAGGAACTTTTATATGTTGGTGGAAATATATATTAACTGACTCTCTTAGTGTTCAGTCTCATTAATGAAGATACAACTGATGTCTTTTTTTTTTTTATAACTGATGCCTTGCACTTTTTATCAGTACAAAGTGTCAGGTTTTGAAGGCTTGTCTGAGTTACAGTTGGGATTTCTTGGTGAGTCTTGTTGTTATTTCTTTTCTCTAACCAAGAGTCTTATCATAGCATGTCTTCCTTCCCTTGATGAGAGTTCCATGGAGTTGGCACCCTTGCTATGCATGCTTTCTCCTTCCTAATTCTCTTTAGCTTTTATTTGTAGCTTTGTTCTCTGGGGATCCCAAACCTACAGTGATATCAAAACTGCTGACACTCTTTCAAAGCAGATTGAGAGAGGAGCCAAGTTTCAGAGTTGTACTTAATTTGAAAAATTGGTTAGAAAGTCATACATGCAGGGAAACATCTGGGATATTTGAAAAATGGCATTGGTCTTCCTATCTGGAGAGAGGAGGCTGTTTACTGGTGTGGAATGAATCAGGTATGCGGTTCTGCATTTAAACATATTTCTTTTTTCATTGTCTTCCCTTGTGTTTTTTAAAAGCATGTGTCTTCTGTACCCTTTATCATTGAAAGGCTTCAAAATATTGCTATGCATCTCTCTCACTCTCTCTTTCTCTCTCTCTAATGAGAGAAAAGTGGATCACTGTGTGAGGGTACCTGGTACACTGTGCCTGTTGTACATCACACTTATTCCCCACTGCTGTTACAAATGCTAAATGGCAGCCTCAGATGAATTCTCCCTGTGGTGTCTCCAGCAGGAGTTTCCTCAACTGTATAATAATCAGATCTGACCAGATGGTGATGAGTCTGGGAATGCTTTCTGAATAGATGCTTCTTAATCATTCCTGCTAGGCTTCCTAATTCTAAGTGGACCATTCAGCTTTAGGCTGTGCTAGCTATAAGAAATCTCACAATTTGTTCTAAAAGACTATTACCAATTGTGGTTTCCCATAGTTCAATGGGAGGGCAATTCTCTCTGGCTGCAGTAATTTCATTTTAAGTGACTGAAGTGACAGGCTGTGACAGATTGACAGCCACAGAAGCAGAGACTTGATTGCATAGACTTAGACCCTGTCAGTGCTTTGGCAAATACTTACACTGTATTAGAAGGAACACTGTTAGAGTCTCAGGTTTGTATATTATTCCCTATACCTTGAGTTTGGGCTTCAGAGCATCTGAATTTATGATCCTAGCTACTGTAGTGGGTGTTGGGGTGGGGCCACTCTGATTTCTCTTCAGAGTCAATGTACTCATTTGCTGATCTGATGGCTGCTGAGGTCTCAAAGCTGGGTTTCTCCCCAGAAAGAATTGCCCTAAGCCACTTCTACCCTCCACTAAAGGGATCTGCTTCCATCCAGATTGGTCCTCTAAACTATCCTTCCTCAATGCACACGTTTAATGATTGGCATAGGCAGAGGAACAAAGGTCCACTCCTTTGTCTCAATCTTGACAACTCTGAAAGAGTATTCCAACTCTAGAAGGAATAGGATTATTTTTATTAAGAGAAAGCTTATAAGAATCATGAAATATGAGCACTTTATCCATGCCAGGTATTGAGCCAGATATGTAAAGATGACACAATCTCTGCTCCTGAGGAGCTCACAGTCTAGGGAGAAGTTACAACAATTCCTTCACCGCAAGCTCATACTGCACTGTTATCACAGTGCAATGAAAAGAATCAGGCAATATTCTACTGGTGAGAACATACAAGGTTATGATACTAAGTAAAATTGGAAAATATAAGGATGAGATGCCATTTGGGTAATGGTTGTCACTTTTGTGACAGTTCAGTTAAGTAGTTCAGGCTTTGAAGACTGCATTGTCTGTTACAGTGGTTCAGCTTTGCTATATAAATATCCATGTGTGGCTACATTCCAGTGAGGTTCTATTTACAAAAACAGGTGGTAGTCAGTTTTTTACCTATATGCCACTGTTTACTGACTCTTGTTTTAGAGGATAATTAGGAGTTCACTAGCAGACAAGAGACAGTGGTGAGGAAGGAATACACAAACAGCTAAATGAGAAAGTCACAGACTGCTGCCCATCTTCCTTCCTTCCTTCCTTCTTTCTTTCCTTCCTTTCTTCCATCCTTCTTTCCTCCCTCTCTCCCTCCCTCCCTCCCTCCTTCCCTTTCTCCCTCCATCTTTCCTACCTTTCCTTCCCCCTCCTTCCCTTCCTTTTCTTTCTTTTTCTCTGTTCTCTCTTTCTGTCTCCTGTAACTATTCATGAGAGTGGTAATTTTGGATTCTTTTAATTCTTTCTTTATTAGTTAGGAATATACTAACACTGTGCTCACTGGTCTTAACTTATTTTTAGATTACAAAAATGTCATAGAATGTATAAATTCTATAACTTTTTAGAAATTCTTCTCTACACTGGAGTAAACATTGTATTTTCATTTCAATGCAAATGTTCTCTCCTCCCTGGTCCTTTATTGCAGTTTGGTAGAACAAAACATCTTACTCCTTATTGATTATGCACAATCTTCAAGTCTTTATGAAGATAGTGTAAATTTGTGTTTAAGTTTTAAGTTGAAGTTTGGACATTTGGTAGATACAATGTTTCACATAATTCTAGTTGTTCTGTTTGCATCTATTTATTATCTATTTTATAACATTAACTTGAGAATGTTTTCAGTTGGAGCGAAGCTTAAAAATACTAAAGTCTGCTCAGGATAAAAACAATTGAGTATATGAAATTATAACTCCTTTCAGATTCTACTCAAGTGTTTTCCTAAACTAGTTATGCAAATGCATTTGAAAGGAAATTGTGTATATTTAGGCTATTTCATATATGTGACACATAAGGTCTAATGAGTTGGCAATAAGGAAAAGTAGAAAAATAACATGTTATCAGAGATCAGTGAGAAGAAAGGACAAATGCAAATAAAATCCCTAAGATTTGCTAAACAAACATTTTTCCCAAAAGTGTTTGTGATCACCCGTTAAACATAAATACCGTTTTGACCCTATATTTTGAGTCGAGCATACAGAACTAATGCAAAGGAAAACAATCAGCTTTTGAAATAGTGAAGTTTGCTAACCTGTTGTCTGCAAGTGCATACTTATTATAGAGTCTGCATATTAAGAGCTGTGAGGAGTCATAGTCAGTTAAAAACTCCTGTATTGTTTTATTATCTCCCATATGGTTTTCTTTCCATTGCTACATCTTTTTTTTTGAGACAGTCCCCATTATATACCCCACACAGGCCTTGAATTATCTATGTAGCTCAGGCCAGCTTTGAACCTGCAGTCCTCCTGCCTCTGCCTCCCAAGTGTTAGGATATGTGCCACCTTACCTGGCCCATTGACACATCTAATGCTGACTGATTGATTTCTGACTTATTACAAATGGGGGCTGGTCTGGCATGAAACCTTCATTTCAGGAGACACTCTGCTGAGTGGGAGCATGTGATCAGTTGCAAGTGGTCCCTGAAGGTGACTAGTCCAACTTCATGTGCTCATGGTGCCCTCATTTAATAGTGCAGCAGACACAGCAAGAGGACGATGATCTTGGGACAGGGACAGGGAGGAAGAAAAGTGTAGGAAGAGACCTGATGCTAGGCCTAGGTTCAAACCAGTCATTTGAGGGGCAGCAATTATAAGATTTTTACATTTGCTTAATTCCTGAAGCTATAAATGAAGAGGAAATGGGCTTTTACTTCTTTCTTTGACTGGACTCATTTTTTTTTTCTTGAGTCAGGATCTTGCTATGTAGCTCAGGATAACCTTGAATTTTCAATCGTACTGCATTGGCTTCCCGAAAGCTACTATTACAGGCATGTGCCACCACAACTGGTTATCATCTGGGCTCTTGTGTTTGGCAATCCCCAGAGCTAACCTTTCTGTATCTTTTGACAGTATTCTACATAATTTGAGCTTGTTGGTCTTGTGTCCACTGATTCAGTTCTCCCCCTTTACCTTAATTCATCTTAGGTTCATGTCCTCTGTCTCTCCTTCCAAGTAGCATTTTTCCAAATTGTGGGCCATAATCCAAAGGCAGCACAGGATGCTAAATAATCACATTGTGGGAATTCAACTGTGTGTCCTTTTAAATTATTTTAAATTCTGATTATTTTATGCATTGGATGTTTGTCTCATTATTTCAGATTTTGATGTCTTTCTAGAAAAAAATCTTTATTTTAACAAAGAAAGAAATGACTCTCAGGAGCTGAAACAAGCACTGAAGCAGCATCACAAGTAACCCTGTCAGGTTAAAATATAAGCATTTGAAATTTGTGTTATCATCATTTCCCATTTACTATATCAGGTAATATTGGTTTTATTTTCACAGAGATGATATAAAGTTTTGTTTTAAAATACATTTAAGGACTTGAGTGTGGCTTAAGTGGTGGAGCACTTGCCTAGCAAGCATGAGGCCTTGAGTTTAATCCCTACTACTGCCAGAAGATAAAAATAAAATAAATTTAAGTAAAGGATATGTAAGTTGAAAGTAAACTATCAGGTACAAATAGCAGGTGACACACTAAAATGGCAAAAGCCCTGAAGGTGATATTTGAATAAATGAAGTTTGGAAAACTCTGATTTTTAAAACAATTTTGTTTATTACTTTGTATGGGATTTTTGAATGAATGCTATCTGTTTATTGCTTTAAATACTGCTAGCATAGTAAGTCTTCCGTGATTCAGGGTCATTTTGTGATCATTAGTGTTCACAGTATCACTTGGTCAAATATGAACTCATTGTCTTCATTACAGAATGCTTCTTCTGCTGTATTCCCAACCCCTATTAATGGCAATTATCCAAATTCTGGGGATTCTTCTTCTTGAACCTCATTTGAGTCTGTTCTCTTTTTTCCTTATCTATCAATAGTGCCATAACTCTGACCCTCACATTCTGTTTCTTAGACCAATATATTTGCTTCTAAACTCAATTTTCTGCCTCCTATATTGATTTATCCTCCTATCCATTCTGCTCACCACTACCTAAGTTATTTCTGTACTGAATTAATCAATATATGTCACTCCATTCTTCAAACCCTTTGTTGATCTGCACTTTCTTGTGCCTGAAATGGTGTAAACTCTTTTACTTGATATGTGAATCCCTTCATAATTTGCCTGCTGACTATCTTCCTTCTTTCATTTCCTGTCATATTCTTCTGATGTTCTACCTTACACTACATTTTATATGATTAGTTATTAGTTTTCTAATATCTTGTTACATGCATTTGCCTCTGTAAACATGACTACATCTACTAAAGAGGAAGACTGTCTAATTCATTGGGTTTGAGGTCTAACATTGCCACCAGTAAATATGCAATCTTTGTCATATCAGTTAACTTTTCTATGATTCAGTTGTAAAACGGAGATCTCTACAAAGAATAATTAATATCTCATTTATTTATTTAGAGGAGGTAATGACTTAAATATATGAAGTGCAAGAACTATGCCTGAAATATAGCAAGTGTTGTACGATATGACTTATTAGTCTTACTCAGAATCCCTTTTCTCTTCTCTTAGTGAATGAATTCCCACATATCCTTAGCACCAGGTGTGGAATCACTTACTCTGTGCAGTGTTTACTTGCATCCCCAAAGTAAGTCTTGCTCTTGCCATGTGCCCCCTCTGTACAATTGTATTTGAACATATGTACCATACTTCATTTCATTCCTTCTCCTCCCCAGTATAGACTGCCAGTTTATTTGTAAAAACAATGATCTTTTATTTACTTTGATTTGCACTTAGTAGGTACTCAATTTGCTGGGTGAATAAATGAAAGAATAAATGAATGTGAGGACTTATACTATCTGGGAAAAAGGTGTTACCACAGAAAATTTCAAATACAAAACTAGAGATGCTCATGAACTGAACTATCATATACCCCAAACCTAGCTTTGAACATTAGTATTCTAAAGAGCTTCTGCACAGCAAAAGAAACAGAACTTAGACTCAAGAGACAGCCCACAGAATGGGAAAGAATCTTTGCCAGCTACTCATCCAGTCAGGGACTAATATCCAGAATCCTCAGGGGACTCAAAAAACTCAATCCACAAAGAATCAATACCCCAATGAAGACATGGGCTCATGAACTAAACGGGGAATTCTCAAAGGAAGAGGAACAAATGGCCAGTAAATACATGAAGAAATGTTTGACTTCCCTGGCTACAAAAGAAATGCAAATCAAAACAACACTTTAATTTCATCTCACCCCAGTTGGAATAGCTATATTCAAGGGCAATAACAACAACAAATGCTGGCAAGGACGTGGTGAAACAGGAACCCTTATACACTGTTAGTGGAAAGCAGTATGGAGAGTCCTCAAAAAGCTAAAGGTAGCACTACTATATGATTCAGGGATACTGGTCCTGCACATCTACCCAAAGGAACGTAA
This sequence comes from Castor canadensis, assembly GCF_047511655.1. NCBI lineage: Eukaryota > Metazoa > Chordata > Mammalia > Rodentia > Castoridae > Castor > Castor canadensis. The sequence goes on from NC_133387.1 coordinate 52,696,083, forward strand.
GTCAGGATACAACAGAGACACCTGTACACCAATGTTCATCACAGCACTATTCACAAAAGCCAAGCTTTGGAAACAACCCAGGTGCCTTACAACTGATGAATGGATCAAGAAAATGTGTTATATATACACAATGGAGTTTTACTCAGCCCTAAGGAATAATGACACGTGGTTTGAAGGTAAATGGAGGCAATTGGAGGACATCATGTTAAGTGAAGTAAGCCAGGCTCAGAAAGGCAAAGGTCACATATTTTCTCACATACGTCAAAGATAGATCCAAAAGATAAACATATACGCAAAACCAAACATGATTATATACAAATTCATAGGCAGAACATGTTTGTATAGTGGAACTCTTCTGTGTAACCCAGGGAAAAAGGGAAAGGAAAAGTGAATGAGAGAGCATCAGTGATACGGTAAAACATAAGATTTCTGAAGGCAGAGATATAAAGATATGTATTGAAAGCTGCTGAAAAATGGGGTTAGGAGCTAAAAGAGTAGGAAGGAGCTCAAGTGACCAAAGTAAAGTATACCCACAGTGGGCACACATTGAGAAACTCCTTTGAACATCAAATTAAATATTAATAATGAAAGACAGGAGTGTAAAATATTTTGACATTTTAAAACATTTTACTAGCACATATTAATTGTATATGGTGGTTTTGTTGTGACATTTCCACATATGCTTACGATGTACCTTCATTAGGTTCACCCATACAATCATTTTCCTTCATCCCCCTACTCTTACTTAAAATGATTTCAACAGGTTTTATTGTTCTGTTTTCATACAAGTATATAAAGTACATTGACACAGTCACCCTCCTTTCCCCTCCCTCTAAGATAAAACCAAACCTGTTTTACATTCCTTTCCTTCATTTTAAAGTGTGTATTCACTATTCAAAGGAGTTTTGCCATGGCGTTTTGCCTGTGAACATATTATACATCCCTCTATGATGTCCCTTACCCTCCCCCCTTTCCTTATTATTCAACAGCTTTCAGTGCAATTCAATATGACATCTTTCTGCACAGGTGCAATGTATTTTGATTTTACTCACTCTCTATCATTCTTTTCCTCTCCCTCCTCCCCCTAGTTTTCTCAAACAGTTCTACAATTGCAAACTTGTTTATATATATGATATATATATTCATATTTACTTATATATCATATATATGATCATGTTTGCATTTGTGTATATGTTTATCTTTTAGCTTTATCTTCCACACATGAGAGAAAATGTGACCTCTGTTTTTCTGAACCTGGCTTACTTCACTTAACATAATGATTTATAGTTCTATTCATTTATCTGCAAATGACATAGTCACATTTTCTTAATTTATTCATCAGTTATAGGACATAATTTATGGAACATGCTGTTTCCATAGCATGGCTATTGTAAATAGAGCTACAAAAAACATGGATGAGAAAGTTTCTCTATTATAACTGTCTTACATTCCTTAGGATATATGCCCAGTAGTGGTATGGCTTAAGCATATGGAATTTCTATTTTTGTTTTTTAGAGGAACCTCCAAACTGCTTTCCATAGTGGTTGTATTAATTTTCATACATATGCAGCAGTGAATAAGGGTTCTTTTCTCCCCCACATTTGTGCCTATATTTGCTGTTGTTGTTGTTTGTGTTCTTGATGATAGCCATTCTTACTGAAGTGAGGTGAAATCTTAATGTAGCTTTGACTTGCATTTCCTTTATGCCAGAGAGGTTGAGCATTTCTTTATGTATTAAGTAACCATTTATATCTCTTCCTTGATAAATATCCATTCAGATTATTTGACCATTTCTTCATTGGATTGTTGATTCTTTGGAAGTTTAGTTTTTTGAGTTCCCTGTAAATTCTGGTACTAATCTCTTGTCAGATGTATAGCTGCCAGAGATAGCTCCCATTCTGTGGGCTGCCTCTTCAGTCTGGTGACCATTTCTTTTACTGTGCAGAAGTTTTTAATTTCATGTAATCCCATTTGTCAATCTTTTCTCTTAATTGCTATGCTATCAAGGACATTTTTGCCTATTACTTTATTTTCCATTGTTTTCCCTATTCTTTTCTGTAGTAGTTTCAAAGTTTTAAGTCTTTTGCTAAGTTCTTTTATCCACTTTGAACTGATATTAGCACATGGTGAAAGATATTGATCTAGTTTTAGTTTTCTACATGCAAATATCCATTTTTCCCAGCACCATTTATTGAAGAGGCTGTATGTTTTTGTGTCCTTTGACAAAAATCAGATGGTTGTAATCTTCTATTCTGTTCCATAAGTCTTCCATAGGTCTTCTTGTCTGTTTTTGTGCCAGTAGTACCATGCTGTTTTTTTTTTTTCTGCTATGGCTGTGTAGTATACTTTAAAGATGGGTATTGTGATATTTCCAGTATTATTCTTTTTGCTCAGGATTGCTTTGGCTATTCAAGGTGATTTTTGCTTCCATTTGATATTTAGAGTTGATTTTTCTTTGTGAAGAATGTTATTGAAATTTTAATGAGGAATACATTGAACACATAGATTGCTTTTGGTATTTTAGCCATTTTCATGATATTGATTCTACCAATCATGAGCATTGGAGATCTTTCCATCTTCTGATGTCTTCCTCATTTTCTGTCTTTAATGATTTATGCTTTTTATTGTACAGGTCTTTCATTTCCTCCATTGAATTTATACCTAGGTATTTTATTATTTTTTGCAGTAATTGTAAATGGAGTCATTTTCCTGATTTATTTCTAAGTCTCTTCATTGTTGGTCTGTATAAAATGTACTGATTTTTGTATATTAATTTTGTGTCCTGTTATGTGCTGAAAGTGTTTATGATATCTAGGAGTTTCTTGGTGGAGTTTTTAGGGTCTTTTAGGTATAAGACATAATATGCCTATAGGGATAATTTAACTTCTTCCTTCCCTATTTGAATTCTTTTTAGTTTTTCCTCCGATGTTATTTGTTATGGTTAGGAATTTCAAAACTATTTTGAGTAAGAGAAAGGAGAGTGGGTACTCTTGCCTCATTATTGACTTCAGAGGAAATAGTTTCTGTTTTTCTTCATTAATATGATGTTGGCTATAGGTTTGTCATATATGCCTTTATTATATTGATGTACATTTATTCTATTCTTAGCTACTTCAGAGCTTTGAAAGGATGTTGAAATTTATCAGAGGTTTCTTGTTCATCTATTGAGCCACTCATGTTATTTTTCCTTGATTCTGTTTATTTGCTGACTTATATGTATTAATTTGCATATATTGAATCATCCTTGCATCCCTTGAGTGAAACCAACTTAATCAGGGTATGTGATCTTTTTGATGCATTGTCAAATTTGGTTTATCATTATTTTATTGAGAACTTTTGTGTCTTAAATTGGCCTTTAATTATCTTTTTTGTTATATCTTTGTCATGGTTTTGAATAAGTATAACACTGGCTTCATAGAATGATCTTGGTAGCGTTCCTTCTCTTACTACTTCATGGAAAAGTACGAGGAGTATTACTGTTAGCTCTTTTTTATTTATTTATTTTTATTTTTTCTTTTATTTATATGTACATACAATGTTTGGGTCATTTCTTCCCCCTTCCCCTGCCCCCTCCCTTACCCACTCCCGCCCCCCCCCCGTTTACCCCTCCCCTGCCCTCTCAGTCTCCCCCACTACCCCTTCACTACCAGGCAGAAACTATTTTGCCCTTATCTCTAATTTTGTTGAAGAGAGAGTATAAGCAATAATAGGAAGGACCAACAGTTTTTGCTAGTTGAGATAAGGATAGCTATAGAAGGAGTTGACTTGCATTGCTTTCCTGTGCATGTGTGTTACCTTCTAAATTAATTCTTCTTGAACTAACCTTTTCTCTAGTTCCTGGTTCCCTTCTCCTATTGGCCTCTGTTGCTTTAAAGTATTGGCATTAGTTTCTTTGCATTGAGGGCAACAAATGCTATCTAGTTTTTTGGGTGTCTTACCTATCCTCATACCTCCCTTGTGTGCTCTCTCTTTATCATGTGATCCAAGTCCAATCCCCTTGTGTTTGCTCTTGATCTAATGTCCGCATATGAGGGAGAACATACAATTTTGGTCTTTTAGGTCAGGCTACCTCACTCAGAATTATGTTCTCCAGTTCCATCCATTTACCTGCAAATGATAACGTTTCATTCTTCTTCATGGCTGCATAAAATTCCATTGTGTATAAATACCACATTTTCTTAATCCATTTATTAGCAGTGGGGCATCTTGGCTGTTTCCATGACTTGGCTATTGTGAATAGCGCTACAATAAAATGGGTGTGCAAGTGCCTCTGGAGTAACCTGTGTCACATTCTTTTGGGTATATCCCCAAGAGTTGTATTGCTGGATCATATGGCAGATCTATGTTTAGATTTTTAAGAAGCCTCCACATTTTTTTCCAGAGTGGTTGTACTAGTTTACATTCCCACCAGCAGTGTAAGAGGGTTCCTTTTTCCCCACATTCTTGCCAACACCTGTTGGTGGTGGTGTTGCTAATGATGGTTATTCTAACAGGGGTGAGGTGGAATCTTAGTGTGGTTTTAATTTGCATTTCCTTTATTGCTAGATATGGTGAACATTTTTTCATGTATTTTTTGGCCATTTGAATTTCTTCTTTTGAGAAAGTTCTGTTTATTTCACTTGCCCATTTCTTTACTGGTTCATTAATTTTGGGAGAATTTAGTATTTTGAGTTCCCTATATATTCTGGTTATCAGTCCTTTGTCAATGTGTAGCTGGCAAATATTTTCTCCCACTCTGTGGGTGATCTTTTCAGTTTAGAGACCATTTCTTTTGTTGAGCAGAAGCTTTTTAGTTTTATGAAGTCCCATTTATCTATGCTATATCTCTTAGTCTTTTGTGCTGCTGGGGTTCCATTGAGAAAGTCCTTGCCTATACCTATTAGTTCCAAAGTATTCTGTACCAACTTTAGAGTTTGGGATCTGATATTAAGATCCTTGGTACCTTTAGAGTTAATACTGGTATAGGGTGATAAACATGGATCTAGTTTCAGTTTTTTGCAGACTGCTAACCAGTTTTCCCGGCAGTTTTTGTTGAAGAGGCTGCCTTTTTTCCATTGTTATTTTTAGCACCTTTGTCAATGATAAGTTGGTTATAGTTGTGTGGCTTCATATTGGGATCCTCTATTCTGTTCCACTAGTCTTCATGTCTGTTTTTGTGCCAGTACCATGCTGTTTTTATTGCTACTGCTTTGTAATATAGTTTGAAGTCAGGTATTGTAATACCTCCAGCTTTGTTCTTTTGACTGAGTATTGCCTTGGCTATTCGTGGCCTCTTGTGTTTCCATATAAATTTAACGGTAGATTTTTCAATCTCTTTAATGAATGTCATTGGAATTTTGATGGGAATTGCATTAAACATGTAGATTGCTTTTGGGAGTATAGACATTTTTACTATTTTGGTTTTACCAATCCATGAGCATAAGAGATCTCTCTACTTTCTATAATCTTCCTCAATCTCTTTCTTCAGAAGTTTATAGTTTTCCTTGTAGAGGTCATTCACATCCTTTGTTAAGTTTACACCTAGGTATTTGATTTTTTTGAGGCTATTGTAAATGGAAGTGTTTTCATATATTCTTTCTCAGTTTGTTCATTATTAGTGTATAGAAATGCTAATGATTTTTCTATGTTGATTTTATATCCTGCTACCTTGCTGTAGCTGTTGATTATGTCTAGGAGCTTTGAGTAGAGTTTTTTGGGTCTTTAAGGTATAGGATCATATTGTCTGCAAATAGGGATATTTTGACAGTTTCTTTACCTATTTGTATTCCTTTTATTCCTTCTTCTTGCTTAATTGCTCTGGCTAGGAATTCCAGTACTATGTTGAATAGGAGTGGAGATAGTGGGCATCCTTGTCTCATTCCTGATTTTAGAGGGAATGATTTCAGTTTTTCTCCATTAAGTATAATGCTGGCTGTAGGTTTGTCATATATAGCTTTTATAATGTTGAGATACTTTCCTTCTGTTCATAGTTTTCTTGGAGCTTTTATCATGAAATGGTGTTGGATCTTATCAAAGGCTTTTTCTGCATCTATTGAGATGCTCAAGTGGTTTTTGTCTTGCTTCTGGTAATATAGTATATTACATTTATTGATTTTCATATGTTGAGCCAACCCTGCATTCCAGGGATGAAGCCTACTTGGTTGTGATGAAGATCTTTTTGATGTGTTGTTGAATTTGGTTTGCCATTGTTTTATTGAGGATTTTTGCATCAATGTTCATTAAGGAGATTGGCCTATAGTTCTCCTTTTTTGGAGGTGTCTTTGCCTGATTTGGGGATAAATGTAATACTGGCTTCATAAAATGTGTAAGGCAGTTTTTTCTTCCCTTTCTATTTCGTGGAACAGTTTAAGGAGGGTTGGTATTTGTTCCTCTTTAAAGGTCTGATAGAATTCAGCAGAGAACCCATCAGGTCCTGGACTTTTCTTTTTGGGGAGACTCTTGATTGCTGCTTCAATTTCATTTCGTGTTATAGATCTATTCAGGTAATTAATGTCCTCTTAGTTCAGTTTTGGATGATCATAAGTATCTAGAAATCTGTCCATTTCTTCAAGATTTTCAAATTTCTTTGAATATAGGTTCTCAAATGTAGTCTGTGATGATTTCTTGGACTTCCATGGTGTTTGTTGTTATCTCCCCTTTTGCATTCCTGATTCTACTAATTTGGGTTTTTTCTCCCCTCATTTTAGTCATGTTTGCCAGGCGTCTATTGATCTTGTTTATTTTTTCAAAGAACCAACTTTTTGTTTCATTAATTCTTTGTATGGTTTTTTTTTTCATTTCTATTTCATTGATTTCAGCTCTTATTTTTATTATTTCTCTCCTTCTATTTGTTTGGATTTGCTTGTTCTTGTTTTTCTAGGAGTTTGAGATGTATCATTAGGTCACGTATTTGAGATCTTTTAGTCTTTTTAATATATGCACTCATGGCTATAAACTTTCCTCTCAAGACTGCCTTTGCTGTGTCCCATAAGTTCCGGTATGTTATGTTTTCATTTTCATTGAATTCTAGGAACCTTTTCATTTCCTCTTTTATTTCATCACTGACCCATTGTTCATTAAGCAATGAGTTATTCAGTTTCCAGCTGTTTGCATGTTTTTTGTCTTTATTTTTGTTGTTGAGTTCTAGTTTTATTGAATTGTGATCAGATAGAATGCACGGTAAAATTTCTATTTTCTTATATTTGCTGAGGCTTGCTTTGTGCACTAGGATATGATCTATTTTAGAGAAGATTCTGTGAGCTGCTGAGAAGAATGTTTATTGTGTAGAAGTTGGATGAAATGTTCTGTAGACATCAAGTAGGTCCATTTGATGTATTGTATATTTTAAATCTTGATTTCTTTATTGAGTTTTTGTTTGGATGACCTATCTATTGGTGATAGTGGGGTGTTAAAGTCTCCCACAGCCACTGTGTTGGAGTTAATATATGCTTTTAGGTCTTTCAGGGTATGTTTCATGAAATTGGGTGCGTTGACATTGGGTGCATATACGTTGTTAATTGTTATTTCCTTTTGTTCTATTTCCCCTTTTATTAGTATGGAATGTCCTTCTTTATCTCATTGGATCAATATAGGTTTGAAGTCTGCTTTGTCAGAGATAAGTATTGCTGCTCTGGCCTGTTTTTTGGGGCCATTGGCTTGGTAAATCTTCTTCCAGTCTTTCATCCTAAGCCTATGCTTACTTCTATCGATGATATGGGTCACTTGTAAGCAACAAATTGTTGTGCCTTCCTTCTTAATCCAGTTTGTCAAATGGTGTCTTTTGATAGGGGAATTAAGTTTGTTAACATTAAGTGTTAGTACTGATAGGTATGTAGTGATTCTTGTCATTTACTTGTCTTAGTTGTTTGAAGGTTTGGTTGTGTGTACCTAAGTTGAGGTTACTCTCTACTTTCTTGCTTTTTCTTTTCCTGTAGTTTGGTACTGCCTGCCCTTTCATGGTTATGTTGGATTTCACTTTCTGTGTGCAGAATCCCTTGAAGAATCTTTTGTAGTGGTGGCTTTGTGGTCACATATTGTTTTAGTTACTGCTTATCATGGAAGACTTTTATTGCTCCATCTATTTTGAATGATAATTTTGCTGGGTAGAGTATCCTTGGGTTGAAGTTATTTTTCATTTAATGCCCAGAAGACCTCACCCCAAATTCTTCTTGCTTTTAATGTTTCTGTTGAGACGTCTGCTGTGATTTTGATCTGTTTACCTTTGTATGTTATTTGTTTCTTCTCTCTTACATCCTTCAATATTCTTTCTCTAGTCTCTGTACTTGTTGTTTTAATGATAATATGCCGTGGGGGTAGTTCTCTTTTGGTCAGGTTTGTTTGGTGTTCTGGAGGCTTCCTGCACCTGTATGGGCATAGATTTCTCTAGAATTGGTAAATTTTCTGTTATTGTTTTGTTGACTATATATGCATTCCTTTTGCTTGGCCCTCTTCTCCTTCTTCAATGCCCATGATTCTCAGGTTTGGTCTTTTGATGGAGTCAGTAAGTTCTTGCATTTTCTTTTCACAGGTCTTGAGTTGTTTAACTAATAGTTCTTTGGTTTTTCCTTCAATTACCATTTCATCTTCGAGTTCTGAGATTCTCTCTTCTGCTTGTTCTATTCTGCTGGATTGGCCTTCCATTTTGTTTTGCATTTCTGTTTCATTTTTTTTCCTGGGGTTTTCTATATCCTGAGTCTTTTCCTCTTTGATATTATCTATTTTCGTTCTGAGTTCATTTATCTCTTTATTAATCATATGCTTTGTTTCACTTTGGTGTTTATACAGTGCTTCTATAGTTTCTTTTATTTTTTCTTGTGCTTTCTCAAATTCTCTATTTTTGTTGTCTTGGAATTTCTTGAGTGTCTCCTGTACATATTGGTTAACCATATCCAGTATCATCTCTTTAAAATTCTTATTGATTACTTGCAGGATTTGTTCTTTTAGATTATTCTTGTGGGCTTCATTGGGTTCTTTGGAATAGTTTATCTTCATTTTGTTGGAGTCTGGATCTGGGTATCTATTTTCTTCATTCCCCTCTGGTTCCTGTACTGATTTATTATTGGAGGGAAAGTGGTTTCCCTCTTTTTTCCATCTTCCCATCATTGCCCTTGCTATTATTACTGTCCCTGTACTGTGTGTAATTCCATATTGTCTAGCTTGTAATGATAACAATGGTGATTTCTAGAGTGGAAGGTCTAGAGAAGAGGGAAAGCAAAGAAGGTAAAGAAAAAGGGGAAAAAACCCAAAACAAACACACACACACACACACACACACATACACAAAAAAATAGAGCCAATGTAATAAACAGGGAGATGTAATGTACTAATTAATGGTGAGCTATACAGGCATTAGAGAGACAGAAAGAGGATAGAAGAACAGAAAAAAGAAAAAAGAAAAAAGAAAATCCCCAAGTTCAAATCCAATAAAGTTTCACTCTTAATAATTTTGTTGTTAGTCCTTCATCCTCCAGTCCTGGTGTTGGTGTCTGGGAAGAAGTTCTGACATTGTCTCATCAAAGGGGAAAAAAACAAAACAAACAAACAAACAACAAATCCCCCCAATACCAGAACACATCAAAACAAATAAATCCCAAATGTAAATGCAATACAGTTTCAGTTAGTCCTTCAGCATCCAGTCCTAGTTCTGTCATTGTCTCATCAAATAATGAAAAGCACAACAACAACAAAAAAGATAAAAAGAGTCTGGAGACAGCTTTGTGAATGTCTATCTGGGGCTGCAGCTCACCTGCCACCTACTGTCAGCTTTTTGCTTCTGCAGGCTTTATTTATGCAGATCTGAGGAAAGAGCTTTACACTCACCTAGCTCCGCAGGCTTTGTTTTTTAGAGTTCTCCTAGCCGCATGCCCTTTTGTTTTCTCCAGTATGCAGTGCTACCCACTGTTACAGTTGCAGTCTTTTCTTTTATTATTTAGAGTTCACAAGGGGAAGTGTCCCTCACTCTCCGGTGCAGCGTGGTCTGCTTTACCGCTTTTGCAAGCCTTCCCCTCTCCCAGCACACTGGGGGAGCTACTGCTCCTGCCTTCCAGTGCTGATTTGTTTATTTACAGACCATGTGAAGGAGTGCCTTTCTCCCACTCTCTGATAGAGCATGCTATGCTTTAGCCGCTTTTGCAAGCCTTCCCCTCTCCAAGCACACTGGGGGGGAGGTGCTGCCACTCCTACCTTCTCCTGCCTCTTGCCGGCCTCTTTACTCACAGTTCCAGTCAAGACTGCTCCTCCCCCTCTCTCCAGAGTTCAGAGTGCCCCACCCTCTTTGCTAAATGTCTTTTTTTTCCCAGCTACTTATTATTCAGATTGTTTTTTCCCTCTTTTTCCCCTGGGTGGGAGTCAGTCTGTCCAGGGGGCTATGCTGATTTACCATGTGCTGCTTAGCTCACCTGGTGGTCTACATCTTCCCAAGCAGTCTGAAAGCTGGTGTCTGGAGGCACAGGAGCCCTCCTGGTTTCTCCGTTTATCGTGGAGTGGGGATGCTATGTGTGGGCTGGGGGTGTGGAGGAGTCGGAGTTTTGCCTCTTCTTGGTGGTTTTTCCTGTAAGGTATATTTCCAGTGTCTCTCAAAGATTTTAGTTTAGGAAGCACACTTTCTGTGTCCTCCCTCTAGTTGCCATCTTGGAATCTCCTCAGCTGTTAGTTCTTAATAGAATGCAGCAGTGAATCCATGGGGTCCTGGGCTTTTCTTTGATGGGAGACTCTTTATTACTGTTTCAATATCATTAGTTGTTATAGATGTGTTTAGGTCATTTAAATCTTCTTGGTTCAATTTTTTGCAGTACTGGGATTTGAACACTAGGCCTTCATCTTGAACTACTCCACTAGCACTTTATTTTTCTGATGGTTTTTTTTGAGATAGGGCCTCTCTAAATATTTTCCCAGGATTGGCTTTGAACCACGATCCTCCTGATCTCTGCTTCCTGAGTAGTTAGGATTATAAGCATGGGCCACTGGTGCCTGGTTTTGGTTAAATTTTGATTGGTCAAATGCATCCTGAAATTTACACATTTCTTCTACATGTTCCAGTTTATTTGAATGTAGGTTTTCAAAATATTCCTTAATGATCCTCTGGGTTTCACTGGTATTTTTTTGTGAGATCCCCTTTTTCATCTTTAATATTATTAATTTTGGTGACTAAGGGTTTATAAATCTTATTTGTTTTTTCAAATAATCAACTTTTTGTTTCATTGATTCTTTACATAGATATTTTGGCCTCTATTTCATTAATTTTGGCCCTTATTTTTATCATTTCTTTCTGTCTTCTATTTTTGAATTTAGCTCATTCTTGTTTTTCTAGGAACTTGAGGCACAGTTCCCTCAAGTTTGAGATCCCTCTGTTTTTTTTTTTTTAAATGTAGGCAGTCATAGCTATAAACTGTCCCCTTTGCACCACATCTGCTGTATCCTATAGGTTCTGGTAGGTTGTGTTTTCCTTTCCATTAGCTCCTGGGAACTTTTTGATTTCCTCTTTTATTTCTTCAGTGACCATGCTGGTCATCCAAAATGTATTTTTTAGTCTCGTCATGTTGAAGGTTTTCTGTAGTTTCTTTTGTTGTTGAGTTCTAGTTTATTCCATTGTAATCTGGTAGGATACAGGGAGTTATTTCACCTTTCCTTTATATTTGTGTCATAAAATATCTATTTTGAAGGAAGTTCCTTGGGCTGCTGGGAAGAAGTTTGTTGTGTTGTTGCTGAGTGAAATACCATGTAGATGTAAGTCCATTTGGTCTGTGGTGTCATTTAATTCTGAGGTTTCTTTATTGATTTTTTTTCTCTCATAGCTTATCTATGATGAGGTTTTGAAGTCTTCCTTTATATCATGTGTTGTGGTCTACCTGTGCTTAAGTCCAGTAGTGTTAATGAAGTTAAGTGCACCAACTAGGCACATATAAGCTAATGATTGCTGTTTCCTATTGATATATTGTTCCTTTTATTAACATGGAGTGACTTTCTTTGTCTCTTCTGACTAATTTGTTTTTGAAGTCTACTTTATCAGAAATAAACAGTCAGATAAACCTGCCTGTTTTCAGGGTCCATTTGCTTAGAAAAATTTTCACTTCTTTCACCCTAAGCTGATATTTGTTTGTGTTAATGAGATGTGTCTAATGTAGGCAATAATTCTTCTGGTACTGCTTTTTAATACAGATTGTCAATCTATGTCCTTTGATTGGAGGAATTGAGACATTAACATTCAGCATTAAGATTAAGAAGAATGTGGGAATTTCTGCCATTTTTATTGTTTATTCATTTATTCATATGTGCACACATTGTTTAGGCCATCTCTCCCCTCACCCCATCCTCTGCCTCCTTCCTTTCTCCCCTTGCTTCCAGGCAGAACCTGTTCTGCCCTGTTCTCTAATTTTGTTGAAGAGAAAACATAAGAGAATAAAAAAGATATAGCATTTTTGCTAGCTTGAGATAAAGACAGCTATACAGAGAGATTCCTAGCATTGCTTCCCTGCCCACATGTATTACAATCTGAATTGGTTCATCTCTACCAGACTTCACTACTTCCCAGTCACTTTCCCATAGTGGCCTCTGTCAGTTTAAGATTACTTCATTTGCTCCTTTACAGTGTGCACATCAAACACTTTCAAGTTGTAGGTTTCCTTCCTTTCCCTATTCCTCCTGTACGCATTCTCCCCTTATGCCATTTTGTTTTTTTTAATCATTATTTTTTTCAGGGTTTGGTTCTTCCCTACTCTTCCTTTGCTTATCTACTCACTTGGTAAGGTTTATTTTCATACTTTCATGGCTATGTTCACTTTCATCTGTGTGTAGGATTCCTTTGAGTATCTTCTGAAGTATGGTGTAGTGGTAATAAACAGCTTTAGTTTCTATTTATTTTTATTTCTCCTTCAATTATTGATAATAGTTTTGCTGGACAGAGTAATCTAGGTTTGCATGTACTTTCTTTCAGCACCTGAATTATCTCATTCTATGCCTTCATTGCTTTTAAGATTTCTTTTGAGTAATCTGCTCTTATTCTGATAGGTTTGCTGTTATAAGTAACTTGATGCTTCTCCTTTGCAGCTTTCAATATTTTTTCCTCATTCTCTGTACTTAATGTTTTAGCTACAATGTGCTATGGAGAGTTCCTACTTTGGTCATACCTGTTTGGTGTCCTAGAGGCTCCTATACCTGGAGGGGCATCTCTTTCTCAAGACTAGGGAAGTTTTCTGCTATTATTTTGTTGGATACATTTCCTATGCCTTTGGTTTGCACCTCTTCTCCTTATTCAAAGCCCATGATTCATGGGTTTGGTCTTTTAATGGAGTCATGGATTTTCTTCATAGTCCATTAATATTTCTTCATTTTAAAAAAAAAGTATAGTCATCTTTATTATTATTATTATATCCATTTTGTCTTTAATCCCTGAGATTCTGTATTTCACTTGATTCAGTCTGGTGAAGAGGCTTTTAACTAAATTTTTACTTGGCATAAGGAACCTTCTATTTCCAGAGCTTCAATTTTTGGAATTTTTTAGGCTTTCTATATCTTTATTGAATTCCCTTTCCTATCTTGCATTGTTTTCTTTATTGCATTTAGCTGTTTATTTGTATCCTCCTTGAGTTTATTCAACTGTTTGTATTTTCTTTGAATTCATTTAGTGGTTTCTTTGAATTTTTATTAAGTCCATTTAGCTGTTTATCCATATTCTCTTTGACTTCAATGAGTTGTTTATGCATGTCTTCTTTCACCTATTAAATATTCTTATCATCATTCTTTTGAGTTCAGAAATTTTGATTTTAGCCCCATTGCTATCAATCAGAACCTTTTTTGTGTGATTGTTGACCTTTTGAAGAGTCATAATCTCTTCCTTTTTCCTATTTCTTGTGCCTCTATTTTAGATTTGCTCATCTGTAGCCAATTACTTTTGGGGGTTTTTGTCACCTAAAATCTTTCCTTTGAATTATTTTCTATCTTCTGACAGGACTGGTTAGAGAATACGTTGATGTGCTGTCTGACCCCTGGTCTGATGATATAACTTAGCAAAACAAATTTACCAATTCAATACCAAACCAGATATTTACATTAAATAGAATAGCATTGGCACCATTATCTATGTGACCAATCATGTAATATAAGAAAGAGAATAGCATTCTTGTATGATACCATGAGGAGTTAGAAAAATAAAACTTATTTATGTAGAGTCAAATCTTAGGTTGTAAAAATAAGGGGGAGGGCAGTGAGGAAGGAAGGAAGAAGAAAGATGGGGAGTTTGGGAGTGAAGTGTGAGATCTGCAAATAAACAAAACCCTAGTTTGTATAGACATAGTTCAGTTGTTGTGGAGAAGGATGTTAGGGATTGCAAAAAGATAGAAAAATTGAAAGTAATATAAGAAGGAGGTCAAATAAACCAGCATTAGAATAATTTATAAATAAGAGATAGGAGAAGTGAAGAAAAAAAGAGAAAATAAAAGAGATGAAAAAGGAAAAAAATTGACAATGTAAGAAAGATAAAACCTAAAAAATATTTTTAAAAAGTCAGTGTTTCTTCCTTGCTGAGAAGAATGATGACTTCTGTGCTCTTTCAGTCCACAGGATGCTTCCCTTTAATCTCTGGTCCTCAGATTTTTGTCTACAGCCTTGTTGTCTTTACTCAGATGTCTCCTCATGGCCCTGGACTGTCCAGGTGTAACCTGAGTTAGGTGTGCCTGAATTGGGGCAGCTTCTGGAGTGAGGTGGGTAGCTCCAGATGTGTAAGGTAGCCTTGTAAGTCAGTTGTGGGTTCTCTCAGCACAGTTAGTGGGCTAGAAAGCACTCTTCCACTTTTGGAGCTTCTGCTTTTTCCTGTTCAGCCAATTTCAGGCATTTTAACAGCTTCTTATGATGAGCTTTATTTTTTTTCTCCCCTTTTCTACTTTGGCTTCCAGTTGTTTCTTTTGGGGAATGAGGCACAAATAGCTTTTGTCACTGGTATACACTGCTGGGTTGGGTAGTATGCCAATGGCTTTAGTTGACTAGCCTGCTTACCTTGGTGCCTTCCTTCTCTTGGGATAGAAACCCAGATGCTGAGCTCTAGCAGGCTAGCCTACCTGCTTCCTGCCATCCTTTTTGACAGAGACCGTGGGCTAACTACCTTCACCCTGTCCTTGCTGGGCTGATCTGGGAGCCTTTTATCAGTCTGCTTTGCCAAAGATTTTCTTGTAGGGTCAGATTCATCCTATTTAGCTGCAAGATGTCATGGTAGCTGATGAAATTGCTCCCACATGCTGACCTTCCCTATGCTGTAGCCCTCAGGACTGAAAATGGCTAGTTTATCTGATTGGTTTGCAGGCTGGTCTATCTGGTCTCCTTGGGGATACAGGTCAGCAGTTGACATCTGTTCAGTGGCTTAGGCAAGGCTTGCTGATGTGCTTTTAGCCCTCTGTGTCATTGTTTTGCATGCAGGGTGGCCTTCATGAATGAGTGGTTCTTGTGGTAAACAATTCAAGTTCAGACAGAAAAAAACAAAAACAAATAAAAGCAAAAACAACTCATGATTGGGCGTGGGAGCAGTTCTGGGTCTGTGCTCACTTATTTGTGCACTTGCAGTAGATTTGTGCTTTTAGAGGCTTAGTTAGAAGTTGGTAACTCTAGCTTTGGTTTGTCCATGTACTGACATCCTCTTTTTTAGTATACTAACTTGCCTACCTATACTTGCAGCCACAAACTTGAGTTTTTCTCTCAGATTCATGGAGACTCTTGAGAAGTGGTACCTGTTAGCAATTTGCCATCTTGCATCCCCTTCTGGCATTTTTGCTTCATCTGTAACTATTTTGGTAGGGTATTTTAAATAAATCTCAGACATCATATTTTTTTATTCATAAATAAATCAGTTTAAATTTCTAATACATAGGAATTATTTAAAATATAATAATTTTTATTGTTTAATTGCCTCTTAATTGCTTACAAATGTTTTTGAATTCTTTTATTATATCATCCGCACCAAATTCAAACCTTTTAATTTTAAAGAGTATTCCTTCTCATGCTATTTTTAATGGCTTTTGTATAACGAGGTCCACAGCATTTCCCACTTTTTGGGTTTGACGATTTCTATCTTATGCTATTACTTGTTCTGTTCCTTTATTCATAGCTTCAGTAAAGTTTTATGTAGAGGATTGATAAAATTCAAGTTCAACTTTATTTTAGAAAGAATACTTAATAAAGTATAACTTATACTTCTTAACACATCATCTTAGTATTAATACTAATTAAACTGAGCATTTAATTTTAGTGAAATTAAGATTTACCAATGGAATTCAGAGTCCAAACCTTATTTATCCATTTAAAACTTATTCAGCTGGTGGAGTGGCTCATGTGATAGAGCGCCTGCCTGGCAAGCATGAGGCCATGAGTTCAAATCCAGGTACTGCCAACAAATAAATAATTAAATCCTTTTTCATCACCTTTTAACTTCATATTTTTATATCCCATGACTGATAATTGTCTTGAGGTATTTTCATTCATTAGAAGTTGCATGATGATTTTCTAATTCTACCTTTCTTTTTGCATTTATTAGCTGTGATTTTTTGTATAAAGTCAATCTTTCATTAATTATTTAGTTATCTTGGAATACTGTTCATAAAAGAAAGAAAAGATAAATACTTCATTCTTTCACTTTGTAGATTTTTAGTATGAAGAGTTGGCCTCCTCAACATACAAAAAAATACCACCAGTGTATTTTTGACCATTATTTTTACTGTGTGGAATTTTAGGTATTTGATATGTTTCAGTCATTTCAGTCATTATACTTTCTGATGCTTAAATTGTCCCATCTTTGGTCCATGGGAACTGTTCGAGGCATTTCTGAGTCGTTTTGACACATCTTCAGAAGTCTTACCTAGAATCGTTGCTTTCAGTTACATACAAGATAATCTTGCTCATTTATTGCCTGGGAATTGGAATTACTCATTTTTCCAAGGAACCCTGCTTCTCTAAGAACAAAATGGATTTTAGAGGTGATAATCTGGACATGAGTGGTGGGATAGCATTGCTTCTGGGCCTGTCAGTGGACATAACTAGAAAGTATACCTTTTATTGAAGGAAAAATTAGGGATGGGCATGGCTCAAGTGGTAGAGCACTTGTCTAGCATGCGTGAAGTCCTAAGTCCAATGTCCAGTACTGAAAAAGAAAGAAAGGAAGAAGAAGAAAGAAAACAAAAAAAGAAAGGTAAAATAGTGCATAAGTGGTAGAGCATTTATCTAGCATGCATGATGTCCTAAGTCCAATGTCCAGTACTGAAAAAGGAAGAAAGAAAGGAAGAAGAAAGAAAACAAAAAAGGAAAGGTAAAATAGAGCATAAGATCATATTGATATTTCCAATTCAAATGAGAGATTTCTACTTAGCTATTTTTAAACTTTCTTATTCTGAGGATTATGGTTCATAGCTATATTAACATCATTACCTACATTTTAATTAAATATTTTATAGTAGTTTCACAATAAAATGCTTATAATACTACTAGTGCTAAAAAAATACACAGAGCTAGACAATAGTTAAGGCAGAATAAAAAGAGGTTTTATTCAGACCTGCTGTAATAAGGGAAAAGACACCTCTGTATGGAACTGGGCTCAATTCTAAAAATAGCATGGAAAAATGAGGGTTTATAGGCAAGGAGCAGAGTGGGGATCAGTGGATAGGAGATTATTAAGAGGGGACGTCAGGTGTTGAGAAGGATTCTGATTAAAATGATCTGACAGGTTTTTTACTGAAGGTAGCTCAGGGTGATCAGATGTCACCTATGGTGTGGTGGTGGTGAGGTATGAACAATTTGACCACATACTCAGAGGACCAGACATTAAGGGTGGAAAGTCTCACTAAGCTGACTTTATAGCTCCCTTGCTAAAACCGACAAGGTCATACTCTGAAGCCCAAGGTCTAAGCATCCGTGAGAAAAGAGTTTACAGGAGCCTGACTAAAGCCTGGCCAAGACAAGAGCCTTTGGCACTGATTGAAAAAAAAAAAAATCACAATTTATTAACTTTTCTGTGTGTGTGTGTGTGTGTGTGTGTGTGTGTGGTGTGTCTGGTCTTTGGTGGCTCAGTCAAAATCCTGATTTTCAAAGTCACATGAAGTTACTTGTGGCTGTGCCATCTGCATTGTAAATAGCTAGGTTGATTTTTATTCAGTGGAGTTTGTTTTTCATTTCATTTTTAGTGAGCAATTTTTTTCTTCTAAATTTACTTTTTGGAGATTATGTAGAATAATTTTTACTGCTTGAAACTCAATTCTATAAAACAAGGACCATTTGGAACTCTCTAGACTTTATTCTAGTTCCCCTTATCTCTCAATTCTCTTTCTCCTATTAGTATTCTTTAAAAAACATGGGCAAATATGTTTAAATATTTGCCTATAATCTTCTTTAAAAAGTAACATAATGTACACTACTTCCTTTAAAAAATTATGAATTTTATTTTGAGATAATTGTAGATTAACATGTAATTTTAGGAAATTATGTGGAGCATCCCTGTGTAACTTAGTACTGTTTATCAAGGAAATCAGACAGTAATGCAGTCTTTTGAGATTCCTTTTCTCATGCCTTTCTCTGGAGATTTGCTTAGTTGTGGTGTGTATCAATTGTTCCATTGCTGAATAATATTCCACATGGATGTACCACAGTTTCTTAATATGTTGCTCAGTTCTCTGAGCTAATATTTTGTTAGGGACCTTTGCATCTATTTTTGGCAGTACTGGGATTTTGAACTCAGGGTCTTGTATTTTCTAAGCAACTGCTCTACCATTTGACCCACACTCTGAGACCTTTGTGCTGTGACTATTTTTCAGGTAGGATTTTGCTAACATTTTTCCCAGGCTGGTCTTGAACCTCTTATCTGCGTCTCCAAAGTAGCTGGGATTACAAACATGAGCCACTGTGCCGAGTCCTTACATCTATATTCTTGAGGAATGTTGGTCTGTAGTTTTCTGTCTTTTTTTCTGATTTTGTTATCATGGCATTCTTAGCTGCATAAAATTAATCGGGAAGTGTATATATTCTATATTCTTCAAGAGACTGAGTTGAATTGATCCTGAATACTTAAGCATTTGTTACAGTTCTGGAAAGAAAACATATGGGACTGAATAGTTCTTTTTTGGGAAGTTTTAAAATTTTATATTCAACTTCCTTTAACAATTCATTTAGGGTAAATACGCTGGTGAGGAATTCTTTTAGGTTTGTTTTTTTTTCTCCCATCTGACAATGTTTTGATTTCTTTCATCCCTGAAAGCTATTTTCACTGGATATAACATTATGAGTTGATAATTCATTTATTTCAACATTTGAAAAATGAACCACTTCATTTTGACCCCCACAATTTCTGGTGAGAAATCCACTGTCACTATAATGTTTTTCAAGCATTAATAAGGTGTTACTTTGTTCTTACAGCTCTTAAATTTTGTTCCTTGTCTTTAATTTTTATAAGTTCATTGTGATATATCTTGATGTGACTTTCTTTGTTTCTCCTGTTTTTATATGCCTTGGCTTCCTTAATGTCTAAATTTATATCTTTTGCCAAATGTGTGAAGTTTTCAGCTATTATTTCTTTGAGTACATTTTCAGCTGCATCCTTTTTCTCTCCTTTCTGGATTCTGGTTTCTTGAATGTTCAATGTTTATAATAAAGTCCCACAGGTTCCTGAATCCTGCCTTCTTTTTTGATTGTTCAGATTGGGTGAATTCTATTGTACTGTTTTTTAGTTCTCTGATTATTTTCTCTGTTGTCTTTATTCTGCTGTTGAATACCATTTTGTGTTTAAGTTTTGGTTATTGCATTTTTCACTTCTAAAATTTGGATTTGATTTCTAGGTATTAGTTTGTTTTCTGTTGCTAATAACAAGTACCACAGATTGGTGTTAGCATTCTTGCTGCAGAGTCCTGAGGTACTGCAGGGCATCACATGGCAGAGAGAGGGAGTGTATGTGTGTGTGTGTGTGTGTGTGTGTGTGTGTGTGTGTGTGTGTTCTGGTGTGGTGTGTATGTTCCCTTTTCATATGAAGTCACCAAGATTCAATTATGTAGCTTTACTCTAATGATTTTGTCTAATCCTCATCACCTCCTGAACATCATAGATTAAGTTTCTACTTAACTTCATAATGGTTCTTAAATTTCAATGCATGGAGCCTTGGGAACGCACCTAAATGGTATCTAAATCACAATGTATGTTCTTTAAATATGTGATTTAATTCTTTTCTTTTAAGAAAGTTTCCTTGCATTATGCTTTTCCAGTATTTGTTCTGTTCCACTATTGGGTTTTCATTTAGGAACTCCTTTACATGTATGTTGGATTATTTCTGTCTTTTATATTTATTAATTTTTACAATTTAAAAATTTTCTACTTATTTCTATTTTTCTAATTTTTAATTTTTTTCTCCCTTTGATTCCACATACTGCATTCAGTTGTGTTGATTTCTTCTTGTAATTCTTTTAGGTAAATCTTGCTCTCTGCATCTACATCTGTTGCTTAACCATCCATAAATGTTTCAGCATTAATCTTGTTTTAAAATTCAGATTTATCTCTTATTTAAGTTTCTGAAATTTTCTTTTGTGTTTTTGGTAATATTAGAGACAAATTATCTGTACTATAACCATATTTTTCTGATGTGACTTCATGTTCTATTAGTATATAATTTAGATTTTTCTTGTCCTTCATAGCTTGCAATATCCTTAAGTGGCTTAGACACCATCTTTCAATTGTTCATTTTTAAGTGAGATTCTTAGGATAAATTGTTTAACTAGTAGAAGTGAATTTTACCATAGCTGTTTTAGCTTCCTAACTACTTGCTTCCTCTTTGGTTTCACTGTGATAAGTTAAAAAAAAAAGAACTATTTATATCTCCGTAACTCTATTACTTTCTGAGATCCCTCCCCTCTTTCCTCTTTTACTGGTATTTAAACCTTCTCTCTCTCTGACACCCAAGAGGTTTTACTTTAAACAAGTGCAATTCTATTTTGAGCCATTTCTCTTCATTATGTACGGCTTTGAGTACTTTTGATGGCCCAGGGGACCCAGGCTGCTCCACCACCCTCAGAACTTTCTGCAGTCCCCTTGCACTCATAAGACTGGAACTCTGAAGTCACCCAGCAGTTATGACTGTCTGAAGTTTGGCTTTTTGAATCCTCCAGTATGAGTGGAGGTCATTTTGTGTGGAATGAATAGTTCCTGGCTGTCTTGCCTCTCACAACTTGCCAGACTTTTCTTTGTATTCCCTTACCTCATTCCTGCACACTTGCTGTTCTTGCTGGGATTTTGCTATTATCAGTGTTTTAAACTCACTTGCTCTATACTGGGATTACTGTGGTAATGTATTAGCTTATTTTGCAATTTATTCTGTTTATTGCTGCATAACAAACATGCTCAGTGCTTATTGCCTTAGAACAACTCCTTATTATTATGCCTCATGATTTTTGAGGGTCATAGATTCAGTCATGGCATGATATGGATGTCTTGTCTCTGTTTCACAATAATGCAACCTCAGATGAAGAGACTTGAATGAGAGGTAAAACATCCAGGACTTGATAACTTATGTTTTTCCTCTTTTTATATTGACATGGTTAATTTAGGCTTCCTTAGTGCAGAGTGGCCAAAGTTATTACATAGCAGTATAATTACAAATAGTATAAAGTTATTACATAGCAGCTGAAATCTCCAAGAGATCAAGATGATAACAGTCAGCTCTGTTCATCCCTTTTGCCTACTCCATTACTCAGAGCAGATATCCCATGGGATAGTCCTGAACCAAAGGCTAAGGAAGTCAACTCTGCTTCTTGATGGCAGAAAGTCTGTGGATACTTTTAATCCACCACAATATTCTAATTACTCTGGTAGCTATTGGACATAACTCACATATTATATAATTCATCTATTTAAAGCACACAATTCAATGATTTTTAGTATATACAAACAGTTGGATAACCTTGAACAAAAATTTTAGAACATATTTCGTCATGCAAAAAAGAAAGCTGTACTCATTAGCAGCCATTGTCCATTTCTTTCAGCTTTCTGAAGGAGACTGGGAAAATTAAAATGCAAGATATCAATGGTACCATCTTACTCAAAGTGGGTTATTTTTAAATCATATTTAAAACATATTTCTGATTTGTGAAATATATGCTATTTTTTCTTATAAATTGGCAAGTTTAGTTGTATATGCTTTTTTTGTGAAATGATTAAACCAAGCTAATTAACATAGCTTCACCTAAATTTTTTTTTATGGTGAGGACATTTGAAATTTACTCTCACCTGTTGTCACCCTGTTATGCAAGAGACCCCAAAAAACTTATTCCTCCTGTCTAATGAAAACTTTGTACCTTTTTGGGGGGTAAGTGATAAAGACAAAACTGTAATTTTGTAAATATTTCAGTAAAATGAGATTTATATTTTGCCTATTACCTATCTGGTGGCACAGGGAACAGATGAAATGATGAAAATAAAAATGGTTTTAAAAGGTTGAAAATCCATTGTTCATATATTATTTATTATTATTTAAATATTAATAAGAGGAAATGAAGCATTGTGAGAATGTATTCCCATAGATTTTGTGTATTTCTCTATAGTGACAGTAGCAGTCTTTCAGTATTAAAATTTAAATACACACACATATTCCTCACATTTAATGTAGAGTGAATTCTAAAAATTTGTCAGTGAAATGAATGTTCATTTGTTTAGTTAGTTTTGTTTTCTTTTTTGAACCCACCTAAAAATCTGGAAAACTTTTGGAGAGCATGTGTTGTACAGTAATGAGAACTTGGCCCTTGTATGCTACTTTTCCTGTTCTGTGCTCTCTGTTTCATCTGCTGCATCCTGACCTGGAGCTCTGTGGCAAGGCTGCCTGGGTCACAAGTGAGATGAGGTTGTGGCTGGCAGCTTTTCTAAGTGGGGAGGCATCCTAACCATAGCTGAGGATCATCTCTCAACTTTGCGTGGGATGGCCATTATATATCTTATACATCTTGTGATGTTATCCTCAGAACTGCCTAACAGGACAGAACAATGAGCTAGCAGTTATAAGCTGGGTCAGGCCAGAGCAATCAAGATGTGTGGTCCCCACCTAAGAAATGACTTCCTTTTTAACTTTATCTGAGTCATTTGAAGAAGTCAATACTTTTCTACAGGTAACTGGGGGATATTCTTTCAACAAAGGGACTCTTCCAGTTTGGCAATGGTATCTGGGGATGAAGAAGGATTCTATGGAAAGGTATCACCACCACCTGCAACATGCTATACAAACACTGCATATGTTCAGTATCTATTTACTCATTTGAAGAGAAAGGATAGTGTCATATTTGTCAGATTTAGATGATAATTTCACCACTTTGGGGAGCTTTCTTTTTGTTATTGCATTAACATATAAGTTATTATGTTTGGTAAAATTGTATGTAAAATATACCCAATAAAAAAATGAGTATCCTCGTATCTTAAATTCTCTCTCCAAACTTCATATATCTACAGATAAAGATTTGCTTGGACTTAGTTCTACATTGAATTCCTGCTCTAAGAAATTAGAAAAATAATTGTTCCTAATTCACTGGGTTGTTTTAAGGCATACAAAATGAGGCATGTCAAACATTTTCTATAAACTTAATGTCTATATAAACTTTCAGTCAATTGCCTAAAAATGCTAAGCACTCATGATATCAGTTATAATTATTAATAGTTATGACCCTTAGCTGTATTTTGAAAGAAAATGGGGATCTAGATAAAGAGCATTTACTAATTTCAGCAAGGTTTATTTGAGATTGTTCTTATCAATTTGTCATTTTATTCTACAAATGTCTCACAAAGATTTGAAGATTTTTTTAGTCTTTTATTTCTCCTCTTTTCACATATAAATATGACTTTCTTTGCTACATAAAAGTTTTTTGTTTGGGGTAGTACAAGATCAGTATGTGAACAAGGATGATATATTCGTTCTTCTATCAACCTGTTTAGTAAGCACTTCTTTATCAGGGAACCTGGGTTGTAGGAAGCAGCAGGATGCAGGACTATGTACTTGCTCTGCCTCTACTCTGGGCCCCAACAGATTTTTGGCCATGAAAGTATGAGAGCCTGGACACTTAGCCCAGTTAGGATCCAGTTCCCCAGAAGGAAGAGGTGGCCTCCTGTTACTGACCTAGAATTGTGACATTGTAATATGATACCATTTGATCTCCTGATTTTGTTCAGATATGTTGTGATCACTTCATGTTTGACCTTTATTATCTCAGTGTGGTTTCATCTGTTTCATGCCATTGACCTAAATCCTCTTCAAAGTAGACCATAGTGTTAGAACTCAATTTTTAATTCAAGTTTTGAAGTTGATTTTTATAGCTAGGTTGAGGCTAACCCATTTATCTATACAATAATTGACAAGTATCTATAAATATATATCTTTATTTTACTTTTATTTCTGTTTAACTACTCAAGGTTTGTGTTACATGGGACCCTATATTCAGACATATGAAGAAACAGCTTATTATTTCTTACAAATTGTTGCATCTTTTTCACAAGTCACTGACAGTGCTAAAATAGTCCCCTTCAAATGTATATTTCAGAATTCTACTCTCTTTTCATATCTTTTCCCAAGATGGAGTCTGGGTGTATAAGAGAGGTCAGAACCCCCTTTAGCTCCAGAGAAGGGTCTTCAGATGTTTGTGTCTTTGTGCTACTCTCTGGATCCTTAATGAATTCTGCAGCAATGATGTCCTTTGTCATCCTGTCATAGCTTACTTTGTTGGTATCTTCTGCTGAGGTCTGAGGCTAAACAACATACTGCCTCTTCTATTTTGGCTTGGACAGGACTTATGATCCTAACTTTTGTCTGGACCCACCTCTGCTCTTTCAAGTTCAGCATTTGTCACTGAGGTCTGGCTCTGATTTCCTTTTACTCTACAGCCTGTGTGACCTACAGTCCTCAGTTACAGGTGTTGACCTCCTGCTAGTTTCCCATCAATTACAAAACATCTCCTGGGTTACTTTGCTCAACCTTCCTTAAGGCATATGACAATTTCTTCCTTGCCCTTATAGCCATCTTGGAGAGCTACACTCAGGCCCCTTTGCTCCCCAACTTTTCTATGCCACTGACTTCACTTTGAAAGAGTTGCCCTACATTGCTGTTCTCCCAAGTGCCAAAGCCAAAGCCAAGGCCAAAGAAGGAGAAAAGCCTTTATGACTACTAAGAATGGACATGGGTATATATAATCTGTTTTCTTTCTCTCCTACCTAAAAGAAAGGAATCCCAGTTCTAAATTTCCTGTTAGCATACTCTACTTCCTGCTGTTTCTGCTTGTCATCACACACTGTCCATGTTTTATTTCTCATCATTTCCTGAAAAGTTTAGCTCTTGCTTCATTGTTTCTCTAGCACCACTACAGTTGTAATTCCTGGTGACATCAATGTCTCCAAGATCATCTATCCAATATCCTGACCTCTCATTTCTTTAACCTTTTATTTTCCAATGAAACTGGTCCTATATTTACCACTAACTCCTGCATATAACCTAGATTTTGTCATTATTATTAATTGTATTTCTTTTATAATTTCAATTTCAAGCCCCCATATTCTCTAACTACCACTTCCTATCATTCCACTGATATTCTAAGACTCTTACACAGAGGGACCTGAAGTTAACTGGTCTACTACCTTTTCCTTATCTCTAATTCAGCATGTGCTATCACACCTTTCTCATTCAGTGAAAATTCCATATTTTACCACTATAACCACTTTTGCTATAAAACTAAATTCCTTTTCCTTTCTCTCATTTCATTTAAACTGTCTGGAAATCTTAGTTAAATACAAGTGTCTGTGTACCTGGTGTTCACG
The DNA here is from genome assembly GCF_047511655.1 of Castor canadensis. Classification (NCBI taxonomy): domain Eukaryota; kingdom Metazoa; phylum Chordata; class Mammalia; order Rodentia; family Castoridae; genus Castor; species Castor canadensis. The sequence goes on from NC_133387.1 coordinate 52,721,853, forward strand.
TTTTCAAAGTTGAACATGGCTGGAGAGAAACCTGTCATCCTGATGACTGGTCTAGCTTTGAATTTATGACAACTCATCTCAAGAGGGCCTTAATGATGTCCAGCAACCATATTACATTTAATTCCTATATGCATCCTTAAGCATTCAGACCTCTTTCTTCTCTCTAAAATGTCTATCATCTCCTCTTTCATCCCCATTCTCTGCTGCTGCTGATAACATGAAAGCAATCAGAAGAGAATTTTCCTCAGTGTACCCATTATCATCTCTCTATCTAACTGTACCCAAGCTCATGGTTCTGCTTTAACACCTTTTTACAAATGAATAGTCTAAACTCCTAGAAAAGGAAATGTACACAAGCCTCATTCGCTCTCAGGCTCCTGAGAACTTCACTTTGGCAATTCTTCTTCCCTTTTTTGTATTCTCAATTTTCCCCTTCCATTAAACTTTTGCAGAAGCAGGAAGTAACCAAATTAAGCATCAGCTACCTTTTTCTATCTACCATCCCCATTTCTCTCCCTGATTTCTTTGTATGTATGTATGTGTGGATGTATATTTATATGTATGTATGTATTTTGGTGGTACTGGGGCTTGAACTCAGGGTCTTGTGCTGATAGGCAGGTGCTCAACTCTTTAGCCACTATGTAGTTGGGACTACAGTTATGAAGCACCATGCTCTGCTTATTTGTCTAGCTAACCTTTTTCTAAGACTGACCTCAAACTCCCACTCTTCTGATCTCTACCAGGGATCCCATGCTGGGATTGTAGACATGCACCATTATGACAGGTACTCTCCTTTCTTTTATAGAAAAACTCTTCAAAAATATTTGGCTATGCACATTGACTACCATTCTTCTTTTCCTTAATGACTGACTCTACCACATACAATCAGACTTTATACCCTGAACATTTTTTTTGGACAGTATTGGGGATTGAACTCAGGGCCTCACACTTGCTAGGCAGATACTCTACCACTTGAGTCACTCCCACCCCAAGTCCTTTGCTTCTAGTTTGTTTCCCATGTATGGTCTTGCACTTTTTGCCTGCATGGCCTTGCACTGTAATTCTCTCATCTCTCCCTCCTCCATGGCACATGCTGCCATGGTCAGCCCTAACCAGATTCTTTTAAGAGTGTTTGTGAGGATACCAATAACCTCCAAGTTACTACCTCCATTGGCATTTTTCAGTTATCATCTTAATTGACCTATCTACAGGATTTGAAATACTTGATTACTTTTTCATCTTTGACACATGTTCTTTCTTGGCTCCCAAGGTATTACAACTTTATTTAGCTCAGACCTTAATGGCTGCTCCTTTTGAATCTCTCTCCAACCTCTTTAACCTCTACAGCTAAGATCTTTGTCCTCTTCTCCACCTACACATAGTCACTTGGTGATATTATCTTACCTTATGACTTTAAATGCCATCTATTACAACAGGTCTCAAATTTATATCTTGGGCCCTTTTTCTTGACTCCTCCCTCCTACTTTCAGCGAAGCTGTCAGACTGTTAAAACTGTCTGTATGGCACCGAGGTGGTTAAGACATGATCTAATGCATTTGATAAAATTCATGCAAAATGTATCTTACTACATGAATAATTTAAAAACAGAACAATAACAAAGTAGAACATGTTACTCTTGTTCAGGCCCCCAAAGTTTGAGTCAAAAATCCTTATTTTGGCCTATAAGGTTATTGTGTTCTGGTCCTTCTGAGCTCCTTAGGTCTGTAAACACAGAAGATGTATTCTGGCTTCAGGATTTTCGTACCACAAAGAAGGAAGTCTCTAATATTAATAATGCAAAAAATTATGTTTCTATATCAATTGTTCTGACATGTAGCCAGCTTTTGCAAATAGTTAAAACATTATGCCTTCACAGAGTATAGGTCTAGGCATAAATATATAAAATAGAATTTATAATTATATTATTCTTTATTAGTTATGATCTCCATAGCCTCATTTTTACTTTTGGCTAATTAATCTGTCAAATACTGAGAGAGGAGTATTAAAATATTTCCCAAGAGTAGAAGCCCTCCATCCAATGATAAGAATTGAAATGAATCAATCAATCAAACATGACTGTCAAGGGAGAGTATAAAGAAAAATAATGTACAAAAGTTGAAAACCTTTTATTTTGACTTAAATCATATGGAAATATATTTATTTGATAATCTTTTGATGCAGGGTCAAAGTCTTTCTCAGTGTATGACTCCTGAACTAGAATTCTATTACTTGTCTAGCTTAAACCACTCCTTTTATGTAAGGTCTGTTTTATTTGATTGTGAATATTTAAAGTAGAGTGAGAATTTAGAGACACTTCAGGAAATTATCCGATTGTCAAATAATATGTCTAGGTTTTCATAGTTACTATCTCATCTCCTGATAACTTACATTTGTCTCAAAATGCATTTAATTTGATAGGGCACTTTTTAGTGAGTGACAAAAAGGAATTTAATTTAGTTTTAATTAATTATAAGCTGTTTATTTTGTTTGATACATATTTTACATACAATATCAGGCCCAATATAAATACAGTACATGTAAGCATGTTTGGGAAAAACATAACTGACTCCTGGTAAGCATATAACTGAATTGATGTGAACAGAGAGTATGGGCACTCAGTGGGAGAAATTTATTAGTGGTCAGTACTCAGATGACTTTGAGTAAGTCAGTGTATTTTACAAAGGAACAGACATTGTCAGTTAAGATAAAGCCAGTTCAGTGAGCTCTTACTGCATTATTATTTTTCTGTTAATGTCAATTTTTATTTCCAACCCTTTTGTTTTTGCTTCAGGTTTTATACTTTATTTGATGCATAAGAGTTGACGATAGCTATAGCCTGTGAACACAGTCCTTTTATCCACAGAAGGAGCATCTTTTGTTTCTTTGAAGCTTTTACCTTAAATTTGAATTAGTCTTTTATGATATTGCAACCTCTTTTTTATACTCTTTATCTTTTTGCTTTGTTTTCTTTTATGGCCCATGTTTCTGTGATTTTTTTTTTCCTTTTTCTTTTATTATTCATATGTGCATACAAGGCTTGGTTCATTTCTCCCCCCTGCCCCCACCCCCTCCCTTACCACCCATTCCACCCCCTCCCTCTCCCCCCACCCCCTCAATACCCAGCAGAAACTATTTTGCCCTTATTTCTAATTTTGTTGTAGAGAGAGATTGATTTTAAGACTTAAAAACGTTCTGGATTTTGCATTACTCAAGATACAAGCTTCAGCAAGTGTTTACTTCTCTTAAGTTTGGCAAACTTCCAATGTCTTCAGTCTCTCTAATCTGTATTTCATACCCGAATTGTTTTCTATAATAGGTACACTGTGTGTGTGTGCGTGCGTGTGTGTGTGTGCGTGTGTGTGTGTGTGTGTGTATGTGTGTGTAATTGCATTACACATGAATGCCTAGTACCAGATTTGTCATTTATGGGCTATTTATTTCAAGTCATGCTCTGGTTTGCAAGTGTATATCCTCAAATGGTTTCTTTCCCCTTGAAATGGCACATAATTGATGTGTCTACAGCATTTTTTTAAATGAAAAATTTCCATCCTTTGCCAAGTTTCCAGAATGGTGATTTAGCAGTCTATAGATTTTATGAGTCTGAACTACTTCCTTTTAATATTTGCAAATGTTGGTAGAGGTTATCTAGCGTTTAATGTAGACAAGGAGCAGGACCAATGTGAGCAGAGTGCTTTTACTTTCCTTCAGGTGGGATATCTGTTCTTCTTGGATGCTTCTTTGTCTTTCAAATTTGAATAATATCACCAGATCGAATTGATATGACAGTTCTCTTTAAACACCATCATCTGGTTTTTGCTTATTTGTGTCATATATCTTGTTTTCCTACTATAGATAAATGCTTTGTTTGTTCTCCAAAAACACAAACTGAATTTTTTTGATATTTTAGATTGTTTTTCTTGCCTCTCATTTATTTCTGCCCTGATATTTATTATTTCTTTCCTTTTGAACTTACTTTGAATTTACTTTGTTCTTTTTCTAGTTCCTTGCAATGTGAAGTTAGATTTTTTTTGAAATTATTTATTTTTTCTCATTTTCTGGACATAGGCATTTATCCCTACAAACTTCCCTTTTAGAACTGGTTTTGCAACATTGTAGACATTTTGGTATGCTCTGTTTACATTTTCATTTGTCTCTTGTTAAGTTCTTATTTCCTTTTTGCAGTGAATAGGTTTTAGATTTGACCAGAAAATTGTTTGTTACATTTACTTTTGGATATTATTTCTTTTCCATATATTCTGTTTTGTTCTGCAGGAAATCCAAATGTTGGATTTCTGCCATCCATTCTCTGCATCTCGTACTTTTCCTTATACATTATTCCAAGTGATTTTTAAAACCTCTTATCTAAAGAAGTGATTTTTTTTTGACACCTTTGAATCTAGTTTTCTTTTTCAATAGCCTTTAGGCTTAGATAGCATCTAATATCATTTTATGCCCTTCAGAGATTTAAAAAATATCTTTAACTTAACCTCATCTTCCTTTTCATGTGAGTGTATTTGCTTATCACTTTGAATCCATTTTATTTAATTTCCTTGAGAGAACAAAGCAGTTTTTGTTTAAGCTTTTTTCTTTGGCTGCCTTTAGTACAACTTCAAAGCATCCCTATGCATCTTTACTTTGCATGTTACATTTACTTTCATTTTTATGTTTTAGATTTTTTTGCAGAACTGACTTGTATTGGGAGACTCTAAGCAGATCTTCCACTTGTTCCAACATTCTGGAATTGAATTCTCTTTTGTTCTCCTCTTGGTTTCTAAGGTCTCACAATTATGCTCTTCAAGGTGTAACAGAAATGGTAGATTTTTATAGTAAACATTGTGAGTTTAATTATCACCTACCCTGAGGAAGTGGAATTTTCTTCATTTCTGCTGAATTTCTCCTGGTAAATGTTTGGCTATGTTTCATGCTTTTTGTTCTATGACAGCATTTCCCTCACTTTTTGGTTATTCATTGGGATGATATATTCAAAATTAGTCAAAGAAAAAAATCATTACCTTGAGGTGACTCTTCTCAAGACATAGAGGAGTTAGATATGAAGAAGGAAGAGGGAATAATTAAGATTAGGTACATTATGAAATGGTTGAAGGTGGAAGAACTGAATAGAATGGCATAGATATAGCAACAACTCATACTGAAGGTGGCTTCTGGCAAAGGAAAATGCATTAGGAATCAGTGGGAATATTTTAATTATACAACCCAGAAACCTATTGTGACCATAAAAAATGTAATAATAACACTAAAAATAGGGATGATATCAAAGGACAGCAGGAATGCCTTAAAGGTGTATAATAGACTGCAAATAAAAATTGGATTGAAATGCAGTACATATTTTTCCACAACAAATCAAAGTAGTGCTATAAGAAGTAAACAAAGAAATATTTGGCAACCTATGTTAATAAAGCAGTAAGGCTAGAAGAATTGTGTTGTCATCGGAGAGACAAAAGATATACCAGTTAAAACTTCCTCTTCTCACAGCAGTCTAAGGCCATGGAGTAGGATCTATAGTTAAGACATTTGGCTGCATCCCCATTGGGATGTGGAGTATAACCTTCCTACAACCCAGCAAGTTGAAAACCAAACAGGAAGAATTGTGTACAGCCAAACTTTCTGGCGTTCAGGGCAAACTGAAGAGAAAACAAAACAAGGAAAACTGGTCCTTAGTGTAGTAGTTTCAACAATTATTAAGAATAAATAATTCTGAGAAAAAGTCACCAGAAGTGTGGATATCTACATATCCTCAGATCAGGTAATAACTAAACTCACATTTACCTATAAAATCTGACATTTCTATACTTTGAAGGGCACAATTGTTAGACCTTGATAAAGCAGGAGGAGAACCAAAGAAAATTCACTTTCAATATTTTGGAGTATGTGGTAGACCTACTTAGAGTCACCTTAATGCAACCCAGTCCTATAAAAACACATGAAAAAATATGCAACATAAAAATGAAACTAAATGTATCATACACATATGGTACATTTTACATATACATATTACAGTCCCAAGGTGTTTGCCTTGGGGGAGGTTTAAGTAAGTGTGACTTCCGGTCCCCTTTCCCTTCCAGGTACTTTTATTGTCTACTTCTTCCTCTGTCTTCTCTGTCCTGGAAATATTTGCTGAACAACTCTCTCTTTTTTTTTAATTATTCATTTATTCACATGTGCATACATTGTTTGGGTCATTTCTCCCCCCTGCCTCCCTCTCCCACCCTCTTCCCCACTTCCTCCTTCGCTTCCAGGTAGAACCTGTTCTGCCCTTATCTCTAATTTTGTTGGAGAGAAGACATAAGCATAATAAGGAAGACAAAGTGTTTTGCTAGTGAACAACTCTCTTTCTCATGGAACCTGAAACTCATACTATTTACAAAACCACTACCAAACTATATAGTAAATATTTTTCTGTTTCTTGTGCATGTAACTTGATTTATTTGTAAACTGCTAGATAATATACAGCAAGATTAGTGATGATAAACCTCAGGAATAGAATTAATAAAATGGGAATATTATCTTGGGGGGGTTATTCTATGCCATTAATTTTGGATTGCTTTTCCTTCTGGTAATTGTCTTCCTTGGGTCTCCAAGGGGTTGAGAATACCTAGGCAATATTGAAACTATTGTGCTGAAAGAAAAACCCATGAAAAATGAAATTAATATCTGCTTGACATTTTGAGGTTTAGCTGAGACTATTTTTTCTAAACATCAGCAAGATATTTTCTGCCATTTTTGATTTATGTATGAAGGTGAGAGTCTATACTTTAAAAGAACAGTGACTCTTTAAAATATTCTATGCTCATGGCTTAAGACAATTGGTGTCATATATTTCAATTTGCTTTGGGAAGGAAAATTAACCTACAGTTAAAGAGAAATGCTGCATTGTCTTACAAATTGCTGCATAATGATGTCTGTGTTAGCAAAGAAGTACAGCTTTGCTCATGTTTTCATTTATGTTGATAACATTGAGGCAACTCATAAGGTTCAACTTGGATCAGACAAAAAAACAAATAGAGAATCAGAAAGAAGGGCTTCTTGTTTTTCTACAAAGGAGTACATGTATACCAGACCAATTATAATCTTCTTCCTTCCAAGTTTTCTGTGTGGAAGATTAGCTTTTCACCAATTTGTGATCTAAGCTAAATTCTTTGTGCAACTTAAAACTTTTCCCTGTTCCCTTGTATTTCAGTGGGATTGGAGACTTCATTTGACTTTAATGGATATTGTCTTTCCAATCACTGGATGAATTTAAAGGATCCAGAGAATATTACACAAAATCCTTTCCCATATAAGGTTATTTTCTTTTACTCTGGTTACATAGTATTTTATTTCTTTCTTCTTAGTCTCATTTTTTTTATGTTGGAATCTTATTTCTCACATATTTTAATAAAGATAACCAAATACATCACAGAGAAGAGTTCAAATTAACTAGAGAATAGTTTTTTCCCAAGAATATGGATTTTCAAAATCATTACTGCATATTCACATTGATTTTCTTTTATTTTGAAATATGTTTTCAGTTTTTTTATCACCTGAAAAACATCTGTGTGGACATACTGGTAAAATTCTGCCTTATTGATTTCTTGTTCTTAAATTATCAAGTATTCAAGAAAAATAAGACAAGATTCAAAAATTCAAAGCAAGCCCAGTGTAACTTTCATGAATTAATATTACCCTCTCTGATTTGAGAAATTTCAGACAATAGCTATTAGGTCTGGTGGTGACAGAAATAAATCTAAATTTTGGTTCATTGTAGTTATATCATAATAAAATAAGTCTATAGGTTATATATAAAATATACTTTAAAATTTTGAAATTAATATTTTCAGAAAACATTTGTAGTTATTCATCTATTGTATCATGATGTGATACTTTAAATAGAGTTTCAATGATAGATAATATATAACTATATGGTTTATACACGAATGGAATCTTTCTAATGAAAAAAGCCTTTAAACATAATATATATTTCTTCTTGCCTAGCACCCTTTCTCATTTTTGTAGTATAAGCTCTTAATGGAAGAAACTCCTGTGATTCAGATGGAGGTCACTGACTCTCAGCAACTTATTCAGAGAGGAACACATGACCTAGACAAAGAATTCTTCACATTATAGAAGGAGGGTTAATATCAAATTATCTTCGATTCTGTAATTCCTTCAAAAACAGCAGAAAATAGCCAGATGCTGGTGGCTCACGCCTGTAATCCTAGCTAGTTGGGTGGCTAAGATAGGGAAGATTATGGCTCAAGGCCAGCCTGGCAAAAGTTTGGGGACCCCCCGCCATCTCAATGAAAAGAGTATGGCCTGTGGTGCATGCTTGGCATCCCAGCATGGAGGGAAACTCACTATTGGAGGATGGAAGTGTGACTTAAGCAGTAGAATACCTGCTTCACAATTGTGAAGTCCTGAGTTCAAATGCCAGTACTGCCCTTCCCCCACCAAAAAAGGAGAAATATGTCAAATATGCTGCATTTTTTTTCTGTTGGTAATAAAATTATTTTCTCATCATGATGAAATTTAGGCTTACCAAAATGTTTAGTGACTTTTGTGACTTATCAATTATTGTATTTTTAAAATATCATTTTCATATTACTTTAGTTGGCCTTTTGGGCATAATGCTACAAGCTAAAAAGAAAGTTTAATTCTCACCAATATTAGATTTCTCAATCTTTTGAATTAAAACAAGTTTCCTACAGACCTAAAATCTGGTGTAGATAGGCTTACAAAATTAAAAGTTAGGCCTTGACAAATTTCATGTATTAATACAAATAGGTTTTGCTTCTGTCATTAGTCCACCACAGTCCATTTGATTCTCTGTTATGAAAATTTTTCTTAAGCACTTCAAGAGAAATATATGGTAGCAAAGCATGTGTCAGATTCCCTTTCTTTCAGTATGCTTTCTGGAATTATATCCATGTATTCTTTATCCTCTACATATATTTTGACTTTATAACATTCTTATTAAGAAAAAAGATTATAGTTTTTTAATGGAGAAAAAGGTTAGTTAATTTTATTATATACTGTTATTTTTCATGATTTCCATTGAAGTGTTTAAAATTTATTTAGTAGAGCTTGTGAAGTTACAGTCCACACATTTAAAAAAAATTAATCATTTATGTCCATGGGTAGAAAGAAGTGCAGTTTTGGAGACATTAATCATTACATTTCATGTCATGAATAATACATTTGTGTGCTTTGCTGTAACTCTCTGATAATGTATGTATGCAGCAGGTTTACTCCTTTGCATGCATACTATAACTTTTATGATGTATTATGTATAGGTAGTTAGTTCCATTTGTTTTTTTAAGAGTCTGTGATCAAATCATTCTGCAGTGAAGCTGAAAAGTGATAGTTATTCTTAGGGATATTGGAGTCTTTATTAAAGGCAAGCCTGGTCCTAATTTTTGTTAGAATGAGGAGTACAATAAAAAATCGTGATTTTTATACTATACATCTAAGTATTTAAAAGCTACCAATCAAAAGAATTATAAAATATATATCAACCCACTTCATGAATATTATTTAACCATTCTGACTGGGGTGAGATAGAATCTCAGCATCATCTTGATTTGCATTTCCTTTATAGCTAAGTATGTTGAATATTTCTTCATGTATTTATAGGTCATTTGTCCTTTTTCTTTGTGGTCAATTTTTTGAAGTCTGTATACAATCCTTTGTCTGATGAATAGCTTGAGAAGATTTTCTCCCATTTTGTGGGCTATATCTTCATTTTGGAAATTGTTTTGTTTGACATACAGAAAGACACAGGTCTTCTAAGTGTTTTCCTATAGTAGTTTCAAAGTTTTGGTCTCACCAAATTAAGATTTTTTGAGCCATTTTGAATTGATTTTAATACAGTATGTTATGTAGGGTCTAGTTTCATTCTCCTATGTATAGATATCCTGGTTTCCCAACATCATTTCTTGAAGAGACTGTCTTTTCTGTAATATATATTTTGGTACCTTTCTTGAGAATCAGATGTCTGTAGCTATTTATGTTTATTTCTGGGTCTTCTATTCTGATTCATTGCTCTACCTGACTGTTTTCCTGCCAGTATCATGTCTTTTTTAGTATGCCTCTGTAGAGTAATTTGAGGTCAGGTATACCTCCAGCATTGCTCATTTTTCTCGATATTGCTTTGGCTTTTCTGATCTTTGCTTCTTTCTCTTGTCTTATTGCTCTGCCTAGGAATTCCAGTACTCTATTGAATAAGAGTGGGGAAAGTGGATACCCTTTACAGGCAATGATTTCAGTTTTTCCCTGTTTGGAATTATGTTGGTTATAGGTTTGTCATATATGCCCTTTATTATGTTGAGGTATGTTCCTCCTAGTCCTAGTTTTTTCAGGGCTTTTATCATGAAAGAATGTTGATTTTTGTTAAAGGCTTTTTTCTACATCTATAATTTTATCCCATTATGATATAATAAGAGTCACAATATTATTTCAATTTTCTTTATTTGTGAAGACTTGATGATTGGCCTAAAATGTGTTCTGTTTTGGAGAAAGTTTCTTTGGAAAAGAATGTGTATTACACAGCAGTTGGATGGAACATTCTACAGATGTCTGTTAAGTCCATTGTATCCATGGTACAGTTTAATTCTGAATTTTATTGATGTTTTTGGCTTGGATGATATACCTATTAATAAAAGTGTGGTACTGAAGGCACCCACTGCTATTGTATCCAGACCTGCCTTTCCCTTTATGCCTAGTAATGTTTGTTTTATAAAACTGGATGCATCAACATTTGGTACATATAAACTTAGACTTGTTATATTTTCCTGATGGATTTTTATCTTTACTAATACATAATAACTTTCTCATCTCTTCTAGTTTTGGCTTACAACCTATTTTGCCAGATATGTATATAGCCACTCCTACTTGATTTTGGTTTCCAGTTGCTTTGGTGTATCTTTTCACTTTCAGATGTTGGATCTTTATCAGTGAGATCTGTCTCTTATAGACAACAAATAATTTATTCTTTTTTGGAATTCCAAGATGGCGGCTAGAGGTAGGAAGCAGAAAGAGACCCTCCTATAGTGAAATCTTGGAGAGACGCTGGAGACACACTTTGCAGACATAATCACCGAGAAAAGGCATAACTTTCACTCCTCCACATCTCCAGCCGGCGCAGAGAATCTCCACTTCATGTTAAACGGAGAACCGAGGAGGGCCCCCGGGGCCGCCAGTGGCTGGCGCCCATATGGCTTGGGAAGACGAGGACCAGGTGAGCTTCACGGTACCGCGGTTCCCCCACAGACAAGCCTGGGCCAGAGAAGCATAGCCCTCTGGACAGACTGACCTCCACCCAGGGAAAAAAAAGAGAAACTGAGTACTAAGCAATAAGAACAGTTAAGACACGCTGGAAAGAGGGTGGGGCGCCCTGAGCGCTGAAGATTGGGGGAACGGAATCCTTCCCGGGACTGTAAATAAACGAGCCGGGAGGGCCGGAGAGGCTCTGGCGGGAGCGGGGCGCGCGCCCAGCAACCAGGAGCTGGGAAGTTTGTGAGAGTGGAGGAGGGAAGACCCACTTCCCACGTGAAATGTAAATAAACAGGCAGGCCTGACAACGCGGGGCAGTGTCACCTTTCCCAGTGCTTGGAAAGGGGAAAGCTAGTGGCAGAGGCCACCGCACAGGAGAACTCTGAGCAAACAAAGCCTGTGGGACCAGGTGAGTGCTAGCTCACCCCAGAGATCTGCATAAAAAGAGCCACCAGCTACAGGCTGAGAGCAGCAGGCAGGCGAGCCACAGTTGCAGATACCACTCTCAGAACTGCCTCCAGACGCTTTTTTTTCTTTTTCTCCCTACCTTTGATGAGAGAACAACCGAATTAAACCTGCAAGCCGAAAAACTTACTGAAACTGTATTGCATTTGAACTGGGGACACTTGATGGGGCTTTTTTTTTATCTTCTGTGTGTGTGTGAGTGTAGTTTTGCTCTACTTTATGCATCCCCTTTGATGAGACAACTACAGAACAACATCTGAGGCACCAACTCCAGGACTGGAGATTGAGACGGACATCCAAATTATTAAGACTGAAATTGCATTGCATATAAACTTGGAAGTTTTTTGGTTTTTTTTTTTTTTTTTAATTTTCTATTTTCCATTTTATTTTAATTCATTTTTATATAGAGATATTACCTTCATATACTTATTTTTTATTTTTTTTATCTTTGATTTTCAATCCTCTCTCTGTCTCTCTATTGTCTGGTCAGCTTACTGTCGATTAGCACACTAACACTCCCTGTTTATACCTTTGAAACTCTCTTGTCTGATACCTTGTTCTGCTTTCTCCCTCTTGTCTGTATATTTGTTTTCCCCTTTTCTTTAACTTCTTGCTTTCCATCTCAGCTCACTCTTCCATTCTCAATATTACCATTGTTATTATTACAAGCTAGAAAATACTTAATTACACACAGTACAGGGACAGTAACAACACCAAGGACAATGACAGGAAGACAGAAAAAACAAGGAAACCAGTTTCCCCACAGCAAAAAATTAGTACAGGAACCAGAGGGGAATGAAGAGAACAGAAACTCAGATCCAGACTCCAACAAAATGAAGATAAACTATGCCAAAGGACCCAATGAAGCCCACAAGAATAATTTAAAAGAAGACATACTACAAGTACTCAATGAGAATTTTATAGAGATGATACTGGATAGGGTCAACCAAAATGTACAGGAGACACTCAAGAAATTCCAAGACAATAAAAATAGAGAATTTGAAAAAGCAAAAGAAGAAATAAAGGAAACCATAGAAGCACTGTATAAACACCAAAGTGAAAGAGAGAACACAATGAATAAATGGATAAATGAACTCAGGACAAAAATAGACAACAATAAAGAAGAAACCAGCCAGGATATGGAAAACCTCAGAAAAAAGAACGAAACAGAACTGCAAAACAAAACAGAAGGCCAATCCAGCAGAATAGAACAAACAGAAGACAGAATCTCAGAACTTGAAGATGAAATGGTAATTAAAGGAAAAACCGAAGAACTATTAATTAAACAACTCAAGACCTGTGAAAAGAAAATGCAAGAACTCACTGACTCCATCAAAAGACCAAACTTGAGAATCATGGGCATCGAAGAAGGAGAAGAGGTGCAAGCGAAGGGAATACGTAATATATTCAACAAAATAATAACGGAAAATTTCCCAAATTTGGAGAAAGATATTCCCATACAGATGCAAGAGGCCTCCAGGACACCAAACAGACCAGATCAAAATAGAACTACTCCACAACATATCATCATTAAAACAACAAGTTCAGAAACTAAGGAAAGAATATTGAAGGCTGTAAGAGAGAAAAAACAAGTAACATACAAAGGTAAACCCATCAAACTCACAGCAGGCTTCTCAACAGAAACATTAAAAGCAAGAAGAGCGTGGGGTGAGATCTTCTGGGCACTGAATGAAAATAACTTCAACCCCAGGATACTCTACCCAGCAAAGCTATCATTCAAAATAGATGGAGCAATAAAAGTCTTCCATGATAAGCAGAAACTAAAACAATATGTGACCACAAAGGCACCATTACAAAAGATTCTGCAAGGGATCCTGCACACAGAAAGTGACACCCAATTAACCATGAAAAGGCAGGCAGCACCAAACCACAGGAAAAGAAAAAGGAAGACAGTAGAGAGTAACATCAAGTTAGGTACACACAATCAAACCTTCAAACAACTAAGACAACTAAATGGCAGGAATCACCACATACCTATCAGTACTAACGCTTAATGTTAATGGACTTAATTCACCCATCAAAAGACACCGTTTGACAAAATGGATTAAAAAAGAAGATCCAACAATTTGTTGCTTACAGGAGATTCATCTCACCGACAGAAATAAGCATATGCTTAGGATGAAAGGCTGGAAGAAGATTTACCAAGCCAATGGCCCCCGAAAACAAGCAGGAGTAGCAATACTTATCTCTGACAAAGTAGACTTCAAACCTACATTGATCAAACGAGATAAAGAAGGACATTCCATACTAATAAAAGGGGAAATAGACCAAAAGGAAATAATAATCATCAATCTGTACGCACCCAATGTCAACGCACCCAATTTCATCAAACATACCCTGAAAGACCTAAAAGCATATATAAACGCCAACACAGTGGTTGTGGGAGACTTTAACACTCCATTATCATCAATAGATAGGTCATCCAAACAAAAACTCAATAAAGAAATCCAAGATCTAAAATATGCAATAGATCAAGTGGACCTAGTAGATGTCTACAGAACATTTCATCGAACTTCTACACAATATACATTCTTCTCAGCAGCCCATGGAACCTTCTCCAAAATAGATCATATCCTAGGGCACAAAGCAAGCCTCAGCAAATATAAGAAAATAGAAATAATACCATGCATACTATCTGACCACAATGCAGTAAAAGTAGAACTCAACAACAAAAGTAAAGACAAAAAACATGCAAACAGCTGGAAACTAAATAACTCATTACTTAATGAAGAATGGATCATCGATGCAATAAAAGAGGAAATTAAAATGTTCCTGGAAGTCAATGAAAATGAAAACACAACCGATCAGAACCTATGGGACACAGCTAAGGCAGTCTTGAGAGGAAAGTTTATAGCCATGAGTGCATATATTAAAAAGATTGAAAGATCCCAAATCAATGACCTAATGATACATCTCAAACTCCTAGAAAAACAAGAACAAGCAAATCCCAAAACAAATAGAAGGAGAGAAATAATAAAAATAAGAGCTGAAATCAACGAAATAGAAACCAAAAAAACCATACAAAGAATTAATGAAACAAAAAGTTGGTTCTTTGAAAAAATAAACAAGATCAATAGACCCCTGGCAAACCTGACTAAAATGAGGAGAGAAAAAACCAAAATTAGTAGAATCAGGAATGCAAAAGGGGAGATAACAACAAACACCATGGAAGTCCAGGAAATCATCAGAGACTACTTTGAGAACCTATATTCAAATAAATTTGAAAATCTAAAAGAAATGGACAGATTTCTAGATACATATGATCATCCAAAACTGAACCAAGAGGAAATTAATCACCTGAATAGACCTATAACACAAAATGAAATTGAAGCAGCAATCAAGAGTCTCCCAAAAAAGAAAAGTCCAGGACCTGATGGATTCTCTGCTGAATTCTATCAGACCTTTAAAGAAGAACTGATACCAACCCTCCTTAAACTGTTTCATGAAATAGAAAGGGAAGGAAAACTGCCAAACACATTTTATGAAGCCAGTATTACACTTATCCCAAAACCAGGCAAAGACACCTCCAAAAAGGAGAACTATAGGCCAATCTCCTTAATGAACATTGATGCAAAAATTCTCAATAAAATAATGGCAAATCGAATTCAGCAACACATCAAAAAGATTATTCACCACAACCAGGTAGGCTTCATCCCAGGGATGCAGGGGTGGTTCAACATACGAAAATCAATAAACATAATAAACCACATTAACAGAAGCAAAGTCAAAAACCACTTGATCATCTCAATAGATGCAGAAAAAGCCTTTGATAAGATCCAACATCATTTCATGATAAAAGCTCTAAGAAAACTAGGAATAGAAGGAAAGTTCCTCAACATTATAAAAGCTATATATGACAAACCTACAGCCAGCATTATACTTAACGGAGAAAAATTAAAACCATTCCCTCTAAAATCAGGAACCAGACAAGGATGCCCACTATCTCCACTCCTATTCAACATAGTACTGGAATTCCTAGCCAGAGCAATTAGGCAAGAAGAAGGAATAAAAGGAATACAAATAGGTAAAGAAACTGTCAAAATATCCCTATTTGCAGACGACATGATCCTATACCTTAAAGACCCAAAAAACTCTACTCAGAAGCTTCTAGACATCATCAATAGCTATAGCAAGGTAGCAGGATATAAAATCAACATAGAAAAATCATTAGCATTTCTATACACTAACAATGAGCAAACGGAAAAAGAATGTATGAAAACAATTCCATTTACAATAGCCTCAAACAAAATCAAATACCTAGGTGTAAACCTAACAAAAGATGTGAAAGACCTCTACAAGGAAAACTATACACTTCTGAAGAAAGAGATTGAGGAAGACTATAGAAAGTGGAGAGATCACCCATGCTCATGGATTGGTAGAATCAACATAGTAAAAATGTCGATACTCCCCAAAGTAATCTACATGTTTAATGCAATTCCCATCAAAATTCCAATGACATTCATTAAAGAGATTGAAAAATCTACTGTTAAATTTATATGGAAACACAAGAGGCCACGAATAGCCAAGGCAATACTCAGTCAAAAGAACAATGCAGGAGGTATCACAGTACCTGACTTCAAACTATATTACAAAGCAATAACAATAAAAACAGCATGGTACTGGCACAAAAACAGACATGAAGACCAGTGGAACAGAATAGAGGATCCAGATATGAAGCCACACAACTATGAGCAACTTATCTTTGACAAAGGAGCTAAAAATATACGATGGAGAAATAGCAGCCTCTTCAACAAAAACTGCTGGGAAAACTGGTTAGCAGTCTGCAAAAAACTGAAACTAGATCCATGTATATCACCCTATACCAAGATTAACTCAAAATGGATCAAGGATCTTAATATCAGACCCCAAACTCTTAAATTGATACAAGAAAGAGTAGGAAATACTCTGGAGTTAGTAGGTATAGGTAAGAACTTTCTCAATGAAACCCCAGCAGCACAGCAACTAAGAGATAGCATAGATAAATGGGACCTCATAAAACTAAAAAGCTTCTGTTCATCAAAAGAAATGGTCTCTAAACTGAAGAGAACACCCACAGAGTGGGAGAAAATATTTGCCAATTATACATCAGACAAAGGACTGATAACCAGAATATACAGGGAACTTAAAAAACTAAATTCTCCCAAAACTAATGAACCAATAAAGAAATGGGCACGTGAACTAAACAGAACTTTCTCAAAAGAAGAAATTCAAATGGCCAGAAAACACATGAAAAAATGCTCACCATCTTTAGCAATAAAGGAAATGCAAATTAAAACCACACTAAGATTCCACCTCACCCCTGTTAGAATAGCCATCATCAGCAACACCACCAACAACAGGTGTTGGCGAGGATGCGGGGAAAAAGGAACCCTCTTACACTGTTGGTGGGAATGTAGACTGGTACAACCACTCTGGAAAAAAATTTGGAGGCTACTTAAACAGCTGGACATCGATCTACCATTTGATCCAGCAATACCACTCTTGGGGATATACCCAAAAGACTGTTACTCCAGAGGCACCTGCACACCCATGTTTATTGTGGCACTATTCACAATAGCCAAGTTATGGAAACAGCCAAGATGCCCCAGCACAGACGAATGGATTAAGAAAATGTGGTATCTATACACAATGGAATTTTATGCAGCCATGAAGAAGAACGAATTGTTATCATTCGCTGGTAAATGGATGGAACTGGAGAACATCATTCTGAGTGAGGTTAGCCTGGCCCAAAAGACCAAAAATCCTATGTTCTCCCTCATATGTGGACATTAGATCAAGGGCAAACACAACAAGGGTATTGGACTATGAGCACATGATAAAAGCGAGAGCACACAAGGGAGGGGTGAGGATAGGTAAGACACCTAAAAAATTAGCTAGCATTTGTTGCCTTTAATGCAGAGAAACTAAAGCAGATACCTTAAAGCAACTGAGGCCAATAGGAAAAGGGGACCAGGAACTAGAGAAAAGGTTAGATCAAAAAGAATTAACCTAGAAGGTAACACCCACGCACAGGAAATCAATGTGAGTCAATGCCCTGTATAGCTATCCTTATCTCAACCAGCAAAAACCCTTGTTCCTTCCTATTATTGCTTATACTCTCTCTACAACAAAATTAGAGATAAGGGCAAAATAGTTTCTGCTGGGTATTGAGTGTGGGGAGCGGGAGGGGGTGAAGTGGGTGGTAAGGGAGGGGGTGGGGGCAGGGGGGAGAAATGAACCAAGCCTTGTATGCACATATGAATAATAAAAGAAAAATGAATAAATAAATAAATAAATAAATAGATAAAGAATAGTAGATCTATAGAATGGATTAGAATAAAACATTAAAAAAGATTAAAAAAAATAACTTTCTCATCTCTTCTAGTTTTGGCTTACAACCTATTTTGCCAGATATGTATATAGTCACTCCTACTTGATTTTGGTTTCCAGTTGCTTTGGTGTATCTTTTCACTTTCAGATGTTGGATCTTTATCAGTGAGATCTGTCTCTTACAGACAATAAATAATTTATTCTTTTTTAAAAAATCTAATCAGTCAGTCTGCATCTTCCAATTGGAGACTTAAGACCATTTACATTGAAACTTAACTATTGGTAGGTGTTTGCTGATTCCTGTAATTTGGGGGTTTTTCCTGTTTCATTCTATACTTATTGTTCTTTTCTTTTAACCTTATTTTTCTGAGGAGGTTATTGACTTATTGAATTGAACATCATTGATTCCTTCCTAATTCTCATGTATTTATCTATTCCTGTTAACAAATTTATTCTTTCTTGAGCTCTCATATTTGTAATTATCTTTATTCCTATTTTGTGTGTAGGATTCCTTTGCATATCTTCTGCAATTCTGCCTTACTGATCATGCATTCCTTTAACTTTTGCTTATCTTGGAAGGTTTTTATTTTTACATTAATTTTAAAGGAAAACATTTCTTGATATAGTATTCTTGGTTGACAGTTGTTTACTCTCAGGGCTTGAAATATGTCATTCCATGCTTTCCTGGCATTTAGGGTTTCTGCTATGAGGTCTGATGTGATTATGCTGTTTTTGCCTTTGTAAGTAAGTAGGCACTTTTTTCTTTCAGCTTTCAATATCACTTCTTTTTTTTCTACATTTGGAATTTTGCTGTAAGTTGAATGAAGAGGTTCTTTTGTGGTCTAGTTTATCTGGGTTTCTATGTGCCTCTTGTACTTGGTTATCTCTATCTCTCCCTAGATTTAGGAAATTTTCTGCTATAACTTCATTGAATAGGCTTCTTATACCTTTAGTTTTGCTCCTTCCCCTTCTTCTATCCCATGGATTCTGTTTGTCATGTTCCAGAGTTCTTAGAAGTTGTGTTCATGCTAATTTATTTTTTTCTGTATTGTTATTGAGCATAGTATTTCTTGGTGGTGTCATCAATCTTTCTTCTATTTGGTCTAGTTTATTAGTGGTACATTTTCTACTGTGTTTTTTATTTGGGTTATTGAGTTGAGTTTTGGTTTTTAATTTCCAACATTTCTGTTTTATTTTTTTCTTAGAATCTCAATATCTTTGCTGAATTTGTCATCATTGTGGCTGGCTTTGTCGTTCAGGTCTAGAATTGAGTTCTTTACTTCATTCAGCTATTTATTTGAATCTTCTTTGTAGTCATTGTTCATTTTTCAAAGTAGACATTTAAATTCTTTATTTGTCATTTTAGTCATCTTGGTAGTCATACTGCCTTTCCCCCAACATTTTCTATGTTTCTACATTGTAATTTGTGTATCTCTTGGGATAGATGTCATTGATTAACTTATCTATTCATTTATTTATTCTTGCAATCTTCTTTGGGGAGAGTCTTCTCATGGGGATAATGATTCCTACTATCACTCAAAGGAGAGAAAGCAGTAACAACAACTCAAAAACACGTCAGATATTCAAGTACAGTACAAAACCCCTGGGAACATTAACTACACTCCCAATATGATTAGAAAAGAAGGGAACCAGAATACTTATAGGACATACTAGTAGTTTGAAATTTATTTGATCTAGAGGTATGAATAATTAAGCACTAAAAAGGAAGGAGGGACAAAGAAAGGAAAAAGGAGAAAGGAAGCAAAATAGGAAAGAGAGAAAAAGAATATGGGATGGAGATAGAGAAGATTAACTCTAGTAATGGTAAAAAAGAATAGGATGAATTAAGTGCAGCAGAAGAGAAAATTGTTAATAGATAAAAGGAGAAAAGAGCAAAACAGCAACTACATTAAACTAACAACAACAACTATAAAAGTAGAGTAACTAAACGTCAGTTATAATTTCTTGCTTCTTGAGGAAAAAAAGGATGGTTTTCCACCACCAGGTTTCTTTTCAGTTTCCTTTGTGAGAATGTGCACCTTTTTGTTTGTTTTTTGTTTTTCCTTTTTGAAGTACAAGTTAGAGCAGAGGAGACTGCAGGGCAAGCCCTGATCTCCCTACAGAGCTGACTTCAGGGCAATGTTTACCTGTAAGCAGAACTACTGATGTGGGGAGTAGAGGGACCACAGTCAAAGTTCCTGCTAGTTGAGTCCAAGTACCCCCAGGTTGAATGTCTCTTATGTCCCAGTGCTCTTTCCCTACCTGTGTTGGTAAATTCCCAAGCTACTCTCTAGCAGTGTCTCTGGCTCTCTGAAAGTATACAAGGTGATAAAGGCAAAGAAATGTTTGCATTGGCTGGGCAAGTCATGGAACTGTAGTTGATTCTGATTGCCCTCACATCACAACTCTGTTTTAGCACCCTAACTCATATTCACTCCAACTGGAGGTCAGAGTTTGTGTTGCAGTTTTGCTTCTCCTGTCATTGCAGGACTCTTTGTCTGCATCTCTGTTAGGGTTTTTTGTGTCTTTTGTAAGTCTAAAGTTCAATATTACTGGATTTCTCCTGTCTTCTGTGTACCGTTGCCTTCCTTTGCCTTTTCTCATCACCCTCCTCTCTCTGAGCCATGAACCTCAGAATTGTGGAGACAGGAAAATGCTGGGTGATTCCAATTTGCTATGTTTCATAAACTGCCTGTTCCTTGATTATTATCTGGGGTTTGTCTGTTATAGACCGTTTTCTTCTTGCTTACTGTGAGGCTTACTGAAAACATCTTTTGATGATGACAATCAATTTTAAATGACAGCATCATAAACTGATTGTAAAGATAAGTAAACAACAAAATGAATGTAAAACTCTACACATGATGTGTTCCTTCTCTACAATTTGAATTATTGATATTGCAATTTACATACTTCCATATTGTCTTTTTAACATATAATTATTTTTTTTAATTGTTTAGATGTTTATCCTTCATGATAGCAATATGAATGGTTTATACACCATGCTTTCAATATTATAGCATTCTGAATTTGTCTGTATAGCTATTCTTACTGGTGAGTTGTATACCTTTCTCTTGTTTTCTTCTTATCTATCAATGTCTGTTCTTCTTCATCTGAAGAATGCCTGTTAGTACTTCTTGTATAGCACTCTGGTAGAAATACATCTTTCAACTTTTCTTTGGGAATGTTATTATATCATCTTCATTTCTAAAGGATAACTTTGCTGGGTGCAGTGTTCTAAATTACCAGTATTCTTCCTGCTTCAATATTGAAATTTCATGCTTACTCTCTTCTAACTTGTATGGTTTCCGCTGAAAAGTCTACTGTCAGATGAGTTGGGACACTTATGTGTTATATGCTTCTTTTCTTTTGTGGTCTTGAGAATCTTTTCTTTTTCTTTCACTTTTGAGAGTTTAATTATATCTTTAGATAGACTTAGTTGACTTAACTCTGACTGGTGACCTTTGAACTTCCTATACTTGTGTGTTTGTATTTTCTAGGTTTGAGAAATTTTCTGTTCATTACCTTTGAATAAGCTTTCTATTTCTTTACTTCTCAAGTCTCCATTGAACTCCAATAATCTGAATATTTGTTCTTTTAATGTTGTCTCAATGATCTTTTGTAAGCCCTTTATATTTTGTTTTTCTCTCTGACTTTGTGTTTTCAAATAACCTGTCTTCATGCTAAGCCTTTATTCTGTTTGAACACTTATGTTACCATACTTTTAATATCATTAAGTATATTTTTCAGCTCAAGGATTTCTGTTAGATTTTTAAAATTATTTCATATCTCTTAATTTTCTTTGTTAAAGTATTGAACTTTTTATCTGTGTTCTCTTGAAATTCATTGGGTTTCTTTCAAACAACTGTTTTAAATTCTCCATCCAAGAATTTGCCCATATTGACTATTATCTTCTCAGTTTCTGGTTCTGTATTTTGACTATTATGTGAAGTCATGGTTCCTTAAAAGTTCTTGATGGTTGTTATGTGACACTGTCCTCAAATTGAAGGATTAGGAATTTATTCCAGTGTTTGTAGTCTGGCTCCATTTGTACCTCTCTTTCTAGAAATTCTTTCATGTTGTTTGGCTAAGTCCAAGTTTGCTGTGAATCCACTATTATATGTTGCCACCATTTCAGTTCTACAAGGTAATCTAAACCTATGTTTCACCTCAGTCTGTAGTTGTTATGTTGGTCTGTGTGAATTGAGGGAGGACCTAAAAAGAGTAGTCCATTCCCATATGCATTTTCCTGGAGTCCTGGTAGTCCTAGATGCCTTGTATATCGCACCTGGCTTGTGGTTAGACCCTGTGTGATTCTGCCTGGCATTGGAAAGATTCGCCAAGGAGAGATCACTCCTCAGCTACTCTGCCACATCTGTGTCCATTAACACTACAATGATGATCATACTCTGAGCCCACTACAACCAGCTATAGGTGACACTGGCTGGAATAGAAGTCCAGTGTGCTGGGACTACATGTTTCAGCCTGGCATTTATGCTGGGTCAGAGGCTCCATCTTCTTTCTATTTCTGTGAGATGAGGGCTATTAAGATCTGCCCATTGTTGGATTTTACCAGCTCCATGGCAAAATTTTATGCTTACTGCCTTGTCCTTCCCTCAGTGAATGTAGTCTTGTTGAAGACTAGGTTTGGATAGAACTGATGCAAGAAGTCCATTGGCCACCAAAGCTGATGCTAAGCTGGGCTGCAGCTGAAAAACATACCACAAAGACCTACACAGTCTGAGAGGTGAACACAGGCCCATGCTGCAGCAAGCATCATCCCATTAGGCACAGGTCTCTGCCTGATGCAAGTGCAGATCTAGGGACTTTGTCTGCTAGTACTGTCATGGGGGATATCTCTGCTGCATGAGGTAAGGGGATGGATGGTAGAGACAATCCCTTGGTTACTAGGGCTCATACTAATCTATTTCACACCTAAGCCTAACAGCTGCAGAGACCTGTGTAGTCTTGGGGCAGTAGCATTGTGTGCCTCAGGCCCATGCTAAGTTTGGCAGTGATTCAAACCAAACCTTGAGTCTTTCCTATTAGCACACAGGTGTCTGCCTGATGCCCAGGATGGACAAGAGGCTCTGTCTGTGAATCTGGCTTGGATACAGCATCCTTTGTTTTCTGCGTGGTGCTGCATCTTCCAATTGTGGACCCAGCACTGATTTCTAAGGAAAAGTGGAACATGCATAAGCCTGTTGTCCAGAAAGTAGAGCCTTGTTCCCTGGTCTGCATCCTGAGTTTGCTGGGGTTGGTGGTGGTGGCAGTGGTAGGAATCTTAATTTACTGGCTAATAGAGTTCCAACTGCTTAGTCATGGGTTCTGGCCTACAGGGACAGGAGTCATGGGGTTCTACCCAACACTGAGTTTCACTGAAGAAGGTCTGGTACTAGATTTCAAGTCAAGTCTGGACTTAATTTCTTCTCACTTTCTAAGCAGGAGAAAGCTCCTTATACACTGGGCTGCTTAGAGTTGGGAGGACAGGTGACATGGGCAACTTTCTTCCTGCCTTCATCAATGGGGCTTTGGTGTATGAATAGCTGATCAAATTGGTGTTTCTTTGGGGAGATTATTCCTAGAAGATCTTACTCAGCTGACATCTTTGTCTGACTCCAAAATACAAGTGTTTCTAATATTCATGAGCACATATACATACATACATATATTTCATTTACCACATTTTAAAAAGTGGTTAATCTGTTGAGAAGATACCCTTTGATACATAATGCAATAATAAATTCCATAAATGAGAATAAATAATCAGAATTAAATGACTAAGTCAAATTATATATTTGATTCACTTGTCTTTAGAACAAAGAGATAATAAACTAGCTGAAGAGAAAAATAAGTTTTTCAAAAGTGTCAATAATTCTTAAATAGAAAGGATAATGATATTCCTTGTGGGAACACATTATGGGAGAGGGCACATCTTTCCTTTTTTTAACTTTGCTGCAATATTCTACAAGCACTATCAGCTAATCATTCCCAGAAATGTCTTTGCCCAGATCAGTTGTGGATTACTGCATTCTAAATATAACTGAATATTTTTAGTACAAGTCTACAACCAAGAACTTAGTCTTCCTTCACCCCTGGTGTTTTCTTAAAACATATTTAATACGTTAATTTGAAAGCCTGTCCTTTACTTAATAGCAAGCATACTTTAGACAAAATCAACTTTCTATCTGTTCAGCCAGGAAGAAGTCAGAGGGCAAGTTCTTTAATGGTAGGTTGTAGTTTCACCTGAACAAAAATGCAGAGAAATGTGTGAAGGAAGATCTTAAAACATGGTATTCTTTGTAAAAATTATTTTATGTGGGATGTTCGGTCATTTTGTCCATGTTGTGTTGATGTATTGCTTACTGACCAAATTGTAGCATCAGTTTTAGGAATGCAAAAAATCATTCCTTAAAGACATACTCTTTGATGCTGCAGTGTTGGTTTTAAAGGAGCACTTTGCATGGTATTTTGTGAAAATATTTCAGGGCTCACATTACAATAAGAACTTAGCAGCGATATGGACCTGGCTTCATCTCTACACTCAGAGGATTGATGATGAACTCTCTTACTCATGAGACCCACAAGTCAGTATCTCATTCCACACATGTGCTGGAGGATAGAAATTTTGCTGTTGTGAGGTGAAATGTCTACTGCCTAGAAAACCCACAAAAAAATTCAGCTACCATTCACTGGATTTAGCAGTGAAGCAGCATTTATTTATTTATTTATTTTGTTTAGTCATATGTGCATACAGTGTTTGGGTCATTTCTCCCCGCTATACCCCACTACCTCCCTCTTTTCCCCTGCCACCTCCTTCTCCACTCCTACCCCTTCACTTCCAAGCAGAAACTGTTCTGCCCTTATCTCTAATTTTGTTGAAAAGAGAATATAAACAATAATAAGAAGGACAAACATTTTTGCTAGTTGAGATAAGGATAGCTATACAGAGAGATTCCTAGCATTGCTTTCATGTACAAATGTGTTACATTCTAAGCTGATTCCTCTTGAACTGACTTTTTCTCTAGTTCCTGATCCCCTTCTCCTATTGTCTTCTGTTGCTTTAAAGTTTCTGCATTAGTTCCTTTGCAATAAGGACATCAAATACTGTCATGTTTTTTGGGTTTCTTACCTATCCTCATACCTCCTTTGTGTGCTCTCGCCTTATCATGTGACCAAAGTACAATCACATTGCTGTATTTGCCCTTGATCTAAAGTCTGCATGTGAGGGAGAACATACAATTATTGGTCTTCTGAGCCTGGCTAACATCGCTCAGGACTATGTTCTCCTGTTCCATCCATAGTTGCGAATGATAAGATTTCATTCTTCTTCCTGGCTGAGTAGAATTCCATTGTGTATAAATACCACATTTTCTTAATCCATTCATCAGTAGTGGGGCATCTTGGCTGTTTCCATAACTTGGCTATTGTGAATAGTGCTGCAATAAACATTGGTGTGCAGGTGCCTCTGGAGTAACCTGTGTCACATTCCTTTGGGTATATCCCCTGGAGTGGGATTGCTGGATCAGATGGTAGATCTATGTTTAGATTTTTAAGAAGCCTCCAAACTTTTTTCCAGAGTAATTGTACTAGTTTGCATTCCCACCAGAAGTGTAAGAGGGTTCCTTTTTCCCTACATCCTCGCCAACACCTGTTGTTTCTAGTGATGGCTATTCTAACAGGGGTGAAGTGGAATCTTAGTGTGGTTTTAATTTGCATTTCCTTTATTGCTAGAGATGGTGAGCATTTTTTCATGTGTTTTTTGGCCATTTGAATTTCTTCTTTTGAGAAAGTTCTGTTTAGTTCACTTGCCCATTTTTTTATTGGTTTATTAATTTTGGGAGAGTTTAGCTTTTTGAGTTCCTTATATATTCTGTTTATCAGTCCTTTGCCTGATGTATAGCTGGCAAATATTTTCTCCCACTCTGAGGCTGGTCTCTTCACTTTAGAAACCATTTCTTTTGTTATGCAGAAGCTTTTTAGTTTTATGAAGTCCCATTTGTCTATACTTTCTCTTAGTTGCTGAGTTGCTGGGGTTCTATTGAGGAAGTCCTTGCCTATACCTATTAGTTCCAAAGTGTTTCTTATTCTTTCCTGTACCAACTTTGGAGTTTGGGGTCTGATGTTAAGGTCCTTGATCCATTTTGACTTGATACTAGTACAGGGTGGTAAACATGGATCTAGTTTCGGTTTTTTTGCAGACGGCTAACCACTTTTCCCAACAACTTCTGTTGTTCTGTTTTCTCCATTGTATATTTTTAGCGCCTTTGTCAAAAACAAGGTGGGTATAGTTGTGTGGATTCATATCCAGGTCCTCTATTCTGTTCCACTGGTATGAAGCAGCATATGTACACATTTCCATCATTGAAAGTAAAATAAATTACATGAATTACTTTCAATTACTTTATCACACATTTGAAGGATTTCATGACATTTAAATAATTACACATTGGCTACAAAAAGAACATGTGTATGAAATGAGATTCAGTCCTAAGAGAGGAGCTCAAGTTTTCCTCTAAAAAGTTTCTGTACTGAGAATGAAGACAAGTGTTCATTCTTTTTGAGTCTTTTTAAGTGCCATTAGATTTTTGGAAACAGGCCTCAAATCATGGATTATAGATATTTATTTTTTTTTTTGCACAAGGCCTATCTTAGAGTATTAGCAGATCAAGTGGCAGTCTCTTTGTTTGCAAACTTTTATTAGAGAATTTTTTTTCTTCTATCTAAGTTAATCAAGAAATAACTATGGAAGCAATGCATCAGATTTTTTATTTATGAGGCTAGAATTGTATAAATTTTTGTGAGAGTACTAGTGGTAGAATGTGAGTCTTAATGTGAACTCTGAGGAGCTTGGAGGCCTTTTAAAATCCAAATTAAAATGGGCACTAATGTTGTATTGTATTTTGAAATGGATAATGGTAAGAGGAGTCATTTAGAAAGAAATGGTAATAGCAGTAATGTGGGGTCATAAACAATCTCACATCTTTTTGAGCATCAGCAGATTCTACTTTATTTCTTCAAGTTCCTGGAAGTGAGAAGCAGACTTATCTCAAGAGTAGCCCCTTAGCCTCAATCCACCATATGTGTGTGAAAGGCTGTTTGCTTGTCTCTTTTTGCTCTTTTCCATTAATGGATTATTCCTTTAATATGTCATTTATCTAAATTTTAACTTACAGAAGAGCCTCAAAAAGAGACCCCGGTAGATATAACAGGCACTTTAACTTCAAACAAATAGATTTAAAATATTAAAAGCAAAAATGAAGTAATGATATTATACAAAACAGTAGTGTTTTAAGTATACAGTTGGAGTAGCTAAGGAAAGGTGAAGAGAGAGGGTTGTGATGAGGACTTCAGGAGACACTTGGGATGGTCATTCCTGAGAGGCTTATGGAATACTAGAAGAGAGTGTGAGCTTTAGGTTCAAGACAGACCAGGTTCCAATCTCATTCATTCACAGATTTTTACGTAAATGAAGAAAATTGCCTATTGCTGTTTTTGGAACTTTGTCCCCTTATTCTCAAGTAGAACGAGGATAATTTCATATATCTTTCAGAATTAGTATGAAATTTATACATAATATACACAAAACTACTGGGATACAGTACCTTTTTATGTTAGCATTTAATCTTTTATATGTCTTGTTATATCAAAATACTAAGTGAACATATTATTCAGATGAAAAATTCAGCTGAGAAATGAACATCTACAATTAAGACATCCAGATAGCTATTATATTTGGGAAATTAAGGTTAAGTAAGGAATGCTAAGATTTTGTAGAGAGTCATTATAGAGAAGTAAGAATGTAGGTTTGAAATCCAGACAACTTGCTTTCAAATCCCACGTCTACTATTTAAAAACCATGTTTCATTGAAGATCTACTTAAACATTGTGTTCCATTTTACTCATCTGTAAAATAGGGTTCTGATAGTCACACCTACTTCTTAGGGTTGTTCTAAGAATTGAAGTAAGTGATATTTGTAAATCTAAGACCGAACAGGTAACAAGCACTGAGTAAGCATTATTTTTCATTATAACTTTGAGGTTCCTGGACGCTGTGATTCTTTCCCTTTTCATTTTTTTAAGGCACAGATAAAAGGAAGAGTATCTCGCAGCTGCTAAACAATGTATCACTGGTTTTTAGTTTGGATATAAAAAGTCACAAAAGACCATCAGTCTTAAATTAGCAACAGAAATAAGCTATATAAACTATAAACATCATAGTTTAAAAACTCATAAAATTAAGCATATAAAAAAACCCCAGGAAAATAAAACATCATAGAGAGAGGAACTCTTGATATAAATGAAAGAGACTTATCCTGTTGTCATCTCTAGAGGAAGAATATACCACAGACAGGATGCAGAGAAAACAGATGAACTGCTAATGCATGTTTAATAAGTGTGTGTTGGCTCTTGAAATAAATTAGAATTGTAAGGACCCCCACTACAGGGCAAATCTCCATCCCACCAACAACTGGAAAATAACACTAATATATATTAATAATATTTAATACATATGATAATAAATCATATGTATAATATACAATTTATTGTATAATAGTATTAAAAAACCTTGGATAAGAAAAAAGAAATTTAATGAGAGATATCTAAGATTCTACATTTAAAACTACAAAATATTTCTGAAGAACAATTAAGTACCTAAACAAACGAAGAGATGTAGCATATTCATGGATAGGAAGGTGCAGTATTGATGATATGCCTAGTCTTCCCAAATTAATAGATGTAATGCACTGTTTACCAAAATACCAACAGACTATTCTAAAGAAGCAGACAAAATGGTTCTAAATTATATACAGAAATACAAAGGCAATAGGATGGCAAAGCTGTTTTGAAAAGGAACACACCTGGAGGAGTTACACTACTTGATTTTAAAGTTTACTGTATATACAGCAGTCTGAGCAGTATGGTACTGGCATAAACATAAAAACAGGATAATGGGACAGGAGAAGACCCACATATATCTAGTCAAATTATTTTCAACAGAAGTACCAAAGAAATTCTTTGGTGAAAGTTTTTTTTTCAAAAAATGTTTACATACAACTACTTATCTATAGGAAAGATAATGTATCATGACTTTTATGCCATATAAAAGTTAATTCCAAATAAATCCTGGACATAAACATAAAACCAGACTCACAAACTTTCTAGAAGGAAAAAAGATGAAATTTTCCTGGCTTCAAGATAGGAAAAGTTTTATTAAGGAGGACACAGAAGGCAAGATCAAAAACTTCTATGCATCAAAAGAGCCCATTAAAATGGAAAAAATAAATCACAAACTGGGAAATGAAACTCACAGCCTATCTGACAACAGATTTATATCCAGAACATATAAAGAATTCTTAGCAATCAACTATGAAAAGACACTAAATTGAAGTACATGCAGTAACTCTGGGTAGGGTGGTACATGCCTGTAATCCTAAAACTCAAGAGACAGGAGGATCATTAGTTCAAGTGTAGGCAAAGATACATAGTGAGACTCTGTCCTAAAAAAACAAGAAAAATAAATAGGTGAGGGGGGAGAAATGGCCCCCAAAATGTATGCACATATGAATAAATGAATAAAAAAAAGAAATATGTGAGATAGACACATCATACTCATGAATGATCATCTATGATAACCAATAGGTATCCTAAAAAAGTTCTTAGCATTATTAGATATAATTTTATGCTAACTAAAACAACAATGAGATGCTATTTAACAACTACTAGAATGACTAAAATAAGACTGAAAATATCAAATTTCAGTGAGGATGTTGAGTGACAGGAACTCTCATATATTTCAGATGGAGTATGTTGTGATAAAAATCCTTAGGATTTTTGTTAGTTTCTTACAAAATTAAGCATATATATCCTCTCTGACCCAGAAATAGTTCTCCTATTTACCATAACTTGTAGAAAAATGTTTAATATCCATAGTTGAAGTGACTAGAAACTAGAAACAGCCTAAATATCAAGCATAGAATAAGTTGAAAACTGTAGTACAATTGAATCCTATGTAGCAAATGAAACTCTTTGTATTAATAACATGGATGACTATTAACAACATTATATTAAGTGAAAATCTATACACAAAAAGTACATACATGGGATTTCATGTACATGAAATAAAAATACAGACAAATGTAATCTAAGGTGATAGAAATCTTATAGTGATGGTGGGGCACAGACACAAATTGCCTGGAAAGGAGCAGGAGGCAATTTTCATTCTGTATATTTGTTTGAATGGTAGTTATACCATGTATAGATTTCTTTGAATTCAGTTACACAGATGAATATAATCGTAAAAAATTGTGAAACTGAACATTTAAAGCTTGCACATTTTATTAAATGTCAATCATATACCAATAAAAATGTGAAAGTTAAGGAGAAATAATTCGAGAAGAATTAATTTAGAAGGCAACACACATGTGCAGGAAAGCAATGTGAGTCAACTCCCTGTATAGCTATCCTTATCTTAACTAGCAAAAACCCTTGGTCCTTCCTGTTATTGCTTCTACTCTCTCTTCAACAAAATTAGAGATAAGGGCAAAATAGTTTCTGTCTGATAGTGAGAGGGTAAGTGGGCAGAGGAAGGGGATGGGGTAGGTAAGGAGGGGGCAGGGGGAAGGGGGGAGAAATGACCCAAACATTGTATGCACATATGAATAAAAGAAAAAAAAAAAATAAAAAGAAAGTATCAGATCATTGATTAAAAAGAACTCCCAGCATAGGTAGAAAGAGGTTTGAACTTGAAATGGTATAAACAGTATTCAAAGACTAACACATGTTGAACACAACAATAATCATTTGCTCTATTTGTTTGTTGGAAGAATAGAATCATCTCCAGTACAAAATCTTTTTGTCCTGAAATGTGTCACACTGCCTGAATGCAGCCATCCTGAACCGTCTCTAATCCCCCAGTGTATTCTCATCCTTAGCACAGCCGATTTCATGTGTCTAAATTGCCTAGCATTTCTGCTCTCGTAAAAAAAACCAAAGTCTGCAGTAACCCAACATTTTATGTGTCTTAGATTTTCATCAGAAAGTAATTTCTTGCAAAGCAACCCGTCATGTTTTTATTATTTGACACCTTATTTTGCCAAATATGTGATGATGATATATGTGGAAATGTTTAGGAGGCAGAAAGTATATAACGGACTTGAGTGAGGTCGCATGAAGGGCACTGGAGTCCAGGCATAAAGAAGAGCTTGATAGAAGTAAAATCCCTACTTAAAGGAACACAATAATTTCTCTAAGCCTGTAAATTTTCTATAATAGGTTGATAAATAATTTTATGTACTCCCCTAACTTAGAAATTCAGTTTCCTGCTG
This sequence comes from Castor canadensis, assembly GCF_047511655.1. Lineage (NCBI taxonomy): Eukaryota > Metazoa > Chordata > Mammalia > Rodentia > Castoridae > Castor > Castor canadensis. The sequence continues at coordinate 52,753,244 of NC_133387.1, forward strand.
CATTTTAAAGAGCTGTAAGTCTGCTACCTTCAAAATATGTGCATCCTTAGTTGTCAGCTTGTTTAAGAACATATGGTTGTTCAAATATTTTGGAATAATTTTTATTGCTACTGTATCTTATTATGATTATGCCAAGTGCTGAAGTCAAGAGAGACACTATTAAGGTACCTCAATAAGGTTTTATATATATATATATATATATATATATATATATTCTAGTTCAACCTTGAGCAAAAAGAGATGCTCTTCCTCTTTTATACTAGCAAAAGTGTTTAAATACATAATTTGTTTTTCTTTTCCCATTTTAATCACCTTGGAATTCAAATTCTTTTTCACTTTTAGCAAGTTTTTTCTTGCTAGCACTTGCTGGCATTGGATTGAGCTTCTTCATTGAGTTTGGATGCCTCAATTAGATATTTTAGAGCTACATATATGTTGAGGGAGAATTTTTAGACTGGTAGAATGTTCTTCTCTGAAACCATAGAAATTCAGAAAACACAAGTGCCATTTTTTTCTTTCCATTTTTGTCATCATCATTGTTGACCCCTCAAATGTGTCTCTTTTCCCTTCTTTGAGTACTTTATGCTCATTGATTGTAGGTGGGATAGGGAGGACATTAGTGTAAGTGGCTTTCCCCACAGTGTATGTAGCCAAGGCTAAATGGAGTTAGGTAACACCTGGCTAGACAAAAACTTTAAACACACACACTTACATGCATACATGCATACATATATCAGTAATTCCTCTTGCCCACATGGTCAATCAAACTATCATAGAAGAGCATATACAGTTGATTCACAAGGAAAGGATTATTTTTTAGCCTAATTAGCCAGTTCATAGAGCATTGTAGAGAGGACAAATAAGCAGACTAAACCAAATTGGATATATGTATAACTTTGACCAGACAATGTTACCTCTAATATTCAACAGGAACCCTTCTAGATTCCTAAAGATAAGAAAAAATGGCAACATTTTTGTAATATATAAAATTTTAAAGTAGCTTAAGTGTTCATCAATAAATTATGGTACATTCTTCTTTTCATACATTTTACAGTTATAAAAATAACAGTATCAGTCTCTCTGTAGACAGAGAAATATCTTCAATATACATTGAAAAAGGAAAATGGAGTTTACAAGGGTACAGCATCATTATCCCATTTGAGATAAACGTAAGGGCAAACGAATATTCTTTTTTGTGTGAACAAAAAGTTCTGAAAGAAATTCAAGCTGTTATTTGTCTGAGGAAGAGAAAGAAAAGGAAGGAGTATTGCAGGAGAATAATTAGGTCCTCTATATTTTTGTATCAAAGTAAAAGATTGTAGTTATGCATTACTTTTGTATCTAGACAACAGAAAAATGAGTACTTTTCAAGACTTCTTTTTAACTAATGGTGATTATTTACATAGTCGCAGGCCTGGAGTGGTGGCACATACCTATAATTCTAGCCCACTGAAGATTGAGTAATGAGGAATTCCAGTTCAAGGCCAGCCTGGCATACATTGCGAGTTCCATGCCAGTCTAGGCTACACAATGAGACCCTGTTTCAACAACAGCAGCAACAACAAGAAAAGTAGCAAATCCCCAAATTATAACATGGTTAACAATAATGAAAACTACATGATAAACTAGAAGATACTTGTTGATACATTTAAAAGATTTCTGTTTAAACTTGTACCTTCACAAGACATATTGAAACATCCTAAAGTGATCTTTCATTGTTTTGTTATTTTTTGTAAACAGTTTAAAATATTTGATATTTGAGTCTTTACTTTTATGAGTGTGAAATTTCTACACTGCTTATGTATTCTAAGTGCATGATTACTTTTACAGCTGTCTTAGAGAGTGAGTTCAATGGTGGCTCCCCAAATGACATATTCAAGTCTTAATCCCAAGAACCTGTGAATGTGGTTTTATTTGGAAATAGAATCTTTGCAGCTATAACTAAGGATCTTGAGATGAGAGCAACCTGTATTATATAAGTGGTCCTTATATCCAATGAGAGTGAAGTCCTAATAAAGGAAAAAGAAAAAGAAAAGAAACGAAGAGAAACCATGGAAGAGAAGAACATGTAAAGAAGGAAGCAGAGATTGGAATGATGTAGCCACAAAACAAATGAAGTCTGGAGCCACCAGAAAGTGGAAGAGGCAAGGAACATTTCTCTCCTAAAGCCTTCAGAGCAAGTGTGTCCTGCTGACACTGGATTCCAGATTCTTGGCCTCCAGATGAGTGAAAGCATACATTTCTGTGATTTTTAAGTTACCAGATTAGTGGTGATTGTTACATCTATAGGAAATGAATATGCTCTCTATTTCCTAAACAAAAATGTGATAGGTTTAATATGCAGAAGAGATCTGAGAATCTTAAAAGTATAGTTATTTCAAATTTCCTCTTAAATATTGAAAAAAAAAAAAAAGCAAACCAAAAAATACCCACCGAGTCATTGCAGTGTTGACTACCAGAGATTAAACATCATTCCATGTGTGTAATCAGATCCACTGAATGTTGGTTGATTCAATCAAGAATTACAGAACATCTTATAAGTGGTGAGGAGAAGTCATAAATGATGGAATTTGTTGATGTAGGATGGAAGTAAATGGCAAATAGTAGAAAAGTAGGGTCTGTTTTACCCAAACACATTGAAAATACAACAATGAAAATATACCAAAAGAAATATCTTTTCTGCTTTCTGCTCATCAAAACTCAGGTGATTCTGCCACCAAAATGGAGAGGGAAAAAATGGTAACTGAAGACAATTTTCAGTCCTGCCACAATATGTAAATACATGCAGAACTGGGATAATAATCACAAGCTCCTCCTTCCTGCTTTGTGATTCTGCTTCTTATTCCCTTCATCTCTGCTAAGCAGAATGGAAAGAAACTGAGGTGTACTGGCCACCATGTCTCAGATACCATGTCAGGTTCTTTTAGGTATATAATCTCACTTAATTCTCACCACAACCCTGTTGGTTCTGTTTCCTTGAGGTTTGTTAAGTTGCCCACGGTTAGTAGCTAGTGACACAGCTCCCACTTGTGCTACTTCCAGGATGAAATACTGTTTCTAAAAGAGGGCACAGCAAGCTGTGAAGCTTTGGGGGAAATACGGATATGCTCTCTTTCCTAAGGTAGCTCGTAGTTGCTAATTGTCACATCAAGTTTCAAAATGCTTGAATTAAAAAAAATGTTCCTTTAGTGATACAATCACCTCCACTGATTCTTTATGTTACTCTCAGATGTAGGTTTTTCTTTTATTTTTTTGGTTTTGCAAGAATTTACTTTCCTTTAATAAATTCAAGCAACAGCCTTATTGCTTAATTTTCTTTCTGTAATTATTTTCCAGGTGTCTAAATTTTCAAATTACTTTTGGAATGTGATTTGATTTCTTCTGCACTTGCTGGATGAAGCAATTATTTTCTGTATCTGCCTTTTTATTTAAACAGTTGTACCTTTAACAAGTTTGTCTTTTGAATTTTATACATGCTTCAATGCTAAGTTTTGGCTATGCTAGAAGACAGTCATTTTTATCATTAACACATAGGGAAAAGGTACTTTTAGGTAATATATTTTGGGTAGGAGTCTTTTGTGTCTAGTCATTCTGCCAAAAGCCTTGGAAATTTTCTAGTTGTTTATCTTATTTAGTTAACCAATTAATATTTACTTATATTTATTAGCCAGTATTATATGCTCAGCATGTTCTTTTCAGACATTTGAGATGTTTTAAAAGAAATATTAAGATAGGGTTCTCACCTGTAGAAGCTTACAACTTAGCTATGGTAAAAAGACTAACACATAAAGAATCAGGAATGTGAATGCCACATTGAACATAAGAAACTCAAAAATTGAAAGTCTCACAGGAACTAAAATTATTAGAGAATATGTCATTGAGATTGTGGAATTTAAGCCTACAAAATTAGTGAAATAAAGAAGAACAATATTTTTGTGGGGAAATTAGAATTTAATAACAAAATTTGGGAAATTTATGTTTATTTGTACATTGAGTAGATTAACTGAAGAGAAGTACAAAAATCAGAAATATGAAATAAGGAAGATATGCAGCCAAATGAGAAAGTATTAAATATTTTTGAAAGCAAGTCTAAAGAGTTTATATTTGAAAACCATAGATGATAGTGAATCTTTTGTTCTGGAAAATTAAAAACTAAAATAAATTTCTGAAGAATATTTAGCATGAAAATATATGACAGTTGGATTAGAGAAGAGGCAAGGTCAATGTAGAAGTAAACAAACGAAAATGTTGCTGTGTTAATGTGGTTGTGACATAGGAAGAGCTTTGAGTAGGGCAGGGATAGCTGGAGTGGATGGGAGAAGGTAAATTCTAAAAATAATGGATGAAAGAAACAATGGGATTTTCTTAGAGATTAGAGTGGATATGTCCTTAGAGAGCTGGAAAGGATATACTATGATTGAGTGGGGAAAGAACTGCAGATTCATCAGTGAAAAGAGAATAGATGTCAAAGTTGAAGTAGTGAATGCATATCAGCCAGTCACATTATAGTAAGAAAAAACAGAACGGTTAATCTAAAGAACCCCTCCCCCACAGTTGGAACATCCTTCCAACATACATACACCACTATGTGAGATGTCTTAAACTTGGTGTCTGCAGGAAAGGCTGACATCCTGACTGCAGCTTCATAAAAGACCAGAACCAGGACCACTCTGTGAAGCCTGAACTGACTTCTAAACACTGAGAAACTGTGAGACAATTAATGCTTATTATTTTAAGTGACTAACATGTAGGAAAATTTGTTACATGATATTAAATAACTAACAAAGACATCTTTAGATTTTTTTGACAATACTGGGGTTTGCGTTCAGCACCTTGTACTTGCTAGGCAGGTGATCTACTATTTGAGCCACAATCCCTGACTTTTTTTCTTCAGTTATTTTTTAGGCACTATCTTGTGTTTTTCCTAAAGGTTGGACCTCAGACCATGATCCTCCTATACAAGGCCTCCTGTGTAGCTGGGATCACAGATGTGGACCATAATGTTTGGCTTATTGATTGAGATAGGGTCTTGCTAATTTTTCTCCAGGATGGCTTTGAACTGTGAATTCCTGATCTCTGCTTCCTGAGCAGCTGGGATTATAGGTGTAAGCCACTACACCAGGCCTGAATTTTTTCCTTTTGTGTGTGTTGATCTTTTTCATTCTTTGTTTTTAGCTTGTGGGAATCAGAATGTGTCTCAAGAATATTGGAATGATTTGGGATGGCAACAAGAATAGGAGAATTGTAGTACTAAGCTGGAAAATTAGGGGAGCCAAAATACAGCTGCAGAGATTATTTTCAAACAGCGGAAGTGGCCTATTTTCTGTGTAATGGGAAGTTCAAAATAGATGTGAACTCCATTCCATCCTGAGATGAAGATGGGAAAGCCTGAAGTAACTTACATAAATTCAGTTTACTAAATCTGTATGTACATAATGCTATGCTTTATACCTTCTTATCTAAGTAAGCTAGTAGATAATCTATTACCCAAAATAAGAAATTTTCTTGTGATGGTACACTTTAATAAGCAACAAGAATATTATCTTCATTCCTCACAAGAATTGGATGTTCTTTTTTCATACAGAGATCATTCATTTTTAACTCATATACAGTTATTATGGCATCAGAGGGCTATGTGCTTGAACTCTAGAGGTCCTATTTGCACCCACAAGTCACATGGAGTTTTGAACTTGTGGCTGTGTTCTAAGAGGTTGGCTTAGGTGTCGGTATAATAAAGTGGTTGGAGTACAATGGGAATTAGATTATATAGATTTAGTCTATGTATTGTTCCTAAGGTTCTGCTGTGAGCTGTTTGATATGTACTTTAGGGGAAGGAATATGTACTTTTTATTGTGTTGATCGGTGTTGTTATAACCCATTTGTAGGTTACTACATGAAGACCTCGGAGGGAGACAAAGGTCAATTAGAAGAGCTCCTCAAATAGCCTATATATAGTCAACCATTGTTGCTTTATGCAAGGGTGATCTGAGTATTAGAGAAAAGAGAGGCAACAGGAGGGCTGTGCGGTCCTGAACACCTCGATTAGTGTGTATCTGAGTTCCTGAGATAAAGTTCTAATAGTGCTTTTTAGGATGGATGAAAACAAAAAAGAGTATATTATAATTCTAACATAAATTCACACATAGCACTTTATCATAGGAAATATTGTTACTGATTACTAAGATGGCTTTAACATTCTGTTCAGCCTGACTAAGTGGAGACAGAGTTCTTCCTTACAGTATGGGTCTAACCATAGAGAAAAACATGTGAGCACTCAGGAATAGCCCAATGTACTCCAGATAAACCACTGATTAATCTCCCCTTGATGTATTTCAGGACTTTTCCATTAGTTCACTCAGCACTTAAAAACCCCTCTGACTTTTGTTTCAACAGAATTGAACTCAGTTCCTGACTCTTATTTCAAAGCCTGCATAAAATCTTTCTTGCTAAATTAACTATTTTTATTACATATGTAAGGTGTACTATGTGATAACATGCTGAAATGACTACTACAGTTAAGCAAATGATGAACATATCAAATTGCTCACTTAATTATGTTTTTGTGGTAAGAACATGCAAAGTCTACTCTCTTGGCAAAATTTCAGTATAAAGTACACTAGAATTAGTTATGATCGTCATGTTGTACCATAGATCTCTAGATTTATTCATCTTAAATAACTGTGTCTTTGTACTATTTGACCAACATCTCTGCAAGCCCTGGAAACGTGGTTCTTATAACTATGATTCTACTGTTTGTTTCAGTATATTTGACTCTTTTGGATTCCACAAATGCAGAATTTTTCCTTCTGTGTCAAACTTGTTTCACCTAGCAAAATGTCCTCTACATGTATCTATTATGTTGCAAATAGCAGATTTCCTTCTTTTATGGCTGAAAAACATTCCATTGTGTGTATACATACAAAACATGTAAAAATACTTAATATGTAGACATAAATGTTTGTATATATGCACATGTATGTATCTGTATAAGTGTATGTTTATACATATGCAACGTTTTCTTAACCACTTATCAGCTGATGGACTCTTGGATTGTTTTTGTATCTTGGCTATTGTAAATAAAGCTGCAATGAACACAGGAGTGCAGATATCTTTTTAAAGTACTAGCTTAATTTCCTTTGTACATATGCAGAAAATTTCTATTTTTGAATTACATAATAGAAAATTTTGGTAGTACTGGGGAACGTAGTAGTTTTATTCCTAATTTTTTGAGGAACAGCCATACTGCTTTCCATCATGGCTATACTAACTTACATTCCCACCAACAGTGTACAAGCTTCCCTTTTCTCTACATCTTCACCAACACTTGCAATGGCTTGTCTTGTTTTCTGAATAAAAACATATTTATTATTATTGTTGGGTCGGGGTATGTTGTGACATTTACAAAAGTTTTTAGAATACATCGCTTTTCATCTCTTTTTTTCCTTCACAATATAGTCTGTCCTTTGCTACCTTGGTTGTTCATGAGAAGAGTCAAACAGAGGAAACTTTCAATCTACCATCTTGTCCCACCTCTAACCACCTTTAAAATTTCTTTCTGATTTTGTCCATGGAGTTGCTTTTCCTCCTCCAGTCCCTGAGGATATGTGTGTTTGGGGGTTTGGGTGATCCAGAACAAGAAGAAAGGAAAAGTATGATAAAGTCAAAGTGCTGGGTAAGCCTGGGAAAGAATTTTGAGGGAAGCTTGGCAAGAAGAAAAAAAATAGTGGACTTGTGTATAAGGTAGTTAGAGGGGACATATTTTGGGAATTTGAAGAAATGTCTATGTGATCCTTTCATGGGTATAATAAATGCAAAGAAAATATGCTCATGGATTTTGTAGATAATGTTTTTCTTTCCAAATTATTCTCCTCCTCCTTCTTCTCTTCTCCTTCTTCTCCCTCTCATTGAAAGGTAAAATGATTTTAACTTTTTTGTTAAGAAACTGCAGACCTTAAATCAGAGAACAGGAGAGCAGAACAGGTCCTGTCTGGAGGATTGGTATCAGTGGGAGGGGGAAAGGATGTGCATAAAGAGTGTAGGAGGGTGAATATGGTGCAAATACTGTGTACATATGTATGAAAATGGAAAAATGAGACTTGTTGAAACTTCCAGGAATGGGGGGGAGAGGAGATAAAGAACAGTGGAGAGGGTGGATTCAAGTGTGATATATTTGATACATTGCAAGAACTTTTGTAAATGTCACAGTGTACCCCCAGCACAGCAATAAATAAATAAACAAAAAAGCCTACAGACCTTTCATAAACATAATTCAGAAGCTAAAATTTATTTTCTTCCTACAGATACTCCTTACACAGACCTTTGAATTCATTTTCTAATACTTTCTTCATAATGGAAGAAACCTAATAAATTTATAGAACATATATTTTTCATCAGAAATCACTTTTATGAATTCATAAAATAGGAAGTTATAATTGCAATAAATTTTTGAATGCAATAATTCTCTTTTTTAGGGCTCCAATATAAAAATCATTGAAATCCAGAGAATCTTTGCTCATGTGGGTACTGTCTAACAGTATTTACTGTACTAAAATTTACAACTGAAAAAATTAAAAAAGTATTTATTAATTCATTAAAAAAATGAAAAAAACTATAATATATTAGCATAAACATCATTATGAAAATTAAGCTTAATTTAAAATAAAAATAGTCACTGAAGTGGGGTTATTTTACATGTGTGTAAATTTCTTTCATGTCTAGCTCAATGGGAAACAGCTGCATTCTCCTTTCTGCATCTATACCAGTCTGTCAACATGTATTGTTTTGGTAGAAGAATATGGAGAAAGTCTGTTTTAAAATTTATGCAACTGGAAAAGGGAAGAGCTTTTCCAGATAATTGTGAATATTCTTTATTGCTATACTGAATGTCAATAACTGGTAATTTTCTCAAAGATTAGTTGAAATGTGGATTCTGAAACTACATTATATTAGTTGGCTATCATCGCCACAACAAATTACTACAAAATGAATGATTTACAATGGAAATTTATTCCCCCACAGTTTTGGAGACCAGAAGTTAAAATTAAGGTGCTAATAATACTGCAGTTCCTCTGGAAGCTCCATGGGAGATTTCCTTCTGTGCCTGTTTCATCTTCTCCTGGAATCAGCATTCCTTGATTGTGACTTGTCACTCGAACCTTTCCTTAGTTACTACCTTGCCTTCTTGTCTGCCTACACAATGTGCTCTGTCTCACTCTTAGAAGGACACTTGTTATTGGGTTTAGGACCCACCCAGATAATCCAGGATGTGTCTTAAAATTCTTGACTTAATCATATCACTTGTGTGTAATTCACTTTTTAATTTTATAAGTCTAATACAGGTTCTTGGGACTTAGACTCAGACATATCTTTTTGGGGACCAACATTCAGCATACTATATATACAAATGACCGTGTCTTACTATATTGCATTAAAATTTGTTAATTTTAACTCTGTTTTTTCCCATGCATAATTTTATGACATCATGTATTTGTTATTTGGAAAATCCTGATATATCACATTATGGATATTTTCCAAATATTGATGCATTTTGTTTATAGTATCAAAATATCAACTAATATCAACATAAAACTCCTCAGAAAAGTGTGTAAGGATTGGGAAAATGCATGGTGACAGATAAAAGTTTTCCAAGATTGTACTTTTCACTTGGAAGCTCTAATTTTATCAGTGACAACAAATCTGCTAGTTCTTTTCCTTGAAGTGGCAGGCTTACTTTGTTCATTGTTAAGAAATTTTCCACCAAATACCCCAAATCTGAATAACCATCATTTGTTTGTTTGTCACTCTTTCAAGTAAAAAAGTATTCTGTGAAAAGGTAGCTAGCTCAGTGCACAAGTTGAACAACTGCATGAGTATTTTTCCTAAAGGAAACTATTCTACTTCAGTATGTAGGAAAGTAGTTCATGTATTATTTCTCCTTTGTCACTCAGACTACTTTAAAAAGTGTGTTCAAAAGGCTGAGATTTAAAAATATTAATAATTTCTACTGCTCCATCAAAGATATTTTTAAGTGAAACTGGTTTTCCACCTTTATTTTTCTGTATTCTGTAAATAATATGATTACTGGTACAATTTGGTACCATTTCATCATGTGAAGGTGCCAGCAATTTTACCCACAATTGTTCTTGAATCATTGATGCAAATGTCAAGGCGGTGAAAGAATGCAAATAACACATTAAAAATTACGAGAAGTGTTTTGACTTTGCAGATACCCAAGAGGCCTCAGGGACCCTTGAGTACTTCTGTATTGAGAGATTTCCAAACTTCTTTACATTTAGAGTCCAATTCTTTTAGACCTAGAAGTTTTGATGCCTGTCTTTTTCCTTAAAGTATCACATTCTGCATTGTCAAGTGTTAATGATATGTCACTTATTTAAAAGATATTCTACTGTATATTCTGAGGTTTTCTTACAAGGCTTTGTTACCCATTCAGTATGTTTTGACGTTGACCTTTTCATGTTATTTGCAGGAAGTGTCAACGGAAATATTTCAGTCAATAAGCAGGATTCATTCTTCTTCCTTAAATAATTCCAGTGCTTTTTATTAACTAAATTGGTGAGGAGTTGCAATTGTCTGTGTATGCTGTTAGAACTAGAAACTTGGTTTATACATATGCAGGCTATGATTAACATCTACAGGATACTGAATCATACATTCAAAAAATATGGCATGTCTTTCTTTTCCTTTTGATCTAGCTGCATTTGTATCTTTCAGCTTTCATCTTTTACAACATTCTTCATATAGGTTTGACCATTTCTAGGGTTGCATATAAATATTTATTACCATAATTGGGTGATTTCTTTTTCATTGGATCATCTAATTGTTTTGTTTTTGAATTTATATACCATATTACTTCATGGAGAGAATTGACATCAAATAGATGTTAATATGTTCTGAATTAGTAAATAAGCTTATTGCAGTCTCAATGGAATTGTCATTTTTTTCTCCCTAGAGATAAGCATTGATTAGCCATTTTATTTTATAAGCAGGATTATCTATGAATATGCTGATATAAAGATAAATTGCTTATGGAGTGAACTAGCTATTTCTGATTATAATATATAATAATTAAAATAGTATGGTAATGGAAGCTACATAGACATTAAATATAAAACTTACATATCAAATCAATGAGGAAAAGCTTAACAAGTGATTTGGCAAAGAGTGCAAAGTTTCAATTATGTAAGCTAAATCACCACTGAAGATGTACTATATATCATAATGCCTTTCACTAACATACTGTATTTTATATTTCAGATTTGTTGACAGTAGAACTTATGCTAAGTGTTCTTATATACACAAGAATGATAATAAAGGAGATGGGAGGAAAGTTTGAGAGATGAAAGATATGCTTATGACTTTGATGGTGTGATTGTTTCACAGGTATACACTTGTCCCCAGACCCATTGAGTTGTATACATTAAATATCTGTAGCTTTTTACATGTCATTTCTACCTCAACAAAGTAACTTTTAAAATAAGTGCTGCTGTGATGACTGGCTGGACAAGTAGAAAAAGAAAATTGCCTTTATTCTTACATCATACTTCAAGATATATTGCAAATAAATCAGAAATGTTAACTTTAAGAATAAAAGTACAAATGCTAGCAGAAAACTTGAGTCTGTTCCTCAGTAACCTGGGTATAGAGAAAACTTTCTCAATTATAATTAAAATAAGAAGGCAGGAAAGGAAAGACTAGTATATCTGGCCACTTAAAGTTGAATGGAGAAAGAACAATCAATAATATGAGACATAAATGATAAACCAGAAAAATCTTTACAATTCATTTCAGAAATAGTTAATGTAAACACCAGCTCTAAAAATAATAAAAGAACTTTAGAGAAAATAGGAGGCAATTGAGATTTAAACTAATAAAATTTCTCAATTTTGCTCCCAATAAGTAAAATGCAAATTGATACTACAATGAGAATCCATTCCTATTAACTGGGCAAGAGGGCTTTTTGTTGCTGTTGTTGTGCTGGGTGACCATACATCGTACCATTTACAAAGGTTCTTACAAGGATCCAAGATGGCAGTTAGGGAAAGGAATCAGAAATCTTAAACTCTGTGCCTCTGGAAACCACCTTGAGACATTGGAGTTACCCTTGGGTAATTCTGATTGTTTCTAGTCAAAATAGTAACTGCCATCACATTAAGTGCACATAAAATTCAAAGACTGACCCTTAAATCAGCCTTTAATTGAACCTAACAGCAGCAAAAATCCCCCATAGGACAGCCAGGAAGGTGTGTCCCACCCTGGGAAAAAAAGCCCTCTGGCCATTCTTCTCTCTTTCTCTTTTTTTCTCCCAAGAAGCAGAAGACAGAACATTAATCAGAATAGAACTCTACAACATCCTGAACCTCTAACCCATGGAATGCTTTCCTATGCTGCACCATTTCTCCTTGCCAGCTGGTTTCAAAGCTGCTTGTGAGAATCTGCAGAATGAACAGGTGAGCATCAGGCACCATGCCTGATGATACATAATATATTCAATAAAACAACAATACAAAATTTCCCAAATCTTGAGACTTGACCAAAACAGAACCTCTTCATGGCATATTACCATTAAAACAACAAGCACAGAGAACAGAAGAATATTGCAGGCTGTAAGAGAGAAAAACAAAACAAAAAAAAAACATATAAAGGTAAACCCATCAAAATAACAGCAGATTTCTCAATGGAAACCTTAAAACCAAGAAGAGCACGGAGTGAGGTATTTTGGGCACTGAATGAAAATAATTTCATCCCTATGATACTCTACCCAGCAAAATTATCATTCAAAAATGATGGAGCAATAAAAATTTTCCATGATAAACAGAAACTGAAACAATATATGACCAACAAGCTATCACTACAAAAGATTCTACAAAGAATTCTGAAAAGGAAGATGAAAGCAAACAAAACTATGAGAGGACAAGAAGTATCAAACCACATAAGAAGAAAAGACAAATTATCAGAGAGTAGCAATGATTTGGCTGCACACACACAAATCCTTAAAAAATGAAAACAATTAAATGGCAGGAATCACCACATACCTATCAATATTAACACTGAATGTTAATGGATTCAACTCCCCCATCAAAAGACAATGTTTGGCAAAATGGATTAAAAAGGAATACCTGACAATCTATTGTTTACAGGAGACCCGTGTTGTTTGACAGAAATAAACACTGACTTAGGGTGAAAGGATGGAAGATTTACCAAGCCAAAGACCCCTGAAAAGATGCAGGAATAGCAATACTTGTATCAGGCAAAGTAGACTTCAAACTTACATTGGTTAAACAAGATAAAGAAGGACTCTTCATACTAGTAAAAGGGGAAATACACCAAAAGGAAATAGCAATTATCAACCTATATGTACCCAATGTCAATGCATCCAGTTTCATCAAACATACACTAAAGGACTTAAAAGCAGATATAGACTCCTACACAGTGATAGTGGGAGACTTTAATACCCCTCTATCTAATAGATAGGTCATCTAAACAAAAAAGTCAACAAAGGAATCCTAGAACTAAATGTCATCATAAATCAAATGGCCCTAAATGATGTCTACAGAATATTTCATCCAACTGTAGTACAATATACATTCTTCTCAGGAGCCCATGAACCTTTCTTCAAAATAGATCATATCTTAGAGCACAAAGCAAACCTCAGCAAATATAAGAAAATAAAAATAACCCCTGCATTCTATCTGACAACTATGCAATAAAACTAGAATTCAACAACAAAACAAGAGCAGAAAATATGCAAATAATTTGAGGCTGGATAACACATTGCTCAATGATCAGTGGGTCATAGAAGTAAGATAGGAATGCAAACATTTCCTGGAAGTTAATGAAAATGAACATACCACCTACCAAGACATATGGGACAAAGCAAGGGCAGTCCTAAGAGGAAAGTTTATAGCCTTGAGTGCATATATTAAAAGGACATAAAGATCTCAAATAGTGCTACATCTCAAACTCTTAGAAAAACAAGAACAAGCAAAACCCAAAACAAGCAGAAAGAGAGAAATAATAAAAATAAGAGATGAAATTAATGAAATAGAGACCAAAAAAACCTCATAAAGAATCAATGAAGCAAAGATTTGGTTCTTTGAAAAAATAAAAGATTGACAAGCCCCTGGCAAATCTAAAATCAAGAGGGAAAAGACCCAAATTAGTACAATCAGAAATGAAAAAGGAGATATAGCAACAAACACCAAGGAAATCCAGTAAATCATCAAAGACTACTTTGAGAACCTATATTCCAATATATTGGAAAAATTTTAAAGAAATGGACTAATTTCTACATATATATGACCATCCAAAACTGAACCAAGAGAATATTAACCACCCAAATAAGTATACATCACCTAATAAAATTGAAGAAGCAATAAAGAGTCTCTCAAAAAAGAAAAGTCCAGGACGTGATGGATTCTCTGCTGAATTCTACCAGACCTTTAAAGAAGAACTAATATGAACACTCCTTAAGACTTTTCCATGGAATAGAAAGGGAAGGAACACTGCTTAACTCATTCTATGAAGAGGAGAACTACAGGTCAATCTTCTTAATGAACATCAATGCAAAAATCCTCAATAAAATAATGGCAAGCCAAATCCAGGAACATATCAGAAAGATCATTCACCATGACCAAGTCAGCTTTATCCCAGGGATGCAGGGATGGTTAAACATACACAAATCAATCAATGTAATACAGCACATTAATAGAAACAAAGACAAAACCACTTGATCATCTCAACTGATGCAGAAAAAGCTTTTGATAAAATTTAACAGTATATTATGATAAAGTCTATAAGAAAAGAAGCAATAGAAGGAATGTACCTCAACATTATAAAGGCTATATATGACAAACCTATAGCCAACATTATATTTAATGGGGAAAAACTGAAACCGTTTCCCCTAAAGTCAGGAGTGCAACAAGGATGCCCACTCTCCTCATTCCTATTCAATATAGCCATGGAATTCCTCGGCAGAGCAATAAGGCAAGAAGAAGAAATAAAAGGATTACAAATAGGTAAAGAAATAGTCAAAAACTTCTTATTTGCAAACAGCATAATCCTATATCTAAAAGATCAAAAAAACTAAACCCCAAAACTCCCAGACACTATAAACAGCTTTAGCAATGTAGCAGGATACAAAATCTACCAACAAAAATCAGTAGAGTTTCTATACACCAACAATGAACAAATTTTGAGAAAGAGTATAGGGAAACAAATCCATTTATAGTAGCCTAAAAAAAATCAAATACCTATGAATAAACTTAACAAAGGATATAAATGAACTCTACAAGGAGATCTAAAAAACACTGAAGAAAGAGATCAAAGAAGACTACGGAAGGTAGAAAAATCTCCCACGTTCATGGATTGGCAGAATCAACATAATAAAAATCACTATCCTATCAAAAGCAATCTACATATTCAATGCAATTCCTATCAAAATCCCTATGACATTCATTACAGAGATCGAAAAATCTACCCTAAAGTTCATTTGAAAGCACAAAAGACCACAAACAACCAAGGCGATACTGAGCAAAAAGAGCAACACTGAAGGTATCACAATACCTGACTTCAAACTATACTTCAGAGCCACAGCAATAAAAACAGCATGGTACTGGCACAAAAACAGATATGAAGATATGAAGATCAGTGGAACAGAGTAAAGCTACATCCACCTTATTTTTGACAAAGGCATCAAAAACATACAATGGAGAAAAGATAGCCTGTTCAATAAATGTTGCTGGAAAAAGGAGGTTATCTGCCTACAGAAAACTGAAACTAGACCCATGCCTGTTACCCTGTACTAGTATCAACTCAAAGTGAATTAAGGACCTTAATATCAGAACTGAAACTTTGCAGTTGGTACAGGAAAGAGCAGGGAATACTCTGGAAGCAATAGGTATAGGCAAGGACTTCCTCAGTGGAACTCAAGAGGCCTAGCAACTAAGAGAAGGGATGGACAAATGGGACTATATGAAATTAAAAAGCTCTGTACAACAGAAGAAATTGTCTCTAAATTGAAGAGACCATCCATAGAGTGGGAGAAAATATTTGCTAGCTGTACATCAAACAAAGGACTGATAACCAGAATATACAGAGAGCTCAAAAACTAAACTTCCCCAAAATCAGTGAACAATAATGAAGTGGGCAACTGAACTAAACAGAACTTTTTCAAAGAAGTCCAAATGGCCAAAAAACACATGAGAAAAATGCTCACCATCCTTGGCCATAAAGGAAATGCAAATCAATACCACACTAAGATTCTACCTCACCCCTGTTAGAATAGCTATCATCAAGAACACCACCACCAACAAATGTTGGCAAGCATGTGGGGAAAAAGGAACTCTCATTCACTCCTGGTGGGAATGTAAGGTAGTTCAACCACTTTGGAAAACAGTATGGAGGCTTCTTAAAAAAATAAACATAGATCTGCCATATGATCCAGCAATACCACTCCCACCCGAAAGAATTTTACTCAGGTTATTAGAAAGGCACTTGCATACCTATGTTTATTGCAGTACAATTCACAGTAGCCAAGCTATGGAAACAACCAAGATACTGCACTACCAATGAATGGATTAAAAAAATGTGGGATTTATACACCATGAAATTTTATTCAGCCACCAAGAAGAATGAAATTTTGTCATTTGCAAGTAAATGGATGGAACTGGAGAACATCATCTTAAGCAAAGTTATCCAGACTCAGAAGGCCAAAAATCACATGTTCTCTTTCATATATGGATTATAGACCTAAAAAATGCAGTAATATTATTGGACATGGGTCACACACTGAGGAAAGAACACACATGGGAGGAATAGGGAAAGGGAAGGGAACCTAAAACTTGAATGTGGTTGATGTGCTTACTATAGAGGAGTGAATATAGTAATCTTAAACTGGCAGAGGCCACTATGGGAAGGGGACCAGGAAGTAATGAAGAGGGTCTGGTAGAGATAATCCAATGTGGGTTGTAATAGACATGTGCTTGGAAGCAATGCTAGGAATCTCTCTGTATAGCTATCTTTATCTCAAACTAGCAGAAATGCTTTGTCTTTCTTATTATCTCCTATGTTTTCTCTTCAACAAAATCAGGGAACAGAGGGTGGAACAAGTTCTACCAGGAAGTGGTAGGGAGGGGAGTAGTGATTCAAACAATGTATGTACATGTGAGTAACTGTAAAAATGATAAAATAAAAAGTAAAACAATAAAAAAACAAAGGTACTTATAATGTGTCAAATATATCATACTTGTATTTACCCCCTCCACTGCTCTTTTATCCTCCCTCCCCTGCTTCCTGGGACAGTTTCAACAGGTATTATTGTTTTAGCCACAAACAATTAATAACAATGCTTAATGTTCCACAAACTGAAAAATTTAAAGTGTGGATGAATCAGTGAATGGTTCCATCCATATCAGAGGCAAAATATCTCAGAATGCTTTTGTTGCACTATCATATGCCCCAAAAATTTTGCTTGAGGTCTAATAATATATTTTTGCTCTTTGGGAAAAATATAATAAACTCAATGAAAAATATAAATGAAATAAATCAAATAAAGTACTTTAACTCTAGTACTTTGACTTTCTTTCCTTTTTGCTGCATCATACTAGTATATCATTGTATTTTGGTAATGAAGGGTGTTTTTGTATCATCTTATAAGAGAAAAGACACTTTTAAGGCAACAAATTTGAAAGAATATCACACCAAGCTCTTTAGCCAAGGTCTGGAATGTCCCAAGAAGGTGAACCTCTGGACAAGAGGGCTGTGTCCTCAAGGAGGTGAAAGTATTCCTCATGGCATTATCTGCAGAGGGTTTTGTAAACAACCAGCAGCTGCTTTGTTCTTGACACATCAGAATTCTACATCATGGAACAGCACTGTGGAATGGAGAAGACTTTGGAATTAATGCCTCACTAAGGAGCCTTCAGACTATAATCTCATCACCAGTAGAACTTTTTAAAATGAGGTCCATTGTGAAGACAACACATTTTAAATAAGGATTTTGCACCTTTTCATGCAATGAAATGTAATGCCCACTTAAATTCCAAATTTTAAAAGAAAAATAAAAGCTCTGTAAAAATTCATCTATTTTTCTTATTTCTTTTGTAGTTAGAGTGATAAAAACTTAGATTTGTCAGTGGACATGGGAAGGGGCCACTGATATGGGTGATATTATTTAATGTTTCTCTTTTCACCTCATAGGTGCCTCTGAGATGGTTTTGAAATTCTTCAATTTTGAAAAGGTAATCTTACTTGGTACTTCACCTGTCTGCTGCTGCTCCTGTAACAGATGGTAGTTGAGTTCATAAGTGGAAAAATTTCATTCATTTTTTCAGAAATTATTAGTTATATTAGTTTTTATTACCTTTTTCCTGTCTCTTCTACTTCATTTTATAATTTTTCTTTATGTCTCTTTTTTTTCCAGACTGACTGATGTCTTCACATATTTTCCCTTATTATGCCACTCCCACCTAACTAACTTGGAATGAACTTACTCTAAATTCCAAAGTACTTTACTGTTGAAGTTTTCCGTGTTTATTTAACTTAATAAACTCTTAAGATAGCTCAGCTCAATAACTTAGCACAATAGCTAAATTATAGGAACAGCCAAGATGTCAACGAATGGATTAAGAAAATGTGGTATTTATACACAATGGAATTTTATGCAGTCACGAGGAAGAACGAAATGTTATCATTCGCTGGTAAATGGATGGAATTGGAGAACATCATTCTGAGTGAGGTTATCCTGGCCCAAAAGACCAAAAATTGTATATTCTCCCTCATATGTGGACATTAGATTAAGGGCAAACACAAGGGGATTGGACTATGAGCACATGATAAAAGCAAGAGCATACAAGGGAGGTGTGAGGATAGGTAAGACACCTAAAAAACTAGATCGCATTTGTTGCCCTCAACACAGAGAAACTAAAGCAGATACCTTAAAGCAACTGAGGCCAATAGGAGAAGGGGACCAGGAACTAGAGAAAAGGTTAGACCAAGAAGAATTAACCTAGAAGGTAACACACATGCACAGGAAATCAATATGAGTCAACTCGAAGGTAACACATGCACAGGAAATCAATATGAGTCAACTCCCTGTATAGCTATCCCTGTCTCAACTAGCAAAAACCCTGTTCCTTCCTATTATTGCTTATACTCTCTCTTCAACAAAATTAGAGATAAGGGCAAAATAGTTTCTGCCGGGGGTAGCGAGGGGGTGGGGTGAGAGGGAGGGGGTGGGGGGGTAAGGGAGAGGTTGGGGGGACAGGGGAGAAATAACCCAAACATTGTATGCACATATGAATAAAAAAAAATAAAAGAAACAGCCTCATGAAGCTGAGTATTTGTTGCAATCACAAATAGAGAGAAACAACACATCCGCACCTCCCAACTTCCTTTATGCTTCTTTATATCCCCATTCTGGATAAACTCTGTGTATGTATCTTCTAGCAAACTAATTCTAGCTTGTACTGTACCTGCCTACTGTTTTGAAAATTGATTGCATTATTTATTTCACATTTATTTCTAGGATTTCTATGTTTTTTTTATTGCAAAAAAACCAGTCATGCCTAGTGTGATTCTTTAAACATTTACATACAGTCCTGAATGCTGAGACATTGTTTCAAAATCTTGGAGTCTTATAGACATTAATTTATTGCTAATCAGTCTGTAATTTCTTGATTTAGAGGAATTTCACTCAAAGTGGTCTACTTTGTTATTAGCGTGGAGATCATTGTGAGGTTATGTATGACTTTTATTTACTGAAATTTAGCAAGTTGACTATTTAGGTTTTTTTGTGCTCCTTAAGGATTTGGGGTTTAGAACAAATAATTCAGACTTACTTTGTCTTCCAAAGGTAGTATCCCCCCAAATTATAATGCTGCTAGTCATGGCCTGTTCCTGTCCTTGTCTAGGCAGCCTACTTTCTTACTCTGCTTCTCTGACTCTGAAAGTACATTTACTACTGTTGCCTCTAGGGCATATCTGCTCTAATGTCCAGCTACCAAATCTTGACTTTAGAATTTTAGATAAGAACATTTTAATTCCATTTTTATTCATCACTTAATATTACATACTGCTGTTACCAGAATTCATTGTTTTCTTTTTAACTCTATAAATTGAACCAATAAGCATTACCATAAGAATAATTTTTCTAGGCATTTCATTTTTAACATTTAATTTGCTCATTCATCTTCTTTCTCAAATTTATCCTAATTGGAATAGTGACTAGTTTGAGATAGGTAGAATATTTTAAAAGTTTTTAAAAGACTTTGTTTCTTATGGAAATTTCTTTAGTGTATTTTGTTAAGCAAACACAGTAAAATCTTCTTCCAGTGGGTTTGCAGAGGACAGAAAAATTTTGTGCTTTATATAGGATTTTGCTTCATGCCAGGGGACTCTCCTATAGAATTTATTTCAATGAGGAAATTATGGTCTGTAGCTCGAGCCAGCAATTTACAGATTAGTAGACAAGAAGATTTGTTGGACCAAACAGTAAAAGAGAAAATCCATTTTGGAATGCATGATAGAATAGTCTAACCAAAAAATTGTTGTCTTCCCCATTCTGCACATAAATCAGCACCTTATCAGTTTTGTGTAGTCATGCTTAACATTTTTTTATCCTAGAATTGTTAGTAAAATCTTTGTAAAGCAGGCCTTGGAATTCATTTTTATGTCATATCTAATAAGCATTTCAAAAATGCCATGGTCTTATTTTTTCTATTTTTATTCTGACTCTTTCTTTTAGAAATTCCAGAAAGCTCCCAGTAACTTAATTTGTATATGGTAAACAACCCTGAGCAGCCCCATGCAACTGGCTGAACCGCAGATGAGACACGTGACTAGGCATGAATATTTCAACCTCTGAGGTGTTACCAGGGTTTGTTGCCTGGTATAGGAGGTATGGTTTTAGGGCTAAGGCTGTGAAGGATCCATTTGAGGATTGGATGGTTTTGCCATTCTCCATTTTATAATTGAGGGCTTAATCTTTTCTGTTGCTCTTCCATTTTTCATGTTTTTCTCTTTCTTCTCTATTTCTGCTGTTACCCCAGCTTCACTTCAGAAATTGGTGTTAACAAAGAGAGATATTGGAATATGAATTATCTGTCTGTGTCAGGTTGAATGTATCATCCTCAATTGTTTAGGACCAGCTTCTAACATTGCCATGTGAAAAACTGTGGCAATGACAGGCCTGGTTTCCAGGACTGTTCAATCTTACTTCCTTAGGTATAAAAGAAAAGTCTATGTCTGGGACAATTTGTAAGGGAGAAGGTTTTGAGAGAAGAAATGATTTTCTTGTTAATCAGGTAGGTGATAAGTAAAGCAATTAAACTGTGAAAGTGAATAAGCCACATTTATACTCAAAGTTAGTAAAACATTTCATATGATAAAAGCTTTGGTAGAATAGAAAACATAAAATGTGTATAGGAGACATGTGTACAGTTTGAAGATGAAATAAATTCCCATTTTCCCATGGACTGAGAGATAGAATATTATTAGCACTGCAGAATTCTCCTGGATGATTCTCTGAGCCTCCATCCCCTCTTACCTCCAAGAGAGCACTACTGTACAGCAATTGTCAATGTGTGTTAATTATTCCCTCTCTTTTCTTTCTAACTTTATGAAATTGTGTGTCTCCTTAAATAACGTACCATTTTGCTTTAAAAAACAGTCACACGGGTGTAATTATATGGTGTATATTCTTCTATGTATTTCTTATGGAGATGGTCCATCTATTTTTGCTATTGTATAATATTCTATTGTGTTTTTGTGTGTATATATATGAATACAGTGTATTCATATAGATCCATACATACCAATAGTAGTTGTAAGTATTTCCCATGTTTCCAGTTTTTGTGGTGGTCAATAAGATGGGGTAAATAATGATCATAACAATGATGAAAATGTTGGAACTAGAATGCTAATTATGTGCCAGTCATTTCTCTAATGCTTTTATATATTAGCTCATTTAAATATTATGATAGGCTTATGCAGTGTGTGTTATTACCAATTTACAGATAAGGAGCTTGGGAACTTGTGCATTTATTGAAATTGACTTATCATTTTTCTTCTCAAACTATAAAGTACATTCATTTTTATGGTCTCTCATTTGCTGGTTAAATCATTGAACTTCTCTTTTGTTTCTTTAAATATATAATTATTGTTTGTTTCTGATAATTACTTCTCTTGATGTTTGCGGAATTTTACTTATAATGCCTTGTTTCCTTTCATATTTTGTGATTTTTTTTATTGTGAGTTGTCCGTACTTAGAACTTTATTTGTGGGAACTAGTTAAAGTTTGTGTCACAAGTGATCTTCTTTCTTTACAAAAGTTGCATTTGATGCTGTCAGTTACCCAACTCCAGTATCAACCCAAATGACACTAAATTAAATTTTGTTTAGAGGATTTAAAATTTTTATAGGAATCATGGTTTGGCATTAAGCAAAAATAAAACAATACATAAGCCCCAGTAAACTCTCTGGAGAGTCTCACCTTAAATCTTCATATCACGAGACTGCTGGCTTTTGTCTTCTGTCAATTAGAACATCAGGGTCTCTTGGACTCAGAAGAAACCTTTGGATCTCAGCATAAACAAGCATGTCTTAATTTTGTTTGGGGACTTTTTTAATTTCTAATTTTCATATTAATTCAATAATTCACTTAAAATATTATACTTCATCTAGAATTTCAATCAGGTAAATTGAGGCAATGATCAAAATATCTAATTAATCATACTCCTAGAGACAAAATGAATGAGTCTAATAATTATAACATTAATCACAGTGATTATAGTTAGCATTTGTTGACTACTTATGTTCAGGTGCTAGGCATTATTTAATGTAATCTTTGCAAGAAACATACTATTTTTTAATCCCATTTGTCAATGATAACATTGAGACTCAATGTCACATGGCCCCTTATGGTGGAGCAGGGATTCTGTCTCATGCTTGACTTTAAAACTAATAGTTATAACTATTATAATATTCAAATCCTACCAAATCTGTTGTATCTCCAAAACAGTGTGCCAAAATAGAATACTGTGAGTGTTTTGGATAGGAAAATCTTTCAACCAAATGATGTTGGAAAAGAAGCTAATAGTTTAAATCTGTAGCGTTTTTCATTTGGAATACATTTACTCCCGACAGCTTGTTTGTCAAAATTAAGTTTTCTTTTTGGTTTTGGATATTTAAAAAGTTTCCACATTACTATTTAAAAAGGCAACTTGGTGTTTCTTCCTAAAATGTCTTTAGGAGTCACATAGTATGAGAAAGGAGACTTGGTAATAAGATAGCTGCATCCCTATATTGAGGCTTCTGGCTGTAAAATGCTTCATAGAGCTGCTGATTAAGTAGGAATTCAAGTATATTTTCTCAAGATTTCTTTGAGGGAAGCCTCCGTTCTAAAGCAGTTGTTTTAAAAATATCCTGCAATTATTTCATCCTCTATTTTATTAACCCCTTTCAAATAAAGTTCTCTATCTTCAATTTTTATCTTTAAAGAATGTGAAAAGGCACCAAGTGTTGGGTGGAAGCTTCTCTGTCAATGTGATAGGATCGTCTTTTTCAAGATATGTATTGTGAAGAATTTAGCTAGAATAATGTTATAAACATATTAAACTTCTGAATTAGTCTAAATAAAGCTGGACAAAGTGATCAGTGATCTCTGGCAGCAGAAAGGATGTGAATGATTAATCCTTTTTTTTTTTTGATGAACTCTTTTTATTGAGAATCAACCAACAGTTTATCTAAAATTCCAATTGGAGCTTTTGCTTAAACATCCCTTTATATACCAAGAATTTTTATTATTTGCACAAAATTTGAATTCTATTGCATATCATATTTTTTTCTTCAGACACTCGCTAACTTTTTATTTCACATAAAACAGATGGCTGGATTCTGTTTGTTTCTAATCATCAGACGAGGTAATTGATGCAACAGGAAACTATGTTTGTCCTGTCAGTTCTGGACGAACAAAGCAACATCTAATGGGATAAAAATATTAGCTACTAAGTCCAGGATGGACACAACCTTTCTCACACCCATAATCAGACCCAGCTAAAGAATCGCCCATCCAACGATAATGGTTTTCTATCACTGTTGGCCTGGTTTGAGTCCAAATTACTTTCTTGGAATGGGTATTGCTGTGCATTTTGTATCACCTCTAACTCTTCCCTCTATTCTTGTTCATGCAGTTTGCAGGTCATCCTATCTCTCCTGGCTGCAGTGTCTATCTCTAAGAGTCTCTTAAGTAAATAATTATGTTTTCCCTTAAGATTGTCTTTCGCTGATGCTTCTAAAATGCAGTTCCTGTCCCTTCAAACTGCAGGTCTTAACAGTTACCAGGAAACTTTCGCACCTAAGAGCTTTCAGTAGGCTTCAATACTTGCTTATTTGGAAGTTGTATTATTATGTTACTTTTTTCTTTCTTTTTTTTTTTAACTGTAAGGCCACTTATCAATTATTCAGATCATTATTAAACTTGTAAATCATGTGAAATGAACATTGCAGTAGTTGCTGACAGATGCTTGGCATTTGTTTATGAAGAAAAATTCTCAACTAATTTCATTAGATGTGTGTCCTTTTGTCTTGAAGTAAATAATCAGTGTTGTGGAGCTATACTGAGCAGAAACATGTGGTGCTCCTACATGTTTTTCTGAGAAGGATGCATGGATGGATTTATTTTTAGGAAAGTGACTGGAAGAAATAGAGACTGTAGAGGCAGAAATGTTTTAGACCTTTTCAAATCTTGGGTCCTAAATTAAAGCCTATGTTTTACATGTTGTACCTATGCAAGAGGTCTGTTTCATAGTCTAATATTGAAGGCAAATGAAGGTCCAGAAAGTGATAGTGTCCACTGTAGGACTTGCTTGGGGCATCTTTATTTAGTCAGCTTGAAACTGGTTGCCATGGATTTTTCTCAGTATTGGCCAAGAAAGTAGAGGTAAGGAAAGATTTTTGAGTAAAATCTGTTTGATGAAAGTGAGATACTTCCTTTGCAAGATGGTTTCTTTCATCCTTAATCCAACAAGAGAGTAAGTTTATTAATTTAGGATAAGAAGGGCACAAAACACAATACTGACCTTTTACAGTGAGAACTGTGAGCAATAAACTACATAACTGGATTTCTTTTTGAGTTACACAACCATTGTTTCTGTGTGCCTGGTTATGTAGCAGAACATTAGTTTATCTGTGCTGACTTTTATTGGGAAATGGAAAGGCAGCTTGCATGTGGTGGAAACAGGTGTATGTTATTGTTCCAAGCTCATCATTTTCTGTCCTTGAGTTGGTACCAAGCAGCATGTATTCTGCTTTAATGGGCAGGGTGGATCCTTAATACACATACTGAGAGAAAGATATCATGATAAGAAGGGGGATGTCTCTCCAGATGGGAGGAAGAAAGTTATCACTGATATTTTTCTCCTTTGGGAAAGAATTAAGAAACAAAATATTTAAAATATAACATGGCATAAATATGACTTTACTCTGTCATCATGCTGTGCTGGGCAAACAATAAACCGCCTCACAAACATGGTCAGACAGTCTCTAGTGACTGAAAAAACAGAGAGACCAGCAATATTGACTATGTGGCAGAAACAGAAACACTAAAAATCCTACCAAGTGAATGCACTAGACTTGATAATGCTTTTTTCCATGAGGAACCTCCCAAGGCAAATTAATTCTGTTTTGGTTCAATTTGGGAGGAAAACTGAACTGGAGATCAAGTTTAGACACACAAGTCAAAAGAAATTAGGAGGGGAAAATGATCTGGGAAAGAGTGGTAAGATGAGAAATTACAGTAAGAAGTTTGAAAACAATTCAGTATGATTTTGGCTAGTAGCTTGTATTCTCTGGACCTCAAACTTCTGCATCTATGTAAAGAGCAGTGTTATTTTATAAGGGCAGGGAATGGGTCATGGGAAGGTCCTGCTGGCACAGACAATAAAGCAGTGCCTCATTTGTGGAGACATGTTTGAGAGCCAGTGTTAAAATCACCATGTACAGGCAATTATAAACAATGTCATTCTCACTGCCCCCATCCTGGCTTGCCATTTCCTTCTGCAAAATTCGTTAGCTTGACCTCGTCAGCAGAAGCAATGCTGGATATTTGTAAGTTTGCTGCTGTACACCACCACCACCAACAGGTGTTGGTGAGGATTCGGGGGAAAAAGGAGCCCTCTTACACTGCTGGTGGGAATGTAAACTAGTACAACCACTCTGGAAAAAAATTGGAGGCTACTTAAAAAGCTAAACATTGATCTACCATATGATCCAGCAATACCACTCTTGGGGACATACCCAAAAGACTGTGACACAGATTACTCCAGAGGCATCTGCACACCCATTTTTATTGCGGCACTATTCACAATAGCCAAGTTATGGAAACAGCCAAGATGCCCCACCACTGACGAATGGATTAAGAAAATGTGGTATCTATATACAATGGAATTTTATGCAGTCATGAAGAAGAATGAAATGTTATCATTTGCTGGTAAATGGATGAAATTGGAGAACATCATTCTGAGTGAGGTTAGCCTGGCCCAAAAGACCAAAAATCATATGTTCTCCCTCATATGTGGACATTAGATCAAGGGCAAACACAACAAAGTGATTGAACTTTGATCACATGATAAAGCGAGAGCACACAAGAGAAGGGTGAGGATAGGTAAGACACCTAAAAAACTAGCTAGCATTTGTTTCCCTCAATGCAGAGAAACTAAAGCAGATACTTTAAAGCAACTGAGTCCAATAGGAGAAGGGTACTAGGAACTAGAGAAAACGTTAGATCAAGAAGAATTAACCTAGAAGGTAACACACACGCACAGGAAATCAATATGAGTCAACTCCCTGTATAGCTATCCCTGTCTCAACTAGCAAAAACCCTGTTCCTTCCTATTATTGCTTATACTCTCTCTTCAGCAAAATTAGAGATAAGGGCAAAATAGTTTCTGCCAGTAGTGAGGGGGTGGGGGGAGAGGGAGGGGATGGGGGGAGAGGGAGGGGATGGGGGAAGGGGGGAGAAATGACCCAAACGCTGTATGCAAATATGAATAAAAAAAAAGAAAGAGCTGACAGGATCATGGGGTATTTGCCCTTTGAAATATTATGCAGTTACTAAAAGTAACAAATTAGAGTACATTCATTAACCTAGAAGGATTTCTAAGAGTTAGGTTGAAAAAAACAACATTAAAGACATCTATTTTGTAAAACTATGCATCTATGTATGTATGTAAATTGTTTTTTTATCTGAGCTTGCAGAAAAATTCAGAATGCAATGCTCTGGCTTGTTAATGAGGGTCTTGTGGTAGGCTAAAGATGGTGTTTTATAGTAAGGAATGCATCTATCCAATTGATGTACAGTTAGATGTACATGTGATACCTGTGTGCATGAATGTTCAAATATACTCCTGACCAATGAAAAAAAAAGTTTGCTGCTGTATTTAAAGAAGTGCATACTAATCCCTTTCTACATTAATGCTCAAAACTACAATATGACAGAAACAACAATAGCAGGAACTGCCTTATGGAACAGTTCTGGCATCCCTGGCATGTTATATAACTAAAATTGGTTCTCTCCACCACAATCACAAAGCTATTATTACTGCAGTTTTCAGTGGGGGACATTGAAATTTTGAGAAATTAAGAAATTTGTCCCACATCACAAAATCTACTTGTATAGGATCTGAAATTAATGTCTAATTCTATCTGACTTCCATTGTCACATGGTTTTCCATTATTAATCATCTGCTTCCCACTGACTTTACTTGATCATCTTTTGAGAATATTTTTCAATGAAATGGAAATAACTATGTTTTCTAAAGTGGTAATAACTATTTTTTCTAATTTTACTTCTACCTTCTTTTTTCATTTTTGTTTTATTTATTTATTGTGCTGGAGGGGTACACTGTGGCATTTACAAAGTGTAAATGCCCTCTACCATTCTCATTTACTCCCCTTTCCCATTCCAGGAACAGTTGCAACAGCTATCATTTTTCCATTTGTGTACATATGTACACAGTATTTGTACTATATTCACCCTCCTACACCCTTTCCCCACATCCTCCCCCTTCCCACTGGTACCAATTACCCCAGACAGGACCTGTTCTGTCCTACTGTTCTCTGATTTTGTAAAAGAAAAAAGTTGACCTTTTTGTTTAAGATAGCTACATAGGGAGTTTTCTTGTGACATTTCCATGTATATATGTCTTACAACCCAAATTGGTTCATCCTGTATTTTTCTTCTTTCTATCTTAGTCCCCTTCTTATGGTGGTTTCAACAGGTTTAAAAATTCTATATTCATTCTTGCATAGAGAGTACATCAACCATATTCACCTTCTTCACTTCCTTCTTTTACTCTCCTCCTCTCATATGTGTGATCCCCTTAGCATGGCCTGTTTTTTAAAATTATAATATTTGTGTATTTGTGTTAGGTCTATATTCCACATATGAAAGAAAACATGTGGCTTTTGGCTAACTTCACTTAAGATGATGTTCTCCAGTTCTATTTATTTAACTGAAAATGACAAAATTTCATTCTTCTTATTATCATTCTCCTGGAAAGGACTTTTTATACTCTACTTACCTCCTTAAACTGCTTTCTCAATCCTCTCCCTACAAGCTTGCTGAAAGTCAGATGTGACTTTCCTAACAGATCTGTAAGGCACTTTCCAAACTGTCCTCTTGCAGTTTAGTGGAGCCAATGGTGAAAATGGGTCTACAGATAGAATATAAACTTAATTATTATTTTTTTTGGGGGGGAATAGAACTTAAGGCCTCTCATATACTAGTCAAATACTATACCACTATGTCCCCAGATGTTTTGTTTTAATTTTGTTTTTGAGCTAGTGTCTTTTTAACTTTGCCCAGGATGATCTTTAACTCTTGATTCTCCTGCCTCTGCCTAAAAGTAGCTGGGACTATAGGCATGTACTACCACATCTGGCTGTCTTATTTACTCTTGTTAATTGTGACAGGCCTGGTATTCGATCACCAATAGTAAGATATTTCTGAATGTTAATGCAGTCAATGAGATTCCTCTTGAATGGGAAGTTAGCATCAAGGAGGACAGAAAAAGGTTGTCAATTTTTTTAAAATATAGGAAATATTAAGGTGGATATCAACTTTATTACCTCTGACCAGATTTGGGTCACAATCTGATCTGTGGTCCCTGAGGAATATAATAAGCTAAACTGCAAATCTAGGATTTTTTTTAACATCAGTTTGAATTGCAGTGGGTTAGACAACTATGAACAATGATTAAATAGTGATCTTATAATGAATATTTGATGTTACTAAATAATTATTTAAAATTTAATTCTGTATAATTTAAAATTCTCTATGTAATTAAAAAAATTATGTAACTCACTTTGCATTTGCTAAAACTGGTAAAATATAACTGTCCCCCATCAGAATGATTCAAAATTAGTTTTAGTTTCTTCCAAATATTTAATCATGACTGTTTTAGATCTCTGCAAATGAAAAAATTCAAAATTCCTGTGATTTTAGTTCATTTGAGCCCAATTATTCACAATGATGGCACAACAAAATGCATAGCCAGATGAGGAAGGGGAAATAGCAGTTATTGAAGGGCTGAAAACCACACCCAAAGACTGCATAAAGCAATTGCAAAGACTGATAACCAGTGTAATTCAGATACATGAGTACTTAGTAACTGTTTCTGCTATTATCTATTATATGGAGTGTAACCCTTATTATTTTGCAATACAAGACAAGACTAAACCAAATACAGTATTTTTGAGGCTGTTTCTCTCTCTCTCTCTGTATATATATATATATATATATATCATATATATATATATACACACACACACACACACAAATGCATATATACACACACATATATGTATATCACTAATATATCATATATTTGCATACATCCGGCAAATTCTATCTATCATCATCATCTATCTATCAATCCCCAGTATGGAGTTAAAATACTTCATAAAAAAGACAGTATTATATGCCTTCACAGTGTACCACAGAACATTGAAATACGACAAAGAAGTAGACATAAAAATGGAAAGCATATTACTTATATGTATTATTTACCAGAAAATATGCACATATTTGTAACAAGCAAAGAGGATGAATGCAGACTGCCAAACATGGAGCCATGTACATTCATTGATTCTTTATTTCAATTTCAGTTTTTGAATTGGGGGGATGCTACATTTTTCCGCATAGAGATTTCTGCTGGCATAGTACCACTAAATCTTTTTGTTACCCATCACTCGCTCCTCTCCCCTGAACACAGGCTTGGGAAACAGCCAGCCTAATTCTTTTCTTCTATTTTTAGGAGTCATTTCCTCCACTTTTGCTCTCTATGAACTCATGCATTCAGATGAACTCTGAGGGTTGGGACAATCCTGCATCACAGGTGTGCGAGTCTGTGTGTTCAGAAGCCCTTGGATGCAGATTTGATGTCCATTTTCTAATCTTCTTTATCAGTAATAAAGCTTATGCAAATCTCTATGTATTTCCTGTGCTTTAATTTTTAATCCATTCTGAACCTACAATAGGAAAAGAGTATGATTATTGATCCCATAAGTTATTAGAGGTGATGCTGACATCTATGGAAGGTGGAGGCCACCGTGTTGAAAATTCCAATGAAACATGGCAAAATTATAGCAAGTTAACTCCATTGCACTTTTACACAAAATTTCATTTAAAAATCCCTAACTTGTGCATGAATTAAATACAAAATCTAAAATTACTTTGTTTTGGTTTTGTTCAGCCAGATCAGAGATAAAGAAACCACTGAATTCCAATTCACAAGTCCCACAACTTCTAATGTGGTGATTTAGGCTTTCACTTACGTATGGTTCATCATATACTTAGTTCATTCAAAAAGGCACTCTTATTCATTAAAGTTCTTTCCTGTTGGTTCAGTCTTCTTGTCTGTTTTTAAAACCAAGAAATCCTGGAAATTAGCATAGTGTATTTCTGTACAAAAATTTTCAAATAGAGAAATATTTGTGTTAATGATTTCAAAGGTTTTTACATTATAATTCAATTCTAGGTCAAAGAATATTCAAACTCTTGAGAACATTTTGTGACACATTTCAAGTCTTCAATACTCACTGAGAATTAAACAATTTTATTAGTGTTCCTCATCTTGTTAAATTTCTTCTTCAATTCCATATTACTTTTTTTTTTCATTATTAGGAGTTAAACCCAGGGCCTCATGCTTGCTAGGCAAGTGCTTTATCATTTGAGACATGCCCTCCATCCCTTTTGTGGTTATTGTGTTTTTGACATGGGATCTTGCACTAACTTTGTCAGGACTGGCCTTGAACTGAAGATCTTCCTGTCTATTGCTTCTTGGTAACTGGGATTACAGGTGTATCCAACCATTCCTGGCCTTTGTTACTATTTTTAACATTCTAGCAACAAATGGAAATTTTAATTTCCTTTTTTTTATGGGGGGGGGCAAAGACTGATAAATTTGGGAATGCATTTGCCTTGCCTTTAAATTTTTATTTTATTTTTAAAAATACATTCAGTACTTCTTCCAGTAAAGAAAAACCTTAAGATGCAAGATTTTTCATTTTGGTTTATCAAATTGCATATGCATTACTGCAAATGAATTCTTCCACAAGGAATCCATAATGCAAATATCAGAGGGAATTAAGTTCTCTTTGTAACAATTGAGTTTGCTTCATTAATCTGAGGGCAAAAACATTGAGTCATTATGTTCCCCAATGGCATCAGATACTGAATGCACAGTCCTTGCTAACGTGTCTTAAAGCATTTGTCTTGATGTTTAGATCTAAGAGAAACCAATTGATACTGGTTAATTGAAGTCCTTGAGAAGCATTTCAACTCAAGCTTAAATCTGTGCCTCAAGTCAGCAGGTTACTGTTAACTGGAAAGGAAGGTAAAAATTTTTGAAGAAATACATTTCAAATGGTCTTTGGAAATAAAAAGTTAAATCAAGTCTTAATATGAATTTATTCTGCAGATTTATAGCAGAAATCAATTTTCTTGACTTTTTAAGCTTTCTAAATATGCATTTTGTGAGATTAGTACATGATTGTGATTGATACAAATACCAAATTTTGCAAAGAAGAACTGGTGATTGTGACTATCCAGTAGGAATTTCTTTTTGTTCACCTCTTTGAATTCTTTTAGCACTTATTTTCTTACAGGATTATTTGAACCCCAGAATAGACTACCTTGCCACATTCATTGTATGGAAGAAAGAGTAAAAGCTTTGCAACCAGACATAACCAGGGTACATTTGGCACCAGTGAGCTATAGGATGTGGGCAATTTCCTCTTAACTGCTCTGAATCTCAATTTTCTTAGCTGTTTAATAGAGCAAATAATAAATACTTCACAGAGGAGCTATGAGAATTTAAGAAATTAAATTATTTGAGAAGTCCTTAGCAAAGTCCTTGGCATGAAATATGTGTTTAATATTTTTAAAATAATAAAAATCTTGTGTTTCTTGTATGTTCCCAGAGTATCATATGCTCTGGGAGAGGAACTGCACTGTGTTGTTTAGTGGGAATAAATACTTGCTGTTGCTAAATTCTCTTCACCAGGATTTCTTTCCTGGCATAGTTAGAGCTATTACAAGGGTTTCAGTGACCGAAATGGCAATACACATTGTTCCTTGCAGCAAAACTGCCTTTTGCTCTTTGATTTGGTTCCTTTGTTTGAGATGAAAAGAGTGTCATGGAAATTTTCCTTTTTATGAGTTTGTGGCTTCCTGTGTGCAGCCTGCAGACCACAGTCCTTGGACTCCCTGGTCCTGGGATTCTGGTTACATTTTGCCAATTAGACTCTGTCATGAAGGTACAAAACGATAAAGAAGAGCTGCTTCAAGTCAGGCACATGGGCACAGGCAGATGGCAGAAACTAGTTTTGCCAGCAATTTGGGAGCATCTTTCTCTGAATCCCACCATGTGGTGACAGAGATGGATTAAATCACTGCTGACAATTTCCTTCTTACCCCAAACTCTGGGATTCCTGAGAGAACTCCAGATGTCTACAGTGGCACTCATTTCTCTGATCAAACTTCAGAGGCTGCCTTCAACAAGCTTCTCTCTGTTTCAGCAGCTGTCTTAGAAAACCATTCACCCATTTTTATGAGCAAATAAACTGAACCTAAGTTTGGTGTGGATTAGGTTCATTCAAAAGACAAATGACAACTAATAACTTCAGTTTTGAGCTGATTATTTTGATACTTATAATATCTTGATAATAACTAAATGAAATCTTGAATCAATTATGCTATTAAAAATAATCTCTTATAGGTTAGTAAGTCATTTAGCTTCAACATTTTCTGAATTTCTACCAATTCCTTCTGAGCAAAAAGGAAAAGAAAGGAAATTTAATTAGCTTGAGAAATTTATTTTGGTAAACATATTGAAAAAAGATTTGGGCCTTTTTAAAATAGGGAAGTATTGGACACATTTTTTGGATCCTGAAGATTGTGAATATTTAATTTCATAAAGCATTCTAAAATGTTCCTTGGAAATATAGATACATAGATTTAAAACTAATTAATTTCAGTAACTCTGCTTTAAAGAATGTCATGTAAAATTAGAACTTGGTTGATACAAGAAAATCCATATGGTTTGGACTTCTGAATTGGTTATCCATATGCAAGAGCTTTTCCACTTCAGGCTGAACTTCCACCAGAGCAGAGGATACAGAGATGAATTGGTCAAAATCTCTAGTCTTGGAAGCTACAATTTTCTGGTGACTATAATTGATTTAATTATCTTTGATTGCAGGTTCCAGTATCATATTTACAAAAGTATGTTTAGAATACATTATTTGATGATAAGGACTGATTTGATATCTCAAATTCAAGTATTTTTTAAATGCCATTTAATTCCCTCAAATTGTTCATATTATTCAGGATTTTTCATATTAAAACAAGGCAAGAAAATCTTAGAGGACTTTGGTATTAATGTGGTTCTAAGGTATACTGCAGAACCGGTAAATATGAGTTGAGGAGTCTCTGTTTCATGATACCCATTGTCCTCCAATCCTGGCTTAGGTCTCACACAGCCATGCAGAGGAGTGAGAGTGTATGTCTGTATAAACCCATGCTCATTTAAGATTTTATTCAGATGTGGTATTCTTTATAACAGTTAAAACTTTACATTTATTCTTGCAGTGCTGAAGACCAAACCCAGGGCCTCTCATATGCTAAGAAAATGGTCTTCCCCTGAGCTACAACCCCAGACCTGCTTTATAGCTTTTTATAATAATTATTTATATGACACCCATGAATTCGTTATTTTAAAGTTTCTAAAATCATCTTGTGATATTGGCAAGAAAGATATTTTCATCCTCATTTAAATGTTGCAGAATCTAAAGGTTAAAGCACAGCAATGTCTTGGCTAAGATTATTCAGGAAGTTTTAGGCAGAACTAAGACAGAATCAGTGTGATCAGACCTCCATCCCTGTGTTCTTTCTAAGGTCATTTGAGCAGTGTTATTGGGCTGTATTTTAATTTCAGGCCTTAAGGGTCTAAACTGAGAAAATGGCACAATTCTAACAGATAATACCAATAATGAAGAAGCCATTACTAACAGGAAGCAGTTGCAGGCACAGTGAAAGATATGAAGCCCTATATTCCAGGTTTTTGTTCAAATTCGATTTCTTGTCTTTTTCTTTTGCCAGGGCTGTACTATTACTACTCTTTGTAAGAAACCATCAGCCACCTGGCAAAGCTTCCCCACGTATCCCAACACTGATCCAGTGAACTGACGCCAAGCTATTTGGACCATCTGCAGGGCGTGAGTCATTGGAGAGAGGATGGGTGGACAGCTGGAGCTGTCATCTTGAAATGCCACGTATGGGAGAAATACCAGAATTCACATCACAGGGCATCACAACAAAGTATCCTGTGAGTCCAAAAAAAGGCTGGTTAAGTATGGTGGCATTTCTGATGGAGATCTTTCCAGATACTTGGATCCCTTTTAGTCTTTCCCAGCCACTTTTCAGGGAAGGTTTTGATGTGTCATATGAAAAAGATATGAGCAGTAAGAAACCGAGGGGGAATAATAATATTTTTCACTGTGCCTTCTTAGTCAAGAACCTGGAAGTAGACCATTTAAATGTTTTGTTTGGTTTTGCTTGAAAGGCAGATATATCCATTTATTCCTGTACTCATTCACTCATTAATTAACTCACTCTCACTGAATATGTCCTGCATTTCAAGTGCTGGTAGATGAAAGAGAATAATACTACCATTTATTAAATAACTACCATGGGCAATGTGCATTAAACAGGGTACTTTTTTATACTATTAGGAATTCAGTGGTATGAAGATATTATATCACTTTTCCATGAGGAAACTGAAATACAGAAAAGAGTAGTAATTTGCCCGAGGTTACCAGATGATAAATGGAAGAGTAGGGGTTGAAATCCTGCCATACCTTTAAAATCGGTTCAAGAACATGTGAATGTCTCCCTTCCTCTTTCTCCATTGAATGTGCAGAAATGGCTCTTAATGATTGTAGGAATTTCTAGACATGGAACGGAAATTGTGTAAATCAAGAGATAGGG
The DNA here is from genome assembly GCF_047511655.1 of Castor canadensis. Lineage (NCBI taxonomy): Eukaryota > Metazoa > Chordata > Mammalia > Rodentia > Castoridae > Castor > Castor canadensis. Next base: position 52,788,807 of record NC_133387.1, read on the forward strand.
AGAAACTGTGCCAAGAGCCAGATGGACAAAAATCTCAAAAGTTATCCTGGTATGGTGCTATTCACTCAAATTTCAGAAAATTTCCTTCATTTTCACACATGAAATTTACTTTAAACTGTGAGAATTCTAGGGAAGGAACAAAATATAGAAAGCCTTAAGAAATGCTTATGAGATTTATTTTTTGCTTACTTAATGTATTTTTTTTTATTTTGTTTTAATGCACATTCTATCAAGTCCCAAATATGCTGATTCCTCTTGTTCTCTGTAACAGTAACCTAAAAGAATTTGACATAAATTTAACCTATGAGAAAATTAATATTTTAGACTATAATATTTATAGATCAGATAAATATCCTAACATCATCTAGAAATTGATATGTTTAAAAATAGTTTTAATTTTAAATGATGCAGTAATTTACATATTTTGAGGGTACTGTGTGACATTTCAAAATATGTATTGAATGTATAGTGATCAGATTATGGCAGTCGTCACTTGTATTGCCTCAGACACAACATTCAAAATCCTTTCTACTAGTTATTTTAAATATTTGACTAATTGTTGTCAACCATAGCTATCCTTTTGTACTAGAGTACATTAGAAATTCTTCCTCAAGAAAATGTTAGAGAATAAAACATATTGAAACAGCCCATCTATATATGAATATAATACAATATTGTGTACTTTAAGCTGTTGAATATTTGGGCAACATGGAGATAGATAAAGAGTCAGTAATGGGTGTTAATTTGATTAAAGCACCTTGGACCATCAATATACACTTAAAAATGAAGAGCAGGAGGGTAAAATAGGTCTTTTTCAAAGGGTGGGTACCAGTGCGAGGGGAATGGGCATAAGGAATGAGTAAATGAACGTGAATATGGTGAATGCATTTTCTATTCATATATGAAAATAGATAATAGAAACCTGTTGAAATTGTTCCAAGAAAGAGAGGAAGAGGGAGAATATGGAAAGGTTAAGTCCAACTAAGATATATTGTAAGAACATATGTAAATATCACGTGTATCCACCTATACAACAATTATATGCTAATCAAAACTATTCCTCCAATCCAGATGTATCCCTGTACCCACTGTCCATCTTCTGTTCATCTTCCCTTCCCTCATCCTTCCCAGGCTCTGGTAGCCAGTGTTCTATTCTCTACTTTTGAAAGAATATTATTAACAATAGATATTTTTTCAAGGAATTTTAGTGTCATGGAAAAGCATTTATAATGTGCTTGAAGGTGACAACTCAAAATATGTACTGTTAAATGCAGACTAGTTCTGGGATATCAACCAGTAGCTCTCAATGTGCAATTCCCAATCCAGCATCACAAGCATTACCTGGCACCTTGTTAGAAATGCACTTTCTTGGGTCCCACCTAAGATTTAATGCAACAGAAATGCTAGATCACAGTGCAGGGATCCTGTGTGTTGAAATTCTTCTATGTGGTTCTGATGTGTGAAAATATATGAGACCACTGATAAGAATCATGAAGAAGAAACCTAGAAAACAAATCAACCACCTTGGTAATCTGTCTGTTATGATTATTACAAGACAATTATAAATGATTTCAAGTTTTCCCTATATTTTCAAATTTTTCTCCAATTAATAGATGCTAATTTCATCATACAAAAACTATATTTTATTTTAGAAAATTCAGATAACTCAAGAAAGCAGAAAGTGTCTATAAATCCACTAAGCTGGAAATTCTAAAAATTAGAAAAATGAATGTTCCCTCTCTGTTTCTTAAAGTTCACTTGTCATAAGTAACTATTATTAATGCATATTTTATAATCAAATTTTAATAAAAAATGGATTCTTGCAAACATAATGAACTGACAGTTACTTTAAAAAATTAATACATCATGGACGTCTTTCCAGGTCAGTAGATTATGTCTACTCATTCTTTTTTTATTACATACTTAATACTCCATAGCAAGGGTAATGCTATAATTTTTACTACTATTTCATTGTTATAGCCATTTAAACTATTTTCAATTTATTGCTTCCATAAAACAATGCTATAATGAAAATCTTATGTCTTTATAATATTTGTAGTAAAAGTTTGAAATATAATTGACAAAATTAATATGCAATTGATAAAAATAGAATATCCAAATATTCTAATACATGACATTGTCTGCTTAACGTTTGTTCAGTACCCTGAAAGTCTTGCTTCACTCCTTTTCCTTTCTTAGAGTTCTGCCAAGGTCTTTTTTTTTTTTTTTTGGCCAAGGTCTAATGGAGAAGAATTGGGTTGCTCTGTCTAATAATGGTGCTCTGTATGGAAAGGGCTCTGTATCCCAAGGTTTAAGTTAGAGGATAATTAATAACCCAATTATATTAAGCTCATCACATTTTTAATAAAATCAAATCTAGTCATAATGAAAAAAGGGTAACCAGAAAGACTGTCATTTTTCTTGTAATTGTTGACATCATTGAGTGAAATCAGTAAGTTCATTCACACCAGAAAATCAAACCACAGGATAAAAGTCTAAACTCATTAAATAATTTCTTATAAGAGGAGAATTTCATTGAAAGGATTTGTTTCCCAAGAAATATAGGAATTGTAAGGGAAGTTATAGTTCTTCAAATTTTTTGGAAAGTCAAAATATATACTTATCAAGTTAGAATATTTGTGTTGAGTTAGTATAAATGTCAAGCACACCACAACCTTGTACTCAATCTCATACCAATGTTTTTTTCCTATGATAGGCAATTAATTGTTAAGTGTTTATTAAAAGCTGGTATAAAGTACTTGATACAGTTTATAATAAAGGCTTACAGTTTTTGGGTATTCTATGTGACATCACATAGCACTTCATCATTGTAAAATGTGTACAAACACACCTGTCAGTTAAAAATCTTTTAAAGTAAATCTTCTTACAACAAAATTTCATTTAGTGTAATAGAAAATCTATTAAAATATTTAAGCCATATTATTGAATCATTTCTAATGCTATTTAGGTTGGTAGGACTCTAGGTTAAACAAAAAATGCCTTCAGTTTTGAATTATACTGAAATAAAATCTATTTTTTGGTCATAAGAGCTAAATAGATTGCAAATTACAAAAATGAAAACACCATTATCCAATTATTATTCATTTTGTACTATCTCTACCTTTATCATTCACATTTTTTTATTCTCACTAAGTGAAGAATGTCATACTCCTATTTTTCCTGTAAGTTTATAGCCTAATTTGACTGACATGATGGTTTATAGGACTCAGAAGTATAAATTTTAATTATTGCAAATGCCCCATTTTATGTTTGTCCATCATTAACCTAAGTCATTTCTTTATTGTTAGACATCCATTTATATTTCTTTATTACACATACATAATTTTGAGATAAGAATACTCAAGTATTATCTATCATGTTATTTTCTTAGGCTATATTTCTTAAAGTTAGATTTCTGATTAAATGGAATGAACATTTTACTTATATATTAAGCAGTAAAAAAACCAATTAAATTTAAAACTCAAAATACACTGTGAAAGTCAAGCTTTTTCACACATCTACTTTATTTATAAATATATGTTTGTAAATATCCAATTTGGACTGTATAGCTTAATTTTGAATTGTGAGTAAGCAAAATGATAAAGCCTAAATAGAGAATTCAAGGTAGACTTGGCTAACATAGAACCAGTCAGTCTTTCTTGCATAGAAATTTCACCAAAAATAAACATGCTGAAGAATAAATAGATATTTAAGCAGTAGTTTATGGCTAACAGATCAGTGCCTTGTTCTTGTACTATTACACAGTGATCCTTTCAGTAATTTCATACCTACCTACTTCTACTAGCCATGTCCAAATATGCTGTTTGTATTGGAAGAAGGGAGGCAAAATAAGAGCTCAAAATTTCTAATTTTCTATTGACAAAATTAAGTAACAAGTAATATTCAGTTTTTTTGGTCTTCCCTCTTTCACACTGTACATCTCCTTATTACTCAAAAAAAATTCAAAAAAGCCAAAAAAACAAAATCCAAACCAAACCAAGCACATCATGTATCCATCTACACAGGACTTAGAACAAGGTCTAATGATAAATTAGAATTCAGGAATAATTGGAAAAGAGTCAAGAGGGTGAGCTCATTACACTTTTTTTCCCAGTTGGTTCAAAATATTCTTTTTTCACTTGTAAATTCATTCCAGATTGACCACCTATCAGCTGAGTTTCAGATACAGCTTCTACTGACTAGGGATATGATTTTTAGCAATATATGTACAATAACCAAGTTTAATTAGAGCAAAAGCAAATTACAGGTCCAGTGGAGTTCATTATAATGGGATCTTACTCATATTTGTATTTTATTGAGAATATAAATCAACCTGGTAGACATTTCCTTCACCCTTTTTGGAAGCCACCTGCCAATTTAATTTATATATTTGGCTTACACAAGGAGATACCTTAAAAAGCAGGAAGTAATTTTTTTGTGTATCAGTACTTATTTTGTAACTCATTATGCAGGAAAGCTATTCATAAATTAAAAGATATATTTGTGCAATTTATTTCCTATTATAATGCCATATCACACTTCAGACTAGGAAATACTATCAAAGAGTCTAACCTTGGTTTCCATCTTGGCAAACAAATTTAGCTTTCATGAGACATTCAGCATGGATTTGATTTTTAGAGGACAGATAATATGTGAAACAATCCGTCTTGACAGAAAAAGAGGACTTTAGCCAGGTTTGGTGGCATATACCTGCAATCTTAGCAATGCAGAAGTGGAGGCATGAAGATCGTGAATTAGAGGCCAGTCTGGGCAAAGTTAGTAGACCCTATGTCAAAAACAAAATGACATAGGGGGTATGGCTCAGTGGTAGAATGCTTGCCTAGCATGTGTGAGGCCCTGTATTCAATCCCCAGTGCAGAGAAAAGGAGTTTTACTCCTTTATATAAAGGAGTAAAAAAGTTTTACTCCTTTATATAAAGAGGACTTTATATAAACTTAATCTGCCTTAAATAATAAGGTATATAGCCCTTAGTATATGCTGTATAGTCTTCCAAGCACTTGAATACATATTAATTATTCAAGCTTTATCACAACAATCTGAGATATACTCTTATGGAAAAGGAAACAGGCACAGAAAGTTTAAATAGGCAACCTGAGGTCACACAGCTACCAAATAATACAGCTGAGAATCAAATGCTGGCAATCCAATTCCAGAATGCATGTTGTTAGCATCTCCACTCAGGCTAGGGAGGAGATAGCATAGGAAAAGAAGGCACTGAGATGTCTAGGTTAGGTTCTTTGTATTTTTCTAATGCAGACTGCACCTAAGCAAGAATGAAGCACCAATGTCTAGCTAGTGTGGAATTGTGCTTCTCAGATATCGCTATATGCAAGAATTGTCTGGAGAGCTTGTTAAAAAAAAAAACCCAGAAAACATGGATTTCTGGGCTTTGTTGTCCAATATTCTGCTTCCAGAGATTGGTCACAAGGATCTGTGTTTCCATCCATACTCAGATGGAACCTGGCCCAGGGTTCACAATGAGCAGCACCAGCATAAGGGAACCCAGGACCCTGAGGAGAAGAAATGAGTCACATCCGCAGTGGAATGAAAGCCAACTTTGGCTGAGAAATAAAAAACTGAACAGCAAATTAAAAACTAGAATGGCAGCTGCAGACATGTTGACCTTTATTATTGCAGTGGAGATCAATTTATACATTCATTGATTGTAACTTACCCGGGGCTTCCCAGAAAGTGGGAAGTACCAGGAAGTGTCAGCCCAGGAACCAGGCAGCTGGGTCAGCAACAGTGAAGGGTTAGAATTTGATATGGTAGAGCAGAAAAAGAAGTTCTGGATCTTTTCAAGGTTTAAAGCAAGTTGAGGAATTCTTAAGTCTTTCTTTCTTTCTGAGGAAATGAAAGTGCCAGTTATGGTTTGAGGTGTGATTAAGTTTGCCTACTGAGGGTTTCACTGTACTTATTAGTAGTCTTGTTCCACAGTGTTGTTAATTGTGCTAAAAAGGTTTGAAATTATACCTAATGCTTTATAGAGTCCTCTTTCCTTTCCACCCTTCCTTCTTTCCTTCATTCTAGAGGCATTTACAGAACAACTACCATGTTCTAGAATTTGCAAGTAGATAATGGGAATTAGGGTGTTTGTGGTCCAGCAGGGGCAAACAGACACTTAAGCAGGCAAAGAAGCAAGAATGTTATAAATAAACTTCAAGGATCATAAATCCCATTAAGGAGTAACACTTATTCTGTGCACTGAGAACAGGGGTGGATGGTTCTGACTTTTACAGGTTTACCATGTTGTAGGTGATCCTTACCTACATAGGGAATTCTTTGTACTGGAGACGATTGTATCCTTGAGAGATTGTATATCTGTCACAAGATTATGTTGAAAAGGGAAATTTCTCTTGACATAGGATTGAGGGGTTTTCTTCTTGAGGGTGAAAACAAGGGATTTCAGGTACTTATCCTGAATATTTCTCCCTGAATCAGTACATGTGAATGTCTTTACTCATTGAAGTTTAGTGTTATTTTTCTGTTGACGATATGACCTATGTGGACATGGTCTCTTTCATTCATTGTCTATTTCGAACTGTTGCAGGCCTGGAGCCCAGATCTATGCAATTAATTTTCTCAGCACTGAGAGCTTCAAGCATGATTAGGTGCTCAAGTGCTTTTTCATTCTATGCATGGTGCTGGTCAAGTTTTCCAATGAATTTGATTGATGGCTTAAGTAAATGCTTGATTTCCAGTAGATAATACTAATGGCTGTGTTTAATACAACGTTAAGAAGATTTTCTCTGGTAAGCTAAAGCTCCAAAATCTAGTGAGAAATCTACAGATGACACACATTGCCCATTTATTAGGTCACAGAGCCATACGCTTATGTAGAGCTCTATTTTTGGCTGAACTTCTGGGTGATTGGGGTAGGTGAGAACTAAATGTGTACTATGAACAGATGTTACAATAGAGTTGTTAAACAGATATTAATATTTTAAACTTTAATAAATGTCATGAAGATAAGTAAAATTATGTTCTAAAGTGGTGCAATTATTGTACAGATATATGATCTTTTCTCTAAAGGTTTTCTATGTAAGTAATAAGAAAGCTGCAATTATTTTTGTGATCCCTAGCCATTGAATCCAAACTAACTTGTTAAACATCTTCCAAATCTAGTTTTTTTGTCTCCTAGAATTCCATATGCTTACCAGAGAATTAGAATCTACATATCCTGAAAAATTATTTGTTTCTTATCAAAGACTGAAGCTATATCCAAATGTTCCCCACTTCCTTCTCTCAGTCATCCTCATGGTGTTGTGTTGCCTGAGCTGTGCATCAGGCTGAGGTCCCCTCTATACTCCTCTAGAGTACTGAGTTTTATTGGTATCCATTTTTAGCATGCATGACCTCTAGATTTAGGAAGGGGAGTGTCAGATAAGATGTAAAGGTTACAGAAAGATCATTTTTCATAATCCCACTGGAATTTAGGGACAACTCATGTTCAGATCTTGAGCTCCCTCTGATATTTGTTTGGCACAGTGGTGCCAACAGTGGCAATTTTTCAGAAGCTGTCAAGGCCTTCTTCCATATCCACTTCTTTGAAGTTTGTTATTTTCTCACTGGACTTAAAAGAAAATTTGCCTGCAATTCACAATGCTTATATGAGCTGCTAAAGAAGCCTTATAATAAGGGCCTTCAATCAGAGGAAAAGAAATATGTGTTATTGGGAAAGGAGGTAGAAACACACACAGGCACACACACATACTAGGAAAATATACAAAAGTACTTCTCTGAGCAAAAATTAGATGCACGGAAATATTTTGAAGTACTAGAGGTTTTTATTATATTTTGTGCACAGATTATTAGTAAAGCCAATGAAATTTTTCTGGGATTTGAGAAACAATGTTGAATCTTAGTGTTGGCTTAGCTACAACAGCTGGCATTTTGGAGTGGGAGTATGAAGCTTGATCTGCCCACAGGTGCTCAGAAGGGAAGGTCTGGATTCCATGCTTGCCACTCCTATTTTACCTTCCAGCACTAAATTTTGCCTATTTACTTATTCCACTTCTACTCCAACACCTTTTTCTGGGACTATTTTCTGTTAAACTTGAAAGTTAAATTAGCTACTTTATTTATATAAGCGCCTAAAATACACAGTTGTTCAGTTTTTTCTCAAGGGTGAATCTAGTACAACTAACTTAAGCCTTGTGGACACTTTCTTCTTTTGAAGATCTTCTCCTCAAGCAACCAAAATCCAACATCAGTTTGTCCCATGCTTATTTATCTTATTTCGCTTTGCCTTTATAGAGCAGATTAGTTTGATTAGGCCTGGAATTTTCCGTATTTTCTTTTGTAAAATAAACTTCCTTGACCTTCAGTGCACTCATTTTAAAAAATGATTGTATTTTCTTACAGTCTTATAAGAATTGAACAAAATTGACATGCAATAAAGTGTCAAACTGTTGGTGCACAGCATGAATATTTGGGGGAATTTTCTTTATATTTAAAGAAATATTGAGGTTTGAGTCATAAAGGATGAACCCAGATGACCACTAAAGTCTATGCATACATAGTACTGCATGCGTCTCAATTTTAAGAAGTAGTTAGATATGGGACATGAGGTAGAAGGGGAAAGTATATATAAAGAACAGTGAGCTAAGGATTTAACTCAGACATATACATGATATCACATTAATATTGTGAAATCTACAAGTCAGATTTTTTAAAAACACATTTCATTTTGAAGGCAAATTTTCAGCTATTAATTATTTCAGTAGATAATGCCTTCTCCTTATGAAGTTATATATTGTGGATAGGGTTAAGTGTCCTCCTTTAAACACAGCTGGTTTTTTTACCCTCCCTAGAGATAATATTTATCAGTTTCATAGGTATTCACCCTTCTATTATTTATGTATATGGAAACAGTACTTAGAAGCATGTTATTTTAAAACATATAGAAATGGCATTATGCAGATATTTTCCAACTTAATTTTTTCACTCAGAAATACATCTTGATGAGATTTCCATATCGATGCATATAGATGTTATTTTTAACTGTTGTTTAGAATGGACATGTTATTGAGTTGTTTTCTTTAGGAAAAAGAAGGGCTCCAGCCCCTGGCCCATATATCACAAATCCAAATAATAAATGCATCTAGAAACTTCAGGGCACTTATCATTCTGGATCTGGTGCACAGGGCTGGCAAAGAGCAGCTGTAACTCTGAACGTGTATTTCACAACTTACTCAACTCAGGTCCCAAAGAAATGTCTTTGCACATCTCTTGAGCTGTGCCTGCAAATAAAAGGATGTCATTTCCTCAGTGGGTGACAATGATGATGTAGTGGCCAATGTCAGAAATTGTCACTGCTCCAGATTTGGGAGAAGATCTTATCTATGGAATTCCTTAGTGAGAGAAAACAAACTGATATTCTTTTCAGAGAGCATATTGAGTAGATTTTTTTCAAAATAAATATTAATTCTGATAATGTTGAACATGTACCTTTTGCTTTTACTATTTTTCCCATTCTAATTTAAAGAAACCATAAATTAGCACGTTATAAACAACTCTGCTACTGGTGATTAGAGAGTATTTTGCAATTTTAAAAAATTTCCTAAAAATTTCTGCAATATTAAATGGTTTATGTCTGGATATAAAATTCAGATACAGAATGGGTTAAGTAGATACTGATTCTTTATTTTGTCCAAGAGATGGATGTTAAACTATAATATGGAAAATAATTTTATTTTCCTGAAAGCATTTAATAAGATTTAATTACACTTTCAGAACCTAAATTTAAATGTTGGCTGCATTTAAACAACTTTGATTTAAAAATTGGTTAAATTATGATTTGTATTGCTTACTACTAGTTTTTAATCTTGAATACTTTAAATGGAAAATAACCTCTTAAATATGGAAGTTCATTACATTTGATTTTTTGTACTTACCTTAATGAGTTTTAAATGAGTCTATCATATTTTTTATTGTAAATATTTAGAAAGAAAACACACTAACTTTTTTGTGCTGGATATAATTGCATTTCATCTTTAATTCTCTCAGAAAGAATGAATATGATGAAGCTAATGAGAACAAATTAAATTGGAACTAATAAAAGAAACACAACTAAAAAAAATCAGAAAAAATCTTAAAAGACACAATTTGATTAATTTGCTCAAACCAAGAAACAATAAAGTAAGAATTTTATGCCGATAAACCTGAATCACATAAGATTTGCAATTAGGAGATTTATTGAATGTTACTGAATGTTAATTACTGACCAAAATAATGAAATTGAGCAAAAAAAATCTCAGCAAATGCAAGCCTCAATTTATGCAGATAAATTTCCTGTAATTTGTATTTATTTTACTAAATAAAGGATTTAGTTTCAGATAAAAATCATGAAAATAAAAAAGAGAATTAGTCATGTTGATTCCACAGGACAGAATCAATAAGTGTATGTCTATGTGCCATTAGAAATAGAAAAAGTCACCATTACAAAATTGGCAAAGGGAAGATGAAAGATGAGGCCATTTTCTCTGATTACTGGAAGATGATCCTTGAAAATGGCTGTCACATCTTTCTCACAGCATGAGGATGGGTATAGCAAAACTAGCCAAATTAATAGTTATTTACCTTTTAATATTTTAATTGATACATAAAAGATAAAAATTGCACACTTTAATGGGGTATCATGTAATGTTTTGGTACATGTATACCTTGTGTAATGTTTAAATCAAGTTAAACATACTTTTATCCTTTTTTATGGTGAAAACTTTCAAAGCCTACTTTCTACTTTTCTGAAATGTACAGTAGGTTATTACCTGTAGTTATCCAACTGTGCAATAGCACACCAGAACTTCTTGCTTTTATGTAGCTGCAACTTAGTACCTATTGATCAAACTTTCCCATCCTTTCCCTGCTATTCTCCCAGCCTCTGCTAACCACCATTTTACTCAAAACTCATTGGGATCATCTTGTTAGATTCCACATGGGAATGAGGTCATGCGGTGCTTGTTGTTCTGTCTGGCTCATTTCACTTAACAAAACATTTCCCCTTACATCTATGTTGTTGACAAATGATAGGATTTTATATTTTTATGGCTTAAATAGTATGTCATTGTATATGTGTACCCATGTTCTCTATCCATTAGCTGATGAACACTTAGTTACCATTGGTTAGCTGTTATGAATAGTGTTGCAGTGAATATAAGACTGCAAATGTCTCTTCAATATACTGATGTCCTTGAATATATACCCACCAAAATGTTTATTGTGTTGTATGAAGGTTTTATTTGAAATTTCTTTAGGAATCTCCGTCTTGTTTCCCAGTATATAAGAAGATCCTTTTCTCCACTCCCTAACCAATACCTGCTATTGCTTTTCTTTCTGATGACAGGTTGAAGTATCTCACAGTGGTTTTTATTTCTGTTTCTTTGATGCTGCTGCTGAACACCTTACATGTACCTATTGACCGTTGTTATGTCATCTTTGGTAAAACATCTACTCAAGTCCTTTGCTCATTTTTAAACTGGATTATATGTTTTCTTGCTATTGAGTTGTATGATTTCTTTATAAATCATAGATATTAACTCCTTACCTAATATATAGTTTATGAATACAATAGGCTGTTGTTCAGCATTTAAAAAGATGACTGCCATTTGTCACAACATGGATAGATCTTGAAGACAACAGGTTAAGTAAAATTAGCTAAGCTTAAAAGAAAAATATTATGTGATTTCACTTACATATGGAATCTAAAAAATAAAGGTCAGATATATAAACATAGAGAATGAAAGAGTGGTTACCAGGGTCGAAATGGCCAGGAGGAAATGAGGAGATGACAGTTCAATGACACAAAACAACAAATATGTAATATAAAGAAGTTGAAAGATCTTATGTACTATATGAAGGTTGCAGTTAATAATTTATTGCAGTCAGGATTTTTGCTGAATGAATAGATTATAGATACTCATGACACAGAACGGAAAATTGAATAATTATGTGATAATGGATTGTTAATTTCATTTACTATGGTAGCAAACATTTTACTATGTATCTTAAATAATCATATTGTATACCTAAAGCTATACAATTTACCAATTTACATATCTATAATTCTGTCTGTATATATGGAGCAAAGTTATTTCTATGTGGTAAAAAATGTTAAATAAAGAGCAAATAATTGATAATATTTAATAAGGATCAATGAACACTAATAAAGAACGTTGGTGAGATGTTTGTAAAACATTAATATGTGATTAATATTTAGCTAAGAATAATGATCCTTTTTGGTAGCATAAAGAAATGGGAAATGGGTGATACAGAAATAGTTCACCTAAATAAGGTGAACATGTAAGATGGATAAAAACAAACATAACAAAACAAATCATAGTTATTTAGGATGAAGAAATTAAAATGAAATAGTTAATTTAGTGGAAAATCAAGTGTGAAAAAGATTAAAGACAATTTTTATAAGGCACATATGCAGTCAAGGAGAATATACAACAAACAGAAATTATGCTGAGCAACTAACTTTTATTATGCACATGACTTAATTACTAGGACAGCAAAACAAGGAAGTAAAAATTAATGACTACTTCATTGATTATACATCTGTTGTAGAAAGTACAAGTTTCAACTAGAAAGGAAAATTATAAAAACAATTTTGCATATGAGGCATTGACTTAAAAACTGATGAAGACTAGATTCATAAATGATGCTAGCATGACTAGTGAAGAAAAGGTGGATAAGGCCAGAATTTTGGTCAAAAGAGTTGCAAAAATTCATAGCCTATTTGGCAATCTTTATTCTAAAAAGATGCAGCTTCAGTTATGCCAGGAGTGATGTACAAGTGGAGATCACATCTTATCTTTGTACCCAAAGACTAAATGTCTTTATGAATCACATTTATCATGAAATCACCTCTTGGATGCATGATGAGAATGTCAACTGAACGCTGTTGAAACAGTTGTATTTAATTTAGATGAGGTATGAATGAATAGAATGAGGTATGAATTCTACCACAGTAGAATAGTGGTGTGAAGTGAAAAAGGTCTTTCAGGAAATGCCCACTAGGATCCTGGATGGGAAATTAATTTTGAATTTGTGCTGTTCACAGTAAATGGATTATAAATTTTCTTCTTATTAAAAATATTACCAAGTGCACTAACATATAAATGTGGATATTTAACCTTTTAAAGAATTATAATGATTTTTAGAAGAAGAAGCAAGGACGGCAGATTGTTGACATCCCTACAGCCCAGCAGAGACTAACTACCCTGAAAAAGAAAGATCAGAGGACCCCAAAAAGTACCCACAGGGTCCCATAAACAGCAAGAAGCAAAACCCTCTCACGAACAGAGAAGCAATTAACCACAATAAAAATGGGAAAAATGACTCAGCTCAGCACTCCTGATCTGCTGCCCCTGAAATTGCTGCATGGCTCCAGGCTCCATTACTCAGTGCTCACTTAGTGGTAAGTCCTGTTTCCCAGCATACATAGGAACTTGGAGCTCCACACTCCCCCTACTACACAACCTGCTACTTTCACCCTGAAATGCCAGGGAAACCAGTGTCCCTGGGTAAGCAGGACCCATGGCTCCAGATGCTCCATGGGTAACAGAAGGTGCAAGCCAGCAGGCAAAGTTCACCCCGGCAGCAGCACCACAGAACTGTGCTCCTCTGATTTCCCACATGGAAATCAGGCCCTAGAACTTCTGCTGCTTGTAAGGTTGTTTCTCTGGAGCTGAGCTGGCAGCAGAGCCATGGAAGAGTACTGTCTGAAGCCCATGCAGGAAATTAGGCCCCAGAACTCCCACTGCTTGCAGGCTTGGTTCTCCTGAGCCTGCAGCAGAGTCATTAAACTGCGCTTCTGAAGCCTGTGTGGGAAATCAGGCTCCAGGGCTCATGATACCAGAAGGCATGGTCTCCCTGTGCTTGCAGAGGTTCTGCATTACCCTCCTGGACTTCATGCCTGGAACACAGGCCCCAGAACTCCTGCTGTCCTAAGGCTTGGTTGCCCTGTGCCTGCACCAGTCCCCGTGGCTCTGGGTAGCCCAGCACTAGCAAGCAAGCCTCAGGGCTTGAGCTGCCTGCAAACTTGGATCCACTACACCTGCAGCAGCTACCATGGCTCCTGGAAGCCCATGCCCCAACATAAATAGACCCCATGGCCTTTGCTGCCTTGTGGAAACAAGACAATTCAAGCCTGTCAGCTTGCTGCCCCGTGGGTACCCTCAACTTGCTACTCAGTGCCAGGAGCCCACCACACACCTAAGTGAACCCAGGATCCAGGCTTTGCTGTTCTGCTGGTTCCAGGAGACTTCCCTCCCCACAGAGCACAGAGGCCCAGCATTCCACATGTTGCCTGACAGCAAAACAGCCCTCACTTTCCCATTAAAGAGCAAGCATGCCAGATTCCTCACTGAAGGGAGGAAAGCTATGTGCTACTCTGTAGGTGGCACCAGAAGCTTGGTTCCCCCAAGGTACATAGAATCCCAGTACTTCACACTGTACCTCCCTGCAGGAAGCCATGTCTCTCCCGTACAAGAGTTGAAATCCCAGCTCCACCACCTAGTGGCAATCTGCTACTCTGCTGGTACTAGGACCACAGTACACAGACACCCAATGCTCCCCCCTGCAACTGCAGGAGAGCCCCTGTGTCCCCATCAAAGAGCAGGAACTCCAGCTCCCTCACTGAGGAGAGAAAAGAAGTAATCTGCACCACAACAAGAACCCTGCAAAGGGTAACATATCCAACATACTGCTCCCTGAGAAACACTGCTGGAGCTCCAAGAGAAAAAAACTCAAAACCCCAACTACGGGGGCACAAGTAGTTAAAACCCTAGCAAAAAATAGCTCCAGATATGTAAACCTCAATGTAGAATGAAACAGCAAGACAGCTATTCTCCATTAAAAGCCAATTCCACCACTAAGGAACCAAACATTTGTGTAGAGGAAGAGCTATCAAATAAAGAATTCCAGAAAAATTATAGTAAAAATGACTAACAACCTTAAAGAAAAAACATAAAAGTTAGTGTTGACCTAAAAAAGAACAGGAATAAACAATTAAATGAGCTCAAAGAGAATACAAGCAAACAGGTGAATGAAATAAGATGACTATCCAGGATATGAAAGAGGAAACCAATAAAGATATGGAAACCCTGAAAAATAATACAAAATAGACAACTCAATATCCCAAATAAATATCACAATTGAAAGCTTGGCAAACAGAGTAGAACAAATTGAAATATGTCAGGAGCAGCAAAAGATTATGAAAGAAGGCTAAGAAAATAAAAATGGAACATGCAAGAGATCTGGGACACTATGAGAAGACCAAACCTACAAATCAAGGGTTTAGAAGGAGAGGAGATACAAAGTAAAGGCATTGACAACCTATTCAATAGAATAACAGCAGAAAAATTCCCTAACCTTGAGAAAGAGAAAGTCACCCAGGTGCAGGAAGCTTATAGAACACCGAATCATCAGGACCAAAAAGAAACATCCCCAGACACATCATAATCAAAACACTCAGTACACAGAGCAAAGAAAAAATTCTGAAAGCTGCAAAAGAGAAAAGTTACATATAAAGGCAAACGCATTAGAATAACAGCAGATGTCTCAACTCAAACTCTAAACATAAAAAGGTCACAGAAAGATATACAGGCCCAGAAAGAAAGAAACCATCAACCTAGATTACTCTACCCAGCAAAACTAACCTTCCTAATTGAAGGAGAAATTAAAACCTTCCAGAACAAGGAAAAACTAAAGGAATTTGTGATCACCAAGCTAGAACTACCGAAGATACTTAAAGGACTTTTACATATAGAAGAAACTAGAGTGAGATAGGAAGACTCAAGAAGGAATAAACCCTTTTTGAGCAAGCAGACCAATAAACAAGAAATAGGTAAAACTAAACAACAGGGGAACAAGAATGACTGGAAACAACAGGCACCTCTCAATATTAACACTGAATGTAAATGGCCTTAGTGCCCCAATCAAATGACATGGAATAAAAAATTGGGTTAAAAAACAAGACCCAACCATATGTTGCTTATAAGAGACTCATCTCATTGAAATGAATAAACAATGGCTTAATATCAAAGGATAGAAAAAAATTGTCCAAGCAAATGGACCCCATAAGTATGAAGGAGTAGTCATACTCATATCTGACAAAGTAGACTTCAAACTAAAATCAATCAGAAGAGATAATGGTCACTTCATATTCGTGAAAGGAACAATTCATCAAGAGGAAATATTAATCCTTAACATACATGTACCAAACACAGGGGACCCATCTACATTACAAAAACTCCAATGGCCCTAAGAGCACAGATAGATGCTAACACAGTGATAGTGGGAGACCTGAATCCTCCACTGTCACCAATAGGTAGGTCATCCAGACAAAAGATCAACAATGAAACTTCAGAGCTACTCTGTACATCAGATCAAATAGACATGGTTGATATCTATGAGTATTTCACTCAACAAGTCAATATACATTCTTTTTTGCAGTTCATGGAACTTTCTCCAAAATCATAGTTTAGGACATAAAGCAAGTCTCAACAAATTCAAGAAAATAGAAATAATTCCCTGCATCATGTCAGATCACAGTGGCATAAAACTAGACCTCAACAACAAAAGAAGCCCCAGAAACTATTCAAACACATGGAGGCCAAACAACACACTGCTGAAAACCACTGGGTGACTCAAGTAATAAGGGAAGAAATAAAATTTCCTAGAATCCAATGCAAATGAATGCAACCTACCAGAATCTGTGGGACATAGCAAAGGCTGTGCTAAGGGGAAAGTTTACAGCTATAAGTGCCTACATTAAAAAAACAGAGACCTCTCAAATAAACAATCTAATGATGCACCTTAAGCTCCTAGAAAAACAAGAAAAAAACAAACCCAAAACCAGCAGATGGTGAGAATTAATAAAGATCAGAGCTGAGATAAATGAGCTTGAAACCAAATAAACTATACAAAGAATCAATTAAACAAAAAGTTGTTTCTTTGAAGAGATTAACAAGATCAACAAACCCTTAGCCAACATGACAAAACAGAGAAGGGAGAAGGCCCAAATTAATAAAATCAGAGATGAAAAAGGGCACATGACCATAAATACCAACAAAATCCAGAGAATCACTGGAGAGTACATTGAAAACATATTCAAGTAAACTGGAAAATCTATAAGAAATGGACAAATTCCCAGATGAGTATAACCATCAAAAACTGAACCAAGAAGATATTAATACTATATTAATATAAATATAAATAACATATTTATTTATACATTTATTATATAAATAGTACTATCACAGACAATGAAATTGAAGCAGTCATAAAGAGGCTCCCTAAATAAAAGCCTAGGACCTGATGGACTCATGGCCAAAATTTACCAAACCTTTAAAAAGAACTAACACGAATACTCCTCAAACTTCTCCAGGAAATAGAAAGGGAAGGAACACTAGCAAACTCATTCTATGAATCCAGCATTTCACTCATTCCGAAACCAAATATGTAGCCAGAGAAAAGAATTATAAACCAGTATATTTAATGAATATAGAAGCAAAGATTCTCAATAAAATACTGCAAACAGTATTCAACAACACATCAAAAAGATCATACAACATGACCAAGTCAGTTTCATTCCAGGGATGCAAGGATGGTTCAACATACATACATCCATAAATGTAATAAAAAAACCACATGATCCTCTCAATAAATGCAGAAAAAAGCCTTTGATAAAACCCAACACCCTTTCATGATAAAAGCACTGAAAAAACTAGGAATAGAAGGAATGTTCCTCAACACAATAAAGGCTATATATGACAAACCTAGAGCCTACATTGTACTAAATGGAGAACAACTGAAACCATTCTATTTAAAGTCAGGAATGAGACAGAGCTGTCTGCTTTCTCCACTCCAATATAGTTTTGAAATTCCTAGCCAGAGCAATAGGACAAGAGCAAGAAATAAAAGGGATTCAGATAGGGAAGGAAGAATTCAAACTAACCCTATTTATAGATAACATGATCCTATACCTAAGAGACCCCCAAAGCTCTACCAAAAAACTATTAGAAATCATAAACTCTTTCTGCAGCATAGCAGGATACAAAATTAACATGCAGAAATCAGTAGCTTTTCCATATACCAACAACACAAAGACTGAGAAAGAAATAAAGGAAACAATCCCATTTAGAATAGTCTCAAAAACAATAAAGTACCTTGGAATAAATTTAATGAAAGAAACCAAAGACGTTTTTAATGAAAACTATAAACCAGAGAGGAAGGCCAATTGATCAGAATAGAAGATCCAGACTAAACCCATGTATTTATAGACAACTGATCTTGACAAAGAAGCCAAAACTCATGATGGATAAAAGACAGCCTCTTCAACAAATGTTGCTTGGAAAACTGCATATCCACATGTTGAACACTGAAACTAGATCTTGTTTTTCACCCTGTACCAAAATCAACTCAAAGTTGATCAAAGACCTTAATATAGGCCTGAAACTGTGAAACAACTCCACGAAGCAGTAGGAAATACACTGAAACAAACAGGTATGGAAATGACTTCCTAAACAGAACTCAAAAGGCTCACCATCTAAGAGAAACAATGAAAAAATGGGACTACATCAAACTAAAGAGCTTCTGCACAGCAAAGGAAACAGTCACCAGACTCAAGAGACAGCCCACAGAATGGTGGAAAATCCTTGCCATTTCCTCATGCAATAAGGTACTAATATCCAGAATCTAAAAAGAACTAAAAAAACTCAGCCCCCAAAGAATCAATATACCATTGAAGAAATGGGTATGTGAAGTAAACAGGGAATTCTCAAAGGAAGAGGAAAAATGGCTAGTAAATACATGATGGAAGTGTTCAACTTCCCTGGTTATAAAAGAGATGCAAATCAAAACAACACTTAGATTTCATCTCATCTCAGTTAGAATGGCCATAATCAAGGGTAATAACAACAATAAGTGCTGGTGAGGATGAGGATGTGGCAAAACAAGAACCTTTACACATTGCTGGTAGGAATGCAATTAGTACAACCACTATGGAAAGCAGTGTGGCAATTCCTCAAAAAACTAGAGACGGAAATGCCATATGATCCAGTGATACCACTCCTGGGTATCTACCCAAAAGAATGTAAAACAAAATACAGTAGAGACACCTGTACACCAATATTCATCACAGCACTATTCATAATAGCCAAGCTTTGAAAACAACCCAAAAGTCCTACAACTGATGAATGGATTATGAAATTGTGGTACATATACCCAATGGAGTACTACTCAGCCACAAGGAATAATGACATGAGGTTTGAAGGTAAATGGATGCAATTGGAGGGCATCATACTAAGTGAAGTTAGCCAGCATCAGAAACAAAAAAGTCTCTTTTTTTCTCTCACTTGTGGAAGACAGATCCAAAGATAAACACATACACATAAATAAGCATGATCATATACAAACTCAGAAGTAGAACATGTTTGTAACAGTGAAACTACTCTATGGAACTCAGGGAAAGAGGGAAATGAAAAGAATGATAGAGCATCAGTAACATTGCATACTACCATGAGATGTGAAGGTAGAGAATATAAGGATGTGTATTGAAGAGTGTTGAAAGGTGGGAGATGGGAGGCAAAGGGGTAAGGGAAAGTATTCGAAAGGATTGAGAAGACCAAAGTAAAGCAAACCCATGATGGGCATACATTGAGACACCCCTTTGAACATCAATTTAAACATTAATAACTAAAATCAGGACTGAAAAATAGGCACTGTGTGTGCGGTATGGGGTGGGTATTAGTGGGAGTGGAAGGGTGAAGGAAGGAGATTAGGGTGATGGTATATATTTGATGGACTTCATATACCTATATGAAACAGAACTAAAAACCCCTTGCAATCGTTTCAGGTAGGGTGGGGAGGAGGTTGAGTGGGAGAGGTGATGGGAGCAATGTAAATAATGTACAAAATAAGTCTAATTGGAATTGTCACTACAAATTCCCCCATATAATGAATATATACTGATAAAATTTATAATGAAAAAGATTTTTATCTTAGAGAAAAACTTAATAGTTTATGTGATGTTCAACAAAACTAACATCTGCAATTAATAGAATACAGTATATGACTCTAAAGACTTATGATCAAATAAGTCTTCAGACTTATTTGTAAATTTCAAATTTATGAATTACTAAAAGTAATTTTCACCACATTACTTCTGGCTGTTCTAGATCACAGTATGGTCTCAGAGGGAGATTGGAACTAGTTGTTCAACATGTTAATATTTTTAAATTTACTTTATAATGATTAAATATTGAAAACTGTGAAGATAGAATATAACCAAGCTTTTATGGATAAAGATACTGATTAAGTTATGTTGAAAAACATGCTGGGGGCTGGAGGTGTAGCTCAGTGGTAAAGCACATGTTTATCATTGGCAGAGCTCCTGGTACAATCCCCAGAAAACCCCCCCAAAGGAAAAAAATCATGCTGAAGTAATGATCTATACACCCAAATGAACATTTTGTAATATTTTCTGCAATTGTTTTAATTTATCATATGTAGTCCATGATGATATTTGAATGCTATATGTAAAACTTATTATTTATTTGTAGTTTCTATGATATCAATTCTGTTGATCGTTTCAGTTGCATTTCTCTAGCAGTAAGAAATGACTACAAATTATCATGCATGAAAACTGTATAAAAACTACCATGGCTTGAGAAAGCTATCTAACTTGACATTACTATCAAAAGAATAATTTGGATTACAGGATCATTTAGTGATATTATTGAAATAAAAGCAAGAGGAATAAATTTATGAAATAAATGTAATGTATTATAATAATTTACAAATTTTCAAGTGTTCGTTTTATTATTGATTCAAAATATTGCTAGGCCATTAGCAACTACATAGAGAATGGCAAAAATAATTACCCTCTGTTGCTTATTTATATGTGCCTGATTTTCACTGATACAAGAAAGTAGTTTTTTGTATGTTTTCCAATTTTGTGATTATAAATGTTTATTTATCAAGCTAGGAGAGGAGTATATATTTTATTAAAAATTACAGTATTGGATTTTAATCTTTTCTCCATTTTAAGTTATGACCTTCAGTGGACTGATGATTTTAGTCACCTGCCACCCTGCCTGCTCAGTGGTGCACAAGCATCCTGCTTTCCCTAGACCTCTGACATGTAGTCATCAGCATCTTCTCTTCCTTATGTGACTTCAAAATCTCTTGATTGTTATATTAATTGCCCAGAACTTCCAGAACAGTTTTAAAGCTCTAAACTGTTTCTTTTTTTAGAAATGTTTCTAACATTTCACCACATAATTATAAAGTTGGTAATCTTGATCAACTGAAAGGAGTTCCTTTCTACTGCTAACTGCCTTCACAATTTGAGTACTCTTTTATCAGCCTTAGGGATTTCTCTGTTATTTCTTTCCCATTACATTCATAAAAATCATTTTGGATATCAGAATACAGGCACTTCTGAGTCTGTTCTTCACATCCCTTCTATTTCCTTTTATTATACCTGAATTCACCCCGCTCTGCTTTGCTTTATCTTCCCCTCCATTCCTAGAATAGTTTCTACAGGTATCATTTTTGCATTTACATACATGTGTACACATTTTTTACACTGTTAATGTATTTCTCCTCTATATTATGGTGTGTGAAGGCCATGGTGTTAATTTTTCTTTCACAGAAAAACATTCAAATATGCAAAGGGAAAAGTGCAATGATTTTTTTTTCTTGCACTGGGGATTAAGCCAGAGATTCTTGCATGCTAGGAAAGTGCTGTACCACTTGAGCCACACCTCTAATCCTTTTGGTTTGTGTTCTGTTTTTTCTGTAGGGTCTCTCTGACTTTTCCTAGTCTGGCTTCTAACTCATAACACTCCTGCTTTACAAGTAGTTGGGATTATAGGCATACACCATCATGGCCGGCACAGAATGATTTTTAGTGCGTTTTATTTGAATTGAAGATATTGTATAACCTTATGGGTTCAATATAGATTTATCTCTCCTACCCTTTCCTCTTCTCTCTGTGTAATTGTACTCCTTTACTTTGTCCACTGAGAGGGCCTCAGAGCAGTGACACCCCCATACCAATAAAACCTAGTCACAGTAAAATGAAACTAGTGCATCTTGAGGAAATGAATGACTCTTGGACTGAGACAAGAAAATCACAAAATAAGCCTGGAACATCTTGTGCAGAAAGCAAGGAAGTGTACAGAGTAATTTGGTCATGTCGCCTGCTCTTAAAGCCAGCTGAAGTATCAAATTTGTGGTAAAAATGGTTACAATCCATTGAATAGAATATAATCCATAAATCCCTGTCAACTAAATTCAACTATGATATATTGTAAGAACTTTTGTAAATGTCACAATGTACCCCAGTATAATAACAAAAAGTTCACTTAAAAATTTATAAATAAATAAATAAATTGAAAGTTTCTTTATGAATGGGATATTCATATTAGTTCATAGCAAAGACTCCCAAAATATTTACTAACTACAAAGGGGAAACATAATAACATTTTAGTAAAGAAGCCTGGTAGGCACCACCTAACAAATCACAGCTACCAAAACACTAAGACAAAATGTGTACAACTTACAGTTGGCAATAAGAACACAGCATCAGTTCTGTGATATTTTTGCCAAAGATTTGAAACCTGAATCTAGTTGTGAACATGTGTCAGACAAAGCCAAATTGAAGGACATTTCAAGAAATAATTGAATGCAAGATGCAAACATGTCAAGTCATGAAAATCAGAGAAAGAAGATGAAAACAAAACAAACATAATTCTGACCTAGACCTTTTTACTACATAGGACATTATTACAACACATGCAAACATTTAAATGAGGTGGAAGTCTAGTTGGTAGCAGTATATATTGTTTTTTTTTCATTTTTCTTTTATTATTCATATGTGCATATAAGTCTTGGTTCATTTCTCCCCCCTGCCCCCACCCCCTCCCTTACCACCCACTCCGCCCCCTCCCTCTCTCCCCTCCTCAATACCCAGCAGAAACTATTTTGCCCTTATTTCTAATTTTGTTGTAGAGAGAGTATAAGCAATAATAGGAAGGAACAAGGGTTTTTGCTGGTTGAGATAAGGATAGCTATACAGGGCATTGACTCACATTGATTTCCTGTGCGTGGGTGTTACCTTCTAGGTTAATTCTTTTTGATCTAACCTTTTCTCTAGTACCTGTTCCCCTTTTCCTATTGGCCTCAGTTGTTTTAAGGTATCTGCTTTAGTTTCTCTGCGTTAAGGGCAACAAATGCTAGCTAGTTTTTTAGGTGTCTTACCTATCCTCACCCCTCCCTTGTGTGCTCTCATTTTTATCATGTGCTCATAGACCAATACCCTTGTTGTGTTTGCCCTTGATCTAATGTCCACATATGAGGGAGAACATATGATTTTTGGTCTTTTGGGCCAGGCTAACCTCACTCAGAATGATGTTCTCCAATTCCATCCATTTACCAGTGAATGATAACATTTCGTTCTTCATCATGGCTGCATAAAATTCCATTGTGTATAGATACCACATTTTCTTAATCCATTCATCAGTGGTGGGGCATCTTGGCTGTTTCCATAACTTGGCTATTGTGAATAGTGCTGCAATAAACATGGGTGTGCAGGTGCCTCTGGAGTAACAGTCTTTTGGGTATATCCCCAAGAATGGTATTGCTGGATCAAATGGTAGATCGATGTCCAGCTTTTTAAGTAGCCTCCAAATTTTTTTCCAGAGTGGTTGTACTAGTCTACATTCCCACCAACAGTGTAAGAGGGTTCCTTTTTCCCCGCATCCTCGCCAACACCTGTTGTTGGTGGTGTTGCTGATGATGGCTATTCTAACAGGGGTGAGGTGGAATCTTAGTGTGGTTTTAATTTGCATTTCCTTTATTGCTAGAGATGGTGAGTATTTTTCCATGTGTTTTCTGGCCATTTGAATTTCTTCTTTTGAGAAAGTTCTGTTTAGTTCACGTGCCCATTTCTTTATTGGTTCATTAGTTTTGGGAGAATTTAGTTTTTTAAGTTCCCTGTATATTCTGGTTATCAGTCCTTTGTCTGATGTATAGTTGGCAAATATTTTCTCCCACTCTGTGGGTGTTCTCTTCAGTTTAGAGACCATTTCTTTTGATGAACAGAAGCTTTTTAGTTTTATGAGGTCCCATTTATCTATGCTATCTCTTAGTT
This sequence comes from Castor canadensis, assembly GCF_047511655.1. Taxonomy (NCBI): domain Eukaryota; kingdom Metazoa; phylum Chordata; class Mammalia; order Rodentia; family Castoridae; genus Castor; species Castor canadensis. The sequence continues at coordinate 52,812,995 of NC_133387.1, forward strand.
GCTGTGCTGCTGGGTTTCATTGAGAAAGTTCTTACCTATACCTACTAAGTCCAGAGTATTTCCTACTCTTTCTTGTATCAACTTAAGAGTTTGGGGTCTGATATTAAGATCCTTGATCCATTTTGAGTTAATCTTGGTATAGGGTGATATACATGGATCTAGTTTCAGTTTTTTGCAGACTGCTAAACAGTTTTCCCAGCAGTTTTTGTTGAAGAGGCTGCTATTTCTCCATCGTATATTTTTAGCTCCTTTGTCAAAGATAAGTTGCCTATAGTTGTGTGGCTTCATATCTGGGTCCTCTATTCTGTTCCACTGGTCTTCATGTCTGTTTTTGTGCCAGTACCATGCTGTTTTTATTGTTATTGCTTTGTAATATAGTTTGAAGTCAGGTATTGTGATACCTCCTGCATTGTTCTTTTGACTGAGTATTGCCTTGGCTATTCGTGGCCTCTTGTGTTTCCATATAAATTTAATAGTGGATTTTTCAATCTCTTTAATGAATGTCATTGGAATTTTGATGGGAATTGCATTAAACATGTAGATTACTTTTGGGAGTATCGACATTTTTACTATGTTGATTCTACCAATCCATGAGCATGGGAGATCTCTCCACTTTCTATAGTCTTCCTCAATCTCTTTCTTCAGAAGTGTATAGTTTTCCTTGTAGAGGTCTTTCACATCTTTTGTTAGGTTTACACCTAGGTATTTGATTTTGTTTGAGGCTATTGTAAATGGAATTGTTTTCATACATTCTTTTTCCGTTTGCTCATTGTTAGTGTATAGAAATGCTAATGATTTTTCTATGTTGATTTTATATCCTGCTACCTTGCTATAGCTATTGATGATGTCTAGAAGCTTCTAAGTAGAATTTTTTGGGTCTTTAAGGTATAGGATCATGTGGTCTGCAAAGAGGGATATTTTGACAGTTTCTTTACCTATTTGTATTCCTTTTATTCCTTCTTCTTGCCTAATTGCTCTGGCTAGGAATTCCAGTACGTTGAATAGGAGTGGAGATAGTGGGCATCCTTGTCTGGTTCCTGATTTTAGAGGGAATGGTTTTAATTTTTCTCCGTTAAGTATAATGCTGGCTGTAGGTTTGTCATATATAGCTTTTATAATGTTGAGGAACTTTCCTTCTATTCCTAGTTTTCTTAGAGCTTTTATCATGAAATGATGTTGGATCTTATCAAAGGCTTTTTCTGCATCTATTGAGATGATCAAGTGGTTTTTGTCTTTGCTTTTGTTAATGTGGTTTATTATGTTTATTGATTTTCGTATGTTGAACCACCCCTGCATCCCTGGGATGAAGCCTACTTGGTCGTGGTGAATAATCTTTTTGATGTGTTGCTGAATTCGGTTTGCCATTATTTTGTTGAGGATTTTTGCATCAATGTTCATTAAGGAGATTGGCCTATAGTTCTCCTTTTTGGAGGTGTCTTTGCCTGGTTTTGGGATAAGTGTAATACTGGCTTCATAAAATGTGTTTGGCAGTTTTCCTTCCCTTTCTATTTCATGGAACAGTTTAAGGAGGGTTGGTATCAGTTCTTCTTTAAAGGTCTGATAGAATTCAGCAGAGAATCCATCAGGTCCTGGACTTTTCTTTTTTGGGAGACTCTTGATTGCTGCTTCAATTTCATTTTGTGTTATAAGTCTATTCAGGTGATTAATTTCCTCTTGGTTCAGTTTTGAATGATCATATGTATCTAGAAATCTGTCCATTTCTTTTAGATTTTCAAATTTATTTGAATATAGGTTCTCAAAGTAGTCTCTGATGATTTCCTGGACTTCCATGGTGTTTGTGGTTATCTCCCCTTTTGCATTCCTAATTCTACTAATTTGGATTTTTCTCTCCTCATTTTAGTCAGGTTTGCCAGGAGTCTATCGATCTTGTTTATTTTTTCAAAGAACCAACCTTTTGTTTCATTAATTCTTTGTATGGCTTTTTTGGTTTCTATTTCGTTGATTTCAGCTCTTATTTTTATTATTTCTCTCCTTCTATTTGTTTTGGGATTTGCTTGTTCTTGTTTTTCTAGGAATTTGAGATGTATCATTAGGTCATTGATTTGGGATCTTTCAATCTTGTTAATATATGCACTCATGGCTATAAACTTTCCTCTCAAGACTGCCTTAGCTGTGTCCCATAGGTTCCGGTAGGTTGTGTTTTCATTTTCATTGACTTCCAGGAACTTTTTAATTTCCTCTTTTATTGCATCGATGATCCATTCTTCATTAAGTAATGAGTTATTCAGTTTCCAGCTGTTTGCATGTTTTTTGTCTTTACTTTTGTTGTTGAGTTCTACTTTTACTGCATTGTGGTCAGATAGTATGCACGGTATTATTTCTATTTTCTTATATTTGCTGAGGCTTGCTTTGTGCCCTAGGATATGATCTATTTTGGAGAAGGTTCCATGGGCTGCTGAGAAGAATGTATATTGTGTAGAGGTTGGATGAAATGTTCTGTAGACATCTACTAGGTCCACTTGATCTATTGCATATTTTAGATCTTGGATTTCTTTATTGAGTTTTTGTTTGGATGACCTATCTATTGATGATAATGGGGTGTTAAAGTCTCCCACAACCACTGTGTTGGCATTTATATATGCTTTTAGGTCTTTCAGGGTATGTTTGATGAAATTGGGTGCGTTGACATTGGGTGCATACAGATTGATGATTATTATTTCCTTTTGGTCTATTTCCCCTTTTATTAGTATGGAATGTCCTTCTTTATCTCATTTGATCAATGGAGGTTTGAAGTCTACTTTGTCAGAGATAAGTATTGCTACTCCTGCTTGTTTTTGGGGGCCATTGGCTTGGTAAATCTTCTTCCAGCCTTTCATCCTAAGCATATGCTTATTTCTGTCGGTGAGATGAGTCTCCTGTAAGCAACAAATTGTTGGATCTTCTTTTTTAATCCATTTTGTCAAACGGTGTCTTTTGATGGGTGAATTAAGTCCATTAACATTAAGCGTTAGTACTGATAGGTATGTGGTGATTCCTGCCATTTAGTTGTCTTAGTTGTTTGAAGGTTTGATTGTGTGTACCTAACTTGATGTTACTCTCTACTGTCTTGCTTTTTCTTATCCTGTGGTTTGGTGCTGCCTGCCTTTTCATGGTTAAGTTGGGTGTCACTTTCTGTGTGCAGGATCCCTTGCAGAATCTTTTGTAATGGTGGCTTTGTGGTCACATATTGTTTTAGTTTCTGCTTATCATGGAAGACTTTTATTGCTCCATCTATTTTGAATGATAGCTTTGCTGGGTAGAGTATCCTGGGGTTGAAGTTATTTTCATTCAGTGCCCGGAAGATCTCACCCCACACTCTTCTTGCTTTTAATGTTTCTGTTGAGAAGCCTGCTGTGAGTTTGATGGGTTTACCTTTGTATGTTACTTGTTTTTTCTCTCTTACAGCCTTCAATATTCTTTCCTTAGTTTCTGAACTTGTTGTTTTAATGATGATATGTCGTGGAGTAGTTCTATTTTGATCTGGTCTGTTTGGTGTCCTGGAGGCCTCTTGCATTTGTATGGGAATATCTTTCTCTAGATTTGGGAAATTTTCTGTTATTACTTTGTTGAATATATTACTCATTCCCTTCGCTTGCACCTCTTCTCCTTCTTCGATGCCCATGATTCTCAAGTTTGGTCTTTTGATGGAGTTGGTGAGTTCTTGCATTTTCTGTTCACAGGTCTTGAGTTGTTTAATTAATAGTTCTTCGGTTTTTCCTTTAATTACCATTTCATCTTCAAGTTCTGAGATTCTGTCTTCTGTTTGTTCTATTCTGCTGGATTGGCCTTCTGTTTTGTTTTGCAATTCTATTTCGTTCTTTTTTCTGAGGTTTTCCATATCCTGGCAGTTTTCTTCTTTAATGTTGTCTATTTTTGTCCTGAGTTCATTTATCCATTTATTCATTGTGTTCTCTCTTTCACTTTGGTGTTTATACAGTGCTTCTATGGTTTCCTTTATTTCTTCTTTTGCTTTTTCAAATTCTCTATTTTTATTGTCTTGGAATTTCTTGAGTGTCTCCTGTACATTTTGGTTGACCCTATCCAGTATCATCTCTATAAAATTTTCATTGAGTACTTGTAGTATGTCTTCTTTTAAATTATTCTTGTGGCTTCATTGGGTCCTTTGACATAGTTTAACTTCATTTTGTTGGAGTCTGGATCTGAGTTTCTGTTCTCTTCATTCCCCTCTGGTTCCTGTACTAATTTTTTGCTGTGGGGAAACTGGTTTCCCTATTTTTTCTGTCTTCCCATCATTGTCCTTGGTGTTGTTCCTGTCCCTGTACTGTGTGCAATTAAGTTTTTTCTGGTCCGCGTCTTCCCAAGCCGTATGGGCACCAGCTACTTGTGGCCCGGGGGTCCCTCCTCGTTTCTCCATTTAACGTGAAGTGGAGATTCTCTGCACCGGCTGGAGATGTGGAGGGGTCAAAGTTATGCCTTTTCTCAGTGATTATGCCTGCAAAGTGTGTCTCCAGTGTCTCTCCAAGATTTCACTATAGGAGGCTCACTTTCTGCTTCCTACTTCTAGCCGCCATCTTGGAATCCCCTATTTGTCTTTCTCAGCAGTATATATTGTTAATTTTCTGATTTTGATCACTATACATATTGTGGTTATGAACAAAACCGTCATTGTCATCAAGAAAATATAGTAAAGTTGTTTAAAAAAGTATTTAAAATACACTGAAGAATATACTTAGTATTCAGAATAACAGGACATATTATTCTGGCATATCACATAGCTCAGGAAATAAATTTTATTTATATTTTCTTGCAACTTTCCCATATTTTTTATTGTTTTAAGATTAAAGTCAATTTGAAAGTATTCATGTCTTATAATTAAGAGCTAAAATGTACTGAATACTTCTCTAAGTGTTTCTAATATGTTAAGGTATTTAATTCTTACATCAAGTTGCTAAGGTAGGAGCTATTACTACTGTTACTGTATAGAATAGGAAACTGAGGCATGAGGAACTAAGTAACTCCATCATATTTATATGGCTAATAAATGATGGAAGCATGTTTCAAACTAAGGCATTCATGTGAGAAAACCTTCTCTTGTGACCACTAAGGTTCCCTGACCTTTGGAAATTCAAACATTATAGTCATATTCATCTTTCAAAAATATTTTCTGTAATGTGTATCTGGGGAAATTTTCCTTGATCTATAATTTTTGAAAGTTTCTATTTATGAATCCTAATGTTTCCTAAACCAGAGCTTTCCATTCCATATACCATGAATGGATAACACATGCATTGAGAGAGTGAACTCTCAGCTCCATTACCAGAGAAACTGTTAGTTTTGTCACTCTTGAGAAATAGGGCAGACATGCCTTATAAGTTTCTATGAACACCATAAAGTAATAAAGAGAAGCATTTTTAGGACAGAATTTCTTTCTTCTTAGTCCTTTGTTATTTTAGGTGATGAAAATAAAGTCTCCTCTGTTCCATAAATTCACTGATTTGTCTATAGACAAATATTTTTAGAAAACCTACTCCCAGTAGAATAGAAAATTAAAGGAAGATGCTATTTGATTTCCCATCAGATGTTCTGTTCTCTTCTCATATATTTAGATCCTAAACATATTAAATTATCTCATTCTTAGTGTTTCTTTGTATAAATATATATGTATAGCTTACATATTTGTGATATTTTTTGTTTATCCAGTCAATGCATAGTTTTATATTTGCAGCAGGTTGAATTATGATGCAATTGCCAGTTGACAAGTAGTAACGTGATACTCTGTAGAACTATAAAAAATACTATAAAATACTTTTTTCATACATAGTATATTTGCAGACTGGAAAATGAATTTCTGCATTGCAGTGATGAAATGGTTGCCTTTCCAAAGTATAATTTGGTCAATAATCATAATTTTTATTAAACAAATGCTCAGACAATCCTCATCCATCACCTTAAATCCATTTAAAAAGCTTTCTACAGTTCCAAAATGTGTGAGTAACTTTTATGTTTAATATAGAAACTAATGTTGATGTCCTCCCTGATATGAAAATGAGAAGTCTGGTTTTAACTAATAATTCTGTTGGTGTTATACAGTGACTGAAGACACTTAGTGCTTCTGGCTTATAATGAATGTCATACTCAGGACTGCTTCTATGCAGAAAGTGATAATTTAAGAATCTTCTTTTCCTCATAACTTAAATGTTAATGTCTTCTTTTTATACCCTGAATTTTCCAGTAAAGAAGGGCAAACTGTTGTTAGAAAAAATATATTACAAATACAGAAATTGTGAATATACCAGCAATTTGATACAGTGTTGAATCGTTGAATCAAATATTTTGCTGGTGACTTTATATGGCCATTGATCTGCTGTGACTGTGACTGGTAACTGCCAATAAATAAATAAATAAATAAATAAATAAATAAATAAATAAAAATTGATCGCAACCTCTCTTACCACAAATAAATTTGTCCTTTTTTTCAGGCAAATAAGATAGGTGGGAATTAGATTCATACACACACAATCAGTGGATCTGTTTAAAGACAACAGCTAATTCCTCAACAAAAACTATGGAGAAATTAGCAAACAATAAAAATGGCTATGTGTGAAAAAAAAGTTATAGGTCATGTTGTAATTTCTTTCTCACGTTCCCTCCTATTATAAGGTGAAATTTGCCAGCTTAGAGCTTCCTTTCCCTATAAAGGCAATATCTTGAATCTAGACTGTGAAGAAAAATCAATTATTTCTTTTGTTCGTACATTACTTCCTTATCTCCAGCTATGTATCAGGTGCTGGGAAAGACAAACAGGACAGACACAGTCCCTGTGTTCAAATCATCTATAGGTTAAGGGAAGACAGAGACTACAAACATACAAGTGATACAGGGGGTAAATACTAGGCCAGGAAAGAGGCACAAGGGACAGTGTGAAAGTGTACTTAAATACTGACTGGCCATGTTGGAAGAGTATAAGCTGAGTCCTCATGTATAAATACCAAGAAGTAGAAGAGAGTAAAGCAGCATATGTGGTGACCTGTAGGCAAGGAAGTATGGCATATTTGGGGGAACTAAAATAGCTTGATCAACTGTATTTTCCAACCTTGAACACTCTGCTATTCTACCCTTCCTTTTGCCGTAGATTTCTCACTGGATTTATGCTCTGGAGCCCCTTCCTTTCATGAAGGTTATTTAGCTTCTATGAAATGATAGAAAATTTCATGGCTCTTAAATGTAACTGATGCCAAATGTCAGGCTCCCTTTCATTCTGATGCTGATTTTAAACTTCTTTTTCTTTTTAAAAAGTAATTATTATTATTTTATGTGCACCTCTGACTTACTGGTGCATATCAAATATCCTTGAAATAGTCACAAGATACACAGAACCTCTCCGTGGAGTGAGGTCACATTGTCAGACTGTGTTCCCTCCTTCTTGTTGTTTAGTAATAACACCCTGCTTGCTTCAGAATATGTGTCATTAGAATGATGAGAGGGATCTAAAATTCCAAAAGGGCAGGGAAATTTATTATACCATTAAATAAGAAGCAATGTATATGAGCTTCTATTAAAGTTTAATTCTTTGACATGGTTTTTAGACAGGTAAGGCAGACTGATTATTGCTACAGGATATCAGGATATCTTCCTAAGAGCAGTGGCAGTATCAGTGGTTTGCATTTTAGCATCTCATGTTTTGTTGTTGGTGCTGTGCTGGGGTTTGAACTTAGGGCTTCACTGTTGCTAGGCAAGTGCTCTACCTCTTGAGCCACACCTTCAGCCCCACATTTTAGTATGTATCAATTTTTCCCTAAACAGTTCTGGAAATTTCATAGAAGGGTCTGTCTTCTTCATAGTCCTCTTAGTTTCCATAGATATTTGTTATTTCCCTGTATACAGTTACATTCTTTTGTTGCAATATTTCCTGATTCTGCTCTGATATTTAATGTGATGATCATATCATAGATGCATGCTGGAGCCATCCAATCAATGTATTCTGACATCTGGGCCAAGACTGATGATTCCCAAATACATTGCTCCTTCTCACAGCCAAAGCTGCAAGAGTGTTTCCTGTCGAAACCTACATAAAACTTTTGACTTAGGGGTGTCATATTTTTTCTTTAAATGTTGACTTTTATCATTTATTTGCTGCTACTAATCCACACCTCTATGATCTGTTTTACTGTTGTCTTCTATTGATAGAGGGCCTTTGAAGTAACTCAGTTTCATTTATCTTGCTATATGTGTGTGACTCAACATTCTAAGGTATTCTGATCTTTTGAATTTTGAAGGAAAACCTAAATCTTTGGTGCAAATACTGTGTACACATGTAGGCACATGGAAATGAGACCTATTGAAACTATTCCAGGAATGTGGGGAGAGGGATAAAAGAAAATGGTGGAAGAAGTGAATTCAGGTATGATATATTTGATGTACTGTAAGAAATTTTGAAATGCCACAATTTACCCTCAGTATAACAATAAAAATAAAACAGAGCCAGGGATGTAATCCATACTACCACAACAGTAAATTCCTTCCATTATATGACATAGTCTCTCTCTCTAAATCTTATTTTTGGATATAGAAAAGATTATCAGAAATTATATAAAAATAGAAGGATATTTTAAAAAATGATCATCATAAAACTAATTTAATGAGTAAATGATAACTGTAAAACATTAGTACTTCAAATATTTCTAGAGAATTGAGACTTCAAATTATTTTGATTCAGTTGGGCTGGTGGAGTGGCTCAAGTGGTAGAGTACCTGCCTGGCAAGCATTAGGTCCTGAGTTCAAACTCCAGTACTGCCACACACACACACACAAATATATACAGATATATGTTAAAAACAACAAAAAGATAAAACATGTTGTAAACATGCTTGATTTTGTGCCTATGTTATGTTTCCCAAGTCTAATTTGGAAACAGAAATATTAGTTGATTACTGAATAGACAATATATTCAGTTAATATATTTGAAAGAAAATAATCAGATGGTTTATTGTACATATTTTAAATAAAATCTTTAACTTACTAAAAAAAGGAAAGTGAACCAAAATCTTTGGTATTATTTCTTGTTGTATCACCTGACAATTTATACATTCTTTTATTTTATCTAGTTTGTTATTCATCAAGTTCAGCAGTACAGGGCTGTAGATGATGCCCTGACCATGGCACCAGTTCAGCTACTATGGTTTCATTCCTAAGGGATGTAGGCGAGGGTGGGTTTCTGACTTTTTCTGGTTTCTAGGTGCTTAGAGGGCAATGGTTGGTTCAGTACATACTATTTTGAAGACCCCTCAACTCTCTCCTGTCTAGTACCCTCCTTAGTTTAAAAAAATAACTCTTGGGATAAGGGTATCCTTGTTACAAGTCACTTTTCGTGGAAAATGAGATAAATCAATTATCTCTAATGGTCTCATGATGTGTTGTCAGAGGGCCCACTGTACTTTATCCATCTATGGTGTCCTGTAGTGAGTTATTTGTTCATGGACACAGCAGAGTACATGTAACCTGTCTTACTGAACAAGGTGAAAGAGATCTACAGATTTAATGTTTCACCTTTTCTCTGAGAGGGCATCTTGCTCAGTTGGATATAATCAGTTTACTATGTGTTCTCTCATGTGGCATTGCTTAATCTCTGGCAATCTATGGGGCTTTGGGCAGGATGTGGTACAGAAACCCCATATTTAAGTCTCAAAATGTCCACTTCTTAGAATCCTCCAAGAAACAATATTTTCATAAGTGACAAGTAGGATCAAGGCCAGTGTCTGTGAGTTGAGTAGCTGGAAGATACCATAGGATACTGTCCCAGTAAACCATGGCAAATGTTCTCAGGGATAATAAAAATTTCCTAATTCTTCTCCCCACTTTCATCTCTGAGATGGTTAAATGTCCCACCCTGCCTGAAAATGTGACAGGATCCACAGTAATCTATTAAAGAGGTTCTACTTTATGCATGCATGGAGTCCATGGGACTCATGTTAAAAAATGCTGATTCTGCAGATCTTCCAGTTCAGTCTCTTACCCAATACTCAACTCCCCATAAATGCATCCCATCTAGTACTGAGTGGCCCTCTAGGGATGGGAGCTACAGTACCCACAATTCACAACCCTCTTTAACTGTGGCTCTTTCCTTAGCATGAGTTAAATTACTCTTCTAGTTATCTTTATGTGTCTCAGTTCTTCACAAAGGAAGTTGTACTGAGAAGTTGCTTCATAATTGCTTATTTTTTATTTAATAACATTGATGATGAATGGGAGAAGAAAATTGGTTAGTTTCTATTCTTTGTGCTTTATTATTGTTCATGTTATTATCATTATCTTTCTGTTTTTTTCTGAGACTCGCCTTCTTCTTGTTATGTAGTTCATGCTGGTCTCAAACTTACCATCCTCCTGCCTCAACCTCCTAAGTAGGGGTTATAGGCATTGTCACCATGCCTTGCCTGTTATATTAATATTAATATTAGACTCATAAACCATAATTTTTAAAAACCTAATTGATATATAATAATTATACATCTTTATAGGTTATGTGATATTTTGATACCTGTGTACAATGTGTAATGATCAAATCAGGGCAATTGGCATAATAATAGCCTCAACAATGTATCATTATTTTGTGTTGGGGTTGTTCAGCATCTTCTCTTCTACTTACTTTGAAATACACATTAAGGTACCATTAACCATAGCCACCTCCTGTGCTATGTAAGGCTAGAACTTATTCCTTCTATCTAACTGCTATAAATATTTTATGTGTTGGGCTTTTGCATAACCCTGACTTGAACTGTAGCCTTTTCAAGCAGAATAAGAGTCTGTCAGGGGATTGTTTTGGGAAATAGAAGCCAATAGGAAATTTATTTTCATTTTCTACTTGATCCAGGATACAAACACAGATCTGAGAGTAAAACGATAGCTTCCATGGAGTTATCTAGTTCCTGATTTGATTCCAGTTAATAAATCTAAAACTAATTTCATTCTTAAGCTATGATTTTAGATACACATCTCCACCAAGGATTTACTGGAACACTGTCATTTACTGAGTCTCAGAGAAGTAGTAAAGGGCATAGGACATCGTTCTGACTTTTTCAGAATCTGTGTTATTTGCATATTTTATCTTTTCCATGAAAGCTATATAGTCTCATAAATGTAGACCCCAGACTCATGTTGAAGCACATCAGATTTTCTTTTTTCAAAGCCTTAATTAGTAGATGTGAGTTTCTGTAGTCAGTAAATCCTTTATTATTTTGTAGCATGCAGAGTATTTTTTTAAAAAATGCCAGGTGCCGTTGGCTCAAATCTGTAATAATAGCCACTCAGGAGGCAGAGATCAGGAGGATCACAGATCAAAGCTGTGAAATAGTTCACAAGATCCTATCTCAAAAAGCCCTTCACAAAATTAGGGCTAGTGGAGTGGCTCAAGGTGAAGGCCCTGAGTTCAAACCCCAGTACTAAAAAAAAAAAAAAAAAAAATTTTAACTTAAGAAACTTATTTTACAAAACATAGTATCTCTTTCCTTTCTGAGCAGAATTTTATAATTACAAGACATTCTATTTAGTCTGTTTTAGAAACAAATAGAAAGCATTCTCAAATAAATTAAAATGCTAGGCTGCTCCAATAAAAGATAATCCGTGAACAGAAGTAACTAAATGCAGCAAACAGTTTCTATAGCCCAGAAACTAACAAGCAAATTACTAAGATGTATTGATTCTAGCAGGAAAATCTGGCCAACATTTATATTATATCAACCATAGTTAATTAATATTTGTAATTGTCTCTGAGAAAATAACAAAAAATTTCATAACAGCTTTGAATATTGATACATAAGTACCCCAAAAAATTGTAGCAAAGGAGGTTCTGGGCCATGGTGACATTTAATGCATTCTGAACTGGCCTCGTGAGATCATTGCAAATCTTCCTAGAAGTGATATTGTTTCATTTTCCTCCTGCTCTCTAGAGGGTTATATAATGACATTTCTATGTGCAACATGGTTTAAGTGTTAAGAAATAATCTTTTCCTATTATCACACTTCATGTCAGTTTTTGACAATGTCTTGAATATAGTATTTGAATATTTCATTTACCTTAACAAAACGTACTGGGACAAGAAAACAAACGAACTCCCTTGTGCTATTTTTTGTAACTTTTTTGATAAATCTGAAATTTTATCTCCATAGTGGAGAGAGAGAGAGAGAGAGAGAGAGAGAGAGAGAGAGAGAGAGAGAGAGAGAGAGAGAGACTAACAAATTTTTATCATTGGCTAGTTTAAAATACACTCCCATTGAATAAGCCAGATTGCTTATCGACAATATCTACAGCAAATAAACTTTTCTTAAATAAACTTGTAGTATACACCAAAAATAGAAAATTCAAAATAAGCAGCTTACGTTTAGTGTTTTGTTTGGATTTTTCTTTGATGTTTTCCAGACACTAAAATACCCTTAAAATACTCTTTGTACCACATTAACTCAAAAATGACAAAATTGTTCCTAATCATCTTTGTTTCTGTAGACTTGATGATAATAATAAGTAAATGTTGTACAGTTATTTACACTGCATTGACTTCCCAATTAGAATAGAAAGGATGAAAAATACCATTATCCAAGAGGAAAAAAATGACCTGGTAGCATAATGTAATTTTCTATTAAAATTATAATTTTTATATAACCATAAAATTTATTTCAAAGGTGCCATTATCTTTGAATCACCTGCACTGTGCTATCAGACATGATGAGAATAGAATCGGCTTAATTGTCATTTCCCTGCACAGAGCGTTTCTAAAACAATAGAATGTAGTTCTTTCCATTGCTCCTGCTGCAGAGGGCTCTGAGGTTTGGCAGTAAAGCTTGTGTGCTAAGGGGGGTGGTGACTTGATGTACTGTGTCCACCAGATGTGATGTTCATTGTGTTCTACTTTTCAGCCAAATCTAGAAGATTATTCATAGAAAATTAGATTGTACATTCAGATAGGATTTTTAATATTCCTGCTGTCCACATTTTTCCAATTGTATAATGGGATGATAAGTAAGCATGGGATGGCACAGCTCTTACTCATCATCATATAGACAACCTTAAAATAAAAGAGGAAGAAATCATTTCTGCCCTCTGTGCATCCCTGAGGAGAGTAAGGCGGGTGCAAATGGGTTTGCAAAATGACTCCTGTTATGCCATGCTGGCCGTGTAATTGCTTTGGTGGTGTTCTTGCACAATTGTCTGTCTGCTGCAAGAATGATTTCTAGGAATTACGCCCAATCTTCTCAAATTCCTAGTTTTTTTTTTTTTTAAACATGGTATGATTCAGGAAGAAGTAATGCAAAACTACAATGATGACTGCAGGACTGATTTTCAACTTTGTCTTCTTCTCTGCAGTCCTTTCCTGTCCCAGTCCTGCATGGTCCTCTGTCAAACTTCAGCTTCCTGTTGAAGAGGTGGGCAAATACTTTCCAGACTCAACAATAGTACACATATTAATCATGCTGTCTTTATCCTCATTACCTGAGTATAGGTTTCATGAAGGTGTAGTTCTATTTAGTTCATATGGTAAAGAGAGGTACTGAATTATATTATTTTTCATTCCAGATTTATTCTAACATGGTTTATTGAAATTTACAAATTTCTAGGTTATTCTAATCTTTAAAAAATATATGGTTCCATTATGTGAATGATTATGTTCAACTAATGAATATACTCAGCTGAATTGAACATTGCTACTTTTGAGATACTTTCTTGGAATTTATTGCTGTATTTTTTCATTCTGAAAATGAATTTTTTTTCCTCCACAAATTAAAGGGTTAGAAATGTAATTCCAACCCCTTTCTATAGCTAGAAAGATTCCTAGTTTGTTCCACAATATGCATTTCCCTTTTCCTACAGTAATAGAAACTTCTGCTTTGTATAGGAACATAACAACTTGGAATAAAGTTTACATTAACCAGCACCCTTCACATGTAGGCATGAGTGTATAAATTATTTCTTGTCAATGAGTATAAGCAGAAGTACTGTTTAGTAATTGTTAGGACTTTTTTAAAAACAAATTACAAGCTGTGTCTTTTTTTTTTTCTTATGCTCTATCTTTTCCTTTATCCTGTTGCCTGAGAAGAAGATATAAATATAATGTGGGGTTTAGAACCACATTTATGTAGTTTACTAAATTTTAAGAAATGATAGAGCATAGTACTCAAAGGAGCTGAGTTTCCTTAGCATATTGAAAAGCAAAACTTGAACTGTATATAACTTGTTCCAGTAGATTTTATATATCAAATAACTGTCACATAATTTCTGAGATAGGTATGGTATGGTGCTGGAACTGAAACCAGACTGGGATCACTTCTCTCTAGGTTATAGGGAAAGTGTTATTGGAAGCAGGAGAACAGAGTAGATAGATGAAATACAAAATGTAAAAACAACTTAGACATTTTCTAGGCCTAACTGACTCATAGGAAAAAGTGCCTCTAGTCTTGTAGAAAGCCAGATCAGAAAAGGATGAATTCTGCATAATTCATTGTGTGGTTTGATGATTTCAGTATCAAAGAAAGTAACAGAATCTATGGCATTCCAAGATATATTTTATGAAAAAGTTAAATTTTTCATTCATAAAAACAATTCCACTTTTCTTGATAACATTCTTATTGGGACCTGACACTGTCATATTATAAGTTGTTTTCTAGGTGTGCTGAAAAAATTGAATCCTGATATATTTTTTCAATGTACTACTTACTACCTTTGTACTATTGCTTCTGATATCCACATCTTTTTTTCTCATGTTCTCTTTTATCTTATTGAAGTATTTATTTGAGTAGTATTCTAAGAAAAAATGCTAAGGAGGTAAACTTCTTGATTTCTTCTATGTCTGAAGTGTCTTTACTTCATCTTCATACTTCATTCATAGATTGACTAAATAGGGAATATATAATTGCGTGATCAAATACTTTTCTTAAAATTCTAAGGATATTATCTTGCTATCTTATTATATCCAATAACTTTGAAAAAGAAGGTTGCTATTGTTCTCCTTTTAAAACTTTAATCATCTCTATCTCTTTCCCCTTTTCCAGAAGCTTTCTTCTTGAATATTTTTACATTTAATGATAAAGTATCTATTTGGGCTTTCCCTGCCAAGCATTCTACTTAGTATTAGGTAGTAGTTTTCAGTTGAAACATTCTTGCTACTTTTTACTTTTGGGAAAATGTCTTCTTTTATTTCCTTAACAATTGGCCTCTTCCCCCCACCCCCCGCCCTTTTCCTGTTTTTATAGAACTCCTATCAGTTAGATCTCCTAGACTGATCATCTCTGTGCCTCATATTTAGTCTCTCTTGTTTTCTCTCTTTCTTTTTGCTCTACACCTTAGGAAATTCCTTCAGTTTTGTCATCCAGACCAAGCTTTGTCCCCCAATAAGCATGTATACTTTGGGGCCTTAATTGTAAAGTGATTTTTCTGTTTTTTTTAAATTATTCATACTGGTTTTACTCTAGTGAGAGTTGTACAATTTTTTATTTACCCTGATTTTTCCCTTGTCTGGATTACTAGCATTGTCAACTCTAGTTTGTCCTCCTGGTTTGAATATTTGTACCTGTGTGACATTTTCAAAATCCATATTTGACCAGTAATTAATTATTCATTCAGAACATATTTATTATCTGTCTACAATGTCAAGTCATTATTCTAGGTACTTAATTTTTTGCCCTCAAAGAGCTTGCATTTTGGTGACAATGTTGGGTGATGGACAGATTATAAAGAAATAAGTACTTGATCTTATATGAGATAACCCAGTGCTGCATGGACATCAATTTTCCTTTTATGTACATATTCCATGAAATTCTGAACCAAATCTTGAAGGTATTTTATTATCTTAAGAAATTTAATTTTAAAGTTTATTTGTGATAACAAATACTTACAAATGATTTAAAAATGAAAATAGTAATGAAAATAAAAATTATTATTAAAAATAAAGATAAGATAAATGATGAAAAAAATCCAATACAAATATGGAACAATTTTCAGTAATAAAAGAATGTATAGCCTCATTCAAAATCAAAATATGTACCAATGAAAAAATAAAACACTATAAACTTATTAAATACTTTTACTTATTATAAAGCTGATGTTGAAAATTGATGAGGAAAAGATGAATACTTTTGCTAAATGAAGCTAAAGTATTGGCTTACTATTTAGGAAGAAGGTATTTTATTGTTGGACACTTGGCAAAGAAGGAAACAGTGGGATGAATGGTGTAACAAAATAATTCAAAAATAGAAAACATGCATTAACTTGTGAATATGAAAGATGCTTTAAGGTTGACAAAATACTTGAAATAATAAAGAAAAATAATGATTTTGATAACAATAAAATTTGAAGTTCAAGTTGCAATGTGAATTTTTTGGCCTACAATTTCATATGTATTTATTTTATTTTAATTTAATTTATCATTTTTACATTTACATACACATGTATACATTTATTAGAGCCACCTTTCTCCCACCTCCTTCTGGGCAGAACCTGTTCCACCCTCTTGTTTTTAGGTTTTGTTGAAGAGAAAACATAAGAGATAAAAAGAAAACAGCATTTTTGCTAGTTAGAGATAAAAACAGCTATACAGAGAGATCTTAGTGTTGTTTCCATGCATGTGTGTATTGCAACCCACATTGGTTCATCTCTACCAGACCTCTTCACTACTTCCTAGTCCCCTTCTCATAGTGGCCTCTGCCAGTTTAAGACTACTATATTCGCTCCCCTACAGTGAGTACATTAACCACATTCAAGTTTTAGGTTTCCTTCCCATTCCCTATTCCTTCCTTGCAAAATCTCCACTTAGTGTGTGACCCATGTTCAATAATATTACCGCATTTGTTTTAGATCTGTAATCTTCATGTGAGAAAGAACATGATTTTTGGCCTTCTGAGCCTGACTAACCATTTAAGATGATATTGTTCAGTTTCATCCATTTACTTGTGAATGACAAAATTTCATTCTTTTTTGTGGCTGAGTAAAATTACATTGTGTACAAATACCACATTTTTAAAATCCATTCATTGATAGTGGGTCATCTTGGCTGTTTCCATGAAGTGGCTGTTGTGAATAGTGCTGCAATAAACATTGGTGTGCTGATGCCTTTGTGATAACCTGTGTCATATTCCTTTGCGTACATCCTTAGGAGTGGAATTGCTGGGTCATATTGCAGATCAGTATTTAGTTTGTTAAGAAGCCTTCATATTGTTTTCCATAATGGTTATATTATCTTACATTCCCAACAGCATTGTATGATGGGTCCTTTTTCTCTGCATCCTTGCCAACATTTGTTGTTGATGGTAATCTTGATGGTAGCTATTCTAACAGGAGTGAGGTGGAATCTTAGTGTGATTTGATTTGCATTTTCTTTATGGCCAGGGATGGAGAGCATTTTTTCATGTATTTTTTGGCTATTTGGATTTCTTCCTTTAAAAAAGTTCTGTTAAGTTGCCCACTTCTTCATTGGTTCATTGATTTTGGGGGAGTTTAGTTTTTTGAGCTCCCTATATATTCTGATCATCAGTCGGTTTTCTGATGTATAGGTAGCAAAGATTTTTCTCCCATTCTGTGGGTGGTCTCTTCAATTTAGAAACCGTTTCTTTTGTTGTGCAGAAGCTTTTTAATTTCATGTTGTCATATTTGTTAATACTTTCAGTTGCTGGGCTGCTTGCATTCCACTGAGGAAATGCTTGCCAATATCTATTGCTTCCAGTGTATTCCTTCCAGGAATACAGTACAGGCTGTTGCCTGTACTAACCTCAATGTTTTGTGTCTGGTATTAAGGTCTTTAATCTACTTTGAGTTGATAATAGTACAAGGTGACAGGCATGGGTCTAATTTCAGTTTTCTGCAGACAGAGAACCACTTTTCCCAGCAACATTTGTTTTTCATCATGTTTTTGGAAACTTTGTAAAAAATAAGGTGAGCATAGCTGTGTGGATTCATATCCACATCCTCTATTCTGTTCCACTGGTCTTCATGTCTGTTTTTGTGCAGGTACCATGCTGTTTTTATTGCAATGACTCAGTAGTATAGTTTGAAGTTGGATATTGTAATACCTCCAGCATTGCTCTTTTTACTCAGTATTGCTTTGGCTATTTGTGATCTTTTGTGTTTCTAAATTAACTTTAGGGTAGATTTTTCAATCTCTGTGACAAATGTCATTGGGATTTTAATGGAGTTGCATTGAACATATAGATTGCTTTTGGTAGTATAGCCACTTTTACTATGTTGATTCTGCCAATCCATGAGCAAGGGAGATCTTTCCACTTTCTATAGTCTTCTTCAATCTCTTTCTTCAATGGTTTGTAGTTCTCCTTGTACAGGTCATTTACATCCTCTGTTAAGTTTATTCATAGGTATTTGATTTTTTTTGAGGTTTTTGTAAGTGGAAGTGTTGTTATTTTTAAATTTTTTTTAATTTTATTTCATTTTTGTGTTGGGTAGGGGTACATTGTTCTTACAATAGATCAAATATAGCTTACTTAAATTCACCCCCTTCACCATTCTTTCTCCCCCCATTTGAAAAAATTTAAACTATAAAATATTTCCTCTCTTTTTTCAGATAATTCCTCATGACAGTCAAGAAGAATGAAATAAAAATATATGACTTACTTCATCAATGAAACTTTAGGCAATCTAAAACCCTGAGTAAGTAAGTTAAAAGGCTACTAAAAACAGTAAGATTATTAAAAAATATGATATAAAGTGAAAACAATGGGAATCACTGTGTATCATTGAAGTACTAGAAAATATATGCTTCTGAGTAATGGGCAGAATATGACAAGCAAGCCTCAAACCCTTTATGGAACAACTCTAGTGTGTCATTCAAGACAGATGATCATCTTGGATCTTGTTTTCTTATTAAGAGTCAGAGGATGTTGGACTGAACAAAGAGTAATGTCAAGAGAAAATCCTACTCATTGGACATAGTATTTTAGTGATATGTGATGAATAAGTGAGATTCTGTGTTATAAGCAATTACCATAACTGGAACCTCTTTTGAGCAGACACAGAACAGGTTTATTCTCAAAGCCATAACCTGTGTTATAAGAAAAAATCATGCTAGCCTAGAAAAAAACTCTGCTCTTTCTCTTCTACAAAGTTTCTATAAATAGCTACCTTAGAAAATTCTCACCTCTACTTATTTAAAATTCATAATAAAATGGAATCAGAGAGGTAGAGCAGAAATCTCCTAAAAGAAAAATTAAGAAAGAAACCCATGATAGATAAAAAAAAAATCAGAGAAATAGATTTCTATGAAAAAATATAACATTACAATTAGATATTTTTACCTTAATTTAAAAAACAAATAAATTGCCTTTATGAAATAAGAGAATATAGAAATGTCAAACTGCAGAGAAATGATTATAAGATATATGAAAAGGATAAGACAGATCTGCTGATTAGCTTTTTTCCCATTTAAAGTCTTTTTTTATTAGAACATATTCATTACACAGGGGAGATCCATTGTGACAATTCCAAGTAGGTTTATATTGTACATTGGTTAGATCACCCCTACAATCTCTTCCTTCAACCACCTCCCCACCCTTCTTCTTGCCATTGCAAGAAGTTTCTTTGTTTTATTTCATATGAGTATCTAAAGTCCGTCAACCATATACCCTCACCTTAATCTCCTTCATTCACACTCCTCCATCCAACAAGTACCCCCTACACTGTACCTGTTTTTACAGTCCTGTCTTTTGTTATTAATACTTAAATCGAGGTTTGAAGAGGTTTCTCAGTGTATCCCTACTGTGAGTATATTTTACTTTGATTTGTTCAATCCCTTTCAATGCTCTTACTTACCCCAAGACTCACCATCTTGGAAACATGATCAGCTAATGATTTTTGTAAGTTGATACAAGGATTTTGTATCCTTGCCACCTTGCTATAACTGTTGTTTATGGTGTCTAAGAGTTTTTGGGTAGAGTTTTTTGGGTCTTTAAGGTATAGGTCATATCATCTGTGACAATTTCTTTACCTATTTGTATTCTTTTTATTTCTTCTTCTTGCCTAATTGCTCTGGCTAGAAATTCCAGTACCATGTTGAATAGGGGTGGGAATAGTGGACACCCTTGTCTTGTTTCTGATTTTAAGGGAAATGGTTTCAGTTTTCACTGTTAAGTTTGATGTTGGCTATAGATTTGTCATATATAGCCTTTGCAATGTTGAGGTACATTCCTTCTATTCCTAGTTTTCTTAGAGCTTTTATTATGAAGTGGTGTTGGATCTTGTCAAAGGCTTTTTTTGTATCTATTGAGATGATCAAGTGGTTTTTTTGTCTTTCTTTATCTCAAACTAGCAAAAACGCTATGTCTTTCTTATTATCTCTTATGTTTTCTCTTCAACACAATCAGAGAACAGGAGGGTGGAAAAGGTTTTGCCTTGAAGCAGAAGTGGGTAGGGGAGAGATAGCCCACACAATGTATACACATGTGATAAACTGATAAAATTTTTAAAAAATCAAAGAACAGGGGAGTGGAACATGTCTTGTCTCGGGGTTGGTACCAGTGGGAGGGAGGGAGAAGGTAGGGAAAGGGTGTGGGAAGGTGAATATAGTACAAATACTGTGTACACATGTATGTAAATGGAAAAATGAGACTTGTTGAAACTATTCCAGGAATGAAGGGGAGGGAGGATAAAGGAGAATGATAGAAGATTGTGAATTCAAGTATGATATATTGCAAGAACATTTGTAAATTCCACAATGTACCCCCACCCGGCACAACAATAAAAAATAAATACATCAAAAAAGCCCAAATAAAACCACAAATATTACTCCGAGTAGCCTCTTGGTGGTCTTTCTTCATCCAATAATAAGTAATAGCATGTAGAGGAAAGATTAACTATTCATTGACATATAAACTCAAGCAACCTTTCTTTCCTTGCATTTTCAATGGTAATGAGTTCTCAGGCTTTTACTGACAAATATGCGTACTACATATATTTACTTAGCTTCCTTTTCTAAATCATCTGGCATCAACATATAAGAAGTGCTTAACTGGCCATTAATCAATTTTCTATAACATTTTTTCTCTAAAAACATGAGGTTAGCAACAATGTACCATTCTCTATTTTTATGGTTTGATCTATAAATATTTTGATTTATTTGAGAATAGATGGCATTTCAATACAACTGAAATTATTTTTACTTTTGTTGTCATATAAATTTGGTAGTCTTGGTATTGTTTTTAATACATCAATCCTCACAATTTGGGCTGGTACACATGATTTTTGCAAACATCTTATGTTTTTGCTGATAATATTACAATGGAATTTGATTGTCTGGATATACCACTTCAGTGGGTTTTGCAGCATTTTCACTTATGTTTCCTCACAGACATTTTATGGCAGACTGTAATAGTTTTCTAGGAATAGCTAAGTGCTTTACTTATCATTAAAGGTAAAGCCATAGAGGGAGTCTACTGACTTGAACTGTGGAGAGTCAGCAGCTTTGGAGTCAATAAGTCAAGGCTGTGTTTGAGAGCTCTAAAAAAGACTAAATATTTTATTCACAGAGTAATTCAGTGTATATCTGAGGGTTTTTTTCAA
Organism: Castor canadensis; assembly: GCF_047511655.1. Taxonomy (NCBI): domain Eukaryota; kingdom Metazoa; phylum Chordata; class Mammalia; order Rodentia; family Castoridae; genus Castor; species Castor canadensis. The sequence goes on from NC_133387.1 coordinate 52,834,500, forward strand.
GAGTATGCCTATCAGGAAAATGCTGATTATATAGTATTAGTCACAAGGGAAGCAATTTTAGCTGCATGTATCTCTGCCAAAGTGAGTTGGCTAGCATCCTCTAAGATATGCTTTAAGCACATAGAAAAAATTTTGTGTAACAGGAACAAGGTAATTCTTCATCTAAAGCTAAAAGCTAAGCACTGTGACTTTTCTCTATCTTGCAGTACCCACTTTCCCCCCAAATTACAGGGCAAGGAATGTTTAGCCATCCAATGATCTGATAGACCAGCTGTCTGAAATAATTTTAAGTGCTGTGCAATAGCTGTGACTTCCAGGGCAAATCATATTCATTTTAAAATACCTCTTTTTCTCCACCCACACGAAACTTTGGTTTGCATATTTAAATGCCATTATCTTTGTTATTAACCAAGATACTGAAGAATTTTCCTATAATATCTAAAAGTGTTTTAAATAAGGAAATATAATCATTCTTCTGTTTTCAAGTTTTCAGCACACATTTGGAGACAAGCATTCAATGCCAAGGGAGGAAAAGCATTAAAATCTCTCCTAAAAAAGTATCACCTCCTACAGACTTTCAGGCTTTATTGGTAGGGTAGTTGGGTTTTATTTTGGAGTTAGAACCAGGGCTTGATATCACCATTGGATACAAATTGGAATCACTCTGGTTGTTTTTCAACATCCTTCAACCTGGGTTTCCAAACCAGACTTCCTTACTTAGTGTTCTGAGTATGTCCTGGGCATCAGTTGGGTACCCATTAGAGTACAGCTAAGATGCAGCTTTCAGATAACCCTCCACCTCTCATGACAGTGCTCCTATTGCTTGTAGTGCCATACATGATGCAAATCTCATAGTGTCAAGAAAGATGGGAAACCAGGAGATTTTTAACTTTTACAGTGGGAGATGAGCTTTGTTACTCATATGAGCTTTTTCAAGACAGTATGCTTTAGAATATGCTACAGTGTCATAGCCAATATCCATGATTAAATAAGAAAGCTGAATCCTCAGAAATATTTTGAAGATTCCTCATGTCAACAAAACTGGGTTATCAGTATAGATGTGAATTTATTTGAGAGATAATCAGCCATGGATCCTTTGTGCTTCTGTAAAGCAAAGGCACTATCATCTGTTCCAAAGTTTTCAGGATGTTTGTAGGTGAATAGCCTTGGAAGATGGAGATATTATCTCCCTCTGGAACACAGGGCAAGTATGTTTACTATCCATTGCAAATACATAGTTTTCCTAAACTCAGGATTCTCCCCTGAAACACAAGCTACTCTGTGTTTTAATGATATGAGCTATTCTGCATCATTCTGGTAGGATTTAGGAATAAGAAGTGAGGCAATTATACCAGTTCTTGTGCCATGAGTAATGAAGTTCTTTGTCTCTGATTCAGGGCTCTTACAGATGGGAATTTATTAATTTTTAGTAGATATAATCTCAATCTCAGACCCTTCATAGCATAATTACTGTCAGGGAACAATGGTGAGACATTTGCAATAAATTAAAGGAAGAAATATTTGAGTTAAGGATTATTTCCAGTACCAATATACTTAATGTATTAAGGCTTTACAACATGTTGTGACCATGTGAACAATCAGAGAGTACTTGTTCATACTGCCTATTTTAGGCATTAGAGATAAAGACCTTTATTTTACCAAGGCATCACTGGGGAACTTGAACAAAAGATTTGGTGGTAATGATTCAATTTATTTTATTTTTTATTGTTGTACTAGGTGTACAATGTGACATTTATAAAAGTTCTTACAATATATCATAGTTGATAATTCAACTTATTTAAATAGAAAATATAAAAACAAAATTAAGATAAAGACAAGTGCTAAATACCAGTATATCAATATCCTAAATTGGAGTAAATAAAAAAAATACAACTAAAAGTTGGGAGATATATAAAAGGAATAAAGAAAAGCAAAATGGGCTTTATCAAAGGCCATGTAGATAATAAATGAGAGTGAAAAGATACCTACTGCTACTAATTCTAATATTAGAAGCCTAATGAGGAAAAAAGAAGATATAAATCGTCATAAAATACATTAGTATAATGAGAAAACTTTTGGGGGTTCCAAGATGACAGATAGAGGGAATCAGAATTTGAAATGTGGGAGCTACATCTGGGTAATTCTGATTCTTTTTAGCCAACTAATAACTGCCAACACATAGGGTGCACATAACATTCAAGGAATTACCCTTAAAACAGCTTTTAATTCCACCTAGAGAAATCCCATTAGGGTTTATATGCCCTGAGAAAAGCCCCCTGGCCATTTCTCTCTTTTCTTTTCTTTTTTTTCAGTTGAAAAAAAAGCAGAAGATAGAGCATCAAACAGAACTGTACCCTGTGATGTTCTGGACCCTTAACCTGTGGAAAGCCTACCTACACCTGGATGGGCTGAACCCAATCCCAGTAAGCATCTGCCTTGAGAAAAGCTGCCCGCTATTCCTTCCTGCAAACCATTTTGAAATCTGCCTGAGTAAATATGTAAACTCAACAGGTTAGTGCCATGCTCCACACACTCTCCCACAATATAATCCAGTGCAGCTTATAGAACAATTGCACTCCCCCTGAACAAAACTGAAAAACATAGACAGTGAGTTGTAATCTACCACTGACAGTGAGGGTGGGATGGAATTCTGAACCAACCTCAGAGAACAGGGATTCTCAGTGCAGAACTCAGCAAGTGGGGTTGGAGTGAGGAATGAAGACTGAGAGCAGGGTTGGGGAGACAAGCCACCCTCCCAGGCTGGGGGTATGGCAGATTGCTGAGATAATTTCATAGGACTGTGGGTGGTGCAGAAAACTGAATTGCCTCACCTTGCTGGAGGAGTAGCTGATCAGCCAGAGTTGCAGTTGTAGAACAACTCAGCCACCACCTGACAAAAACAACAGATCTGACCACCTCACACAAACTGGTAGTGAGCTATCACAGCTCCCAATTGCAACTTGCCCTGTGTACAGAAGGAACCAAATACTGCTCACAAGCAGTTTCATGAGACCACTTCAGAGCTCCTGCTTGTAATAGATGGCTCACCAGACCAAGGAAAGTAGGAAAAAAAAACCCAAAAGCACCTCTAGCCAACTCCAACCCAAGCAGTCTGACAAGAGGGGCAACACCATTTCTCACATAGCCCTGAATAGCAATCTTGACAAGAGACAGAGGCATTGAGAAAATCCCAGCCATAAGCACCAATACCTGGATTTGACACCAAAGGAATAAGTCTAGAACTTTTGCTGAACTGACTGTACTTTTTGTTGTGTGTGGTGTTTTTTTTCCCCTCAGTCTTTCCCTATTTTTTATTTAGCATTTTTAATTTTACTATCACTATCTTCTTATCTCTATTCTTAACCCCCATCGCTTTCTGTCCTTTACTTATGCTACAATCTATTGTTCCCCCAACTATTTTTTCTACCCCTTTTCATCCACTCTCTCCTGACTGCACCTCCCCCTCCTTGCCTTCTCCAACATGTCACTTTACTACCACATAATCCACTGAGTAGCTTACTGTACCAAACATACACACTCCCATCCCTCTGTAATCCTTGACACAAGCACCTCCACTGCAGCAGCTGAACCACACACTAACACACACAAGGGCCCCAAAACCCTATAACTCCCACACCTCTTCCCCACTCACCCCATCCCCTTATTTCTTCCCCCCTTTTAGTGCCACCTTTTCAAATTACCCAAGTTTCTATCTCTACCCAAACAACCATTACACTTTCATTCCCACTTTTTATAGATATTATCACCAAGGCCTTCTCCATACAATATGTAAACAGCTGGTCTGGCATTGAACCTGTGAATTTGTTATTGCTAATTTACACTTCCAGACTAGGCATAGAAAGAGCACATCAACCTAGCTAATGAATGAGCCAGGCACACTATAGTAATTAAAACAAGGGAAAGAAAACAGGCAATTAAAACCACCAAACACCCAATTGATAACATAGGGGCACAGCACTAATTAGAAGCATGGGGAGAAGAAGGTAAGGAAATCCCTCTCCTCAAAAGCACAACAATTCAACTGAGAATTTAGTGGGGAATAAAGAAAACAAATACCCAGTGGCTGACCCCAATAGAACCATGATAAATATACCAATGAGCTTAATGACATCCACAAAAATTCTCTCAAAGAGGAAATCATGGAAGAGCTCATTGAGATACTCATGGAGAAGCTACAAGAGATGGCCAAACAGAATGTACAGAATGAAGTCAAGCAGTATCAAGACACCACAAAGAAAAAACTTGAGAAGACACAGAAACAACTAAATGAACTAAAGAGGACTTAAAAACCAAAGTGAAACAAAGGAGATCATAAAAAAAGACCTATAGGAAATAAAAAAGACAACACAAGATATGAAAGAGAAGTTGAATAAAGGTATGGAAAACCTCAGAAAAAATCAGAAATCCTGGAAATAAAAAGTCCCTTTAATAAAATAAAAAACTACAATGGAAGGCCACTACAGGAGACAAGAACAAGGGGAAGACAGACTCTCAGGTATTGAAGATAAAACAGATATTAAAGAAAAAAACAAAAACTCTTGACAAGAGATTCAAGAGTTGTGAAAGGAATATGCAAGAACTCAGTGACTCCATCAAAAGAACAAACCTGAGACTCAAGGGCATCAAAGAAAGACAAAGGGATCCATAATATATTCAACAAAATAATAGCAAAATTTCCCATGTCTCAATAAAGACTTGCCCATTCAGGTACAAGAAGGCTCCAGGACACCAAGCAGACTTGACAAAAATAGAACCTCCCTGTGGCATACTATTGTTAAAATGATTAGCACAGAGAACAAGGAAAGAATACTGAGGCATTGAGGGCTATAAGAGAGAAAAAACAAATAACATAAAAAGGTAAACCCATCAAGATATCAGCAGATTTCTCAAAAGAAACCTTAAAAGCAAGAAAGCCATGGAGTGAGGTATTAAGAGCACTGAAAGAAAACAGTTTCAGGTTTAGGATACCCTACCTAGCAAAACTATTATTCAAAATTGATGGAGGTATAAAAGTCTTCCATGATAAGCAGAAACTAAAACAATATATGACCACCACTACAGAAGATTCTGCAAGGAATTCTACATACAGAAAATGAAAACAAACAAAACTATGGAAGGACGGGAAGTATCGAACCACAGGAGAAGAAAAGACAAGTACTCAGAGAGTAGCATTGAATTGGCTAAACACACTCAAACTCTTAAACAAAAAAACCTGAATGGCAGGAATCACTACATACCTATCAATATTAACATTGAATGTTAATGGACTCAACTCCTTAATCAAAAGACACCATTTGGCAAACTGGATTAATAAGGAAGTCTGACAATCTGTTCTTTATAAGAGACCCACCTTATTAACAGAAATTAACACTGGCTTAAGACGAAAGACTTGAAGATGATTTACCAACCTAATGGCCCCCTAAAATAAGCAGGAGTAGCAATACTTACATCAGATAAAGTGGACTTCAAACTTACATTAGTCAAATGAGACAAAGAAGATCTTTTCATACTAATGAAAGGAGCAATACAACAGGAGGAAATAACAATTACCAACCTATATGCACCCAATATCAGTGCACCCAACTTGATTAAACATACACTAAAGGACTTAAAATCACAGATAGACACAATGGTATTAGGAGACTTTAATACTCCTCTATCAACCAGCAGATAGGTCATCCAGAAAAAATTAACAAAGAAATACTAGAACGAAATGACACCATAGACCAAATGGACCAGACAGATGTCTGCAAAATATTCTACCCTGCAACAGCACAATATGCATTCTTCTCAGCAGCCCATGGAACCTTTTCCAAAATAGATCATATGTTAGGGCACAAAGCAAATTTAAATAGTACCTGCATACTATCTGATCACAATACAATAAAATTAGAACTCAATAACAAAAGCAGCAGCAGGAAATACACAATTTGAGGTTGAACAACACACTTCTCAATGATCAGTGGGTCATAAAAGAAGTAAGAGAGGAAATCAAAAGTTTCCTGGAAGTTAATGAAAATGAACATACCACCTACCAGAACTTGTGGGACACAGCAGAGGCAGTCCCAAAAGGAAAGTTTATAGCCATGAATGCATATATTAAAAGCACAGGAAGATCTCAAATGTATGACCTAATGCTACATCTCAAACTCCTAGAAAAACAAGAACAAGCTAAACCCAAAACAAGCAGAAGGAGTGAAACAATAAAAATACGGGCCAAAATCAACAAAATAGAGACCAAAAAATACATACAAAGAATCAATGAAAGAAAAAGCTGGTTCTTTGAAAAAATAAACAAGATTGACAAACACCTGGCAAATCTGATGACTAAAATGAGGAGGGAAAAGATCCACATTAGTAAAATCAGAAATGAAAAAGGGGAGATAACAACAAACACCAAGGAAATCCAGGAAATCATCAGGGACTACTTTGAGAACATATATTCAAATAAATTGGAAAATCTAGAAGAAATGGGAAAAAAATATATATATATACATCCAAAACTGAATCAAGTGGATATTAATCACCTAAACAGTTCTATAACAGGGAATAAAATTAAAATGACAATAAAGAGCCTCCCAAAAAAGAAAAGTCCAGGATGTGATGGATTTTCTGCTGAATTTTACCAGACCTTTAAGGAAAAACTAATACCAACACTCCTTAAAATTTTCCATGAATTAGAAATGGAAGGAACATGTTCTAACTCATTTTATGGAGCCAGTATTACACTCATCCCAAGTCCAGACAAGAACACATCCAAAAAGAACTACAGGTCAATATCCTTAATAAGCATAGATGAAAAAATTATCAATAAAATAATAAAAAACCAAATTCAACAATATATCAGAAAGATCATACACCATGACTATGTCAGCTTTATTCCAGGGAAGCAGAGAATGTTCAACATACGAAAATCATTAAATGTAGTACAGCACATTAACATAAGCAAAGACAAAAAAAAAATCACTTGATCATCTCAATAGACACAGGAAAAGCCTTTGATAATATTCAAAACCACTTCATTATAAAAACTCTGATGAAGCCAGGAATAGAAGGAATATACCTCAACATAATAAAGCCTGTGTATGACAAAACTTCAGTCAATATCATACTTAATGGGGAAAAACCAAAACCATTTCTTCTGAAGTCAGGAATGAGACAAGGGTATCCACTCTCCCCACTCCTCTTCTACATAATCTTGGAATTCCTAGCCAAAGCAATAAGGCAGAAAGGAGAAATAAAAGGAATACAAATAGGTAAAGAAGTAATTAAACTATCCCTATTTGGAGACAACATGATCTTATACTGAAAAGACCTGAAAAACTCTATCCCCAAACTCCTAGACACCATAAGCAGCTTCAGCAAAGTAGCAGGATGCAAAAACAATTTACAAAAATCAGTAGTCTTTCAATACACTAACAATGAACAGATTGAGAAAGAATATAGAAGAACACTCCACTTATAATAGAATCAAAAAAATGAAATACCTAGGAGTAAACTTAACCAAGGATATAAATGACCTCTACCAGGGAAACTACAAACCTTTGAAGAAAGACATTGAAGAAGGTTACAGAAGATAGAAAGATCTCCCATGCTCATTGATTAGCAAAATCAACCTAGGAAAAATGGCTATACTACCAAAAGCAATCTACATGCTACAATTGCCATCAAAATCCCAATGACATTCATCATAGAGATTAAGAAAATCAACCTTAAATTTCATTTGGAAACATATATGACTGTGAATAACCAAGGCAATACTGAGCAAAAAGAGCAACACTGGAAGTATCACAATACCCAACTTCAAACTATACTACAGAGCCATAGCAACAAAACAGATGTGAAGAACAGTGGAAAATAATAGATTACCTAAATATGAGCAGCCCACCTGATTTTTGTCAAAGGTGCTGAAAATATATGATGGAGAAAAGACAATCTCTTCAACAAATTTTTCTAGGAAAACTGGATATCTGCTTGTTGAAAGCTGAAACTAGATCCATATTTGTCACCCTGTACAAATATCAACTCAAAATAGTTAAGGACATTAGTATCAGACTTGAAAAACCTGAAGCTAGTGCAGAAAATAGGGAATACACTGGAAACAATAGGCATAGACAAGGATTTCCTCAGTAGAACTCAAGCAGCTCAGCAACTAAGAGAAAGAATTGACAAATGGGATTACATGAAATTAAAAAGCTTCTGCACAACAAAAAAAAATGGTCTCTAAACTGAAGAGAATAGAAGAAAATCTTTGCTGGCTATGTATCACACAAAGGACTAATAACCAGAATACACAGGAAGCGCAAAAAAACTAAACTGCCCCCAAATCAATGTCAATGAAGAAATACGCAAGTGAACTGAACTTTTTTAGAGGAAGAAGTCCAAATAGCTAAAAACCACATGAAAAAATGCTCACCATCCCTGGCCATAAAGGAAATGTAAATCAAAACCACATTAATATTATACCTCACTCCTATTAGAATAGCTACCATCAAGAACACCACCACCAACAAGTAAGGTTGAGGATGCAGGGAAAAAGAACCCTCACACACTGCCGGTATGAATGTAAGCTAATAAATCCACTATGAAAAACAGTATTGAGGCTCCTTAAAAAACTGAGAATAGATCTGCCATATGATCCAGCAATATGTCTCCTAGGGATATACCTAAAAGTTTGTGAGTCACCAGTCACAAAGAAGAATGAAATTTTGTCATTTGCAAGTAAATGGATGGAACTGTAGAACATCATCTTAAGTGAAGTTAGTCAGGCTCAGAAAGCCAAAAGCCACATGTTCTCCTTCATATGTGGATTATAGGCCTAAACAAATGCAGCAATATTATGGGACAGGAGTAACACTAATGGGAGGCTGCACATGGGAGAGATAAGGCAAGGGAAAGAAACCAAAAACTTGAGTATGGTTGATATGCTCACTGTGCAGGAATGAATATAGAAATATTAAACTGGCCATAGCCACCATGGGAAGGGGACTAGGAAGTAAAGAGCACTGGTAGAGATGAGCCAATTGGGGTTTGTGATGCATACATATATGCATGGAACAACACAAGGAATCTCCCTGTGTGTCTATCTTTAATCTCAAACTAGCAAAAGCACCATGTTTCTCTAACTATGTGTTATGATTTTCTACAAAATTCGAGAACAGGAGGGGAGAACAGTTTCTGTGGGGTGGGGTGAACAGTTTCTGCGGGGTGGGGTGGAGTGGGGCTGGGCACTGATGGAAGGGGGGAAATGGCAGAAAAAGGAGTAGGAGGGTGATATGGTGCAAATAATATACACACATGTATGTAAATGCAAAATGATACTTGTTGAGATTGTTCCAGCAATTAGGGGAGGGGGATGAAAGAAAGCAGTGGAGGGGGTAAATTCAAGTGTGATATATTTGATACATTGTAAGAACCTTTGAAAATGCTCCAGTGTACCTCCACACAGCACAACAGTAATAATAATAATAATGATAAAAAAGAAGTACTTTCATACAATACAAACTTTACTAAATAGTAAAATGAATAAGGAGAGCAAAGAAATAAAAACACATGAATTAGAAAATGTAGCATAAAAAATATGAAAAATTGATGCTAAATATATTAATTATATCAATAAGTACACATGAGCTTAGATCATTTATTTAAAAAGAATTAATTTTTGATTGATCCACAAAATCCTAAAATAAAATGATTCCTGATGTTTAAAAATTACATAATGGGTAAGGGTATTGTAAACAAATACAAACAATAAGAAAGCAGATTTTGAAATATTGATACCAGGCAAAGTTGAAAATGGCCCCAAAATAATAATGTGAAGAACTTCATAACGCAAAGGCTGAGACTCGCATTGAAAGTAAAATAGTATAGATCTTTTTGCACCAAATAGTAAAATCTTCATAATGCTGAAAAAAATTGATAAATATAGGTCAGTGTAAATAGACTTTAAAATAATATTCTTGGTCCAATACAGGTCAAGTGGACAAAAGTAAGTAAATATTGAGAGAATCAAAACAACATCACCAGTAAGGAGAGCTTATGGATGTGCATCAAACATTTTAATATAGATGTGTACATGGAACATTTACAAAAATCGGTCAGAATATTCCATAGCACGAAATGTGAAAACATTCTCATCTCATGATGAGGAAAAGCCTTTACTATGAAAATGTAAAAACTATTAAATTTAGGTTAAAGGGAAATCATAAATGAATTTTCAGAATTTCTAATAAAAATTGTAAAGAAAGCTGTATTAGATTCTATTGGGAATCATTTGAAGCAGTGATAAGAGGAAAAGTCTTAGTCCTAGCTTCTTATATCAAATAATGTAAATGTGACATACATAACATATATTCCCAACTCAAACTACTTGAAAAAGAGGAAAATAATAAATATAAAAGCTGTGAAGCAGAAAATAGAAAAAAAGTCAAACCTCATTAGTAAGACAAGTGAATTAAAATGCTCGCATTTCAAAACACAAAAAATCCTGAGCAAAAGGAAAACTGCTGGAGATATTGCAATACCTGGTTTTAAATTGTACTAGAGAACAATAGCAACAAAAATAAGAAAATGGATCAAAGACCTTAATGTTAGGCCTGAAACTTTGAAATTGCTGCAGAAAAGCATAGGGGAAACATGTGAAGAGTCAGGTATAGGCAGCATTTTCTGAGTAAGACTCTCATAGCTCCAGAAATAAGCAAGAATTGACAAATGGGACTGCATCAAATTAGAAACTTCTGCATACCAAAGTAAACACTCACCAGAATCAAGAAACAATCACAGAATGGGAGAAAATTTTTGCCAGCCATTCATCTGATAAGGGATTAATATCCAGAATATATAATGAGCTAAAAAATTAAATACCAAAATAACAAATAATTCAATCAATAAATGGGCAAAATAAATTGAGCAGGCAGTTGACCAATGAATATATGGTGAGATGATCAAAATTCTTAGCCATAAAGTGAATGCAAATCAAAACAACATTGAGATTCCATCTCACTCTAGTCAGTATGACTATCATCAAGGAAGGATACACAGGAAAAAGTTCTCTTATACATTGTTGGTGGGAATGAAAATAACTAAAAATGTAACTAGTAAAGTACCCTGCTGTACCACCCCTGTACATGCATCCAAAGGAATGTAAGTCAGCATACAACAGAAACAACCTGCACACCCATGTTTATTGCTGCACTATTCGCAATAGCCAAGTTGTGGAGTCAGCCCAGGTCCTCACAAATATATATATATATACACACACACATATATACATACATATATATATACACATCATTGTGTGTATATCACATTTATATATATGTATATATATAATGGAGTGTTGTTTGATCATAAAGGTGAATGAAATTATATCATTTGCAGTAAAATGAATGGATGTTAATTGAAATAATCAAGACTTAGAAAGGTAAACATTGCATGTGTTCTCTAATATGTGTAATCTAGACCCAAATATATACAAATAATTATATTAAGTATATACTATATATTATATATGATACATTATACTTCATATATTATGATGTACCATATAATTATATATTTATATGTCATATATATAACATAAATGTAAATGGGGCTATATTTGAGGGGGAACCAGTGGAAGGAGGAAAGGAGAGGATGATGGGAGGGATTGAATAATATGATCCAAGTACATGCTGAAATACCACAATGAAACTCCTTTGTACAAGTAATATTGCCTAAATTAAAAAATAAAAAGAGGGCTGGCAGATAGCTTAAGTGGTAGAGCACCTGCCTAGCAAGTGTGAGGCCCTGAGTTTAAACCCCAGTACTGCCACCCAAATAAATACATAAATTTAAAAAAGAAAACATAATGCATGCTATGGAGACAGTATGACAGAGACACAGAAACCAAATGAAAGATTTCCAAATGACCAAAAGTGGCAATGAGATTATAATAAAGTGAAAATGGTTTATAACTTGGTGTATAAAAAACAAGCAAGAGTCAATTCAAGTAGCTACTTTGACCTCAAGGAAATGCACAATCCCAACCTGTCAGGTGTGGGATGCTGATAATGACTTCTTTCTAATACATGCTAAGGGGAGAACACATATGGGAGGAATGGGGATAGGTAGGAAACCCAAAACTTGGAAGTGTTTGATGTTCCTACTGCAGAGGAGCTAATACAGTAACCTTAAAGGTTCTGCCTGGAAGGAAGGCGGGTGAGAGGGAGAGGGAGAGGATGGGGGTCAGGGGGGAGAAATGAACCAAACAATGTATGCACATATGAATATATGAATAAAGAAAAAAAATGATAAGAAAAGGAGGGGAGAGCAATTTAACAGTGGAGATATCTGGTAAGCACTGCTTCAGTCAGGTGTTCAAGGTTGGCATCAGCAGTGACAACTCCTGTTGATAATTTATCCTGTACATGGTATTTACTTCCGTGATCTCCTTCACTAAAACTCGTAATCCCAATGCAATCATAAATATGTCAGATAAGACTCAGTCACAGAAAAATCTAAGTAGTACTCTGCAAAACTGTCAAGGTCATCCAAATCAAGTAAGACTCACATACAAATAGCCAACAGTAACATACAAGGGTATGATAGCTGAGCATGTCAGAAAAAATGTTCCCTTAAGACTTCACAATAGCGTTATATTTGCAAACCAATAGTTATTATGTTCAACACCTTTCCTTATCTTTCAATTGTAAAGTCACTTCTAAGAAAATTAAGGAAATTTCTTTAAATATAAACATTCAGGCAAGATTTTCTGCACTTCAGATGACTACACATGTGCAGTTTATTAGGTAAGTATGCCTGTTTTTAAAAGAAAGAGAAAGGAAAATGAAATGCCATTCATAACAGCCCAGGTAGTGAGAGAAAGTGGTTGTTAACTAGTTATGAGATTCTGTGTTAAAACCTATTACATAGGTTTTACATATTTTACTTCTTGGGATCTGAAAAGAAGTATTTTTTGCTGGTGTGTTACCTGACTTATATCCTTAATACTTAAAGTCATTATTATAATGTTCTCTGAGAGGCAAAACTGTAACATTTGAAAATAACTTGATAGACAGTAACCATGGCCTTAGTGTAACACTGTTTGTTGGATGTCTGGGGACTCTGCCAGAATTTGCTATGGGAAGACACCTGACTTTTCAGAAAATCCTCTAAGGACCTTGCAGACTGCATGTTCTATAAGATGCATCTGATGAGTCTAATGACTCAAGATCAAAATGTGCATGAAACTTACATCACTGTTAGTATTTTAGTGACAGACATTGCATGATTTAGTACTTGTGAAACATAAGCATCCTTGTCAAAAAAACAATAGCAGAGAACTTACAATTTTGTTAACTTGACAGGTCTGAGCAAAGGTACTTCAAGTTTCTCAATTTTTTTTTTCTTTTTACTTCTGTGGAGGCCAAGGGATGTTAGGGTTTGGAAATCATCATACTAAGTTAGGCATTAGCAGGAGAAGTTTAATTTCACATGCATGCAAAATTGTGGTTTAACAAAGGCTGAAAACTAAGATTTGTTCAGTTGTGGTAATCGTCTCATATTAAGTTAACAAAAAATAATTATGCAGAATTGAATTCTTTACATTTCATTGAACTTACAGAAAACAGATTATAAGCAGAATCAGGAAGATTCGATTTTTTAACAATATTGCATTTCTTTGTTCAATGAATTTTTATTGTGCTCACTGTGTGTCAGGCACTAATCCAAACTGAGTGAAACCAAAAAGGGAACTGGAATAATTTTTCTCTGATATTAAACATAGTTTTTGCTGTAATGAAGTCTATTTTTACCATATTATTTATTGTTATTGTTGTTATTTTTGTACTGCTAGGGCTTGAACTTAGGCCTCATACTTGTGGAAGTATATTTTTTAAATGTTCAAGTGTTCACTAAGAATAGAAAAGGGAAAAAATTTTGGCAGAGTAGGATCAAAATATTTACAGCTACTAATATATATATATATATATATATATATATATATATATATATATATATATATATACCACATCACTAAAAACCTGAGGTATATAGAGTTGCTTTGTGAATACAGTTGATTAAATCTGGTTTAGTCTCAAAATAGTTACTGACCTTACATAAGTTACTTAATTTTGTTTTCTTTTCTTACATGTAAAATAGAATTAAATGTTTGTTAACATCCTTTGACCTGTATATGTTCAGGATTTCTTTGGCTTCTGTTCTAGACTACTGGTTTTGGATTTGATGTGTTTGTCTAACACATATCTTAATCATTTAAATAACACAGTGTCTTCTCCAGGAGTGATTAGCTTTTGTTTCTTAGGTGATTTCAACTTTCTACATTCATTGATGCCTACCCAAGCCAGAAAGACACCACTGAAAGATAGCTATCATTTCTTGATCTTCTGGAGAATTCCAGTGATTGTGCCACCATCTTTTTGAGAGGGGTCATGCAGTAACATCTGAGCAATATAATATTTACTAAATTAATCTTCATATGCCATGGTACAGCTGGAAATTACATTCTAAAAATCAACACTATTTATAAAATTACAGGGTCTGGGCTCTTTTGCCAACACAATGATCCATTTGGCTACCTAAGGAAATGTTAACAGCTTCTTAATGGCTCTGCCTGCTGGGCAAATCATACATATTTAAGGTAAATTAAAAAAAAACAAAACAACAAAACAATTTCTTTGTTCCCCCTATCAGACACCTCTTTTTAAAGAAATTTCTGTCACAGAAGTCAGTCCTCCATAGCCACAGGTTCTGCATGTGTAGATTTAGCCACCTGAGGATTAAAAATATTTGAAAACAAAAATTGCTTCTACATCAAACATGTACAGACCTTTTGGGTATCGTTATCCTCTTAACAATGCAGCATAATAACTATTTACAAATAATTGTGCTAGGTTTTAGAAGTAATCTAGTGATGATTTAAAGTATACAGAAGGATGTATATGTATGCAAATTCTATGCCATTTTATACAAGAAAACCTCTTGTGCAATAATTTGTCTCTGACTTTGTTTCTTATCCATAGGAGATCCTAGAACCATTGCCTCATGAATACCAAGGGATGACTGCCTATGAAGATTTCCAAAGCTAAGATTGAAGTTGAAAGATTATTTTGCCCTCTAGAAATTATCTGAAGATATTATTTTGCATTGAATATGGGCAGTGACTGGAAAACAGGAAGAGATTTTCCACTCTTCTTCTCTTCGTGTCTTTTATGTAAAAGTCCTATAAATCTTTCATCTTTTTTAAGTAAGTGTGTGGTGTGTGTGTGTGTGTAAAAACTAGGGATGGGTAAATAGCTTGGTTGTGGTGATACAGTGAGACAGATGTACTAAAAGAGAAAACTAAAATGTTTCTCAAAGGCAAAATGTAATTAAGAGAACTATCACTATTTTATGCTTTTAGAATTCTGTTTCTCTTTCAAATTCAAACTACCACTGAAATCAATGATTCATTAATATTTTAGATTAAAAAATGTTCTTCTAAGGTAATAAAATAATGGTCTTCTGAGTGTATAGACTTGATTGAAAAGCAAAAATGATATTCCTAAAGGTCAGGCATAAGAGAGTGTTCCACTGTAGCCCAACACTTGAACAGGGGAGGGGGCTTGGCATTCAAATATCTGAACTCTCTGCTATGTGGTGGCCACGAGACTGCCAGGATCCACCTTTCTGCATAGACTGTTCTCCCTGCCAGTCATCTTGGGGAAAAAGTCTTCTCCAGTTTTTGAGAGAGCCACAGAAGTGCTTACTAAAGTCAAACACCATGTCACCAGTTCCTCTATTTCCTAGCTGTCCCTAGATCCTGACAGTTAATTTAAGAAGATAGAGCTTATTTTTATTTATACATTTCCAGTGTTTTGTTTATATTTTGCTTTTTTGATAATACAGTTCAGTTATAGTAGAGTCACAAAGTTGTGCAACCATCACCACTATCTAATTCTAGAACATTTTTATCACCCTAAAAAGAACAACCCATTAGTTGTCATTTCCCCATCCCTGTCATCCCAACTCCTAGCAACTACTAATCTACTCAAAAGTAGATTAGTACAGAAGTGTCTTTGGATTTGACAGTTTTGGAACATCATATAAATTAAATAGCATAATACAAGGCAGTCTTTTTTAGCTTTTTTCATTTAGCATAATGCTTTTAAGGATCACTTATGTTTTAGCATGAATCAGTACATAATTCCTTATTACGTCCAAATAATATTCCCCTCTATAGATGCCAAATATCGTTTATTCATTCATTGATTGAAGGACACTTGGATTGCTTCCGCTTTGAGACTATTATGAGTAATGCTTGTATGAACATTCAAGAACAGGCTTTTGTTGGACTCATTTTCCATTTTTCAGGGTATCTACTTAAACAAGGAACTGATGGATCATATGGTAATTCTATGTCTAATTTTTTGAATACTGCCAACCTATTTCCAAAGTGGTTGTCTACTTTACATTACAGTTTATCTACTTCCTCACAATCATTTGTTGTTGTGTGTGTCTTGTAACTTTTCAAATAACTTTATTAAAGTATAATTGATATACATGAAACTGCACATATTTATCCAACTTGGTGAGTTTGGATATGTGCATATAGTCCTGGAATCATTACAACAGTTAAGGTTATAAATGTAGCAGTGACCTCTAAATGTTCCTTCTTTCCCCACTTTCTTGCATGGTAAGAGTGCTTAACATAAATGCTCAACACATTTTTAAGTACACAATACAGTGTAATTAACTATAGACATTATACTTTGTATACACATCCAGAAGTGACTCATCTGGAATAGCTGAAACCCTTGTCAAAAATCAGTTAATTACAATAGTAACAGTGTCTTTCTACCCTAAATTCCATCCTGTGTACCTATGTATCTATCTTTGTGCTATTATTACACTTTTGATTATTGTAGCATTGTACTAAGTTGTAAAATACAGAAGTCTGGATTCTTTAACTTTGTTTAGCCTTTCAAATTGGTTTGTTTAGTCTGGGTCTCTTACAACTCCATATACATTTTAGAATCAGCTTTCAATTTCTGCAAAAAGACATGTATAATTTTGACAGGCATTGCATTGTGGCTGCAAATAAATTTGGCAAGTATTGCCATCTTAACTATATTAAATCTTCCAATCTATGCACACTAAATAAACATTTTTCTTTTCTTTGAATTATTTCAATGATTTTTTTGGTACTTTTTGTGTACAAGTTTTGCACTTCCTTGGTTAATTCATCCTTAAGTATTTTACTCTATGTGGTATGATTGTAAATGAAATTTATTTCTTGATTTTATGTATAGACTATTTATTGGAAGTATCTAAATTTAAGACTTAGGTATCAGCCAAGAGCTAGGTCTAAACTCTTTATGAGGACCCTTTATAATAGGAGGGTAACTTTATATCATTGATAAGATTTTGCATTAAATTAATTGCTTTTTAGAGCACTACTAATGTCCTTCATCTTATAATTTTGAAGAGAATTTTCAGTTTCTTTTAATACAAAAATTAGAAGGTATTTGCTATATTTGAAATAAGCATTTTTTTCCTGCAAAGGAATTTCATAGGGTTTATTTAAACCTTGTTTCTGCTTCCAACAAAAATTCGTTTATAAAATGGGAACCAATTTATTTTATTTTATTTTATTTTTTGTATTGTGCTGGGAGTACATAGTGGCATTTACAAAAGTTGTTACAATATACCAAATATATCACAGTTGAATTTACCTCCTCCATCATTCTCCTTTATCCTCCCTCCCCGTATTCCTGAAATAGTTTCAACTGGTCTCATTTTGCCAATTACATACATGTGTATACAGTATTTGCACCATATTAAATGCCTTTTTTTGTTTAAGATAGCTATATAGGGAGTTTCTTCATGACATTTCCATGTATATAGGTATTCAGCTTCTTCTGAATCTTCTTTCCAACTATGAATGGATCTTTGGACTTCGTTTTCATCTTTGAATCCTGCAAAGACTGTTTAGTGACAATCCCCCATCCTCGGTGTGGAATCAAATTCCTCACCCCCCAAATGGACATCTAATCATTTCTGCCTGCCTTCAGCAAGAATCCTACCAAGTTGGTTTAATCACAACCCCATCCTGTGATATTTCCTCTTAGTAATTTTCTATCCACTTGCCTTACCCTACTCCTTGGCTGTACTTCCCTACTTGCCCTTGCTTTATTTAGAATTAAGATCAGTTCTATACTGGGTTTTTCCCCCCAATTATTGCAATAGTTCTTGAATAAAATCCTTAATTACTACCCACCTCTGTTTTTCTTCTACATAGATAAGCTTGAGAATAACTCAATACATACTTATCAAATATCATTTATTCTGTCCTTAATCCATAGAATTAAGTTTTATTAGGAAGTCATTCTGAATCTTGGTTCTGTCACATTGTATTTATAGGCAATATTTGCTTTTGATGATGCTCATGGTCCATGCATTAAGTAGTAAGGAAGGAAGGGGTGTGATGTTGAGAGAGAAGATAATATAGTTCCTTGAATAAACAGTGTTTTTAAGTTGGTAAATAAGCTAGAAAATACTACATTACTCAGGGGATGTAGTAGTTCAGGTGTGCTGTCTATCCATCTGCTTCCTGTCCCCTGGGTTTCACTCAGACCAAGAGACTGATTAGCCCCGAGCTGACTCCACCTTAGTAGAGAACAAAAAGCTAAGGGAGTCAGCAAGGGTCACGAATTGCTCCAGCTCAAAACTCTGGGTAAACAGATGTTCAAAAGTTGTCCTGTTTCCATGGCTAAATATAGATCAGGGTCCACAATGATAAAGGAATAAAAATTCTTAGCACAAAATATTGATTGGCAAGGCAGGAGAATTTAAAAGTTCAACTTCAGAATATTTCTGCCAAACCATCTTTCCACTGGTTGCCATAATAAGTCCTTCCTGCTTAGAGTTGGTTTAGTGGAATTAGAGGAGCAAAAAGCTTTGGAACAAAAGAACTGTGGGCCACCTGGACAAGCCATGATGCCCATAAACTACCAGAGAATAACTTATATGATACACTTTATGCCTCAGTTTCCTCATCTGCAAAAAAGTTACTATGTGAAAGGCACCCAGCCAGGAGACTTTACCATGTATTTAACAGATATAGTTGAGTACCTCCTATGTGCCACACAAAGCAGGCACTGTGGAGCTTATGGTCTGATTGGAAACAGGAAAAAAAAGGAGTAAAGATGCAAATGAATAACACAACGACTAAGTTTTTAAAAATAGTTATTAGTTTAAAATAATAACACAAGATCTTGACATAGTAGCTATGGTGCCCTTTATCAGATGATATGGAGACCTAGCAGATTAGAAACAGACTTTCACCCTTCACCTCTTGAAATCATAGGTGTCCTTTACCAGGGAAACAAAATCCTTAGGCTTAAATGTGCCATAAAGTGGTGTCAGGGCTACATTAGACATGACCTTCTAGGTTACAAAAAGGAGTTAGTTTGGATTTTTTATGCAAGCATGGTGAAGAGATGGACACATGGTTAACATTGAATATATGGTAATTATTATTCCAATTTGACAGAATTGGACTTCACTCATGTCTTATATAAGCAAAAGGGGAGTTAAATACATTTTTAAGACACACACACACACACACACACACACACACACACACACCACACACACACACAAATACACCTGAATGAAATTTTATCAAAAAGCAATAGCATCATTAATTGTTTTTGACAATAATTTAGTTTGTCAGCTGTTTTCTTCAATTAAACAAAGGGTGATATATACAGAAATGTTTCTCCACAAAGACTAGACTTTCATTTACTTCTTTAAGACAAATGGGACCTTTTTAAAATGTTGCTTATATCTACTTGGGGAAATACAATGGTTATTGAAGTTGAAGTGCAATTGGGTTAAATTTCTCTTTAGACAGTAGATAAGTTTATAGTCTTGAAGCAAAAATATGTATATTCACAATATGAGAAATATCAAAATCAGGTTCAAAGATTAATATAAGAACACATGAAATGATTCTATGAAATGATTTGGATACTACAGATAGTAGGTATACATGTATGTACCACATTTTTTGGCTATATGTATATCTATGATGCTGAACCTTTGGTATGGAAGTAGCAGAAGTATTTATTGTTCAAAGATTGAAGGATAACTCCATTCCTTTATCTCTTTTTCAGTCAGCTAATTTGAATTTGCATCAGATAGAAATACTTTAATTGCCACTTCCTGGGATTTGTTCTGCTGAAACAGTTTGTTGTGACTGTGTAAAGTCAGGAAGAGGTAGGCAGGAGAGTGGACAAGGGAGAGAATTGTTATGAAAATATAGGTAAGGCGTCTTAAAATTATGCTGTCTGTATTTAGTTCCCTAACAAGATCTTTCAAAAAATTTTCTGTAGGAGGATTGTAGGACTAAATAAATTTGTATAATTACGGAAAATTCCAGCAAGTAGTTTTGACTTTGTGTAAGTATATAATTTGCTCAGACCCATTTTCACATCTCAGTAATTAATACAAAAAATGAGTAGAACATTGAGGACTACATTGATAAGACAACAGGGACATACATCTGATAATCTCTACCCATGCCCCAGGATTAGAAAATTTCCTGAAGAATTCTACTTTTTTCTTTTAAGATTCATTTAAGGATAACACATAGTAAAATTTTGCCTTTTTTGTATTATTTTATTCTCAAGAACTTGACTTTAAGATCAGGGTCATGTAATGGAAATTTGCAAAACTTGGCATCATACTGCTGTGAGAATATGAAAAAAACTGTTTTACTGTAGCAGTCTATCAGGAAAATTTATTCACATTTGACCCTTCCATAGTGTTCAGAAACCCTGGGGGTTTAATTGTGACTCTTTTGCTAATCATTAGTGTCTCCTTTGCTTTGTTCCTTTATTCCTCAACAACCCTCTTAAAGTGTTGCTGATGGGGAGTGTCTAAGCAAAATACAGTGAGCCAGAATGTGCTTCTGTCATGCAGAACTTTCAAATAAAGGACCACTTTCAGTGCAGGTCCTTAACTGCAAAAATACAGTGATGAAGCTGCAGATAGTGACCTTTCTAAACCCCAAATCTGATTATGTTACCTCCTTACTTAAAACCCATTGAGAGCTCATTGCACATTGAATGACATTCAGACTCCTTATAACACAGTCTATAAAGCCTTGCCTGGCCCCTGCCTGTTTTCCCAACTCATCTCTTTCCATTCATGCTAGGAGCTCTTCCTCCAAAAAGCACTAACTGTCCTTATTTTTGAACACATATTGGCCTCCCCTTCCATTTGCTACCCAAAGGCTTTTTCTCTACTCTATTACTATCTGGATCACTCCAACTTTTATTATGGATACAGGTTTCCTGTTTCTTCATACACTAATAATTACTTCTTCGTCTTCTTTTTCTAATATCTTAACTTTTCTTCTATGCTATTTGTTACACAGAGACATTGGTAGAACTTTACTTTTTTTTTTTTTTGGGTGGTACTGGAGTTTGAACTCAGGGCTTACACCTTGAGCAATCCATCAGCCCATTTTTGTGATGGGTCTTTTTAAGATAGCATCTTGTGAACTATTTGCCTGGGCAGGCTTCGAACTGTGATCCTCTTGATCTTTGCCTCCTGAGTAGCTATGATCACAAGCATGAGCCAACGGTGCCCAGCCTGACTGTGTTTCTTATCAGCCAATTTTTTGACTTGGTCAAATTTCTTGAAATAGTATAGATTACTAGTTTTATTCTTTCTTTGACATCTGACCTTTTACTGCTCGATTTAACATGCATTAGATGGAATTCCTCAAAATTTAACAAGTGAGGCTGTCTTTGACAAGGCCTGATCTCAGTCCTGATCCAATTATATCACACACAGGGGCAGTCTTCTTTGTTGTCACGGACATCAAACTGTATTTCCTCAAAGGACCAAATTATGATGGTGCAAAATAAATCTCACTGTCCAGGCTGCTAGAAAAGTAATCAGTTTCAAAGTGTTCACAATTGGTTATGGGTATTCTAAAGGATTGTCTAGGGATGAATTCAGAAAATCAGAATTTACCACTTTGCTTCATACCTTTTTTGTCCCTCTTGTTTTATCTCCAACTAGTCTAAGCTAAGCTTTATTGAAGCTTCCCTGCACTCCCTCCACCTTGACAAAGCCAGTGTTCATCCCAGCGTGCTAATTCCAGATGCTCCCAAATTCCTCACCCTCAGATTGCAGAAGTACTGTAGAGTTTCAGGAAGAATAAACAGAATGGGCAAAACCAGCTCCCTCTCCACTGCTATGCTATTTGTATCCCCTGTCTCTCTGCACAAAATCTCTCTGGCAAAGAGAGAACTCTGCTTCTAATCATGTTTCTTTGCTCAGCATATCACCTGACACAATCTTTCCCAGAAAACACTATTTCTGTCACTCTCAGAAATCCTTCTTTTTTTAACATGGGAAGCTATCACCCTTTTCTTTATAAAAAAAACAAATTTATGTAATATATTGAATCTCTGTCCATTCTCCTTTTATCTCTCTGAATCCAAAGTCCCTTTATCTTTCCCAAGCACCATATCAGACATTTTAAAGCACAACAATGTTAGTAACCACATGTTATGTGAAGGGTAAAAGAAAGGGGAGGTGTGGTTTGCAGACAAAATATCTGTCTTCTTTTATTCAAACAGTGTGTTGAAATATACCTGATGTGCACTAAAAGAGTAATGCAAATGTTTTAGAAGTTAAGTGCAAGTATGTTCTGTATTTGAGAATTTGTCTACTAAGTAAAACTTATTTTTAACCCCCAAATCCACACTATCAGTGATTTCATGGTCATTTGCATACATGCACAGAGTGGCAAAAAAGTTTTAGTTGCCAGGTATACACACTGCTATCTAAAGTCAAACAAAGTAATGCTCTGCCTTATTGTTTCACCTCTCATATTTTAAGCAAGTATCTTTTTATCATTTACTTACTGTCACATTTTTGTGATCTAATTCCTTTTTAGTTGAGGAAATCAATGTTGACAGCCTGAGATATATTTATGAAGAATCATGTGATATTACAATATATGTATACATTGGGTAATGATTAAATCAACCTAATTTAGCTATCCATCTCCTCATATACTTAGCATTTGTTTGATGTGAGAACACTTAAAATCTACCCTTTTAGTGATTTTGAAATTAAAACGCTAAAATGCGTTATTAATATTAACACTACTGTCAGCATGTTGTATAATAGATCACCAAAATGATTCTTCCTACCAGAAACTTTGTAACTTTTAACAACATCCCCTTTTCCAGTCAATCCCCTCCCTTAGCCTCTGGAAATCTCCATTTTACTCTCCATTACTACGAACTCAGGTTTTGTATATTCCACATATAAGCTGGTTATTGATAATTTTGTCATTTAAAAATGACTCTTGGGGCAGGATGTAGCTCAGTGGTACAGTGATTGCCTAGCATTTGTGAGGCCCTGGGTTCGATCCCAGCACCAAAAAAGAAAAGACAAAAAAAAATGACCCTTAAATTAAATGCTGAAGTTCCACATATTGTTCCCAAGTGCAAGAAAGCTGTGAGTACCTTGTTAAGAAAATATATGTATTAGATATTTTTTCTAGTATGAATTGTAGTGTTATGACATCAATGTCAATAAATCAGTAACATTTTTAAATAAGTTGCCTTTAAGTAGAAGCACAAATAAAAAGTTATGTATTAGTTCATTAATGAAAATGTGACCGGATACCTGTAGGAATCTAACTAGGTATTTTCTCCAGGAGCTATGATTCAGTATTTACTAAATCCGTGTTTATGGTGACTTTGTAGTACAAAAGTATGCCAAATAATGAGGACTGACAGTATAAATATTCAAAAAGTATTGTGTTACTATTTGAAATATGAACTGAAGCTGCCATTTGTCCTTGGTCTGTGTACTCAGAAGTTGATGATTGTCAGTGATGCTGACATTCAGTAAGTGAACATTTGGTTCATTGAAGCCTATGCATGTCTGATTAAGTAGACCTTTAAATAATCATTTTATATAATTTTAAAGTAAATTGAACTTCTTAGATTCAGGGAGATGGCTTAATATTCTCCTACAGAAACAAAGAGCAAAATGATAGCTATAATGCAATAAATATATGTGACAAAAATGATAAAAAAAAAAGGAAAAGAGGATTCCAAGATGGCAGCTAGAGGGAGGAAGCAGAAAGTGTGCCTCCTAAAGTAAAATCTTGGAGAGATGCTGGAGATACACCTTACAGGAAAAACCACCTAGAAGAGGTAAAACTTTGACTTCTCCACACCTGCAGCCTGTGCAGAGCATCTCCATTTCATGTTAAAGGGAGAAAGCAGGAGAGCTCCCGCGCTGCCACAAGACACCTGTGCCCAGATGGCTTGGGAAGATGCAGACCACAATGTGAGCTAAGTGGTACGCAGTACTCCCACGGACAACCCTGGGCCAGATCAGCATAGCCCCCTGAACAGACCAACCCCCACCCAGGGAAAAAAGAAAAACTGAATAATAAGCAACAACAACAAAAAAGAGACATGCAGCAAAGAGGGTGAGGTGCCCTGAGCACTGAAGAGGGGGAGGGGAATCCCTCATGGAACTGTAAATAAACAAGCTGGGCCGGAGAAGGCAAGAGCGGTGGCACACGCACAGCAACCAGGAGCGGGAAAGCTTGTAAAAGTGGCAGTGGGAGGAAAACTCCAATGGAGAGGGGAGAAGGCCCACCTCCCATGTGAACTGTAAATAAATACACTGGCCTGAGAGAGCGGGTGCAGTGTCACCACCCACAGTGTGCTTGGAAAGGGGAAAGCTTGCAGCAGCAGCTCAGGCACAAGAGAACTCTGAGTAAACAAAGCCTGCAGGGGGCCAGGTGAGTGTCAATCTCATTCTTGAGATCTGCATAAATAAAGCCTCCAGCTACAGCAGGCTGATAGCAGCAGGCAGGCAAGCCATAGATACAGATAGCCATTCACAGACCTGTCTCCAGACTCTTTTTTTTCTCTCTCCTTACCTTTGATGAGATAACAACCAAACTACACCTGCATGCTGAAAAACCTACTGAAACTGTATTGCATTTGAACTTAGGACATTTTGTGGAGTTTTTTTTGTTTTGTGCAGTTTTGTTTTATTTTGGTTTTTCCAGTCTTTCTCCCCTCTGATGAGACAACCACAGAACAATTTCTCAGGCACCATCTCCAGGATTGGAGCCTGAGGGACAAACACCAAAATTATTAAGATTGCAACTTTATTGCATTTGAACTTGAAGATTTTTAAAAATTTATATATATATATGTAATATATATTCATTTATTTATTTTTTATTTTTATATTTATTTATTTTATTTTCAATCCTCTCTCTGTCTCTCTAATGCCTGTTTAGCTTATGGTTGATTAGTACACTATCTCTCCCTGTGTATATCTTTGAAACATTTTTTGTTTGTTTCTTTGTTTTGTTTTTTCTACTTGTTTATTTGTTTTTCCCTTTTCCTTTAAGTTCTTTGCTTTCCATCCCCTCTCACCCTTCCATTCTAAATATCACCAGTGCTATTATTACAAGCTAGAAAATACTTAATTGCACACAGTACAGGGACAATAACAACACCAAGGACAATGACAGGAAGACAGAAAAAACAGGGAAACCAGTTTCCCCACAGCAAAAAATTAGTATGGGAACCAGAGGGAAAAGAAGAAAACAGATACTCAAATCCAGACTCCAACAAAATGAAGAAAAACTATGCCAAAGAACCCAATGAAGCCCACAAGAATAATCTAAAAGAAGAAATACTACAGGTAATCAATGAGAATTTTATAGAGATAATACTGGATATGGTCAACCAAAATGTACAGGAGACACTCAAGAAATTCCAAGACAACAAAAATAGAGAATTTGAAAAAGCAAAAGAAGAAATAAAGGAAACCATAGAAGCACTGTATAAACACCAAAGTGAAACAAAGAACATGATTAATAAAGAGATAAATGAACTCAAGACAAAAATAGACAACATTAAAGAGGAAACGACCCAGGATATGGAAAACTTCAGAAAAAAGAACGAAACCGAATTGCAAAACAAAACAGAAGGCCAATCCAGCAGAATAGAACAAACAGAAGACAGAATCTCAGAACTTGAAGATGAAATGATAATTAAAGGAAAAACTGAAGAACTATTAGTTAAACAACTCAAGACCTTTGAAAAGAAAATGCAAGAACTCACCGACTCCATCAAAAGGCCAAACCTGAGAATCATGGGCATTGAAAAAGGAAAAGGGGTGCAAGCAAAGGGAATGCGAAATACATTCAACAAAATAATAACAGAAAATTTCCCAAATCTAGAGAAAGCTATTCCCATACATATGCAAGAGGCCTCCAGAACACCAAACAGACCAGATCAAAGTAGAACTACCCCAGGGCATATCATCATTAAAACAACAACTTCAGGAACTAGGGAAAGAATATTGAAGGCTGTGAGAGAGAAAAAACAAGTAACATACAAAGGTAAACCCATCAAAATCTCAGCAGACTTCTCAACAGAAATATTAAAAGCAAGAAGAGCTTGGGGAGAGATCTTCCGGGCACTGAATGAAAATAACTACGACCCCAGGATACTCTACCCAGCAAAACTATCATTGAAAATAGATGGAGCAATAAATGTCTTCCATGATAAGCAGAAACTAAAACAATATGTGACCAAAACGCCACCACTACAAAAGATTCTTCAAGGGATTCTCACACAGAAAGAGAAAACCAATATAACCATGAAGGGACAGGCAATATCAAACTACAGGAGAAGAAAAAGCAAGACAGTAGAGAGTAACATCAAGTTAGGTACACACAATCAAACCTTCAAACAACCAAGACAACTAAATGACAGGAATCACCACATACTTATCAGTACCAACACTTAATGTTAATGGACTTAATTCCCCCATCAAAAGGCACCATTTGATGAAATAGATTAAAAAGGAAGAACCAAGAATTTGTTGCTTACAGGAGACCCATCTCACTGACAGAAATAAGCATAGGCTTAGGATGAAAGGCTGGAAGAAGATTTACCAAGCCAATGGCCCTGAAAACCAGGCTGGTCTAGCAGTACTTATCTCTGACAAAGTAGACTTCAAACCTACATTGATCAAACAAGATAAAGAAGGACATTCCATACTAATAAAAGGGGAAATAGACCAAAAGGAAATAACAATTATCAACCTATATGTACCCAATGTCAACGCACCCAATTTAATCAAACATACCTTGAAAGACCTAAAAACATTTATTAACGGCAACACAGTAGTTGGGGAGACTTTAACACCCCATTACCATCAATAGATAGGTCATCCAAACAAAAAAATCAATAAAGAAATCCAAGATCTAAAATATACAATAGATCAAATGGACCTAGTTGATGTCTACAGAACATTTCATCGAACTTCTACACAATATACATTCTTTTCAGCAGCCCATGGAACCTTCTCCAAAATACATCATATCCTAGGGCACAAAGCAAGCCTCAGCAAATATAAGAAAATAGAAATAATACCATGCATACTATCTGACCACAATGCAGTAAAAGTAGAACTCAACAACAAAAGTAAAGACAAAAAACATGCAAACAGCTGGAAACTAAATAACTCATTACTTAATGAAGAATGGATCATCGATGCAATAAAAGAGGAAATTAAAATGTTCCTGGAAGTCAATGAAAATGAAAACACAACCTACCGGAACCTATGGGACACAGCTAAGGCAGTCTTGAGAGGAAAGTTTATAGCCATGAGTGCATATATTAAAAAGATTGAAAGATCCCAAATCAATGACCTAATGATACATCTCAAACTCCTAGAAAAACAAGAACAAGCAAATCCCAAAACAAATAGAAGAGAAATAGTAAAAATAAGAGCTGAAATCAATGAAATACAAACAAATAAAACCATACAAAGAATTAATGAAACAAAAAGTTGGTTCTTTGAAAAAATAAACAAGATTGACAGACCCCTGGCAAACCTGACTAAAATGAGGAGAGAAAAAACCCAAATTAGTAGAATAAGGAATGCAAAAGGGGAGATAACAACAAACACCATCGAAGTCCAGGAAATCATCAGAGACTACTTTGAGAACCTATATTCAAATAAATTTGAAAATTTTAAAGAAATGAACAGATTTCTATATATATATATCATCCAAAACTGAACCAAGAGGAAATTAATCACTTGAATAGATCTATAACACAAAATGAAATTGAAGCAGCAATTAAGAGTCTCCCTAAAAAGAAAAGTCTAGGACCTGATGGATTCTCTGCTGAATTCTATCAGACCTTTAAAGAAGAACTGATACCAACCCTCCTTAAACTGTTCCATGAAATAGAAAGGGAAGGAAAACTGCCTAACACATTTTATGAAGCCAGTATTACACTTATCCCAAAACCAGGCAAAGACACCTCCAAAAAGGAGAACTATAGGCCAATCTCCTTAATGAACATTGATGCAAAAATCCTCAACAAACTAATGGCAAACCAAATTCAACAACACATCAAAAAGATTATTCACCAGGACCAAGTAGGCTTCATCCCAGGAATGCAGGGGTGGTTCAGCATATGAAAATCAATAAATGTAATAAACCACATTAACAGAAGCAAAGACAAAAACCACTTGATCATCTCAATAGATGCAGAAAAAGCCTCTGATAAGATCCAACACCATTTCATGATAAAAGCTTTAAGAAAACCAGGAAAGAAGGAAAGTACCTCAACGTTATAAAAGCCATAGATGACAAACCTACAACCAGCATTATACTTAATGGAGAAAAACTGAAACCATTCCCTCTAAAATCAGGAACCAGACTAGGATGCCCACTATCTCCACTCCTGTTTAACATAGTACTGGAATTCCTAGCCAGAGCAATTAGGCAAGAAGAAGGAATAAAAGGAATACAAATAGGTAAAGAAAATGTCAAAATATCCCTATTTGCAGATGACATGATCCTATACCTTAAAGACCCAAAAAACTCTACTCAAAGCTCCTAGACACCATCAACAGCTATAACAAGGTAGCAGGATATAAAATTAACATAGAAAAATCATTAGCATTTCTATACACTAATAATGAACAAACTGAAAAAGAATATATGAAAACACTTCCATTTACAATAGCCTCAAAAAAAAATCGAATACCTAGGTGTAAACCTAAGAAAGGATGTGAATGACCTCTACAAGGAAAAGTATAAACTTCTGAAGAAAGAGATTGAGGAAGACTGTAGAAAGTGGAGAAATCTCCCATGCTCATGGATTGGTAGAATCAACATAGTAAAAATGTCGATACTCCCAAAAGTAATAAACATGTTTAATGAAATTCCCATCAAAATTCCAATGACATTCATTAAAGAGATTGAAAAATCTACCATTAAATTTCTATGGAAACACAAGAGGCCACAAATAGCCAAGGCAATACTCAGTCAAAAGAACCATTCTGGAGGTATCACGATACCTGACTTCAAACTATATTACAAAGCAATAACAATAAAAACAGCATGGTACTGGCACAAAAACAGATATGAAGACCAGGGGAACAAAATCGAGGACACAGATATGAAGCCAGACAAATATAACCAACTTGTTTTTGACAAAGGAGCTAAAAATATACGATGGAGAAATAGCAGCCTCTTCAACAAAAACTGCTGGGAAAACTGGTTAGCAGTCTGCAAAAAACTGAAACTACATCCATGTATATCACCCTATACCAAGATTAACTCAAAATGGATCAAGGATCTTAATATCAGACCCCAAACTCTAAAGTTGATACAGGATAGAGTAGGAAATACTCTAGAATTAGTAGGTATAGGTAAGAACTTTATCAATGGAACCCCAGCAGCATAGCAACTAAGAGATAGCATAGATAAATGGGACTTCATAAAACTAAAAAGCTTCTGATCAACAAAAGAAATGGGCACTAAACTGAAGAGAACACCCACAGAGTGGGAGAAAATATTTGCCAGCTACACATCAGATAAAGGACTGATAACAAGAATATATAGGGAACTTAAAAAACTAAATTCTCCCAAATCTAATGAACCAATAAAGAAATGGGCAAGTGAACTAAACAGAACTTTCTCAAAAGAAGAAGTTCAAATGGCCAAAAACTCATGAAAAAATACTCACCATCTCTAGCCATAAAGGAAATGCAAATTAAAACCACACTAAGATTGTACCTCACCCCTGTTAGAATAGCCATCATTAGCAACACCACCAACAGCAGGTTTTGGCGAGGATGCGGGGAAAAAGGAACCCTCTTACACTGTTGGTGGGAATGTAGACTAGTACAACCACTCTGGAAAAAAATTTGGAGGCTACTTAAAAAGCTAAACATTGATCTACCATTTGATCCAGCAATACCACTCTTGGGGATATACCCAAAAGAATGTGACACTGGTTACTCCAGAGGCACCTGCACACCCATGTTTATTGCAGCACTATTCACAATAGCCAAGTTATGGAAACAGCCAAGATGCCCCACTACTGATAAATGGATCAAGAATATCTATACACAATGGAATTTTATGCAGCCATGAAGAAGAACGAAATGTTATCATTCGCTGGTGAATGGGTGTAATTGGAAAACATCAGTCTGAGTGAGGTTAGCCTGGCCCAAAAGACCAAAAATTGTATGTTCTCCCTCAAATGTGGACATTAGATCAAGGGCAAACACAACAAGGTGATTGGATTTTGATCTCAAGATAAAAGTGAGAGCACACAAGGGAGATATGAGGATAGGTAAGACACCTAAAAAACTAGATAGCATTTGTTGCCCTCAACGCAGAGAAACTGAAGTAGATACCTTTAAAGCAACTGAGGCCAATAGGAGAGGGGGACCAGGAACTAGAGAAAAGGTTAGATCAAAAAGAATTAACCTAGAAGGTAACACACATGCACAGGAAATCAATGTGAGTCAACTCCCTGAATAGCTATCCTTATCTCAACTAGCAAAAACCCTTGTCCCTTCCTATTATTGCTTATACTCTCTCTTCAACAAAATTAGAGATAAGGGCAAAATAGTTTCTGCTGGGTATCGAGGGGGTGAGGCAGGGGAAGGAAGGGGTGGCATGGGTGGTAAGGAAGGGGTTTTGGGGGAGGGGGGAGATATGGCCCAAACATTGTATGCACATATGAATAAAAAAAAAAGGAAAAGTTCACAAATTCAATTGAAGCAAGAACTTTGGTCAACATATTAATAGCAGGTGAATAAATACTAATCTTCTAAGATTTGGCACATTTTCTCTCTCCCATTTCTATTAAAATTAACAAGATGTAATTTATATATAGACTAACAAGATGTATTTTATAGAGAGACTTAAACTCACTAACGTATATATGTATGATGAATTTTATCCTAAAATGATATGTTATCTTTGGATTTTACCAAATAATAGTTGTACTGTTAATCATTTATAAGTCATTTATAAATACGTCAGCAGAAAATTTTTTTGTTCAGTGAGAGAACATTGTAGTACTATAGTAATATGATTGGGATGAAGATAACATAAAGTGGTTGCTTTTTATTCAGAGAAATATGATCTATTATTTTACGACTTGAGTATCTGTATGAAAATGAAACTCTTACAACTGTTCAAGATCATTTAACTTTTTATTATAAATTTTTTGTTAGAATATATTCATTATACAGGGGGTGATTCATAGTGACAGTTCTGATTAGGTTTATATTGTACATTGGAATGATAGAGCATCTATAACATCGTAAAACATAACATCTGTGAACTAGAGAGTATATAGATGTGCATTGAAAGCTGTTGAAAAAAGGGGGAGTGGTAGGTAAATGTGTAAGGGAGAGTAATGGGAGGTGTTGAATGGACCAAAATAAAGTATACCCACAGTGGGGATACTTGGAGAAACTCCTTTGAACATTGACTTAGATATTAATGATGAAAGGCAGGACAGTGAAATAGATGACATGCCCTTATACTAAAAAGACCCTAAAAACTCCACCAGAAAAGCCTTCTAGACAGACAACATAAGCACTTTCAGTAAACTAGCAGGATACACCATCAATATACAAAAATCAGTAGCTTTTGTATATGTCAACAATGAATAGACTGAGGCATAATTTAGGAAAACAATTTCATTTACAATTGCATCAAAAAAAATCACCTAGGAATAAACTTAACAAAGAAAGTGAAAGACCTCTACTTTGAAAAGTATAAACCATTAAAGAAACAAATTGAAGAAGACATCGGAAGGTGGAAATATCTCCCATACTCATGGATTGGCAGAATCAATATTGTGAAAATGACTGTATTACCAAAAGCAATCTACATGTTCAATGCAATTCTCATCAAAATTCTAATGACATTCATCACAGAGATTGAAAATATCAAGCCTAAATTTCATATGGAAGCAAAAAAGACTGCAAATAGCCAAGGCAATTCTGAGCAGAAAGAGCAATGTGAAAGGAATCACAGTATCTATTTCAAACTGCACTACAGAGCCATAGCAATAAAAGCAGCATGGTACTGGCACAAAAACAGGCACAAAGATGAATGGAACAGAATAAAAGACACAGACCTAAATCCACACAACAGCCACCAGATTTTTTTTCTTTTTTTTTGACAGTGCTGGGATTTGAACTCAGGGCCTCATACTTGTTAGAGAGGCACTGTACCACTTGAACCACTCCACTGGTCCCAGACACTGATTTTTGGAAAAGGTGACCAAAATATACGATGGGGAAAAGACAGCATCTTCAGCAAATATTTCTGGGAAAATAATATCTGCATGTAGAAGACTGAAACTGGATCACTAGATCTGTGTCATTCACCCTGTACAAGTATCAACTCAGAAGTGGATTAAGGACTTTAATATAAGACCTGAAACTTTGAAGCTAGTATGGGAAAGAGCAGAAAATACACTGGAGTTAGTAGGCATAGGCAATGTCTTCTTCAATAGAACTCAAATGGCTCAGCAACTAAGAAAAAGGATTAGCAAATGGGACTTCATGAATGATAATGAAATATATCAAATCTGAAAATAATTCAGAGTAGGGGGAAAAAGGATGAGGAAGAGTATTGGAGGAGGTTAGACTGATTTAAACAGAATATATTTACAGATAAAATAGCAAGGCAAATATCCTCACTGAATAACAAACAGATCGTTAAACAATGAAGGACAGGAATGTAAAACAGGTCATGTTAAGGGGAGGGCACTAGTAGAAGGGGGAGGGTAAATGAAGAGGGTAAAGGAGGGTGAATATGGTTGAGGTATTTTCTACACAAGTATGAATATGAAACATTGAGTCCTGTTGAAATCACTTGAAGAAGTAGAATGGGGCATAGGAGGGAGAATAATGTTGGGAATGAACCAAATTGGGTATAATAGATGTATGTATGTAATTGTCACAATGAACCCCCCCATATAACTACCATATACTAATAAAAATGGCTACAAAAACAAAATCTATTGAAAAAATATAATTTATATCTCAATCTCAATATAAATACACTAAATCTATATACTTACTCAGTAAGGCAAAAGAATAAATATTTCTATCCAGGAATTTTTTGGTTCACAGGGAATTAACAACTTATTTTGTTTTAGGAGCAATCCAGGAGATAACTCAAGGATATATATGTCCTTACAGGAGTGACTAACTTTGTCCTACCAGGGAGAAAGATGGAATTTACAGCTGCCATAGAGAATGCAATGAATTTCCCTCAGACTAAAAGGAGAGTTTTTTGTTTTGTTTATATCCAGGCTGTACTGCAAATTGTGGGACCTCAAAATGGAACATGTTGGCTACTCTCTGTAGCTACCACACCCTGTGATTTCTGTGCTCCTATCATGTACCATGGTCAGTTGCCTTTTCATTCAGGTAATGTGAAACAATGACAAGTGAGAAGACTGGAGGACAGAGAAGAAAAGTGTCCCTCACATTCCTTGTCTTTGGGGCTATGCTTTTCTCCCACTCTTCAGTCTGGAAGTCTGGATCCTTTGCTTACTTCAAATAAGAAGTTCTGGTGGAAAGTATCTTGTGCTCAAAGGAACAAGAAATGTATTATTTGATGACATATCATGCATATTAAGCAAAGGAGGCACTCAAATAATAACATTGTGTACTTATCATAGCAATTTCCTAGTAGGATTGGTTGGTTCTTGAGTGATTATTACGAAATTGCAATTTCCTTTGCTTGTCTTTTAAAATTGCACAATTTTATCTTTAAAGAATAGTTTGAATGTGAATGTGAATTCCATAAGTTTAAGTCACTTTACCCTCCACTTATATATGTATTTATAACCAACAAATAGTAATATATATATTTGTAGGGTACGGTGTGATGTTTTGATCTATGTAGGCATTGTAAAAGAGTCAATCAATCTAATTGATTGACTTATCTATCATCTCACCATTTGTGGTAGGAATTTTATAAATCTATTTGGCGATTTTGAAATATTCAATGCGTTATTATTAACTGTGGTCACCCTGTAATGCAACAGACCACTAATATTTATTCCTTTAGTCTAATTGAAACTTTGTAGTCTTTGGCCAATATCTTTTCTTTCACTGTCTTATTTCCAGTTCCCTAATCCCTGGTGATCTTTCTACTGCTTCTATAATATGGACTATTTGAGATTTCATAATAAATGATATCATATAGCATTTGTCTTATTTTACTTAGCATGATGTCCTCCTGGTTCATCCATATTATGAAGAATGACAGAATTTCCTCCCTTTAAAAACTGTATAGTACTCCATTGTGTATATGTACCACATTCTGATTTTCTGTTTATCCACTTATGAATGCTTAAACTGCTTCCATATGCTGGCTATTGTAATAATCCTGAAATGAGCACAGAAGTGAGGAGCTCTGTTTGATATCCTGATTTCATTTCCTTTAAATATATACCCAGAAAACATGTATGTCATATTAAATATATAAATAATTCTAATAATAATAATAAATAATTAATTGGTTGTGTCACATTTATTGAATAATAAAAATAGAGCCATCCTTGTCTCCTGGGGATGAATCCCCACTTGATCATGGTGAACAATACTTTGTAAATGGTTTGCCACTACTTTGTGAGGGTTTTTCATGCCTATGCTCATCATGAATATTGGTCTGTGGTTTCCTTTTCTTATAGTATATTTGTCTGGCTTTGGCATCTGGGAAATTCTGGCCTCATAAAATTATTTTGGAAGTAATACCTCTACTTCAATTTTCAAAAAGAGTATGAGAAAGACTAGTGTTAGTACTTTAAATGTTTGGTAGAATTCATCAATTATTGAAATTATCATCACAGGGACTTTATGGGAGATTTTTTTTAAATATAGATTTTTATCTCCTGTTCATTATTGGTCTCTCCCACTTTTCTGCCTCACCATGTGTGAGGTTTGTGGTAGGATATGGGGTAGAGTCTGGGAAATTGAAGGCCCAGCATCCTGTGCTTTGACAATTTTGCTTCCCAGATTTTCCTGCCTTGGAAATTGCTCTCAGTCATTATAGAAAATAATTAATCTCCTTCCAGTTTCTACCACAAAATGTTCTTATCTAATAAGATGTTCAATGAAGAGCTATACAGTTATTAAGGGCTACACTTCTTAGAAAGCCACATGAGTTTATAAAAAACAAATGAGAAGGTCAAGAATGGTGATTTATATCTTTAATCCCAGCTACACAGGAGTTGTACTTAGGAGGGCATGATTCCAGCCTGACCTAGCAAAAAACACATGACCATATCTGAAAATACCTAAAGCAAAAAGATCTGGAGGTGTAGCTCAAGTAGTAGAGCACTTGCCAGGCAAACTCAAGGCCCTGGCACTGTCAATATGAATAAATAAATAAATGAATAAATAGCTACTCTAGTCTTTACCTGTTGCATATTTTTTTCTTATTTTATGTCTAGAAATTTTGTCATACAAGGAAAATAATTGTCATGATTATGCCTCAAAATATTAATTATAATTATTTCCAAAAACAGATACCTTATAAAATAATATAAGAAGAATGTAAAAAACTAAAAGCAAATCCTTTTAAAATAAGCACTAAATTAATTCCATTAAAGTTGCTGCATGCATACCACAAGGACATTAAAATGCAAACCATACAAAGCTTCACGAGCCATACTTACATTTTCTTTTGGATCAGGAAAGCTCTGTTCGGGTCCTTAGAATGCTGATACACTGACTGTAGTCTCCAGCACTTCTCTGCTTGTCAACACACCAGATTGTTCCTGAATCTACACACACTGAGACATGCAAAGGGAGACAGTGAGCATCTGGCTAGAGAGCAGTCAAAATATCAAGTTCTTAGTTAATTCTGATCACATTTTCTTATGTCAAGTAATAATTTGCTGTGAAGACACATATATGTTTACCAAAGAATAAAATACAAAACAAATCTTGTTTGTTGATCTGCACAAATATTTGGAGACATTTTATTCCAGTACACAGGGCAGTAAGCAGCAAAATACACATATATTCTTCCTAGAAGCACCAATTAGTAAAATCAGTAAGGTTCAAACCAATAATATACTTCTTAATTGTGGTTTGGACCATTTTTTTCATAATGATCAAAGAAAGGCAATCTAGAATTATTTCTAGTAACAAACTACCCTAATGAACACTGACAATACTTTTTGTAGTATGGTGCATCTATATATACAGCCCCAGATTTATTTTTGAAGTTTATTGTATAATAAACCCTGGTAAAGCAATTTTTATTACTATAATCATTAGCCTAAAACATAATAATGGAAACATTCTTTCCATGAGTCATTTGAAAAATCTCCTTGTTCTTCAATTCTATTTGCTGGTTTCTTTCTATTCCCTACTATCTCCAACATTCATTGACTAACTCCCAATGAGGGGTGTGTGTCTGTGTATACATGTGAATCATAGTGAATTTGATAATCTCAACAGTGACATTTTAAGAATAACTTGGGGTTCAAGATACTGAGATAAAAGTATTCGGCAAACTCAATTTAAAATGACTTCACAGAGATTGCTTGTGTTGAAAAATGCTTCTAAGAGAACTGACAGATGTCTACCGTATTCCATCCTGCAACTGCACAATAGAGCTTTCTACAAAATAAACCATATTTTAAGCCACAAAGCAAGTCATAACAAATATAAGAAAATTGAAATTGACACCCTGTATACTGTCTAACCACAACACAATAAAACTAGAATTCAAATAAAGAATTAGAAATAGCAGAGAATACTCAAACATCTGGGGGCTGAACAACACATTGTTCCATGATCAGTGGGTTATTGAAGAAATAAGGGAGGAAATAAAAAGTTCCTGGTATTTAATGAGAATGAAAATACAACTTATCAGAACGTACGGGATACAGCAAAGCCAGTCCTAAAGGGAAAGTTTATAGCTATGAGTGCACATATTAAAAATACAAGAATGTCTCAAATAAATGACCTAATGCTGCATCTCAAATTCCTAAAAAAATAAGAACAACTTAAATCTATAATAAAAATAAATAATGAAAATAAGGGCCAAAATCAATTAAATAGAGATGAAAAAAAAACAGTATAAAGAATCAACAAAACAAGAAGCTGGTTCTTTGAAAAACTAAATAAGATTGACAAACTACTGGCAAATCTGGCTAAAATGACAGGGAAAAGACCCAAATTAATAAAATTAGAAAAGAAAAAGAGAAGATAACAACAAGCACCAAGGAAATCCAGAGAATTGTTAGGGATTACTTTGAAAATCTATATTCAAATAAGTTGGGAATTCTAGAAGAAATGGACAGATTTCTAGGTACACATAATCATCCAAAACTGAACTAAGAGTATATTAATCACCTAAATAGATTTATAACATGCAATGAAATGAAAAACTCAATAAAGAAGCTCCCCAAAGAGAAAAGTCCATGAATTCTACCAAAACTTTAAAGAAGTAACAGCAACACTCCTCAAACTTTTCCATGAAACAGAAAGAGAAGGAATACTGCCAAACTCATTCTAAAAAAGTGGTATTATACTCATCCCCAAATCACGCAATGACACAAGAAAAAAGAGAATTATAGGTCAATCTCTTTAATGGACATAGATGCAATAATCCTCAATAAAATATTGGCAAACCGAATTCAACAGCATATCAGAAAGATCATACACCATGATCAAGTTGGTTTCATCCCAAGAATGCAGGGATGGTTCAGCATACACAATCATTAAATATAATACAGCATATTAACAGAAGAAAAGACAAAACCCACATGATTATCTCAATAGATGCAGACAAAGCCTTCAACAAAATTCAACATCCCTTCCTGGTAAAAGCTCTGATGAAAGTTGGAATAGAAGGTGCCTCAATGTAAT
Organism: Castor canadensis; assembly: GCF_047511655.1. Taxonomy (NCBI): domain Eukaryota; kingdom Metazoa; phylum Chordata; class Mammalia; order Rodentia; family Castoridae; genus Castor; species Castor canadensis. Next base: position 52,872,813 of record NC_133387.1, read on the forward strand.
AAAGGCTATATATGACAAGCCTATAACCATTATCATACTGAATGGGGAAAAATTGGAGCCATTTCCTCTAAAGTCAGCAATGAGACAAGGGTTGACAATGCTCTTTACTCTTATACAACATAGATTTGGAATTCCTAGACAGAGCAATAAGACAGGATCAAGAAATAAAAGGGATTCAAACAGGAAAGGAAGAAGTCAAATTATCCTATTTGCAGATGACATGATCTTATACTTAAAAGACCTGAAAAACTCCACCAAAATACTCCTAGACACTATAAACAGGTTCAACAAAGCAGCAACAAAATCAACTTGCAAAAATCAGTAGCCTTTCTATACACCACAATAAACAGATTAAGAAACAATAGAGGAAAATAATTCCATTTACAATAGCATCAAAAAAAACCCCGAGGAATAAATCTAAGAAAGGATATGAAAGACCTCTACAAGAAAACTATAAACCACTGAAGAAAGAAATGGAAGAAGATGGAAAGATCTCCCATGTTTGTGGATTGGTACAATCAACATAGTGAAAATGGCTATATTACTAAAAGCAATCCACATGTTTAATGCAATTCCCGCCAAAATTCCAATAGTATTCATCACAGAGATTGAAAAATCAACCCTACAGTTCATTTGGAAGCACAAAAGACTGTGAATAGCGAAGGCAATTCTGAGCAAAAAGAGCAACCCTTGAGGTATCATGATACCTGACTTCAAACTATACTACAGGGCCATGGCAATAAAAAACAGCATGGTACTGGCACAAAAATAGATATGAAGACCATAAGAACACAATTGGTGACCCAAATATGAATCCACTCAGCTATGCCCACCTGATTTTTAACAGAGGTTCAAAAAACATATGATGGAGAAAAGAAAGCCTCTTCAATAAATGTTACTGGGAAAACTGGACATCTGTATGCAGAAAACTGAAACTAGATCCATGTCTTTTATCCTGCACAATTCAAAGTGGATTAAGGACCTTAATATAAGACCTGAAACTTTGAAGCTAGTACAGGAAAGAGCATGGAACACACTGGAGTTAATGGACATAGGCAATAATTTCCTAAATGGAACTCCAATGGCTCAGCAACTAAGAGAAAGGATTGACAAATGGGACTACATGAAATTAAAAAGCTTTTGCACACAAAAGAAATGGTCTCTAAATTGAAGAGGCTGCCCACAGAATGGGAGAAATCTTTGCTACCTATACATCTGATGAGAAATTAATAACCAGAATAAACAGGGACCTCAAATAACTAAACTCCCCTCAAATCAATGACCCAATGAAGAAATGGGCAAATAAACTGAAGAGAGTTTTTCAAAGGAAGAAGTCCAAATGGCAAAAAAACACATGAAGAAATGCTCACCACCCCTGGCCATAAAGGATATGTAAATCAAAATCATGTTAAGATTCTACCACACTCCTCTACAAATGGCTACCATCAAGAATACAAACAACAACAAATGTTGGTGAGGATATGGGAAAAAGGAACCCTCGTATAGTGCTGGTAGGGATATAAATTAGTATAACAACTATGGAAAACAGTATGGAGGATCCTCAAAAAACTAAAAATAGAAACTGCCATATAATCCAGCAATTCTATTACTAGGGATATACCCAAAGGGATGTAAGTCAGGTTACAATAAAGGCACCTGCACACCCATGTTTATTGCAGCCTTATTCACAATAGCTAAACTATGAAAACAGCCAAGGTGCCCACTACTGATGAATGGATTAAGAAAATGTGGTATTTATGTATGATGGAATTTTACTTAGCCACAAAGAAGAATGAAATTTTGTAATTTGCAGGTAAATGGATGGAGGTGAAGAACACTATCTTATGTAAAGTTAGCCAGCTTCAGAAGACCAATAGCTGCATGTTCTCTCTCATATGAAGAATGTATTCCTAATACAATTCAGCAATATTATGAAAAGCAGGTCATGCTAAGGGGAGGTCACATACAAAAGGAGGTGTGTAAAAGAAGGAAGTTAAGGTGAATATGGTTGATTTACTCTTTATAGAAGAATGAATATAGAATTTTTAAACTGACTGAAGCCACCATAAGAAAGAGGCTAAGGTAGGAAGAAGAAAAATAGAGGAGATGAACTTAATTGGGCTATAGTGCACATGTACATGGAAGTGCCATAAGGAAACTCCCTGTGTAGCAATCTTAAATAAGCAAAAATGTCATTTTTTTCTCTTACAAAATTGGAGAACAGGGTGGGCAGAACAAGTCCTGCCTGGGGGGTGGGAGTTGGTACCAGTAGGAGGGAAGAAGAGGTAAGGAAGGGTATGGGAGGGTGAATATGGTGCAAAAATGTATACACATATATGTAAATGCAAAAATGATACCTGTTGAAACTATTTTAGAAACACGGGTAGGAGGAATAAAGGAGAATGGTGGAGAGAGTGAATTTAAGTGTGATATATTTGATATGTTATAAGAACTTTTGTAAATGCCACAATACCCCCACCCAGCACAACAATAAATAAATAAAAATGCTTCTAAGAAATTAAGATAAAAAGGAGAGAAAAATACCTTGTTTTGTTACATCCCGGTTATGTGTAAACTCTTTACCCCTTTTCCTTCTTCATGTGCTCTTTCAACTGTAATCAAAAGGACCTCAGATTCAGTACTAGAATCATAAAAATCAGAAAATTTTCTTGACTACCACCAGCGCACTAGAATTATATTTTAAACTATACAGAAAAACCCTACTTGTAGAAATTTTCAGTTTTATATATGAATAGATTATACTTCTCATTCTAATTTATTCAGTATCATATATATCTACTCATTCATGTTTTAAATAATTACTGTCCAAATTCTTGTGCCAAATAGTGTTAGGCCCTTTAATGTACAATCCCAACTTTCAAGGAATTTCATATCTGGTAAGGAAACACACTCCCAGTAGGTTACAGAGCATTCTTTAAAAACCTTAATGACCTTAGTGGACAGTGTTAAAAATGATCACCACAGTTATGTAGCTTGGTTTTCATGGGAGGAATTTTTCAGATAAAACGTAAAAAGACAAACAAGCAGCTTATCTCTGATTTGGATTAAAACCTGGGACATCTATATAGATCAAACCAGTCAGATAATCACTAAGTCCTGATCCCTTCCCTTTTTGCTCTGCATTATAACCAAGGACCGTATGCAGTCTGATCAGAGACATTTATTACAGGTTTGTACTAAGATGCTTGTGCTGCATTGCACATCAAAGTTAGGTCAGAGTGTTCAATAAATTGATTTTTCTGTCCCTTCTGTTTCTTGTTCTAGAACTTGACCATAATGGAATACACACACAGATTCTCTTCTGCAGTGGGAAAACCTGTGCCTTGTGTGAAAGTGGCAGGCTTTTGAAGTTGCATGAAATGATTGTGTTGATTTCCTCTTTGTTCAGTGTAGAGGATGGGATGCATCTGGTTCATCTAATTTAGACACTTAAAAGTCAAATCCCAGTTCTACTTTTCAAAACCATCTGGGTTGCTTTTTATTCTCCAAACCCGGGAGCCTTAGTGAAATCAATGTGGTTGGCAAGAAATATCTGAGGAGGTGAGGTAAATTTGCCGTTTGCAAAGATAATTTTCTGAGACCCAGGTAAAAGAAAAGCAAATTCTTAGATGATATTTTTACAGGTATAAAAACAGACATTTTGAGGGTTTCTGTAGAATGGCTAAAATTCATTAGAAGATGTAACATGTTAAATATGCTTTCAAAAATAATATAAAGAACAATAAATACCTATGTATTTTTTCTTTCAGTTTTACTTGACCTCCAAAATTAAAAACATAAGTCATTAAAGTCCTGATTTCCATTTTCTTTTATTATTATATAAGAGAGATAATCTTGGGGATAAATGCAGATATAAAATTTTATTTTCAATTTCAGAAAAATGCACATGTTAGAAATTTTCACTGGCAAATGGAACGCTCACAAACTGTGATTAATGCTGTTAATAGGATTTGGAAATGACTATACTGAAAAGAAATATGGCTTTATAATGGTCAATACATTGGACAAGGTGATACCACAAATAAGATTCAAGTGCCCTTAATGGAGCCACTAACTGCTGATATTTCTCCAAGGCCAGTATAACAATTTTCCAGAGGAATTCCAAGATGGCGGCTAGAGGTAGGAAGCAGAAAGCGACCCTCCTATAGTGAAATCTTGGAGAGATGCTGGAGACACACTTTACAGGCATAATCACTGAGAAAAGGCATAAATTTGACCCCTCCACATCTCCAGCCGGCGCAGAGAATCTCCACTTCACGTTAAACGGAGAAACGAGGAGGCCCCCCCGGGGCTGCCAGTGGCCGGCACCCATACGGCTTGGGAAGACGCAGACCAGGTGAGCTTCACGGTACCGCAGTTCCCCCACAGACAAGCCTGGGCCAGAGCAGCATAGCCCCCTGGACAGACTGACCTCCACAGGGAAAAAAAAAAAAGGGAAACTGAGTAATAAGCAGTAAGAACATTTAAGACACGTTGGAAAGAGGGTGGGGCGCCCTGAGCACTGAATTTGGGGGAAGGGAATCCTTCCCGGGACTGTAAACAAACAAGCCAGGCGGGCCAGAGAGGCTCTGGCGGGAGCAGGGCGCGTGCCCAGCAACCAGGAGCGGGGAAGCTTGTGAGAGTGGAGGAGGAAAGACCCACTTCCCACGTGAACTGTAAACAAACATGGCAGCCGGCAGGAGCAGCAGCACTGCCCAGTAAGCAGGAGCAGGAAAGCTGCTGAAAGTGGCAGTGGGAGGAAAACTTCAGAGGAGAGGGGCTCCCACATGAACTGTAAATAAACACGCAGGCCTGACAACGCAGGGCAGTGTCACCTTTCCCAGTGCTTGGGAAGGGGAAAGCCTGTAGCAGAGGCTCCCGCACAGGAGAACTCTGAGCAAACAAAGTCTGTGGGACCAGGTGAGTGCTAGCTCACCTCAGAGATCTGCATAAATAACGCTGCCAGCTACAGGCTGAGAGCAGCAGGCAGGCAAGCCACAGTTGCAGATACCACTCTCAGAACTGCCTCCAGACACTTTTTTTTCTTTTTCTCCCTACCTTTGATGAGAGAACAACCGAATTACACCTGCAAGCCAAAAAACTTACTGAAACTGTATTGCATTTGAACTGGGGACACTTGGTGGGGCTTTTTTTTTATCTTCTGTGTGTGTGTGAGTGTAGTTTTGCTCTACTTTATGCATCCCCTTTGATGAGACAACTACAGAACAACATCTGAGGCACCAACTCCAGGACTGGAGATTGAGACGGACATCCAAATTATTAAGACTGAAACTGCATTGCATATAAACTTGGAAGTTTTTTGGGTTTTTTGTTTTTTTTTTTAATTTTCTATTTTCCATTTTATTTTAATTCATTTTTATATATAGATATTACTTTCATTTACTTATTTTTTATTTTTTTATCTTTGATTTTCAATCCTCTCTCTGTCTCTCTATTGTCTGTTCAGCTTACTGTCGATTAGTACACTAACACTCCCTGTTTATACCTTTGAAACTCTCTTGTCTGATACCTTGTTCTGCTTTCTCCCTCTTGTCTGTATATTTGTTTTCTCCTTTTCTTTAACTTCTTGCTTTCCATCTCAGCTCACGCTTCCATTCTCAATATTACCATTGTTATTATTACAAGCTAGAAAATACTTAATTACACACAGTACAGGGACAGTAACAACACCAAGGACAATGATGGCAAGACAGAAAAAATAGGGAAACCAGTTTCCCCACAGCAAAAAATTAGTACAGGAACCAGAGGGGAATGAAGAGAACAGAAACTCAGATCCAGACTCCAACAAAATGAAGATAAACTATGCCAAAGGACCCAATGAAGCCCACAAGAATAATTTAAAAGAAGACATACTACAAGTACTCAATGAGAATTTTATAGAGATGATACTGGATAGGGTCAACCAAAATGTACAGGAGACACTCAAGAAATTCCAAGACAATAAAAATAGAGAATTTGAAAAAGCAAAAGAAGAAATAAAGGAAACCATAGAAGCACTGTATAAACACCAAAGTGAAAGAGAGAACACAATGAATAAATGGATAAATGAACTCAGGACAAAAATAGACAACATTAAAGAAGAAAATTGCCAGGATATGGAAAACCTCAGAAAAAAGAACGAAACAGAACTGCAAAACAAAACGGAAGGCCAATCCAGCAGAATAGAACAAACAGAAGACAGAATCTCAGAACTTGAAGATGAAATGGTAATTAAAGGAAAAACCGAAGAACTATTAATTAAACAACTCAAGACCTGTGAAAAGAAAATGCAAGAACTCACCGACTCCATCAAAAGACCAAACTTGAGAATCATGGGCATCGAAGAAGGAGAAGAGGTGCAAGCGAAGGGAATGCGTAATATATTCAACAAAATAATAACGGAAAATTTCCCAAATCTAGAGAAAGATATTCCCATACAGATGCAAGAGGCCTCCAGGACACCAAACAGACCAGATCAAAATAGAACTACTCCACGACATATCATCATTAAAACAACAAGTTCAGAAACTAAGGAAAGAATATTGAAGGCTGTAAGAGAGAAAAAACAAGTAACATACAAAGGTAAACCCATCAAAATCACAGCAGACTTCTCAACAGAAACATTAAAAGCAAGAAGAGCGTGGGGTGAGATCTTCCGGGCACTGAATGAAAATAACTTCAACCCCAGGATACTCTACCCAGCAAAGCTATCATTCAAAATAGATGGAGCAATAAAAGTCTTCCATGATAAGCAGAAACTAAAACAATATGTGACCACAAAGCCACCATTACAAAAGATTCTGCAAGGGATCCTGCACACAGAAAGTGACACCCAATTTAACCATGAAAAGGCAGGCAGCACCAAACCACAGGAAAAGAAAAAGCAAGACAGTAGAGAGTAACATCAAGTTAAGTACACACAATCAAACCTTCAAACAACTAAGACAACTAAATGGCAGGAATCACCACATACCTATCAGTACTAACGCCTAATGTTAATGGACTTAATTCACCCATCAAAAGACACCGTTTGACAAAATGGATTAAAAAAGAAGATCCAACAATTTGTTGCTTACAGGAGACTCATCTCACCGACAGAAATAAGCATATGCTTAGGATGAAAGGCTGGAAGAAGATTTACCAAGCCAATGGCCCCCAAAAACAAGCAGGAGTAGCAATACTTATCTCTGACAAAATAGACTTCAAACCTCCATTGATCAAATGAGATAAAGAAGGACATTAAATACTAATAAAAGGGGAAATAGACCAAAAGGAAATAATAATCATCAATCTGTACGCACCCAATGTCAACGCACCCAATTTCATCAAACATACCCTGAAAGACCTAAAAGCATATATAAATGCCAACACAGTGGTTGTGGGAGACTTTAACACCCCATTATCATCAATAGATAGGGCATCCAAACAAAAACTCAATAAAGAAATCCAAGATCTAAAATATGCAATAGATCAAGTGGACCTAGTAGATGTCTACAGAACATTTCATCCAACCTCTACACAATATACATTCTTCTCAGCAGCCCATGGAACCTTCTCCAAAATAGATCATATCCTAGGGCACAAAGCAAGCCTCAGCAAATATAAGAAAATAGAAATAATACCGTGCATACTATCTGACCACAATGCAGTAAAAGTAGAACTCAACAACAAAAGTAAAGACAAAAAACATGCAAACAGCTGGAAACTGAATAACTCATTACTTAATGAAGAATGGATCATCGATGCAATAAAAGAGGAAATTAAAAAGTTCCTGGAAGTCAATGAAAATGAAAACACAACCTACCGGAACCTATGGGACACAGCTAAGGCAGTCTTGAGAGGAAAGTTTATAGCCATGAGTGCATATATTAAAAAGATTGAAAGATCCCAAATCAATGACCTAATGATACATCTCAAACTCCTAGAAAAACAAGAACAAGCAAATCCCAAAACAAATAGAAGGAGAGAAATAATAAAAATAAGAGCTGAAATCAACGAAATAGAAACCAAAAAAACCATACAAAGAATTAATGAAACAAAAGTTGGTTCCTTGAAAAAATAAACAAGATCGATAGACCCCTGGCAAACCTGACTAAAATGAGGAGAGAAAAAACCCAAATTAGTAGAATCAGGAATGCAAAAGGGGAGATAACAACAAACACCATGGAAGTCCAGGAAATCATCAGAGACTACTTTGAGAACCTATATTCAAATAAATTTGAAAATCTTAAAGAAATGGACAGATTTCTAGATACATATGATCATCCAAAACTGAACCAAGAGGAAATTAATCACCTGAATAGACCTATAACACAAAATGAAATTGAAGCAGCAATCAAGAGTCTCCCCAAAAAGAAAAGTCCAGGACCTGATGGATTCTCTGCTGAATTCTATCAGACCTTTAAAGAAGAACTGATACCAACCCTCCTTAAACTGTTCCACAAAATAGAAAGGGAAGGAAAACTGCCAAACACATTTTATGAAGCCAGTATTACACTTATCCCAAAACCAGGCAAAGACACCTCCAAAAAGGAGAACTATAGGCCAATCTCCTTAATGAACATTGATGCAAAAATCCTCAACAAAATAATGGCAAACCGAATTCAGCAACACATCAAAATGATTATTCACCACGACCAGGTAGGCTTCATCCCAGGGATGCAGGGGTGGTTCAACATAAGAAAATCAATAAACGTAATAAACCACATTAACAGAAGCAAAGACAAAAACCACTTGATCATCTCAATAGATGCAGAAAAAGCCTTTGATAAGATCCAACATCATTTCATGATAAAAGCTCTAAGAAAACTAGGAATAGAAGGAAAGTTCCTCAACATTATAAAAGCTATATATGACAAACCTACAGCCAGCATTATACTTAACGGAGAAAAACTGAAACCATTCCCTCTAAAATCAGGAACCAGACAAGGATGCCCACTATCTCCACTCCTATTCAACATAGTACTGGAATTCCTAGCCAGAGCAATTAGGCAAGAAGAAGGAATAAAAGGAATACAAATAGGTAAAGAAACTGTCAAAATATCCCTATTTGCAGACGACATGATCCTATACCTTAAAGACCCAAAAAACTCTACTCAGAAGCTTCTAGACATCATCAATAGCTATAGCAAGGTAGCAGGATATAAAATCAACATAGAAAAATCATTAGCATTTCTATACACTAACAATGAGCAAACGGAAAAAGAATGTATGAAAACAATTCCATTTACAATAGCCTCAAACAAAATCAAATACCTAGGTGTAAACCTAACAAAAGATGTGAAAGACCTCTACAAGGAAAACCATACATTTCTGAAGAAAGAGATTGAGGAAGACTATAGAAAGTGGAGAGATCTCCCATGCTCATGGATTGGTAGAATCAACATAGTAAAAATGTCGATACTCCCCAAAGTAATCTACATGTTTAATGCAATTCCCATCAAAATTCCAATGACATTCATTAAAGAGATTGAAAAATCTACTGTTAAATTTATATGGAAACACAAGAGGCCACGAATAGCCAAGGCAATACTCAGTCAAAAGAACAATGCAGGAGGTATCACAATACCTGACTTCAAACTATATTACAAAGCAATAACAATAAAAACAGCATGGTACTGGCACAAAAACAGACATGAAGACCAGTGGAACAGAATAGAGGATCCAGATATGAAGCCACACAACTATGAGCAACTTATCTTTGACAAAGGAACTAAAAATATATGATGGAGAAATAGCAGCCTCTTCAACAAAAACTGCTGGGAAAACTGGTTAGCAGTCTGCAAAAAACTGAAACTAGATCCATGTATATCACCCTATACCAAGATTAACTCAAAATGGATCAAGGATCTTAATATCAGACCCCAAACTCTTAAGTTGATACAAGAAAGAGTAGGAAATATTCTGGAGTTAGTAGGTATAGGTAAGAACTTTCTCAATGAAACCTCAGCAGCACAGCAACTAAGAGATAGCATAGATAAATGGGACCTCATAAAACTAAAAAGCTTCTGTTCATCAAAAGAAATGGTCTCTAAACTGAAGAGAACACCCACAGAGTGGGAGAAAATATTTGCCAATTATACATCAGACAAAGGACTGATAACCCGAATATACAGGGAACTTAAAAAACTAAATTCTCCCAAAACTAATGAACCAATAAAGAAATGGGCACGTGAACTAAACAGAACTTTCTCAAAAGAAGAAATTCAAATGGCCAGAAAACACATGAAAAAATGCTCACCATCTCTAGCAATAAAGGAAATGCAAATTAAAACCACACTAAGATTCCACCTCACCCCTGTTAGAATAGCCATCATCAGCAACACCACCAACAACAGGTGTTGGCGAGGATGCGGGGTAAAAGGAACCCTCTTACACTGTTGGTGGGAATGTAGACTAGTACAACCACTCTGGAAAAAAATTTGGAGGCTACTTAAAAAGCTGGACATCGATCTACCATTTGATCCAGCAATACCATTCTTGGGGATATACCCAAAAGACTGTTACTCCAGAGGCACCTGCACATCCATGTTTATTGTGGCACTATTCACAATAGCCAAGTTATGGAAACAGCCAAGATGCCCCAGCACTGACAAATGGATTAAGAAAATGTGGTATCTATACACAATGGAATTTTATGCAGCCATGAAGAAGAACGAAATGTTATCATTCGCTGGTAAATGGATGGAATTGGAGAACATCATTCTGAGTGAGGTTAGCCTGGCTCAAAAAACCAAAAATCGTATGTTCTCTCTCATATGTGGACATTAGATCAAGGGCAAACACAACAAGGGGATTGGACTATGAGCACATGATAAAAGCGTGAGCACACGAGGGAGGGGTGAGGATAGGTAAGACACCTAAAAAACTAGCTAGCATTTGTTGCCCTTAACGCAGAGAAACTAAAGCAGATACCTTAAAGCAACTGAGGCCAATAGGAAAAGGGGAACAGGTACTAGAGAAAAGGTTAGATCAAAAAGAATTAACCTAGAAGGTAACACACACGCACAGGAAATCAATGTGAGTCAATGCCCTGTATAGCTATCCTTATCTCAACCAGCAAAACCCCTTGTTCCTTCCTGTTATTGCTTATACTCTCTCTACGACAAAATTAGAAATAAGGGCAAAATAGTTTCTGCTGGGTATTGAGGGGAGGGAAAGGGAGGGGGCAGAGTGGGTGGTAAGGGGGGGGGCAGGGGGGAGAAATGAACCAAGCCTTGTATGCACATATGAATAATAAAAGAAAAATGAAAAAAAAAATAAAAAAGGAAAAAAAACAAAATAAAACAAAAAAAACCAATTTTCCAGCCAATGGTTTATAAATATTTTTAGATACTGCGTGGTCAGGTAAATTCTAATGACCAAAGATAAGGATTTGTTTGGGTTTCCTTATTTACTAAAGAACATGATGATTCTCAGTAATCATGAGAAGGTTCTCCAAGTAAACAATAGCAATTTTATGTGAATCATTGTTTCCTATTTATGATGCCAAAATGACTTTCAGGTATACAGTTGATGGAAATTAGAGACCTACTAACTTCTTAATCATCCTTGGTCACTCAGAATGTTTCCTATGGAGCAATGGAGCCACAGTTTTATGGTCTCTAATTTGGCCACTGCTGTTCCTATATCTAATCTTGCATTTATAAGAAATAGAGCTCTTATGTTTTTATAAATTTTAGGTTCCACAAGACACGAATATGATGATTGTAAATCAGTAGTTTTCAAAGTATAGTCCTTGACCAACAACCTTGTAATGACCTATAAATGAACAGAAATGGAATTTCTTAGGCTCTACCTCTGAATTACTAAATCAGAAACTCACATGTGTATGTAGGTGAGGAAGGAGGTGGGTGACTAGCAATACCAATTTTAATAAGCCTCCTAGATGTTTTAGATGTTCACTGGGGATAAAAAATAGTGGTAAAATAAAACTTGCATGGGTTTCTCAGTGTTCCTGAAAAAAAAACCACTAGCTCCAGGAAAGAAGGAGATACATATGAAGATAAAAATAGAGAATGTTTCCATTCAGTTCCCCCAAAAATATTTAACTGTTAATACACCAGAAGAATTATATCTGTAATCATTTGTCTAGTTAACTGTTCTCATCTCAAATGATAATAAAGCTTTCTATATCTTCTAATCAAGTTAAGTGGTTACAGTCTGGATTAGGTCCTTATGTTAAGCCCTTGGGTACCAGAGAGACCAGACAGCTATCTCCATAGTTAGGTAGATTTTGAGGAAATACAACTGCACACTTGATTTCTAGTTTGCAAAAGCTGAGACACATGGTAATATCTGGTTCCTCAAGTGATTTTTATTTACTTCTCAATGGATTGGAATGGGGACTCAAAGTCATCATGGTTCTAAGGAAGCTCATTCTAGAGAAGAAGGTAACAGCTACCTCCTTACCCTTCTCTACAACGAAAAATCATGTTTCTCAACCTTCTTCCATGGACTGTCTGACTTATGTTTGACACTTGGCTCTCTTTCCCAAGGTTCCCCTTTCATCACCCAAGGTCTCATGGACAAAGTGGAATTGTGACTGGGATAAAGACTGTGGATGGTCTTAGCAACAGGAATTCTACTCATCAAGATGGACTACTAGTGCTAGTGACTACTGTATGCTGAATCTGCCAGCAGCAGAGATGACATTGAGTTCCCAATATGGCACCATTCCCTAAGGTGATCTGCCAATTATGTCTTGACAGATTGTTTAAATTGGACTGCCTCCATTATGACAGGACCAGTGTTTTGTCTTTATTGAAACCAACACTCTGGATATGAATCACCTTCCTTGTACACAATGCTTCTGCCAACGCTACCTACCATCTGTGTACTTACGTAATGCTTTAGCTACTGTCATGGTATTCCACACAGCATTACTTCTGATCAAGGAAATCACTTTGCAGCAAAAAGAATGGCCGTGGGCCCATTTTATGTGTGGGCGCATAAAATTCACCAGTCTTATTATGTCACCCATCACTCTAAAGCAGCTGGTTGACAAAGCAGTGGCAACTTTTTTGAAGATGTTTTTACAGCAGGGTGACATTATTTTGCAGTATTTGACCAAGTGCTTTAGAAGGCTATATAAGTGCTCAATCAACACCCAAAATATGGTATTTTTCCCTTAGCTAGTACTAACTGTTCTAGGAACCAAGGGCACCATTCACTATCATCCTTAGTGGCTCACTAGCAAAGGTTTTATCATGACCTTATTGTGCTCTGTTAGACTCGAGGTCTTAGTTAAATGAAATGCTTCCACCTGGGAATACAATAATGATTCCATTGAATTCCCTCCAATGTGAGAAATCATATTACCATTCAGGACCTGATTATAATAAAAGGGCAGAGGAAGGAGAAATTTGCCCTTTTTTGAACTTGGATATGGGTCTTCTTCTGTCCTTATACTCATACTTTATACCTCAAATTTTATTTGGAGGACTTTGGTTTCAGACTGAACTATATCACCAACTATGCTGACTCTCCAGCTTTCAGACAGCAGACTGTATGTATGAAGCAATTTATCACCTCATATAATTCTCTATCTGCTTATCTATCTATCAATCTACTTATCTATCATTTATCTCATATTGGTTCTGTTCTTCTGTAAAGCCCTTACTAAAATACCACACAATAGATTCATGGACCTTGTTTTTTGCTCTTTCAATTCCCCTTAGTATTTCACAGAACTTTGCTCTTCTGAGGGAGCAGAAAAATAAAGATGTGATTTAACCTATGGCCTCATGCCTTGCTGTAAGGATCTTTCCAGGATCCAGAATAACCAGTCCTACTCAATATCCTTAACTTAATCATATCTGCATAGTCCCTTTTGTCATGTGACATATCCACAGGTTTTAAGGGTTAGGAAGTAGACATCTTTGGGAGGGTCATTATTATGCCTGACCTTCTATTATCAAATTTCTAGGAAAAATCAAAAAGATTTTCCAAAAGTGTCTTCTCTTCACCTGTAACTTACCAAACATATTACATTATCTTGACCTTTTTCCTCCCTTGGATGTGAAGTGAAAAGAAAAAGATTCCTTGAAGTCTTTCTTGGCTCTATTCTCACAACTATTTGAAAGCTATTATGTTTACAAAAGGCGTGCTCTGTTTCCAAGAGCAAATGATATTTTCAGGGACAATTCTATCCACAATAATAATCATAAAAAGCAGAATCTCTTCACTTGTAGATGGTTTGCATTATTAGGCAGGACATACCTGAAATTTTAGTCTGAAGCATCTATAATTGCTTACTTCACTGATTTAAATTTCCCTAAAATATTTAGGGATGACTTTCTTTTATAGGCAAAATCTGAACTTCCCAAACGATTCATCCCTTTTAAGAAAAAGGGAATGGCTACTCCCTAAAACAGATTCAACCTATTTATAGAATGTGAATATGATTTAGCAGCATTCCCTATATCCTATGACACTTTTCCTATCAAAATCTTACAATCAGGTCTCCATCTCTCTCTCTCTGTCTGTCTCTCTCTCTCTGTAGGGCTATGCTTTGAACTCAGAGTCTCACACTTGCTAGGAAGGCACTCTTTCACTTGAGCTACACCACCTCATTTTGGTTTGCTTGCTTTCCCCATAAGGTTTTGAGTTTTTGCTGGGACAACTCTCTGACCACAATATTCCAATATTCCTACCTATGTCTCCCATGTTGCTTGAGTTACAGGTGTGAACCACCATGCCTAATTTATTTGTTTATTTATTTCCTAAGCTGGCCTTGAACTGTGATCCTCCTCATCTTTGCTACTGGAGTATCTGGGATTACAGATGTGCACCATTGCACCCAGCCCAGACCTCCATCTCTTGCATTTGGAAAGTTCTACTGATAGAAGTTTAATATAGGAATAGGGGTCTATAACTAATTGGATTTAACTTTTCTAGAATGAACCTCCTTTTTATAGACTCACTCTAGGAATTCATAATTACGGAGAATTCTACAGATAAAGGGTTTATAGAATATATAATTTAATCTGACTTCTATTACAAATAAAGAAATTGACATACATGGAAATTAAGTAGCTTTCTAAAAATCTTGTGAGAAGTAACTACAGAGTTACTTCTAACACCAGTTATCTTATCTTTAAAAAAAAAACCTCCCAAAGTTTAAGGTATAATTGACAAATGAAATTGTTTATATTTAAGGTGTATAATATGATGGCAATCTGGGATACATATTGTAAAATAATCACCACAATCCAGTTAGCTAAACATCCCTTACCTCACATTGTGTGTGTTTGTATGTGTTAAGAAACTCTTAGGAAATTTCAAGTAAGCAATGCGAAATTACTAATTATGGTCCCCATGATGTGTGGCATTCCCAGAACTCATTCATCTCATGACTAAAAGCTAAGTCTCTTTGGCCAACATGTCCCCATTTTCTTCTATTCTCCAGAACCTGAAAACCAGCTTTCTACTCTCTGTTCTGAGTTCGACCTCTTTTAGATTCCACCTAAAAGTGAGATCATACTCCCGAATATTTTTTAAATGCATTTGTCAACATAACATGCTGCCTGTATGGAAATCTCTTGTTAGTTCTGCTTATCTGAAGGTATTTCTATCCATTTAATTTCCTGTGGATTGAGGCTGTTTCACAGGAGATTTTCCTACCACATATTCTGGACAAGCAATGACAGAGTCTGATGGGTCTAGCAGTGGGAGAGGCTCCCTGTTTTTCTGTATCTTTATTGTATCTCTAGCCATATCTACTTTGTAGGCATATTCCAGAATTTTAATTTCAGGAGTTATTGTTGCTTAACCTTCTAAGCCCTATGTATTTTTATGTTTAAAAAATCCTCAGATATAATCCCCAGATGTAAGGATTCATGAAGGAATGCATATAAATCCACAGTAACAGTTCAACCATAAGAATTCTCTAAGTCTTCTGAGAAGAGGTTGTAGTGCTCTGAACATATAAGCAGATAAACATGATTTTATAATTGTTTTAAATCTTAGAAGTCACACTGCATATCTGTTAAGTACATAGAGACCAAAAAAATCTTGGATATGACAAATATATGTTTTAATTAGTGTAATAAAAATGATAAAATCAAGATAATACTATTTTTTGAGTCCTTTCATAGTCTGTAAGCCATTTAGGAAGTATTTCATGTGTTTAAACAATTTTAGTTTTCAATGTATCATAACATGAACTAACAGGGGAAATAAAATAATAAAAACCCAAGATCTTCAAACAGTCCAAATAAGATATAAGATAAAAATGTGAAAGTTGTGTGTAGCCGGAATCTCATATGTTGTACTGCATCTTGTAACAGTAGGAAATATTATTTACTCCCTTAGCCATAGAGTTTAGAACATAAACAATGGCAAGCATTTAAAGCCACTGTCACAAATTTAAAATGATCCACAAACTCTACTGTACACAAAATCAAGATAAAGGCAGTGAAAGGAGTTACGGTTTTTCTATTCTAATTATCCTCTTTTCAGTGGATTAGAAATGGTAAATGTAGAAGTCAAGTTGGAGATGGTCCTGAGCTCAGTCGCCTGCCAAGTTAAGTCTGATGAATGGCAAGTGTGTATAATTAATACTGTCATTTTTCCCTAGACCAAAGGGCGACTGCAGTAACTATAGATTGTAATTGTCATCGTTGTCACATAAAATGTGCTATTATTAAGTTCAGGCTGAATTTTATTGCTGGGAATGCTCATAAATTGAGCGGTCAGTCATTTAAATTACCAAGTAGAAAGCTTTGTGGCTCACTCTAAAACTACTTTCTAAGACAATGTATTTGACTTTGGACCTCCAAAAACTAATTGCATTTTTTGAAAAGACGTTAGATAGGCTGTAACCTATAAGTGAGGATATTCTGACAGACATGCCATGTATGCTTATGAATGTTCATAGGAATCTTACATTTTTGTTTCCAATATTTTTGGTGTAGTGGCAAGAGAGGAATAGGCAGTAGATGTGACATGACATATGAGTGGGAGAGATCATTTTGAAAACAGGCTTACTGCTTTCTTGCAAGATGCTTACTTCCCAGAAGGTGATGTTGATGAAAAATTAGACTGCAGGATGAAAATTATGATGGATTGGTGGTTAGTGTCTCAGGGAATGTTTGTGGGAGAGAAATGTACGTGGAGTGGCAAGAGAAGGGAAATCAGCTAACAATATGCTAAAATGATTAAGAGTAACTAGTAAGATGTCTAAGGATTCCACTTATTATTAGTTCAATTTCTTCATATATTTAAAATCACTATAATTAAAACAACACATAGTGAACATATGTTATGTTCTGATATGAAAGGTATTGATGAGATACATGAGATGTGTTTGTTATTTTTAATTCCATTTCCTTTTTTTTCCACTTTGGCAGAAAATAATATAATCTTAGACTAAGACATATAAGTAAAGGGAAAAAAAAAACCATGCCTCCATCACATAGATACTACTACCCTTGCCATTTTAATATATTTCTTCTATATAAGAATGAATTTTTATAGTTGCAATCAGTGCTTACACATTTTATACTGTCTTTATTTAATATTACATCTTTTCTATAATTTTCTGAGGACACAGTATTCTATAGTTCTTTACATAGCAATCTAATTCACTCATCATTCAAGACTGAAATCAACTATCATCTACCCAGACTATTCAATCTGTATTAGCCTGCCTCTTTCTCTCTCAACTTTCTATCATACAATCATTCATAGAATTATTATATTTGTAGCAATTAGTGCTGCATTAAATTATTTAATTTGTTCATTTTCTCTTTCCCCTATAAAAATATACATTCCATGACAGTAAGGACATATCTGTCATCTCTACAATTATAGTCCTAGCCCTTAAGGGGACTGATGGATGTAGCTTAGTGGTACAGTATATGGTAAGCAATTTAGCACACGCAAGATGCAAGGCCCTGGGTTTGATCTTTAGAAAAAAAAAAGAATTAAAGAGAGAGAGAGTGAGAGAGAGAAAGAATAGGGCACCTCCTTTACCATCTCCAGTCTTACCAGAGAGTTCCCCCCTTTACCCATCCCTCGCAGGGGCAGAGGAAGATCGGCCACCTCCATATGTGACTCCCCCTGGCCAAGCCAGTGCCCCGGAGGAGGAAATTTCCTCATCCTCCTCAACAGGACTGGCAGCAGGAGGAGGAATGGGTCGAAGACTTTGCCCCCGAGGGATCTGGGAAAGGGAGGGGGAAGACAGGCCCTCCTCATCAACACAGGGGGAGGAAACTGTCCCTACACTTCCAGTCCGGATGGTAGGCCACGGGGGACCGGGAGGGGGGCAACAGTTTCAGTACTGGCCATTCTCCTCCAGTGATCTATATAACTGGAGGACTCAGAACCCGCCCTTTTCTGAAGACCCCAAGTGTCTCATAGATCTCTTGGAGTCCATCATGCATACACACCGTCCCACTTGGGATGACTGTCATCAGCTGCTCAATACTCTTTTTATGACGGAGGAACGAGAGCGCATCCTCAATGAAGCAAGAAAAAATGTCTTGGGGGATAATGGGAGACCCACAACTCTCCAACTGGCCATAGACGAGGCCTTCCCCCTACGCCGCCCTGATTGGGATTTCAGGACTGCAAAAGGTAGGGAGCGTCTCCGAATCTACCGCCAGACTCTTATGGCCGGCCTCCGAGCGGCCGCTAGAAGGCCCACCAACTTTGCAAAAGTAAAAGCAGTCGTCCAAGGGGAAAACAAAAGCCTGGCCGGTTTCTTAGAGTGCCTCTACGAGGCATACCATCAGTACACCCCTATTGACCCTGAGGAGGAGCTCCACTGGTCTGCTGTGGTGCTCTCATTCATTAATCAGGCAGCTCCAGACATTAGGAGAAAACTCAATAAACAGGAAAACTTAGGGGAAATGACCATTAGGGAAATGCTACAAATAGCAGAGAAGGTCTTTACCGCTAGGGAAACTCCAAAAGAAAGGGAGAAAAGGCGGAGAAAGGAAGACAGGGAGGCCCAGGAGAAATTGAGAAAGGAGGACAGGGAGTTCCAGGCTAAGAAAAACCGAAAGCAACAAAGAGAAATGGCCCGTATCTTCCTAGCGGGTGTCCAGGACCAACCCAGGGGAGGGGGCCACGCCAGGACCCTGGATAAGGAACACTGTTTTTACTGTAAGGAAACTGGGCATTGGAAGAGAGAATGCCCTAAGTTAAAGGGAAGAAGAGGGTTTGGAAGGAGACCGGGGGATAAAAGAGAAAGGGAACAAACAGTAGAGCAGGCCAGAGTCCTCCTAGCCGGAGAAGAGGACTGAAGGAGACGGGGCTCGGACCCCCTCCCCAAGTCTTGGGTAACAATACATGTGGAGGGGAAGCCGATGGGGTTCATGGTGGATACCAGCACCCAGTATTCGGTCTTAAACAAGGCACATGGACCTTTGAACAAGGAATGAACAAGTGTCGTTCAGGGGGCCACCGGTACACAGTGATGTACATGGACTACCAAAAAAAGGGTAAATTTAGGAAAACACCAGGTCACACACTCCTTCTTGGTCATTCCTGAGAGCCCCGCTCCCCTGCTCGGACGGGACCTACTCACCAAAATAGGGGCCCATATCCATTTTGAGCCAGATGAAATAATTGTGACTGATCGAGAGGGGAGCCCGATACATGTCCTGTCCCTATCATTGGTTGACGAACATCGTCTGTTTGAGAGTCAACAGGAGCCAGGAGGGGACATGGCCCAATGGGTAAAAAGATTTCCCACGGCCTGGGCAGAGACTGCGGGAATTGGGCTCGCCAAACACCTCCCTCCCGTAGTTATACAACTGAAGGCTTCTGCTCTTCCCATTCGGGTGAAACAGTACCCTATGCCCGAGGAGGCTCGAAGAGGCATAGCCCCTCATATCCGCAGGCTATTAAAGGAAGGAGTACTGCAGCCTTGTCGGTCCGCCTGAAATACACCTCTGCTCCCCATCCAAAAGCCAGGAAGCAAGGACTATAGGCCTGTGCAAGACCTGCGAAAGGTAAACGAGCGGATGGAGGACATTCATCCCACCGTTCCGAATTCCTATACCTTGCTCAGCCACCTACCCCCCTCGCAAGTGTGGTATACAACCCTTGATTTGAAAGATTTTTTCTTCAGCATTCCATTGTCAAAAATTAGCCAGCTGCTATTTGCTTTCGAGTGGCACGAGGATGGGGGCCAATCTGGACAGCTTACTTAGACCAGACTGCCGCAAGGATTTAAAAATTCTCCCACCCTGTTTAACGAGGCCCTGAGCCAGGACCTAAAACCCTTTCGCCGGAGCCACCCGCGAGTCACTCTATTACAGTATGTTGATGATTTACTGTTAGCAGCAGAAACCCGAGAGGAATGCAACGAGGCTACTAAACACCTGCTAACGGAATTAGGTGAGCTGGGATATCGGGCGAGTGCCAAGAAAACCCACATCTGTAAAAGGTCAGTGACATATCTGGGTTATTGGATCGCAGATGGGGCAAGATGGCTGACTGATGCCATAAAACAGACTATTTTGGCTATCCCATCCCCCACATGCACTAGGGGAGTGAGAGAGTTCCTGGGCTCCGCAGGATTCTGTAGACTCTGGATTCCAGGATTTGCAGAGATAGCCAGACCCTTATATGAGGCCACCAAAGAGGCTCCGGATTGGAGATGGGGGGAAAGAAAACAACAGGCCTTTGACCAGCTAAAGGACGCTCTTTTACAGGCCCCTGCCTTAGCCTTGCCAGATCCTACAAGACCATTCACTCTATTTGTAGATGAAAAAAAGGGGGTAGCCAAAGGAGTCCTGACCCAACAACTAGGCCCCTGGAAGAGACCTGTGGCATACCTTTCCAAGAAATTAGACGCAGTAGCAGCAGGATGGCCCCCCTGCCTCCGCATCATAGCGGCCATCACCATGCTAGTGAGAGAAGCTGATAAATTAACTTTTGGACAGGCCCTTTGGGTAACGGCCCCTCACCCGGTGGAGGGAATCCTTAAACAACCCCCCGGGAAATGGATGACACATGCCAGGCTCACCCACTACCAGGGGCTCTTGTTGGATTCCCCTCAAATCACATTCACAGATCCCGTAACCCTGAACCCTGCCACCCTGTTGCCTAACCCGGAACTACCGACACCTGTCCATGACTGCAAAAAATTCCTCACCGAAGTTACACAGGTACGGGCTGACCTAAAGGATACCCCCCTGTCTGGTTACAAATTAAACTGGTACACGGATGGAAGCAGCTTTGTCCAAGATGGAGTCCGAAGGGCAGGGGCAGCTGTAGTTGACCAAGAATAAAATACGGTATGGAGCAGCGCTCTCCCACCCGAAACCTCAGCCCAAAAAGCGGAATTAATTGCCTTGGCAGAGGCCCTGGAGAGGGCAAAAGGAAAGCGAGTCAATATCTACACCGATAGTCGCTATGCTTTCGGTACCATCCATGTCCACGGGGCCATCTATCGCGAAAGGGGATTCCGCACAGCAGAAGAGAAAAATCTAAAGAACCTGGCCGAGGTCCAGCATCTATTAATGGCAGTGGAAAAACCGAAGGCAGTGGCAGTGATGTATGTCCCAGGCCACCAGTCTGCCAAGATGCCGGAAGCTGTCGGTAACAACAGAGCAGATCAAGAAGCAAAGAGAACAGCAATGGTGAGTCCTTCCATGGTCGCGGCTGTAGATGTGCCTGTCCCAGAGCTCCCTTCACTACCCCCCCCCACCAGAATACTCCACGGAGGATTTCACCTGGATGAGAGCCCACTCCCCCATTAAAAAAGGGAAAAACGGATGGAGAAGCAACTTGAAAGGCAAGTTAATTCTGCCCGAAAAACTCGGACGATTCCTGTTGATTAACTTACATAAGTCCACCCATTTGGGGCGGAGAAAATTGCTAGACCTGCTGACATCCACGCAGCTCCGATTTCCGAACCAGACCGTGGCAGTCTGCCAAATTGTGGAAGATTGTGCCAGCTGCACAGTCATAAAACCAGGACAAAGGGAGGGGCACCATACAGGTACTCGGAAACGGGGGAGGGCTCCGGGAAGAAGTTGGGAAGTGGATTTTACTGAGGTAAAACCAGAAAAGTTTGGGTACAAATATTTGCTGGTATTCATAAATACCTTTTCGGGCTGGGTGGAGGCTTTTCCTACAAAGAAGGAGATGAGTCAGGTAGTGGCAAAGGCCTTGCTAGAGGAAATCATACCCAGATATGGGGTGCCCGAGGCAATTGGGTCAGATAATGGTCCGGCTTTCGTTAGTAAAGTCCTGCAGGGACTAGCCCAGGCTATGGGGGCCAATTGGAAGTTACATTGTGAATACAACCCCCAGAGCTCAGGGCAAGTAAAAAGGATGAATAGGACACTAAGGGAGACTTTAGCCAAATTGGCCCTGGAGACTGGCGGTGATTGGGTGACACTCCTTCCCTTGGCCATCTTCCGAGTCCAGAACTCCCCGTATGTCCATGGGCTAACTCCCTTTGAGATCCTGTATGGGGCTCCACCCCCCATCATTCAAAGGACCTTAAGCCCGAGACTAGATGATCTGGCCCCAAATTATCTGATTATGCTACAGGCTTTAGCTAAAGTACAACAACAAATATGGCCCCTAATTCAAGTGTACCATACTGCTGAGAGGACCCCAAACACAAAACATGGCATAGTCCCGGGGGATATGGTATGGGTTAAAAGGCATCAGTCCAAAACCCTAGAGCCTAGATGAAAAGGACCTTATGTTGTACTGTTTACTACCCCTACCGCCCTCAAGGTTGACGGCATCGGACCTTGGATCCATTACTCCCACATGCATCGAGCCAATCATCAAAAACAAAAAGGGGCTAAAGAGTGGACTGTACGGCGACACCCAGACAACCCATTAAAGCTAAAGCTCTTGCGGCCCCAAAAACATGCAGAGTCTTCAGGAGCCATCACGAATGAGTTGGATGATCTTCCTGATCCTGCTCATTGCCCGGAGCAGGAGCCTTGCCGAAACCAACACTCACCAGCCTTATAAACAAACCTGGATACTCACCGATGGGGAGACACATACCACCCTCAATGAGACTACTCACACTGCCCCATTGGGAACTTGGTGGCCAGAACTACAATTCTGCTTCAGAGACATCAATCCTGCCTACAGGGCCACTGCCCCGGACTCAGCTCGATGCTATGGTTTTTATGCTTGCCCGGGCCACCAAAAGAGCAAAGACTGTGGGAGGATACAATACTCTTTCTGTAAGTCATGGGCATGCATCACATCTAACGATGGTAAATGGAAATGGGGAGTATCAAAACCAGACCTGCTCAAATTTGCCTTTGTAAATGGGGTACCATGGGGAAGCAAATGGGGGGGGCCTGCGCCTTCCGCATATCACCCGCGATTGCTGGCCCGCAGATCTAAATAGAATCAAGGTCACTTTCACTAAAGCTGGCAAAAAGAACACCCCAGGATGGATACAAGAAAGGGCATGGAAAATTGTATTTTATAAATATGGTGGACACTCTGGCTCGACCATAGTAGTCAGATTAAAAACTGAGCCCACGGGGCCACCGTCCACAGCAGTAGGCCCTAATAAGGTACTTAGGCCACCCTATGTAAAGCCACCTCCCCGACCTTCCACAACTCACCACCTTCCCTCAACCATAGCCCGGGCTAATGTTACAACTCCAAGACCATCAGGAACCAGCCCTCCCCTGGTGAGGCCCAGTCTCATGACCGGATCTAAAGACCCCCTCTGGGACCTAGTGGGTGCTGCCTTCCTGACGTTAAACCACACCAACCCTAACATGACTAACTCCTGTTGGTTATGTTATGATGTGAGGCCCCCATTCTATGAGGCAATAGGGTTAAACACCACTCACAATACCTCATCTGAGAAAAACCCCACTCAGTGTTCCTGGGGAGACCATAAGAGAGGTCTGACCATACAACAGGTAAGCGGCCAAGGAACCTGCTTAGGAAAAGTGCCAAAGAATAGACGAGACTTATGTACTGTTATTAACGCCAGTTCTACCTGGGAAAATGCTATTAAATGGGTAATTCCAGAGGACAATGGGTGGTGGCTATGCTTGCGGTCTGGACTCACCCCGTGCCTATCACTAAGGTGTTTAACAGCTCTAAAGAATTCTGTGTTATAGTGGCTGTGCTGCCCCGCATCCTCTATCATTCAGAAGAGAGTCTATATTCATACTGGAATACAAAAATAGTTAAAAAAAAAAAAAAGAGAGAACCTATTTCCACAGTAACTATTGCTACCCTACTCAGCCTAGGGTTAGCGGGAGCAGGAACCGGCATAGCTTCTTTGGCCACCCAGCAGAAAGGGATGTCTTCGCTGCGCGCAGCCATAGACAAAGATATAGAGAAAATAGAAACCTCCATTAGCCACCTAGAAAAATCCCTCACTTCTCTGTCTGAGGTAGTACTTCAAAACCGATGAGGTCTAGACTTGTTGTTCCTCCAAAAGGGGAGACTATGTGTTGCTCTAGGGGAAAAATGTTTTTACGCTGACCATACCGGAGTTGTT
Organism: Castor canadensis; assembly: GCF_047511655.1. Classification (NCBI taxonomy): domain Eukaryota; kingdom Metazoa; phylum Chordata; class Mammalia; order Rodentia; family Castoridae; genus Castor; species Castor canadensis. The sequence goes on from NC_133387.1 coordinate 52,897,276, forward strand.
CGTGACTCCATGTCTAAACTTCGAAAGAGCCTGGAACAAAGAAAACGAGAAAAAGAGGCAGGGGAAAGCTGGTTTGAGTCTTGGTTTAACCAGTCCCCATGGTTAGCTACCCTTTTATCTGCACTGGCAGGGCCAATAATAATCTTCCTATTACTTGTTACCATACGACCCTGGATTCTAAACCGACTTATCACTTTTGTCAAAGGTCGAATTAATACTATCCAACTTCTGGTCCTCCACCAACAATATCAGGCTCTTCATCCCCTTGAGAATGATTCCTCAATTTAGGCCATAAGAAAAGGGGGGAATGAAAGGGATAAGAAGGAATGAGATGTCTCAATGGACCCCACCCCCCTGTTGGAGAAACCGGTACCAGATGCCCCATGTAGATAAGATAAGCAGGGCAGCAGGGCTCGGCTCGGGGATATAGAATGTGAGGAATGTGAGAAGGTTGCGAAAGGTGACAGGATGTACGTGCAAGATGTGCTCTGCCTGCTTGCTCAATGTTGATAACGAAAATACGCACGCAACTGCTGACCTTTTACTCTGTGTTACAAAATCATTGGTTAAGTGCTGCGCGGGCTTTTGCTGTAACGGCAGGTAGTGGTCTATATAAGATTTCCCCTAAAGAGGCTCAGGGTCGTGTTTTCCTAACCGGTCCTGCGTGTCCGTGTGGGAGCTCGACCCTGGCTAGCCAGCCCAATAAACTCTGCTTTGTTGATTGCATTCACGCCTGGCTCTCTGTCTCTCGGGGGAATAGGATTCCCGTTCCTAACAAGAGTATTTTAGTCTTGTTAATTTTGTTAGTTATGTAAAATATTGGAGAATGATTTAAAGATCTCTGGTTTCATTGTTTGGAAAAGTTTGGATTGTACAATACTTATTTTCTCTTAAGTTTATATGATATTTTAATAGATGGTATGAAAACTGTTGTTTCTAGGTCATATTGGCAATCTAGAGTTTGGCTTTGAAACTCCTAGTGGGATTTACTGACTTTCTGTTCCTGGATAAATCATTTTATAAAATATATTATTTTCTATGTTTATATTGGCAAGCTGGAATTGTTAGACCATCTCTGCCCTGAGTTTTACTGGCATTATTGTGACAAATACTAAGTGAAGAGACATGTGGTATAATTCCTATATTTTAAGACATAAAGTTACATACTTGCATAGAGGGTGTGTGTAGAGAACAGAGAAATGAGGGAAAAAAAACTTTAAAAAGTGTTGATCTCGTGCCACCAAAGAAAAAATGTCTCCTGTATGTATGACACTATTTTGTAAGTTGTCCTAGATATCTTTGCCTTAATAAAGACCTATAATACTATTTCATATTTTATTTACCGTGGTTGAGACAGAAGGCAGAATCTGCTGGAATAGCTGTACTGAAAACTTCTCCAGACCCATTGTGCTCTCCTTTGGCTCCCAGGAGTGTGTGGGAGGCTGGGGAACATCTCTGGGCAGACACTCATAGAATTAGGGAAATGGTAATTGCCTTCTTCAGATTTTTCAGGTACCTCTCTGCTTATGACCTTAATGAATATGTTTTTAACATGATGCAAAAGAGTGTGAGAAAAATAAACTCCACAGTTCATCTATTACAACTTACAGAAAAGTCCTTTGTGAAACTAATCTTGTGTTTTAGCATGCTTCTGAAAAATGACATACTGTTACTTGTATTGTGATAAACTTTTAATTGTCCTTTCTACCTTTACTTTTTCCCTGGGTGCCCAAACTCTACCATTTCATTTTCATTTTTTAATTGCTATGCTGGGTGGGGTTACATTGTGGTATTTACAAAAGTTCTTACAATATATCAGATATATCATAGTTGAGTTCACTCCCTCCATCATTCTCATTTATGCTCCCCTTTCCTCCATTTCTGGAATAGTTTTAACTGGTATCGTTTTTTCCATTCATATATATGTGTACACAGTATTTGCACTATATTCATTCTCTTACACCCTTTCTCCACATCTTTCCCCCCCGCCACTGGTACCAACACCCGCCAGACAGAACCTGTTGTTCCCTTCTGTTCTGCAATTTTGTAAAAGAAAAATAAAATGACATTTTGGTTTGTTTAAGATAGCTATACAGAAAATTAATTTTTTTCAATTGACAATTAAAATTGTATTTGTTCGTCATGTGCAACAAATTCTATCACTTCTTTAATTTGGTTACGTAGCTAACTTTACTCCTGTCAAATGGGAGAGCAGGCAGAGGAATAGTATTTCACTTTTGTGAGAATATATCAATGTTCTGGAAATAAACAAAGCATGCTGCAATGTGATATTAGGAGAAGCTATCTTCAGCATTGATGTGGTTTTACTTGTTAGTTTATTTCATCAATACCACAAAGTTGTAAGTAAAGAGGAAGGTATTATCTATAGAAAAAAGGTGCAGAAACTGTGTTTCAAATTAATTGTGTGAGGAATCTAAGGCCACATGACTAATTTCAGACGGTGCTAGATCCACGAGGTATTCTAATAAGGTTTGGATAAGGTATATCTTGCTGTGCTAGAATCTTTTCTGGCTACCTACTGAATTTGCTTCTGCTAAAAGTAGAAAATAATCTTCTGTTAATCAGGTTTGCATGGAGAATTTCCTAACTAGCTTATTAAGACGCAGAAGGCAGACAGTGCTGAGAAGGCTGTAAGACTTTGTGTCTTTGTAAACCGAATCTGCTTAGATTTAAGTGGTGGGTTCAATATTTGGCCCTAGTGATTCCAGAACATCAGCCTGTGAGAAGTTCTTCACGGCTGATTTTTCTGTGAAGATAGTATGTTATTAAGTCAATACTAATGATTTGAAGTGTATATTTTGGTTAGTATTCCTGAAGACAATTTCATTGAGAAAAATTGAAGTACAGAAGAAAAGCAAAAGAGAGCATACCAAGAGGTCATCTTTAAGTCTGTGCACGTGAAATCAGATATATTCTTAGAGATAAGAATATGGCAATAAAATGCCATTGTGCGAGTGAGTGTAGAGTCTCAGATGCTTATGAACAATCTCTTGGAAAGTGTAGTATTTATAAGATGAGTTGTTAATACATAAATTGCAGTTTTAGTCTGTAGTTTTGGGCAACATGCCAATTTTGAAAATGTTATTTCACTTTCCTCAAACAAGGCTAAAGTCCTGGGCATAAATTTGAGTATTTGACAAACCTGGATTATGTCAGAAAAAGATATGGCTGAAAAACAGTAGTTTGGTTTATTTACTATATGTCATGTGTTCACAGCTGACAGGGTTATTTATATGTATATGGTTCTCTGCCATGTTGACCCTAATCATACATTTAATATTTTTGCTTCACTCATAAAAACAAAAGCTCTATGCAGAGTTAAATATTAGCATGAAATGATTATTATGAATTTCTCTTCCCTAGAAAGGGTCATATAATCTGTAGATAGAAAGAGATAGTTTCCTTATAGTCAATAAATAGTTCATGTAAATTGGTACTTTGGCCTATAATTTTTTACATATCAAAAGCAAGAGGAGAGCAATAATATAAATTATATAAATATTAAGACACCCAAAATCATTTTCAGATTTTAGGGAGCTGAAGGCTGTATGTGCATCAGTCTCTCAACTTAGCATAGTCAATATAAATAAAATCAAACTCTTATTTTAGTCATCGCTGATTCCAGAAAAAAAATCAGAAAAAGACTTCTATCATTTTTAAAATAAGAAGAAATGTTGGGTTGAAAACTAAGGCTACTGAGTTCTAATGCTGTCCATTTGTCCTTGGGCAAAGTTCATTCCATCCATGCAACTGAGACACTTTGTAATGAGAAAACCAAAAAGCTAACAAAGTAAAGCCTATGGTATATTTCAGAAACTTGGAAGAAAAATGAAATAGAAATAAGATACCTTTTCCAGTCATGAATATAACCTTTATTATCTCTGTAAGGAATTTAATGATCTAAGTTTCTATATTCCCATTATTAACTTTATAGTAATGATAAGGAATACAAATTTAAGAGGAAAAGACACAGTGTTAGGCATGACCTGTATGGGTAGGAGATCTACTGGCAGCTCCCAAATCTTCATCGAAACATGCAGTACAGATCCAAATGTTCTGTCTAACTTGGATAGGAAGCAATAATCAGGACAGCTAGGTAGTTCAGTCAAGTTGTGACTTAGTCAATGAGTCATTATTGGTCTGAATGGATTAGCTATGTCTATTTCTATGTCCAAAAAATATTTTTTGAGGATTAATTATATGATAAGCAATGTGCTATATCAAAGATGAAACAGACAAATCCTTGTCTTTAAAGACTCACAGAGTGTAAATGAACCCACTATTATCCAACATTTGGAATTAGATGTTATCTATATTGAGCCTAATACAGGCAGATGCTTAGTTAATTCAGCAGGGTTGAGGAACAGGGGCCATGTGTCTACAGGATGAGATACTTCTGGTCAAAGTAAAGTCAAGTCAGGACAAAAGCTCTACAGAGGCTGTAAGGATTTGAAGAATTGAATTGTTGGACCCATTTACTGTTTCTATCTTTCAAGCTCAATCCACATGGCATTCAGCTACAACTGAGAACTGCAGATTTCATCTGTAATGTTTTTTTGTTTTTTTCATTTATTAACTCACATATTGAGGCTAGTCCTTATAGCCTGTAGTCTCCAGAGACTCTTTCTCTCCCTGCTCTTTGATAAGGCAGAAGGACAGAACATCTCTACATAAGAACAGAAGATTGTTCTTGGATATGTAACTTGAATAGAGAACATGAATAATGAATCACTACTCCATATGTTAAGGCAAGGTATTTAATGAAGGCATCACAAAATATCATATAAGGCCAGTAATAACTCTTCTTTATTTTCCGTAGCTGGGGTTTGAACTCAGGGCCTCATACATGCTAGGCAGGCACTCGACCACTTGAGTCACATCCTAACCTTATTTTGTTTAGGTATTTTTCAGATATGGTCTCATGCTTTTTTCCCAGCTCCAGTCTTGAACCTAATCTTCCTACCAATGCCTCCCCTATAGCTGGGATCACAGACATGTGCCCCCATGTCCACCCTTCTAGTACTAACTCCCTCACCCTCCAGTATATTCAAAGAGAGGAAATGAGGTTCCAACAAGAAATGCAGCTGTGATTTGAGCTCAGGCTTTAGGTCTAGACCATGATCTTTAGTCTATTGAATGAAAGCTATGGAATAGAGATTTCAAATATCTTTTTAAAGTGTTCTGGGTGGTCTCTCTAGCCACATTGGGTAGAAATGTGAGTGGGATATCTGTGTAGTTATGGTGATTCTGTGTAAGGCTTTAGTATTCAGCATGATATTCATTTAAAATTCACACAGTTAAGTCTACATGTAATGACAGAAACAGAGGCTGGTTAAATATTCTGTGCTAACAAAATCCAGATATTTTAGAGATATAAAGTCATCTTGACTTTTGGTCTTTAGGTAGTGGTACTGGGGATTTCCAGGAATAGAACTTTAATCAAAAGACTAATGGGTAAGAATGGCACTGGTGAAATGACAGCGCAATTCTCCCAGAGAGACAGAGAGCCTTCCAGATAGTTCATAGAAAAGAGAAGCCTTTGTCTTTCTTCCAAACCAAGAAGAAATGCCAAGACACTATCTAGCTCTGAAGTTTAATTTTAATTGTGTTTCATATTCTATTTGTGAGTATATGCCTTAATTGTTTCTTTTTCTGCCACAGAAACAATTATATTTTTACAGATTGTTACATTTGAGTGTCTCAATCACATCTGTATTTGGTTGTTAGCTTACATATTAGAATTATCTAAATGCTGATTTAAATGGATAATAATAGTTAAGATATAGTTTACCATCTGTCTTATTCTATTCTGTCTCTGTCCATACACCAGCATGAGTTGCATATGAGTTCAATTGATTGATGGGATTTTTATTAAATTATTCTGTTTCTCCAGTAAGTGTGTCAGTGGGCTGGTGATATAGCTTAAGCAGTAGAGTGTCTAGTGCCTATCTAGCAAATGTGAAGCCCTGAGTTCAAACCCCAGCACTGAAAAAAGAAGAAGAGTGATTTTGTTTAATGGAAGGATCTCTAAAGGAGTGGGGAAAATTGTGCAAGTTTATCTTGAGTCTGATTAGGCCATGACAGACTTAGTTTCTAATGGTCTTTTTAAACTGAAAAACTTTAACGAATTAATGGTTGAGACAGAGTTTAAGTGGTTTCAAAGAGTACAAAGCCAAGGGACAGCAAGGAATTCTATTTTATGTATCCATTTCTTCTTAAGTATTAGAATATTGAAGCAGAAACCTCGAAAATCATGTTATATTAGCCTATTTAATGCTTAACATGTGTCTATTGTATTTAAGCTTCAGTTAGACAGAAGTGGTGTTATCAAAAGGGTTGAAATGTGATAGTGGAAGGCAGGAGTATAAAAACTATAGTCCCCTGGCCAAATTTGACAAACTGTTTTTACATTTCCTGCAAGCTAAAGATTTATATAGACAGATAGATGCAAATATAGATATATAATATATGTATATAGATAGATATTATTATATGGATATGTGTACATATATATGTGTGTATATTACAAATAATACATGTAGAGAGTTTGAACTCAGGGCCTGTGCTCTAAAGAAGAAACTAAATGATGAGATATTAAAAACATGTCCCTAATCACATAGTCAGTAAGTAATTCATTGTGGTTTAAACATGAACGCTGTATTTATAATTCCAAATATAGTTAGTATAGCACTTTGAGAAATCCTGGATAATTAAGGATATAAAGGGGGATAGAAAAAGAAGAGTCTGTCCTCTAGAAAAAAAGATCAAACTTGTGCACAGAAAGACATTACCATAACCACAAATCCAATATTATGAACAAGTCCTGTGGAAATTCAGAAGACAGAGAGCTTATTGTAGGAATGAGAGTTATAATTACAGAGTAAGATAGAGACAAGACCACAGCAACATATAATGAATGAAAAAGCGAGAAGACTTTGCTGAAGTGTATACCACCCTCAATGGAGAAGTTCTTTGTGATGTTAAAGAACATCAATTAACTTTGCTGCTAAAGTGTGACCTGAGGCAGAAGGCACAGGTCGAAGTCCCATGAACAAACAATATTTATTTTAATAAATATGTTAATTGCAAAGTAACTTGTATGAGTGGTGCACACAGACACATGTACTCACTAAACTCAGTATAGTTAGTTTGTAGTTTAGGAACTTACTGGGATGGAATGGAAATAAAACCAAAGCTTCATTCTTTGCATATATAGCTCAAAGTTTACTGTTAGAGAATAACTCAGGCTAAGCTAAAAATCAAATGTAAAATTTTAAATAATGCAGATGTCTAAAAAAATAGAGTTACAACTTCCACAGTACTTGGATTTCTATCCAGGGCCTCATGGACACTAGGCAAGCACTGGACTATTTGAGCTATGCCCCCTTTATGTACAATTTTTGTGACACAAGGACACTTTGACCTAATTTCCAAAGATTAGTCTCCATAGAGGCACCTCCCTGCACCTGTCCTTACTTCCCTGTTCCTTTTGTCTTTTGAAATATTTCAGTATAGAGGTTGGGAATGTAGCTTAGTTGTAGAACACTTGGCTAGCATGCCTGAGGCCCTGGGTTTAATCCCCAGCACCATTAAATAAACAAATAATCAAAAAAATAATAGACTACAATACCACTACTCACTTTGGTCAAATCTCATTATTTTGTACCTTTTAGTTTTAATGCTAAATGACATCTTAAAGGCCCCTTTATATGCTATTAATCACCACTAATACTATTTTGCTATATGATGTTTATGTTTATCTCTGCCCTCCAAATTTTGAAAGTATTGCTAAATAAAATATATTACTGATTATATATTTTAAAATTTCTACTACTACTACTACACATAAAATTTTGAGGAACATACTTTTGTTTAAAACTATGCATTTAGGTTTATTCATTATGAATTTTGCAACTCCACCTGTTAATTTCAATTCTAATGTTCCATTGTGTGACTAGATCACAGATTGTGACTCTATTTTGCTAGCAAAGGAATTTAGTTTGTTTCTAGCTGCTAGCTATGACAAATCAAATTGCAATGAGTATTCTTTTTTCTTTTTAAATTTTTTGGAGGATCAGTACTGGGGTGTTTTGAACTCAGGGCCTCCTACTTGCTAGGCAGGGACACTACTGCTTGAACCATACCCCCAGTCCATTTGCTCTAATTATCTTTCTGATAAGGTCTCGTATTTTGCCCAGATCAACCTGGACTACTATCTTTCTCCTTATACCTCCTGAGTAGTTTGGATATCAGTGTGCAACTCTTTGGTGGAGATGGATTGCTAACTCTTTGCCTGGACTGGCTGTAAACTGAACACTGGTCTTCCTATCTCCGCTTCCTGAAAAGAATGTGGGATTACAGGTGTGTGCTACTGTGAACCATTGAGACTCAAAATGCAGTTGCTTGAGTTAATCCTAACAAAAATAGTTAAGCAAGACTTCTCATGTAGGTTGTCTGATACTAAGCAGCACAAAAGGCTGAATCAGAACCACAGGTTTCATGGAGGCCACCAGAACTTTACATAAAAAGTCCTTCTTACAGGTCATTTTGCTCAGCAGCTGTCTGTTCTACCTCAGTCTGATGATACTGTGGCCAAAGATTATTTTTTTCAAAATGCTTAATTCTCCTTATTTTTTGCCTGTAAACTTTTTCTTGCCTTAAATTCTTTTAATGTCCACCTAGTTTACTATGGTAAATGCAAATTCATTGCAGTGTTTTGCCATTCCCAAATCAGTAGCATTATTCTTTAGAGAATCTCTGATTTGTTTTATTTTTAGATTGACAAGGTCAAGATTTCAACATACAAATTTTTGGTGGGGCACATTCTGGTCAATTAGAGAGTATATTGATGCTACTGCATTTTATGGACACAGGTATGTAAACACCTCTTAGGCTGCAGTCATGGTAGCTCAGGGCCCTCACCGAGTGAGAACAGAAGCTGACAGGCCTCTGAATAACTAGGCCTAAAACTGACACAGTATCACTTTGGCTTCCTTTCACCAATTGATGAAAATCACAGGGCTAGCACAAATTCAAGGGGAGAAATAGGCTCCACTGCATGCATGGAGGCATTAATAGAATGCACATACAAGAACAGAGTGCTTGGTGGCCATCATTGCAGACAATGCTCCCTGGATACTGAGAAGAAGTGCTGTAGAAGTAAGAAGAGAATAATGGAAGAGTTCAATCTCAGATTCCAAGCAAAAGCAGTGGTTTGAAAAGCAAGCAATTCAAAGTTTTAAACAGAGCCAAACAATCACGCAGGGCAGAGGATAGAGCAAAGTCCCTGGGTTTGGCAGTCAGAAACTATGCTGTGAACTTTGAGATTTTTGGTATGTAGAAGGTCATGACTTTGCCTGAAGATTTAAACATAGTGTAAATAAGGGAAGTGAAAGAGCAAAGAATTGTAAATGTATAATAATAAATGAGTTGAGTAGAGGAAGAGGGTATGGGAAGAAAATGAAGATAAAGGAAGTCAGGGTTCTTAAGTGTTATGGGGAAATGAAAAATGAAGAAGGAATAAGTAAGGATATCTTATTCCAGGGAACACATAAAACTTGCTCTAAGACCCAGGACCTGTCTATCGTTTGTGTGTCATCTTGTTAGAGTTCTCGCCTATGAAAGATGAGATGAAGTCTGGTTCTACATTAGAAGATATTGAAGAACAATTTATCATGGAAGATTTCTTTCATAAAAGGTAGATGACTTGCAAAGAGATCTTATGATCCTGTGGTGTCTTTTGGCTGGTTGAGAGAATATACATCTCGAAATCTTCCAGAAGCATCTATTGTAGGAATCAATGAATTTGTACTCATGGGCCAAATCTGACCTGATGCTTTATTGTGTATATAATTTTTTATTGGAACACAACCATCCTTCATTTATATGTTGTCGGTTGTTTTCCTGTTATGCTGGCAGAGTTAAGCAGTTGCAACAGAGACAGTATAACTGACATAACCTTCTCAGGAAAAGTTTGTCAGCCACTGGTCTATAACATGGAGAACTTCCTCTAAGGTGTTGGCATTGAGGAGACAGCTATGGCAGCCTGGGTTGATAGGTCAGAACTCAAGGGTAATTGCCAAGCCATTGCTGAAAGTTATGGAGATGATACTGGGGCAGTTAGTTTATTCAGAAAAGTCAGACAGTCTCTGTCACTTTGCTAGATTCAGTAAATTAAAATATGGGACACCCAGTTACATTTGAATTTCAAATAGAAACAAATAACTTTTTAGAATAAGTAAATACAATGCAATATTTTGGACATGTTTACATTAAGAACAAACAAACAAACAGAAAATTCTGGTTGTTTATGTAATGCACAAATTAATAGCATTTTCTCTAGCTACCATTTCTGTCCTGAGGCAATGGAAGGTAGTGTTGAGGAGGGGAAGTCTGAATAAAGACTGCCCAAGTTCAAATATTGGCACCGCCTCTTTCTGGCTGAGTGATTTTCAATAATATATTTAGACTCTTATATCTTGTTTTTTTTTAAATTGGTAATATAAGAAGAAGAACAATTTTTTCATCAAAGGATGAAGTGTGAATTGAGTTTACATGTACAAAACATTTATAACATCTCTGTTGCAAAAATAAGTGTTCTTTTATGTTTTTGCTGTTTTTAATCATGCAGAGGGAGGGAAGTGCTTTGAACCTTCCTAGATCGCAGTGCTATGAAGGAATGCAGAAACAGCAGTGGTGCTCCACCAGGCAGGCGCAAATAGACTTGGCCAGCAGCTGTTTAGAAGCGATTGACCTGGAGTGCAGTCTTTCTTTGGAGACAGTTTTAAGTGTGCAGCTGATCTTAGGTGCAGAGCCCCTTATTCTTAAAGTATCCTGGGACCCCAGGGTGACAATTTCATTCAAATCAATAAGCAGATGTTATATAGTTGTTGCATAACAAGAAATTGGACAGAATACATTTTCTAAACCAATATAGAAAGTCTATAAATCTTAGGCAGTTTTATTTTCTCTTATTACAATGGTCCCAACTATTTATCCTGTTCCAAAGAGAGTATTTTTTAAATTTCTCAAAGTGGAATATGCTCTAGAAAGAAAGGCCAGTGATCATATACTTGGTTCTAATAATATTTATTAACTAATGAAAGTAATTTATAAATGAAAAAGTTAGCACCTATTTTGTACTTATGATTGATTTTTCATAATGCCTTATGAGTCTAGGGCATGCTGTGAATATTCAAAAAGTGATAGCAACATGGACTCCAGAGATGAAAGATACACCTGCCTCAGAGAGCGACGATCATCCTGAATCCTGGTATGGTTCTTGTATCAGTCTGTTATAACAGATAACTGTGGGTTTTAAGCATTTGAGTTTGTCTTGTCAGGATATAACAAAGTCCTATGTCAAAATTGAATTCTCAATATAAACAAATCATATTCTTTTGTAAGCCAAGGATTTTACTTATATTTTTAAATTTCTCACTTCATTATTATTCTCTTTCACCCCCATTCATCTTTCTATTAATATATATTGCTCATTCCCTTCTATACAAATTCATAGAGTTTATTGCACAATGTCTTCAGCGACCATGTGTTTCAATTTTAGGCTTAAATCATCCTTCATAATAACACTTTGCTGGGAAAAAAGGAACCAACTATCTCTTCGCCTATGTTCCTATCACTTAGCCAATATAAGGCGTTCATCTGTGTCCTGACAATTAGAAATGAGGTTTTGGAACTATTGGGTGATTGGGTAACATACATTAAGAGATGGTCCTAGAATAATTCAGCATGTCTAAATTGGAAAACATTTCAGAAATTATGATGATGAAAAAGTATTAACAGTTATTTTCAGGGTTCATTAAGGATCTTAAGTGATCAGAAATTTGTATATATGCTATTGAGTTAGCACCAGCATATAGTTTGGAAACCAGTGTTTGTCTGTCTATCCATCCATCATTTATCTATCTTCATCATCATCATCATCTAGCCATTCATTTATCTATTTTCTATTAAAGGGATAAATGTAATGGGAGTAATAAAGTAGTGAATAAATATGAAAAAATTGCATGGGATACAAGATTATGTGAAGATGCAATATGTCTCTAAGTCAACACAATTTAATTTGATACATGATTCTTTTATTTAAAAGTCTTAAAATACATCTCATAGACAAAACCGTTCTTTACTCTTTTCCGTGGAGAAATATGCAAAGACATGCAGTTTCACACAGGCCTGTCCCACTGGAAGCTTTTTATTTCAATGCTATCAACCTCTATTCTCTCCAATCATTTTTCTTTTATTCTCAGTATCCATTCTTTCCAGTAATTCACTTGAGTGATCTGAGCACTGCTGAGAACAACTGTGAGAAATCTCTCTGCTTGCTGACTTTGCTGAGAATGGCTTTTTGTGAAGGAGGTTATTTTTGATTCCATAGACAATTAATAAATAAATGGACTGAAATTAAATTATCATTATCTCACACAATCAAATTGATAAGAAAACACAATTTTATGTTTTTGCTGTACAGAAATGCCCTTAAGTCTTTATCTGGTAACCTTGATCAATAGAACTATGTACAATAACAGTGTTTACTAGTTCCAGTGAAGAGCAGAGAAGGCAGCAGGAAAAGCTTGCATCTTCTATTTCTCATAGCCAGACTTTTTGGTTAGCTAACCAGTGATGACCTCATTTCATCTGGTTAGTGGCTGTTCTACTAACTACAGTAATAGTTAGTACAATGTGTGAATAAGATCATAGGAACCCCCCCTCCCAAGAACTTGGAAGGTTGTCTAAGCAGTTTTACTTCTACTATATTAATGACAGTTCCTGGGTTGTTATTGCTACCATCGTGAACATTACATCATAATCATTCTTATTATTGATGACTATATTTTATTGCTTTTTAATCAGTAAGTATATGATACAACAGATATAGATTTGCTTAATTCAGTCATTCCAAATGAAGTCTAGTTTTTAAAATTAAGAAAGACAGCAATATTAATTAGATTGTCCACAAATACAAAAGCTACCTGATTTCTTGTCATTTTCATGCTGATTTTATAATGTTGCACTGTTTTCAGCTGAACAGTCCTCCAAATAATCATGAAATCATTTATCTAGCATCTTATTTTACCTGTCTTACTCAGTTAGAGCTGTTGTGACAAAATACCATAGGTTGAGTGACTTATAGACAATGGAAATTTATTTCTCAGTTCTGCAGGCCAAAGACTAGGATTAAGGTACAAGCAAGGTCCAGTCTGGTGAGGATCCTTTTCTGGGTTGCAGACTACCTTCTTCTCATTGTGTACACATCCTGGAAATAGGATGAGAAAGTACCTTCTGACAATCAGCTAGGGGGTCAGGATTTCAACATCTGAGTGTTGTTTTAGTTTATAACAATGAGCTTTGTGTGTAAGTGGTCTCAGAATAAACAATAGGGCTCTGGACCCTATCTGTTATCCAGTTTTCCACTTAATAATTTCTGTGAGGAGGGTTTTGTCTCATGGAGGTTGCCAGTGTATATTCAGGTCTAGGGTTACTTTGTCTACTAATCTGTTGAAAGATCATCTCCTTGGGCTATAGGTTTCAAATCTCTGAGGTTTTTTACTTCAATACATTAAAAATAAAATTTTAACATGAGATTTTCAAACACAGATACTGATTTTCAATTTGTTTGATATATTGGTCCCTGGAAATAGATAAACAGTATATGATTAGGTCAATGTGATTTAAAGGAATCAATTATTAAATAAATAATATAATATACACAAATAATAGCACTTCTTTTGTGGCATACATTAAGTTATTTACATGCAGTAATTCATGTAATCTTTTAGCAATACTATTTAATTATTTTATTCATTTTATAGAAGAGATTGCTGAAGCCAGACCCCCTTGAAGTAAATTATCAAAGGCACAAAACTAAAAAGTTGTAGGACTAGAATTTGTCTTAGTTCATAGTATGTGCTCATAGGAATTTCACTACACCAGCATCTACCATTTCCCTCATTAAAAATCTGATCAAATGAAATGAGATTTTGAAATTTACACTTTATCTTTCTTATAGATCCCACATTCATAAACTATTATATTTAGACAAGGGAAATACTAAATTAACAAAGGATAATTAACTGCCTTTCCTTTTTCTTTCAGCATCTGTCTTAAAAAGAATTATATATTTCTTTGTGGAAGAAAAAGATCGCAACAATCTAACAAGTGCTGTGGTTTGCATATGGTATGTCTTCTAAAAGTTCATGTGTTGGAAGCTCGGTCTGCAGTGTGGAAGTGGTGAGGTGGTGAAACCTTTAAGAAGGGAGGGTCTAGTGGACCCACAAAAGTGGATTAATGTTATCTTGAGGGAATAAATAAGGTGTGGTTGGATTAGTTTTTGAAAAAGCTAGATGTTGGGATATGAGACCACCGCATGCCTTGACCCCTCTGCATGTCACCAGATCCATTTTCAGTTCTCTACTTTTACCAGGGGTCCCTTGTTAGGACTGCAAGGTCATGTTCTTTGGATTTTTTCAGCCACTGGAATCTTGGGCAAAATAAACCTTTTTTCTTTATAAACTATCTGGTCTAGGATATTTAACAGGGCAACAGCAAAATTCACTGCAATATCCAACTCAGATGTCTAAAAGGATATGATGTAGGCTGTAATGGTCCTTATGAAACTCTGAAAGTTGGATTAATTCAATCAATGCATAATACCACTAAGCCCCAAAGGGATCACACTTGAATGGCATTTTAATTAGTGCTATTAATGCATCTAAAGAAAGAATGATTCAGATGGAGATAAGTGAAAAGTTAAGAAAATTGTGATTTATAAAGTGAAGATTTGTCAGATTGTTTAGTAACTGCTACTCCACTAAGGAAGACTCTAGAGTTAGGAAATAAAAATGTACTTGGTAATTTAGATTTCCTGGAAATTACACGATAAGGAACTATGTCTGATAATGTGTTTTTTATAGGAAATGCCGTGAGATTTTTTCAGAGACTTGAGTGCACAGTCTTCCTTTATGTAAACTTGTTTCTTGGCTCATTCTGACTTTTGTCCCAGTCTTATTTGCTGCTTCTGAGAACTCAAGGTTACCTCTTAAAGTAATTAGCTAAAAGGGTAAAAGGGTAATACTGTAAAGAATAATGGCAGGGTTTTTGATTTGTTTTGCTCATTTGTAGTACACAAAAATATTTGTAAAAGGATATTTTAAAATGTTGATTATTTGATAAAATCCTGGTTGTGCTGGATCAGTTGTCTTTGGAAAGTTACACTTGGGAGTTGGTGTCAATTCCTACAAGAAGAACAGCTGTTAAGCTATCTTCTTGGCATTTACAAAAATGGCTCTCAAATTGTTTTAGTAGTTTTGAAAGTAGCATTCTCTCTTTATTCCCTTCTTTCTCCCAAACCAGTCTCAGGTGATTGTAGTATCACGGGCATGTGGTGCTTCCTGTAGCACTTCAGGTTCTTTTTGCTGGGATAATCATCTGAAGGCCTGGGGTAAAGAGTCAGGCACACCCATTTAAACAATGGAAGCCAACCATTCAGGGATGAAACCTTACCAGTCCCCTACCTCCTCCAGCCCCCAATTTCCAATTCCATTCTACCCATCCAGCTTTCCAGCTATTTCTGCACTTCACACACTTAACTAAGAAAGTTTTCACACTGTACTCATTTCTTTCACGACCACTTTGGTAATTGAGCTTTGCCTTCCTATATCACCGTTTATTTATTTTTTGTAACAAATCAGACCACGTTAGTCTCTAAGTTGTCTCTAATTGCTTTATTAACATCGAAAAATGACTGCTTCTCAGACTCTTGTGTTATCAAAGGATAGATTTCTAAGGGTTTTCCTGTACCCAACTCAGTAAACATAGTAAAATTTTTTTAAAAGGAAGAAAGCAATTGATAACTTATCAATAATTCAGTCACTTTTCAAATGTTACTTCCTATTTCTTCTCACAAGAATACAGCTAAAGGCCACTTATTAATTATAATAAAGAATATAAATAATTAAATGAATGATGCTTTGATTATAGGTATTTGTCTCTGGAAGCTGACTGTATCTATATCAACACTGAGAAAGTAAAATACACTCATACAGGTATATATGTATATAGACTCAAGCCCATTTATATGTAGATAGTGAGTCTTAATATTAATTGTTAAAATAAAAGAGTAAGTCTAAATGTTAGAGGTTATCCTGAACCTAATTTCTGAATTTGTTCATTCTTTAATCCCTTCAGTTGGATCATGCTTCATATTAATATGCAGAAGCAAAGGTAGAATAATACAGTTATTCAATTCCCCAGAAACTTTAGGCAAATTTAGGAAAAAATAAACTTCATCAGCTTGCCTTTTTTTTCCTTTTTTTCATTTTGGTACTGGGTTTGAAGTCAGGGCTTCATGCTTGCAAGGCAGGTGGTCTAAAGCATGAGTTCACCTTTTGCCCTTTTTGTTCCAGTTAGTTTGGAGAGAGGGTCTTGCTTTCTGCCCAGGAAGGCCTGGACTGTAATCCTTCTATCTTATGCTTACCACTTCACTGGAATGACAGATGCACACCTGGTGCCTAGTTTTTACAGCTGGGATGCAGTCTCATGAACTTTTATTCTCCTGGGCTGGCCTAGAACTGGTTTTTGGTTGAGGTGGGATTCTAACAAACATTTTGCCTGGACTGGTCTTGAACCATGATTCTCCCAATGTCAATCTCCCAAGTTGCTAGGTGAAGTGACCCACCAGTGCCAGACTTTTATATGAATTTGGGGAGAATTTACTTTTATTTTCATTATTAGAAATGAGAAAATGAAAACAGTTGACAAAATCTGAAGACTGTACTAGAAATAAATTGCTCTTCTTTAGAATACATTTCTCTCCATTGAAAGTTGCCATTATTTAAAAGCTCAAATGTGGCATTGAACAGCAATTTTGGTGAGAAACAATTTATTAAGCTCTTTATGGCGGCAAATAATAAAAGAAAAGTTTGTAAGACTCAGGCAAACTAAAGTTAAGCTTGCTAAAAAATTGTCTACTTTCAAACTTCATCTCTGGAATTCATTGCAACATTCAATCAGTCTTCAGTGTTTGCTCTCATCTCTTGTATCCTATTGACTTTGCAGGGACTTCTAAAGTGACATTCAGCCCAGAACTACAACAGAACATCAATTTTATTCAGAAAATCTTTCTCTTATATAGAGGACAAATCCTTATTTTTTTCCAAATATATCTAATAAGGGCTAATGGTGCCAGTGAAAATTTCCAGATAAATATATGTGGAGTCTATTTCCTATGTTGCTGTTGCATGAGGAGCAAATTCCCTTTTTTTATTGTTGTGCTGGGTGGGGGTACATTGTGGCATTTACAAAAGTTCTTACAATCTTTCAACTATATCATACTTGAATTTATCCCCTACCCCTACTCTCCCCCATTCCTGGAATAGTTTCAACAAGTATCATTTTTGCATTTACATACATGTGTGCACAATACTAGCACTGCATTCACCTTCCTATCCTCTTTCCCCACCCCCTTCCCCTTCCTACAACTCACAAGACCTGTTCTGCCCTCCTGTTATCCAATTTTGTAGAGGACAAAAGAAAAAAAGAGAAAAAAAATGGCAGTTTTGCTTGTTTAAGATAAAGGTAGGTACACAGGAAGTTTCCTTGTGGATATTTCCATATATATATGTATTATAACCCCATTGGTTCATCTCAGCTCTATTTTTCTTCATTCCACCTTAGTCCCTTTCTTATGGTGGTTTCAGTAAATTTAAAAATTCTGTATTCATTCTTGTATAGAGAGTATATCAATCATATTCACCTTTTCTTCCTTCTTTTATCCTACTCCTCTCATATGTGATCTTTCCTTCGTGTGACCTATTTTTCATAATATTGCTGTATTATTATTATTATTATTACCAGGTCTATATTCCACATAGGAGAGAAATCAAGCAGCTTTTGGCCTTCTTAACCTGGCTAACTTCACTTAAGGTGATGTTCTCCAGTTGCATCCATTTACGTGCAAATGAAAAAATTTCATTCTTCTTTGTGGCTGAGTAAAATTATATAGTATATAATATAATCCATTATATTAATCCATTCATCAG